>NW_006442109.1:8898534-8905523 GCF_000325575.1 Pteropus alecto
TTTGTAGAACTTTCTTTTGTGACTGATAGTTTATAAGCAGTTAGAAAAAGATGTAATGGTGACTGCTAGGAATTAGCAGATTCGCTAAGAAAAGTCATGCCAAATTCACCTGGTTTTCCTTCTGATGGAATACTGTAGACATAACACATTTTGATTTTGCAAAGCATTTTGTAAGTCTCTCTTCTAAGCCTTTGTGAACAAAATGGGCAAGACGAGAGTTTAGCTATGCAGATTCACATCAACTCCACACAAATAATATGGAGTAATTGATTGGAAGGAGATTGCTGGGGAAATGCTGTAGGACCCAGTTTTATTTCTATTCTAGGCTGCATTTCACTGCCTTGAATGAAAACTCCCAAAGCAGACTTTCTGCATTTCCAGGCATCGCACAAGCACTTGAATGACAAAATGGAGATTGCAAAATATAGGCTACAAAAAATAGGATGAATGAAATAAAGTAAAATTTAGCAGACAAAAAAAATGTAAAGTTTCCCATTTATGTTCAGTTAGCTGAGCATATAAGATGGAGGATACTTGGCTTGACAGTGGGTTCTTGTTTAAAATTCCTGGGGTTTTAATCACCCATATTGAGGAATGAGTATTCCTCAATAAAGGTAAGGTATGACTGCTAAAAGAATGAATGCCAGCTTAGATGGTATTGATGCAAGTGTGCGCTTAAGATGGTGATGGTGTTAAACCCACTGAGGGCACTGGGATGGGTGACCAAGGTCATCAGGATAACGAGATGAGTGACCAAGGTCATCAGGATAATGCAGTCATTTGATATGAGTAATGTTTGAGCTGCAGAAGGAAACAGGGGCAGATCTAGTCCTTGGGGGATAACTCTGAGGAAAGGTTTCCTTTTACTTTTTATCCCCAGTATCTACTATAGCACCTGATAGAAGAGAAGGCGTTGGTCGTGTTTGTCAAAAGAATGAATGCATGAGTGATTGGAGGGGTCGGGCAGCTTTCTGTGAACATTGGAAGGGCTTTCACATGAAAGAGGAAGCCAGTGTCCACTTCTGATGGGGTCCCGGGGTGTCTTTGGTACCCTGAACCCCCTTTGCCTGTGAACCCACCCACAAACCTATCCATGAAAGTCCATTCCTAGGGCTCCAATTATAAGTAATTTGCATGCCCCGTAGTGGACGGAGACATCCACTTCTGGATTCAAATTATTTCTCTACCACTTCCCGTGTGAACCTGGGCAACTTAAATTCTCTGCGCCTCTTTCTCTCACTGCCAAGTGGAAGTAAAACTACTGTCTCCTTCATAAGGTTGTGAGAATTCAAACAAATAGCATATATAAGAAATGTGGCACATAATAAGGGCTCCAAAAAATTGTAGAATGAGTGAATTTCCTTTGAACACCTCTCATGCACCCTGGTCGCTCATGCACCTCAGGGTCATTGGTAGAAAAGAAATACACCTCTGCCCACTAAATTCTGCTCTTTCTTCGGGTATAGAGTCTTCCCTCCTGCGTGAGGAAACTCCCTGCCCACAGCCAGCCATGAGTCTTCCTGCCTCTTCTGGTTCCCCAACTCACTCTCTGTAGGTTGAACACCTTGTTCCTTGATTCCCCTTTGGGGAACAAGAGGGCATCTGCAAGGACGGCCTCTGAGTCTGCCCTCACCGCCTCTCAGATTGACATCCCAGTTCTGTGAGCTGGACTGGGCAGTGTGAAGTAGGGAACAGCATCCTAACCAGACACTCTAGACGCCCGGACTCTAGTCCTAGTTGCTAGAAAACTGAGCAATTACCTCTCTAGGTCTCACAAAAGGTTCTCTGCACTGTCCTTCACATGCGGTGATTCTCTGTAATGCACTAGCTCCATGACATTCTCAGTAACTACAAGGTAAAGATGGATCCTTGGCAGAAAGGAGTACTTACATGGCAGCCATTTTTATCTTGTAAGAAAGACTTCGGCGCTTGGAGACAATGATATGCTGCCTCCTCCCATAATATTTGTCCACATATTTTCTTAACTGCTGAGAAGTTTTTGTTCTTCAGGCCCCTTCAGGACACACCAGTGGCTCATGTCAGGATGCTCTCTGAGACTCCCTGAACCTCTTGTTGTTTTTCTCAAAAGTAGAAACACTTTGATTGGGAGCCTCTAATCCCTGGGGGTCTCGGGGAACATCTTTTCCCCATCTGGGCTTCATTTTCTCCATCTATAAAACAAAAGGATTCAAGTAGAGGAGCTCTGAGGTCCCTATCAGCAACGATATCAAAACTATTCATTTTAGTGTGGCCATACCCCCTACAATTAAGGCAGAAATATCAGAATAAAATCAGAAGTTAATAAACAAAGCTTATTAAATGGAACCCTCAAACAATTATTCTTCCAATCTTAATCAAGAGACCCGAATAATCTGGCTTCTCAATTTGCTCCAGCAATTTCCTTGAAGTTTTGCTGTTGATTAGTTCGGGTAGCCAGTTAATGGAATCTGGCACACCAAACCTATTCATTTTGTTTTCTTAGAGGCAGGCTCCATCTTGGAAATCAGAACCAGGGAGGTAATGGCTTTTGATGTATTGTCAATGGGAGAGCCAGGGAGTTCTCACACAGTGTCATGACCGCCTGAGATCCCACAAGGATGATGACATTGAGAATGAAGATAAAGAAGATGGTGAAGGATGTCCCAGGCAGAGGAGCCCAGCCATCACTGGGCATGGTATGGGATGGGTATGTGGCGAGACAGGACTGGTAGTGGCAGAGCCCTCGGGTAAGATGGTTGGAGTCTGGGGTATCCAGTGGTGTTCTTTGGTGGGAGCACAGGGGTCAATAATGGGAATTTCCAATTGGGTACTGAGAGGAAGCAGAAATCCTAATTCCAGAGACCAAGTGTCAGAGGTAGGAACAAAGGCTCAGGACCTGACTGGTTCAGAGTATGTCCATTCATTCAACAATGTTTATTGAGGAACTCCTGTATGCCAACCACTGCTCAAGACACTGGGGAGATAGCCATGAAACAAGACAGAAGAGCCCTGGCCACATGGAACTAATCCCAGTGGAGAAAGCAAATAACAAACAAATACTTATATAAACTAGTGTCATGTAGTAATTGATAAGGGCCATAAAAATGATGAAGGATAAAAGGAATAAAGAGTGATGGGAGCTGCTGTTTTAGACAAGGTGGTTGGGAAATGTTTCTCTGAGGAGTAAAGACCTGAATGAAGCAGGGAGTGAGCCATGTGAATATCAAATGAATCTCACCTAAAGCGGCTCTTGTCACCATGAGTGACAGAGCTACTAGGGTTGCATTCAAGATCTGAGTGTCAGAAAATCCAGATAATAATGGCTTGAGCAAAGAGCATTAATTTAACTCACTGAAAAAGGTGAGGAGTAGGCACCCAGGGCTAGAACAGAGGGTTAAAGAGGCGCTCGGGGCCCAGACTCCTCTTCTCTTTCTGTTCTACTATCCTTAGTGCTCTTGTCCTCAAGGTCATGAAACAGCTGCCCACCTCCAGGCACAGAGGACAACTTCAAGACACAAAAGGAGAAGAGGAACAGACACATAGGCCAAAGAGACATCAGCTGAGTCTGTCCCCATATAGCCCACCCAATGACTTTTACTATGTCTTAATGGCCAGAACTGGCTCACATGGCCACCTCTATACCAGTCGCTGGAAGAGAGAAGGGGGCTGTGTGTGGGGACTAGGTCAGCCAGTCAATACCATCCACCACGGGTCATTTATTAGGGCCTTCCCTCTCGTCGGGCAGCTCTGCTTTGGCTTTCGCATGGGGTCATCTGAAACCCTTCTCTCCTCTGATGAGTAATAGCCTTGTAGGGAATCAAGGCAACCCAGCTCCTGCTCTAGCTCTGCCACAAACCTGCTGTGTGACCTCAGGTCAGTTGCTTCTGATCTCTGTGTCTTGCTGGAGCAATTATGAGACTGCTCTCTGCTTTAATGGTCTAAGGTTCCAAGTGCTACCCCCCATCTGCTCTCTGCTTTAATGGTCTAAGGTTCCAAGTGCTACCCCCCATCTCAGCCACCACAGAGTCTGCCACTTAGAGACCCTAAGGACCCAGCTGGGTCCTGGAGGAGCACACAGAATGGTCACTTTACCAAAAGAGACACAAACTCTAAGAGGCAACCTAAGCCAGCAGGGCCAGAATGGGGGTTAGGAAAGTGAGGTACTCACCTATGAGAACACAATTTAAAGGGGCACCAAAAAACACAGTAATCAAGATACATAATATTTTCATGCAATTTTTCAAAAATAAAAATTAATGCCGAAAAAAATCCATGACGAACAAGATATCAGAATTTTAAATGGCGACAAGATCAGTATTATTGATTTTTCCTTTTGATTCAGACTCCAGTACAGCTCAGTACCATATGGCATTGTTACTGACTCTGTCTTTCTTTAAAATATTGAAATTTTCTTTATCATCAATTTTTTGCATTAATTTTAATTTTAAAAATATATTGCATAAAATATTATTTGATTGCTGAGTATTTTGGTGCTCATTTAAATTCTGCATCTTACTTAAATGCCTCACCCACCTTACCTGGTCCCAGTCCTGCCAGCCGGAGGCCTGTAAGCAGCCCTTCGCTGGACAGCGGCCAACCTGCCCAGCCAGGCAGGCATTTACCATGTCTGGAGACCTCAGGGTCACACAGTGGACACATGTAATTTTTAGCTCTTTCCCATGAAGTGTTTGGATTAAAGACCCTGGTATTCCTTTAATAAGAAAAACAGGCTGTAGCCATTAAAAATTTAGTCCCACAGATTAGTAGCTCTTCTCCAAAGTGCTGTATTTATTTAATTATAGTTAATTTGGGCCATATCCTCTCTTGGGACTTCCAGCACCTGCCTTCATACTCCTGAGGAGTTTGTCACTAGGACCATGCTATTTGCACAAAATCCCTCTGCCTGTGGCTCCCCTGGCCCACTGGCTCACAGGGAGATAAACACCTTAGCCTCATTACTCAGATGGCTAATTGCGAACTGATTTAATTAAAGTATACAGATATTTCCCCAAGTTAGTTACATTTCATATCACTCCATTAGGAGTAATTGGCTGGAATGAGGAGCCGCAGAGAGGGAGGTTGGCCAGGTGGGTGGGGAGCTGGGAGCCCCCTCAGTCTGTGCAAGGCTTGCTGCCTGACTATTGGGTTGGTATACAGGCATTCTTGATAGTACAGGGTCACCAAGAGACTTACCTCGACACAATAGCTTACTGGGATGTCCTTGGGTCCTTTTAATCACATGCACTGAATTACTTGCTCACAGGCTGGGTCGGGAACCTGGGTTTCCAGCCCACTCTGACACTTACAAGCTCTGTGACCTGGAGCAGTCACCTCATTTAGCTGAGCCTTGGCTTCTCCCTCTGTAAAATGGGAATAATAGTAACATCTACCTCAAATGGTTGGTACCAGATTAAATGGGACAAGCCTGAAAAGTCTTTAGCATAGTACTGGGCACATAATTAATGCTTAATAAATAATCATAACATTCTTATTTGTGAACAGGAATGAAGCAGTATAGACAGTTGAAGGAGCGTCTTTCTCAGAGTCAGAAATTTCAAGGTCTGGTCTCAGGTATGCCCCTAACTTTCTGTGCAGTCTTGGGCAACTTGCTTCGTTCCCTGGGCCTTGGTTTACTCACCTGGAAAATTAGGGGAAGGCAGATAAAGAGACTGAGGTTGGCCCACCCTATATCCATTCTCTCCTCTTTCCTTACTGGCATGGCCCTGATTGGGGTAGCAATGTCCACATCCCCCAACCTCCCTAATAGATAGGGCTTGCCCCATGACCAATTCTGGTCAATGAGGTGAAAGCAAACATCATTCCTTTCTTGGTTTGGGTTCCCAAGAAGTCTTCTTTGAAAGGGAGCTGATTCAGCCAACAGGCACTCCTTCCATCCTTCCCCTTAACTTCTTTCTCTCAAACAGGAAGTGAGCATGATGGTTAGAGCTCCACTGGCCATCCAGTGACCATGAGGTAAACTTAAAGGTGGAAGGCACTTGCAGAGCCACTCGGCAAAGCAGAAAGATAGGAAATGCCAGAGCCTTGGATGACATCTTGGAGTTGTTGCCCCAGCTCTGACCACCCTGGATTCCACAGTACACAAGCAAAAACCTGGCCTCTTCTCGTGAGCTTGGGATTTTGTTGGGAGTGGTGGGGTTATTTGTTTGTTTGTCTGTATGTTTGTTTTGTTAAGCCTTACCTTTTGGGGTCATGGTTACTTGTTGCCAAATGGAATCCCTGACACAGGTTTTCCTGCTGCATCAGAATATTAAAAGCTTGATCTCTGAGCTGGTCCAAACTGCCTGCCCATCCTTTTTCTGTACCTGGAGAGACCCCTCTCTCAGCCTGCAGCAATGTCACCCCCCACCCTCACCCCGACTCTAGCCAAAATCTGCTTACCTAGTTAAAGGTCTTCACTATGGAGCCAAGATCCATATTTCTAACCTGTAAGTCGCAAAACTCAAGGAGATAAGAAGTAGCCCCTTCTCACAGAGAAATCAGGCTCCTGATCTACGTACTTTCCAAGTGCCTTCACAGCCAGTCAATTTGTTGACTGCCCATAGCAAGGTCGACAGACTTGGGAGGAGTTTTATTTATGACAGCTCTGGTGTAGTGGAAAACGCGAAGATACACTGCTGAAATATCTGGTTTTAATCCCTGTTCTGTCCTGTACTGATTGTATGACTGCTATAGATTGAATGTTTGTGTCCCCAGAAATTCATATGTTGAAATCCTAGAGCCTAATGCTTTGATATTAGGAGGTAGGGCCTTTGGGAGGTGATTAAGTCATGAGAGAAGAGCCCCCTAAATAGGATTAGTGCCCTTATGAAAGAAGCCTCAGAGAGCTCCATTGCCCCTTCCACCCTTGTGAGGTTACAGTAAGAAGACAGCCATCTGTGAGGAAGTGAGCTCTCACCAGACACCTAACCTGCCAGCACCTTGATCTTGGACTTTCTAGCCTTCAGATCTCTGAGAAATGGAATTCTGTTGTTTATAAGCCACACCATCTG
>NW_006442109.1:8906699-8911863 GCF_000325575.1 Pteropus alecto
CCTCTGTCTTTTTCAGTCCTCTCCATCAATTCTCACTTATTGGGAAGCCAGTAAATTGCAGCATCTCACTGGGAATGAAACACAGTAATACCAATGAGCACTAATTTATGCACAGCTACCAAGCGCTATATATGTGCTAAGGACATTAGATACTGTTCTTCTTTTAATCTTACAGTGACACTGACAGGTGGGTGTTATAATTTCACAAGGATTAAGTGACTTTTCCAAGGTCACAAAGGTCACAGAACTAGGAAAGAATAGACCTAGAATTAGAACCCAGGTCTATCTGATTCTGATTTCCAGATAGCATGCCCTCTCTTCTTTATGTTCAGGCATTTGGGGTTGGGGACAATGAGACTGCATTTGCTCACTTGGAAAAATTTATGCAGAAGGAAAAGTTTGTTCCTAGGTATCTCGGTCATACTACTCTGGGGGTTTTGACCCTCAACCTTGAACTCTCCTGCTTCCCTCAGTCTCTGTCACGTCACTTCTACATCCTGAGGTAGCAGTGACCAAGAACTAGGCCCCTTTCAGGGGCTCTGCTCTTGAAAGGGGATTAACTACAAAGATATCTCATTTTAAGAGTGGAAATGCAGGCCTCTGCTGGTCAGGCACAGGGGGCAAAGCTTTCCTGGGTCCCTGAAGCAACATCCTAAATACATACTGTGCAACTTTTTACAAGGCAGACCTCAGGTGTAAAGCCTCAGGAAGGCCACAGAGGTGTCAAGAACTAGCGTTCTGGTTTCCTTCTATCTCCAAGACCTTGGTCAAGTCCTTCTACTTCTCTGAACCTCAGATTCTTCTTCTAAAACAAGAGCATGTTGAGTTAGTGAGTGTTTGCATCCCAGATGGTGCGGCCTATTCACAAACTGGGGATGGAGAGAGAAGCTGGTTTTCAAAGCTGCTACTGGTGACAGTATTAGAAGAGAAACAGGCTCTAGGTGGTAACCTGGTCTCCCAGGTCCCATCATCACTTATCTGGATCTTCATCATCCTTGCCCAAGCATCCTCCCTCCCTACCCTTAGGCTACAAACCTGGGCCATCCTTCTCACTCCTGCATCAAGACACAGAGGTAGTCCAGAAAAATCCCTGGGGAAATGGCTCACAAACCTGGTTTTCTCCCTCTCTTCTCCTTCCTCTATTAACAGAAGTCACCTCCACTCAACAAACAGGCTGGGAATGGGCCCTGCACGGCAGGTCTGACTCCACAGCCCCACGACCTCCTGCTCCTTCCAGGTCAGATCAAAGTACCAAGCGGCTCACCTTGCTCACCCCTCAAAGCCCCAGAGCCTTTCCAGCTCTTCTGCCCCCAGACACCTTGCTGGTGTATTTACTTAAGGCTGAATGCTATATCTGGAAGTTCATTAATTTTTTGTGGGTGCCAAAATGCGGATCATTTGTGCTTATCCTCAACTAAATAAGTAAGGTCATAAGAGGTAATGCCATGGGTAGTGGAATGTAAACAAACACATTCTACCTCAATAAACATGCTAATTTCCAGCTATAATATTCACAAGTAAAAGATCCATCACGCCGACCCTATTTGGCAAAGGCAGCGGGCCTCATCCGTCAACGAGGGAGGCTCCCGCCAGTTCGCTGCGGGAGGGAAATAGTACAACTTAACTTGCTTGATGATGCCCTCGGGGGGAAACATGAGCCTCATAAATGAGTCTGGAAATGTGATAAAAGGATAATCTTGCATAAATGAGCCTATATCATCATTACCTGCACCGACCAAGGCCAGGCGCAGGCTTTGAGTGATGGAGTCACATTTCATATAAATTAAGGCCAAGGAGTCGATGCACCAGGCCAGCGGGAGCTCTCCGTCCTTGCCGTGTCCCACTGGCCACCCTTGCCTGAGGCTGCCAAACAGGATTGGTGTGAGGCCAAGCGGAGGCTTTAGCCCTGAGTGGGGCTGAGGTGCCGGGGTGGGAAGAACGAGGGCAGCCCGGGCCCTGCCTGAACACAAGCGCAGCCTTGGCAAAAAGGGTAACATCAGAGGGATCTTGCCCACCTCACGGAAAAATTAAGGAATCTACTATTCTATTAACTCAATAATATTTATCGGTCACGTAATTAAATGTCAAGACACTCAGATAAGCACTTGGAAAATCAAAATAAGATGAAGCCCTTGCTTTAAGAATTCACAATGGGCCCAGGGAGGCAAAGCAAGTCCTCGCAGCCCGCTTGGTCTACGGTCAAGTGTAGAAGGTGCTCAGAGGATGGAAAGACTCCCTGGGCCTGGGTATGGCCGTGAAGGTCAGGTCCACCAGTGCGTAAAAAACAGCTGGCTCCTTCCTCTCCTCTCGGCCCTCTCAGGCCCCTCCCCATCCCCAAGGCCTTAAAGGATACTGGCCCTGCCCCCTCCCATAGGTGTGCAGTTTCTGCTGAGTTCCTTTGTCACTGCCTGTGAGTCCCTTTAGCAAAAGACAGAAAGATGGATGACAAATTCATAGAATATATACACCATCGGAGAAAAGATCTGGTGGAGACCTGGATGCCCCTTCTGACCCTTCCTTGCCCCACCTGTGCCTCATTGCTTGCGTACTGGCAGCTGCAGCTCACAACCACCCTCTTCTGCAGAGGTCTGCCTTTGGCCAAAAAGGAGGCTACCCCTGCCTGCCCTCTGATGTCAGACTAGGTGACTGAAGGGTACAGAGGCTGGCCCCCTTGACTGAAAGGGGTCAGGGGTCATGCTCTAAGGTACAGTTCCCACCCAGCACTCCCTGTGGATCAGGCTGAGGCTGGACTCCAGCCGAGACCACGTCCTTGCTGCCTCAAACTCCTTCCCTCACTAAGTACTCCTGAGAACAACCCCCCCACGCCCCCCGCAATTAACCCCATATATCTAAATCTCATCTCAGGCTCTGCTTTTAGGGAACCTGACCTAGGCACCAAATTTTCTCTTTCAGAACCCAAGTCTTGTGTACTGTCTCCTCAAAGGCAGACATGGAAACAGGCCATCACGGAGTAGTGTGGTGGGGGCAGTACCCCCGTTATGACCAATCTGCTGAAGGGCCCAGAGAGGGAGCAGCTAAATATGCCTCAGAGGATTGCCTCAGAGAAGGGGTGCCTACCTTCTTTGGGCTGGGGCCTGTGATTTCCAGATGGTGGAGGTGGGAAAGGTGTTCTAGGCAGTGGGAACAGCATGCCCTTTAATTTCCCAAGTACTTTCATATATCACTTCGTAGCAAATAGAACATGGGATGTAAAGTGGAAAGGGCTTGTTTTAAGTGCCCCAGAACCTTCACCAGGGTTGAGGTGTGGCCAGGCCCTCCTCCTGCAGTAAATGCTTGTTACAAAAATGAGTGGCTGCGTGTAAGCGTTAAGCAAAATCATTGTGAATATTACTCCGGGGAACAACATTTTATCTATTCTGTCATTTTTCCTGTGGCGCCTGATTCCTCTCTACATCAGAAAATTCTTTACATCAGGGACTGTGGCCTGGGCATCGGAGTATCTCCATGAGGTCTAGCTCTGCTCTTGGCAGAGAATTGATGCTCAGTATATATTTGTTCCATGGCTTTGAACAGTTGACTTGAGAGAAGGAGGAGATTAGCAAAAACAGAGGGTGTTTAGGTGTAAAACACCTTCATTCTTTTATTCGCCGAACATCTTTGTGATGAGATAGTGGAATCAATGACCAAGAATCAAGGAAGAGAGGAAACAATTGCACACCTACTGTGTGCAGGAATTGTATTAGGCGCTTTTATACACTACATTTAAACCTCACAATAACCTAGAGGTGGGTGTTATCATTGCCACTTCACAGATGATGAAACAAGGGGGAGCAGATGTGCAGTGGACATCTAGGTGTACAAAGGTACAGAGCCCATTGGTCTTTCCATCCTCTCTCCCTTCATCCCATGGGAGGATATTTTTAAATCAGAGTTGCAGAGGCCTGGAAGGAGTTAACCAGAATTTCCCGGAGGCAGAAAATCTGGAAGACCTTCAGGAATCCCTTTCAGCAGAGAATCCTCTGATTCATGCTGCTTGGGCCCAAGGATCCCTGATGGGCTGTAGCTCCCCACCCCAGGCCAAAGCCAGCTCTCCTGAGTTGTATCCCAAACCATGCCTCTAACAGAGAGAGAACCAGGCTTCCAGGCTTATTTGATTCAGAACCTGCTTTAGGATCAATATTCTGAAGGAAGAAAAAAGGTATAAACGCCGTTGAAAAACTGAGCTGACGAGCTCGTGGGAAACCTGAGCAGCAGAAGTCTCGGTCCAAGCGCTGGCTGAGAAATTGCTGGCCCCTGCCAAGCCAGGCGAATGGATGCTTGCACATTCCTGGGGCTGCGTGTTTCAAATACTTTCCGCGGTTTCACCAGTGGAGGGCCAGGAGAGAAGAATCTGTCATTACCAACTTGGGTCTGCAAAACAGCTTGGCTGGCAGGGAGCTGTGAAATTGCAGGAGGCGGAAAACCTGACTCATGAGCTACAGTGGGGAGCTAGGAAAAAGGCAACCGACCTCAGACCCACAGGGGCCGGCGTGGATCCTTTGACTCAATACATTCTTGCCAGTTAACCACCGTTACTGCTCCTTCCTCTGGGATGAGAGCCTCATGCAGTTTCCATCAGGGCAAATATTTGTTGAGCACCTACTAGGTGCTATGCATCATGCTGAATATCTGATTCAACAACCCAAGGAAGTTAGCAGAGTGGACATAATATGCTTATTTTTGAAAGAAGAAACAGGCCAAAAAGGTGTCGGAACTGCCCCATGCCACACAGCAAATGGCCAAAACATTAGTTCATTCTTTCTGTATTGAGGGCCTGCTATGTGCAGGCACTGGATCAAGGACAGAGGTGCAAAGATGGAGATGATATAGCCTTTTTCAGTGACGGGCTCAAAATCTCAGAATTGAAACATCTGGTGTTTTTTAAGACATGTTCATATCTGCTACCAAAGTTTTCTTATTAAGCCATATGACAGAGAACGGGCAAGGATGAGTTGGAGACCTGATAACATGGAGGTAGGAGAGAGGAAGGATATGGTGGCAGAAGGAGCCGAGTGACGAGTCAGGGGACTTGGCTTCTCTGTTCAGCCTTTTGATAACTAGTTTAGCTGTATGACCCAGGGGAAGTCACTTCAGTACTTTTGGGTCTCAGTTTCTGAAAAATACACTCTTCATCCCAGCCAACCACCCTTTGGAAGTACCGTTC
>NW_006442109.1:8912400-8918827 GCF_000325575.1 Pteropus alecto
CTACACAGCACTGCCTTCATGCCAATGACGCACCTCTGCCCCTCTCTGCCTGAAGACCTACTCTGGCTGCAGGAGGATTCTGTACCCATAGGTGGGACAGGTGAGATGCTGGGAAGCTCTTGCCTCAGGAGCAGCCCTCAACAAAAGACAGACAGGAGTTGGAGATGAAGAACTAGCTTCCTATCCCCTTGAACAGACCAAGGCATGTGTGACTCAGCCTCCCAGAGCTCCCCAGTGGCATGGAGTCCCCACTGCCACAGGTGTATTCTGCTCACCAAGCACTTTGTGTTCTTCCTTTTCTTTCCTCTTCTCGCATCCCCACTGGTACTTCTTGTGATCACCTTCCAAAAGACGACTTGTACTCAAATCCTATTTCAGGCTTTGCTTCTAGGGGGAGCCAAAATAAAAATAGATTCCTTGCCTGTAAAGGAGGAATCCGGCCCAGAAGGGGCTTTAGCCATCATCTGTGACAACCCCAGTAATGCATGGAAAGCATGAGTGGGGCCCCCAAAGGAAAAGCTGCTGTCTCACTAGCTGTGACTTTCCTGCTTTGTCCCACATCTTGGGAAAGCAGCTACTGAGCCCCGCTGGCCCTGCTCTCAGCCAGGAACAAGGCCTAGCAGGTAAAGTGCAGGGTAGGGGAGAGCACAAAATGGGGGCCTCAGTGTAGGCATGTTCCTAGGCTGTGAATCCCCTGTTAACCCCTGCCCATAGCTCTAATGGCCCGTTGGGTAGAGGGCCCTGTGAAGGGACCTGCAGAGAAGAATGGGCAGAAGTGGGGCCTAAAGGCCACCGCCCCTCACTAAGATCCTCATCCTGGATGCCACCTGCCTGCCCAGGTCCCACTCCTCTAGTTTGCATCATACACATGCCCTCTGCTGTCCTGCCCTGAGCCCTCACACACGCCATGCCTTCTAGCTAGAATGTGCTTCCCTCCCTCCACTGGGGCCAACTCTTCCCCTACAACATTTTATTGTCTCTTTGTCCTCGGATGGTCATAGAGATGGCAGAGCTCAAGAGAAGCTCTTACAGAGCAGTGAGAAGGCTGGTGGCAGGGGCCGGGGGTGGGAAACCAGAGGGGTTGGGCAGAGGGGGGTCCTGAGCTTAACCTGCAGGAAGCTTGATGTGGAGACCAAGGGCCAGGGATATGGGACCCCAAAACAGAGCCTCAGCGGGTTAGTTCTGCTGCATTGCATAGCTTCAGGGGCCTTCATTCACGGCTGGAGGCATGCAATGAAGTGGCCCTGTGACAAGTCCCATCTTGGGACAATTTTGTACAAGGCCAATGGTTTTAAAAGCTTTTCTAGCTGCGGAACCCAAACAAAATCCTACCTAGAAGTCCACCTTGTAAATAACTGCCCCGGTCAAAGTGAAGAGCAGATGGGGTGGACTTACCAGGCCTTTCAACAAACGCTTATCCTTGAGGCAAACCTTTCCGAGAGGCCCCTGGGACTCCACAGACCCATTTAGAAAACACTGGCCAAGTAAGGAGAGCTGGACCGTGTCTGAGGACCCAAGGTCTACTTCTACAGTGCTACTTCCAGGCTATGTGGCTCTGGGCAAGTCACTTCACCTCTCTGGTCCTCAGTTTCCTCATCCCCACAATGGAGAAGATACATCTCCCTCACAGGGCTACTGAGAGGCTCTAAGGTGATAACCAGGATAGCTTTGCACTTATTATGGTCATACATGTAATTTATTGCCAGGAGGCCCAGAAGGACATGAGAAACTTTGCATCATCTTAGAGGCACTACACCCTGGGCTACAGAACAGACACGTGGCTGGGAGACTTCACAGTTGCCTATCTTCCTGGGGTTTCAGGCCCCAAGTGCTCAGGAGGCACCTCTTTGCCCCAGACCTCATTACCCAGCCAGCTGGGGCCCTCACACAGTCACTGTTTCTCTTCCCTGGGTGTGAAGCTGGGACACGTGAGCTCAGAAAATTTTTCCCCTCACTGCTCTACCAGCCAAACCCCAGTCCCAGCCCGGGACCTGAACCCCTAAAGGGAGATGAAGGCAGAGTGTTCTGGCTCCAGGAATCAGCTAATGGAACCTTGTTAATTACTATGTAAATTACTTTAATAGCCTGGATCCCCCTCAGACAATTGGTTAAGGGCTTGAGGCCCTAAACTGGGGAGATGGGGTCTCCAGTGAGGGGAAAGAACAGCCTTTCCTTGGCCCAAGGGCTCCCACATATGGTTTCCCATGGGGCAGGAGTAGATGCACAGATGGGGAGCTGAAGGAAGGGCTGGCTTTCACATCTGACCTTGGCCCATGAGGATCCTGAAGTGACGCTGAAATACAAGAATCAAGTCCATCCTTGAAGGTTGAACTCAAAAGGACCTCAGATGATCTCTAGTTTACCCCCACCCCCTCACCGCATCCAGAGAGAAACAGAAGCCCAGAAAGGGTGTGTGACTTGTCCAAAGTCACACAGCAAGGTGATGGCCAGGCAAGGGCTGGAATGCCAGTCTCCCATATCTAGCCCAGGGGTTCTCAAACTGGCACCTCCAGGATGAGCTGGACCTGAGTGTCCTGGCTGAAACATCATATAGTGAGACTTTCTGAATTTACAGAGAAAAAATTAAGTTCAATTTTAACTTCTACACCTACACTATTAAAGATACACTATCCTACAGACATGATATGTAGTTATATTTGCTTCCAGAAATGCGCTCTTGTACTATGGAATTAAATATGTCAGAATGTCATAGCATTCCATGACAGACACCTAGACTTCAAGATTTTCTGACCTATAGGAGACTCTCAGTCCTGAAGCACTTATTTTTATCTCAATTTTCCAGATAAGAGACACAGACTTGCCTTGGAACTTCCCCTTGGATTGGAGCCCTTTCGGCAGGCCAGTTATTAGGAGTACGTGTAAACTAAGAGCGAATGCATTCTGAAAGTGGACAGCACTAGGAAGGGGGTGGGGAAGAGTGAAGATAATAATAGCACGGGGCTGTTGCCAGGATGATGAGCTTGTGAGGCACGTGAGTTGTATTTGACAAGTATCCTGACCTCTCTTGACTGCTCAGGAGCGCACTGCTCTCTCCTTATGTAACGTGGAGGCTCTGTGGCCACTTCCTACCTGTGTGACCTTGGACATGTGGCATCACCTCTCTGAGTCTTCATTTCATCATTTGAAAATGAGAACAAGAAGACTTGCCTTACAGGATAGCTGAAACAATGAAATGAGATGGTGCTAGGCACCTGGCACAGTGCCTGGCATGAAGTAATCCCTCGCCTTCTCCCTCTTTGCCTCTGTCTCTCTGTCTAAGATGTAGATATAAATGTTTTTAAATCAGGGTCAGGTACACAGACCTGGGGTGTGTCACTGGGTAAATGTGGCAGGCCATCAAGCTCCCCCTGGAGCCCAGTGCCTTCCTTGTACCCCCAGTGCAATATATCTGATCAGAGGCTCTCAGTGCCCAGAAAGTCTCCCCCAGAGCTTCCCCTTCACTGCTCTGCAGTCCCAGTTCTGCCCTTTGCTCGGGCACTGGCTTCTTCCTCCTCATCTGAGCACTTCCCACAGGATGTCTATGGAGCTAGTCTGTATGCTGCATGTCCTTACCATCAATAATGAGAAATGATAAAATCAAACACTGATGGAGCACTTACTATGTACCAGGCCCCATCCTAAGTACTGTGCGTGGATGATCTCATTCAACCCTCTCAACAGACATCTGAGGAAGATTCTATGATTCTCCCCCATTTTACAGATGAGAAAACTGAGGCTTGGGAAGCTTAAATAACTTGCTTGGGAAGCTTAAATAACTTACAGATGAGAAAACTGAGGCTTGGGAAGCTTAAATAACTTAAATAAGTTGCAGAGTGGGATCCAAACTGGCTGCCTGATTCCCAAGCCCTGGGTGTGGCATTTGGCATGCCTGTGTGTGTCATACACTACACATCTATCTGACCATGTTGACATACATGCTCATGGGTGTGCCTGCGGGGGTGCTATGCACACGTGCCTGTGTGCGGGCCAGTGCACTGTCTGCAGCAGGAGACTGAGAAGGGAGACACCATCACACTTCTGTGTCTGGCTTGTTCATCTCCCACACAGTGCTGGTGAAACTTGACCCAACCATGCTCTTTGGTGACCATCTTTCTTAATGAAAAATTTAGTGAACAGTGAAATGTTCGTTGAGCACTTTGGAGGCCTGCACGCTTGCCAGTTTTGGCAGATGAAGCCCCAGGGAGAGGAGAAGCACCCATGGCGCTTGTGTTCCTGCCTAGGTCAGCGGGCTCTCGGGGTAAACCATGACCAAACACGGGGAGGAATATGTGGCCTCAAAAGACCCTGGAGACCTGGGCAGCTGCTTTCCCTCAGCCTTTGCCACCCACCAGGCAGGATCCCCTCAGCCTTATTTCTAGCCCCCTCCTCCATGCCGCTTCCAGAGCTGCCTTCTGAGCATCCACCCCATCCTGATCATGTCCCGCTCCACAACCGTCCATGCTCCTTTCTACCCTAAATACAAACTGCACTCAGCTTTCCTACACCATCTAGGGCCGGCCTGCCTTTGCAGGCAACCCTTTGAGGTAGGCGCCAGCGCTAGCACTAGATTGAGGGGAGAGATGCCTAGAGCACAAAATTCAAGGAGGCCCTTACTCTCGGGGTCCGTCCCACCCCACTTTCCTTTGGTATCCTCTGCCAGCCCTTGGCACAGGAATGGGCAAATCCACAGACTCCTCCGAAAGGAACTAAAAGCGCTGCAGGAAATTCCACTGAGATTCGACAAACACTCTGACACCAGCTCCATGCGGGGCTTCCGTGTACATCCTGTCACCTGTCCTCATAGCACCCCGTTTGGAAAGCAATACCTCACCATCCTGAGAGTCCAACGTGCTCGAGTCACAGAACCAGCAAGTAGCAGAACAACAGTAACAACTCCCACGGATTGGGAAGCTACTTCAGGCAAATAGCTAAAGGGCTTCCAGCTATTACCTGGTTAACCCTCGAGACAACGCAGGGAGGTTGGTACTACAGTTGGTCCTCATTGTTCTCGGATTCCAAATTTGCCTACTTAACGGAATATATTTTAACCCCCAATCAATACTCACTGTGCCTTCAGGGTCATTCACGGACATGTATAGAATGGCAAAAATTTGAATCATCCTACGCGCGCATTCCCAGCTGAAGTCCGAGGCGGCAGACGCTCTGCTCTCCCTTTTCAGCTCACACTGTAAACAAGCGTCCTTTTCGTGGTCTATTTAGTGCCAGGCTTCACATTTTTGTGCTTTTTTGTTGGTGATTCGGGTATTATAAATGGCCACAAGCATAGTACTGAAGTGCTTTCTAGTATTCCTAATTGCAAAAGGCTGTGATACCTTACAGAGAGAACAGGGGTGTTTGTTTTGTTAATGAATCAATGATATGTATTAAATAAGATATCTAAACAGAAACACATAAAACAAGCTTTAAGTATTGATCAGTGGACAAATAGGTCGTCAGAGGCTCATAGAAACCTAACCTTGTATTTTCCCTAAGAATAATGGCTCAGTATTTGCTAACTCAGTGTTTCCTACTAATTTACAGAACGTGACTACTGCAAATAATGAGAATCAGCTGTATTTTCCTCCGCTGCCCTTGAAGAAACTATGGCTCAGAGAGGTGAAACCACCCACCTGGGTTTGAAACCACCCACCTGGGTCAGAAACAAGCCCTCTGCTTTTTTGTGAGCTGTGGGGTAAATGCTGGTGGCCTGGGACATAAGTGTGGGGGGCGGACGCAGACTTAGTATTAAATAGCATTATCTAAAGTTCTTTTACATATTCTTCAATTCTTATGCTTGGATACAAGTGAAAGCTTGGGCTTGGTACTAGTCAGTTCTTAGCGCCTCTTAAAACTCCTCCTACTGATTCCCTTGTTTCACATAGAAAGAGCAGCCCTGGGGTCAGAGCCTCCAGCAAGTAGTGTCTAGCTGAAACTCAATAACAATTATTTTTATACTTTTCTTCAAATAGAATACCTGTCATCAATAATGGCTCCTAATAATGGTTTTTAACTTTCAACAAAGTGATAGAAAGTTTCTTTTCAAATAGATATAGTTAAGGAAAGGTGTAAATATTTAAAGAAAAATGTTAAGTAAATAATTGTAAGAAAAATCCAAAGATGGCATTTAGTGAGATGTGGATGAGGCAAAAATCAGGAAGGTGACATGTGAGTTACTGATGTTTGGGTGTGCTAACAACTTTCTGTTTCTTGATCAGCAAAGATGTATTAAAACTTTTAATGGCTTAAAAACCATAGTGGCTTACAACAACAACTTTATTATTTTACAGTTCTGGAGGTTAGCAGTCCGGAATGGCTGTGCCCTGGAGACTCCAGAGGAGACTCTGTTCCCTTGCCTTTTCGAGCTTCTAGAGGCTGCCTGCACTCCTTGGCTTGGGGCCTCTTCAGCCATCTTCAGTGCCAACATCAA
>NW_006442109.1:8918866-8947830 GCF_000325575.1 Pteropus alecto
TCCAGATAATCCTGGATAATCTTCCCATTTCAAGATCCATAACAATCACATCTGCAAAGTCTCTTTTGCAACATAAAGTAATGAACATCCTCAGGTTCTGCCATTAGGACGTGGCTATCTTTGGGGCCATTATTCTGCCTACCACACATGTTAGTGTGAGTGCATGAAAGCGTTTTTGTGAATGAGGGTGTATTAATGCACGTGCCCAAAGCCTACATGTGCATGTGTGGTGTGTGCAGAGCCTATGGAGCTGGGCACTTGGTGACTAAGCCCCCTTCATGCTCACAGCATTTCAACACAGCCAAGAATTCAGCTGACATCTGCTGCTGTCCCTTCAAAGCCTCCCTGTACAACCCAGCTGCAGCCATCAAAGTCGCTTTTTCCATCCCAGCTGGGACCAGAGTAGAGGGGAGAGCTGGGATCCCCATGCTGGAGCCAAGCCCAGGTGCTGAAAGTGCCCAGGGCCCCTGCTGAAGAGATGGATGGCCTGGGTGGGGAAGGCAGCCCAGCCACCTCCTTTCAATTGCTTTTTAATGGGCTCCCCCAGCAAACCTACGTCAGATTCGTTGTCTGTATTCACAGGGAGCCATTTGGTCACATTTCTGGGGTCCATCGGCATCCCCCATTGTGGTTTGACTAGGTTTGGGGCGCTTACAAACTGCAAATCCATCTGCCTTCATGATTGCATCATTTGTTTTCAATACTGAGGGGTTCCTTGGAAAGAGTTTCTTATTAATAATAAAACACAGTTACAACCGGCTATTGTTTATATACTGCATACCTTCATGTCAGCATGCTAAGCACTTTACACACATGATCTCCTTTAACTCTCATGCCAACCTCACAGGGAGGTATTATTACCATCCAAATTTCACAGATAAGAAAGCTGAAGCTCAGAAAGGCTGACTTGCACAAGGGCCTGAAGCAAGTGACTAGGGAAACGAGGGTTGAATGCAGGTCTGCCTGGCTCCAAAATCTCCCTAAAGGCAACTCGCACCGTCTCTGGGCACAGTTCTGGAAAGGAAGGCCTGGGTGAAGCTGTGACTGGAGATCCATTCCTTTGCTTAGGCCTGGCTCTCCTGAGATTTGTCCTCTAGGACTCCCCTTGCCCTGGGGATTGGGAGGAAGAGTGGCCCAGGTTTGGAGCTGTTCATGTTCAGTTTGAGTGTAAGTTTTACGATGTAATGGATGGCTTTAGGAAGACCTGTCTGGGTGCTTGAGAGCCTGTACCATGTGACCCTGGGGAAGTAACTCGTTCCCTTGGGCCTCAGCTCCTTATCTCTAAAATGGGAGAGCTGGCCGAGATGATCCCTCAGGGCCTTCTAGGGCTGACCCTGTAGGGCTCTGGCCAGAGGCCCTTGGGGGTAGTTTCAGAACCTTGGTGACATGTATCATCCTCTTCAGGCCATGAGCCCAAGGCCCTGGAGAGGGGGCTAGCCTGAGGGATTGATGTCCAGCCATTTTCCAAGGATAAGGATAAAATCTGAGGCTAGAGATTTTTACATCTAATTTTCTTTCCTTAGAAACAAATAAATCAATATATAAAACATAATTGCCAGGCTCCCTAAAATTCTATAATCCAAATGCTGCTACAGCCTTACTGATATTTTGTCCGAAATAAAGACTATGGTTTCCATTTGCTTAAAGACTCTTTAAGTTTTTAAAGAGCCTTCCTGTATATAAGACAGCAGTTACATCTGGGGAGGGAGATTGGAGGTGATCTTACACATTTGACCTTTTTGTTCCATTTGAAATATTTTTTAAAACACAAGAATATGTTATTCATATAATAAGAAGAAAGATGACACTTTGAGTAGTTTGTTAACAATGACCAGATTACTTTGGGCTAAAGTGTCTGTTATGCACTGAAATTTTGTGTTTCTCCTAAATTCACATGTTGAAGCCTTAACCACCAATGTGAAGGTATCTGGAGATGGGGCTCTGGGAGATAATTAGGGTTAGATGAGGTCATGATGGTGGGGCCCTCATGACAGGATTAGTGTCCTTATAAGATGAGCACATACCAAGAATGCAAGGCCCTGGCTGCTCTGTGCCAGAGCCAGTTCTCAAGGCCGTGTTTGCAGCCAGTATGTTGAGGGATGAGGTAACAGCATACAACCATGGCCATACTCAGCCAGGCTTCCCTCTGACCAGAGGTGACTGGGCCAGGAGTGGACACCTGACACACTGGGTATTAGGGTTTCAGTATATGAATTTGGTGGGGGTAGGGAGGGACATAATTCAGTTCATAACACCATGTTCCAAGAGCATTTACACTGGAATCAGAT
The DNA here is from genome assembly GCF_000325575.1 of Pteropus alecto. Classification (NCBI taxonomy): domain Eukaryota; kingdom Metazoa; phylum Chordata; class Mammalia; order Chiroptera; family Pteropodidae; genus Pteropus; species Pteropus alecto. The sequence continues at coordinate 8,921,155 of NW_006442109.1, forward strand.
CCTAGCTGGAATCCTAGAATTCCTAATAGGATGACCTTAGTATCTTCGTTTGCTCCACCCAGAAGCAGACCCTGGGACTAAGAATGAAGGGCATGAGTTTATCTGAGAGGAGACCTAGAACACTGGTGGAGGAGAGAGGACAGGAGGCAGGGCAGGGAAGGCAGCTAATACAGAGTGTGTTATTGAGCAGCTTACTACTGTGGACAACTGCAGCACAGACTGGCAGGTGTTTGCATGGGGTGTTCTGGGCATGGATTGTAATGAAGAGGAGGGACAAGGGGACTCAGTAGTTTCTACAGAGGCCCATTGTTTCCTGCCCTGCAGAGGTTAGGGCACTATGAGACACTAGGGAGGAAAAAGTCCATTAGGAATATAGAGGTCTGTAAATGAGTTACTGGTTTAACTAGGATCAAGGCCCTACATCATACATGATTTGGGCTTAGGCAGGAAGAGCCATGGGCCCAAAAGGGTGGTCTGCTCAGGAGTCAGGCTGGTGGTAGTGGCCTACTGCCTCTCCCACTGAGATCCAACGGAAGATGCAGAGCAAACCTCCGCTTCACGTTATCCAGAAAGGGCAGGGCCTGCCAAACCAGCTAATTAGAACTTGCAACAGGACAGACATCTGGCACCCCTGACCCTCCCAACTTCTTGCCATCTACCACAGGCTGTACGGGAAATGCCAGGCTGGATCTGCTCCCAGACCCACCTCCACAATGTGATGATCATATAATTTATTTTCCAAGCCAGATACTTTTCATACTGAAAGAGAGTGCTAAAAATAATTTAAATTATATGATTTTTGAGATCTATACCATTGACTGACAAATTATTTTTGTATTTGTGGATCTATAAAATACTTTTACTCAGTAACTACCTTTGCAAATGAAATTATTTTCAAAAAACAACATATATCTCTGAAAAAGATACTGTTAATAAAATAAAAGGAAAAGCCACAAACTGGAAGAAAACATTCGTAAAACACATGTCTCGTAAAGAATTTGTATGTAAAATATACAAAGAATTCTTAAAGCTCAACAATAAAAATCAAACAACCCAACAAAAATGGGTAAGAATGTAAAATAATATTGAATGTCAACTCTAATTGAAAAATAAAAATTTTAAAAAATGGGTAAGAGATCTGAACAGCTCACCAAAGAAGATATACAAATGGCAAATAAGCATATGAAAAGATATTCAGCATCATGTGTCATTAGGGAATTGCAAATTAAAATGACAATGAGATATCACTGGATACCTAGTAGAATGACTAAAATAAAAAAAATTTGATAATATCAATTGCTGGAGAAGATGTGGAGCAACAAGAACTCACATTCATTACTGGCGGAAATGCAAACTAGTACACTCTCTTTAGAAGACATTTTGACAGTTTTTGACAAAGTTTAATATAGCTTTACCATGTGATTCATCAATTATGCTCCTAGGCATTTACCTAACTGATTTTAAAAACATCTGCCTGAAAACTTGCATGTGAATGTTTATAGAAACTTTATCCATAATCACCAAGGACCAGAAGCAACCAAGATGCCCTTCAAAGGTACATGAATAAGCAAACTGTGAAGTATCTATGCAATGGAATATTATTCAGTGATGTTTTTAAAAGAATGAGCTAAAGACATGGATGAATATTAAATCCTTATTGTTAAGTGAAAAATGCCAGTCTGTAAAGGCTACAATACTGTATGGTTTCATTATTTTGATAATCTAGAAAAGGCAAAACTAAAGAGTTGGTAAATAGACAGAATGACAGGTGTTTGTGGGAGAGGCATTGAATAAGTAAAGCACAGGGAGATGGGTTTTTTAGGGAAGTAAAACTATTCTGTATAATATCGGAATGGTGGATGCATCACACTGTGCATTTGTCAAACCTGTAGAATTTTACAGCACAAAGAATGAAAAATGTATATAAACTTTGAGAAAATAATTTAGGAGTTCGAGGAATCACAGGATAAAATGCAGTTTGAGACAAAAAAAGACTATTACAAATGAATGAAACAGTTTCACTGAAGAGTGAAGGGAAATAAGTGCTGAACTAAGTAACTTTGGAAATGAGTAGAGTCTATAAGACTTAAGGCAAAAGGAGCTGTACATAAGGACAGTATTTCAGTTGATAAAGTGGTTTCTCACAGGGGTACACATTAATGATTCTAAAACCATTAGATATAGCCTGGAATTGAATAAAGTAAATCAGTGGTGGATGGTGAGAGCCAGATGTTCACTGTTGGAGTGGGAGGTTACTGATAAGCAGAGGAATGGGCTAAAAAGACCCGTATAGTAATGGAATAGAGTTGGAGGCATCCAGTGTGAACTCATGTTTAACTTGATATGAATGGTTACATATAGAAATGTTTATAGATGTGTGTGTATAAATGGGTTAGTATACATGTTTCCTTGTTCTATCAGCTGAAAAGGACGGGAGCCCACATCTAGGTTTCCATCCCAATAAAAAAAAGCTATGGCTCCCTGAAGGAATGGCTGATTCTAGGACTGGGAAGGAAATACATGAGATGGGCCTGGAGCATCTTGTAGTGCCAGAAAGTAAGGAAGTGCTCAAAAAAAAATAAAAAACAAAAGCCCCACAATGAGGATTATGTCAAAAGGACACAGGAGCCAACTGAAAAAGCTTTGAGTGGCTTGAGCCAGAACAATTTAAGTAACAAAACAAAGACGTATTGGATTATAACCCAAAGTACACACTACGTATCCATGAATCCATAGCACTATGAAATAATGATTGAATAAATACATAAATAAGGGAGACAAGTCAAATCTCTGTTGCAGAAGAATTTCAAATAATTTCATAGATACGCCCCACTCAAAGAAGGGGAGTCTAAGTCCCCAAGTCTTAAGTGTGCCGTGCATAGTGACTTCCTTCCAAAGAGTACTGTATGGAAAGAGGGAAAAGAGTAACTTTACAGTGGAGACGCCTGACAGACACTACCTCAGCCAGATGATTAAAGCCGACAGCAGCAGTGATCAGTATGTTGATACTACGTGTGAATCTAGATCTAGTGTGATGAAAATGGCACTGGACCTCTGTGGTCTTCCTCCCCAAAACTCATAACCCCAGTCTAATCATGAGAAAAACAGCAAAGTCCAATAGCAAGTGTATACCTGAATAGTACTCAAAACTGGCAAAGTCATCAAAAACAAGAAAAGTCTGAAAAATTGTCACAGCTGAAAGGAACCTAAGGTGACATGACAACTAAATGTAGTATGATAGTCTGGATAAGATCCTGGAACAGAAAAAAGAGAAAAGTTAAAAGCTTTAAAAAATCTGAATAATTTATGAATTTTAGTTAATAAGAATATCAATATTGGTTTATTAATTATAACTAATGTATCGAAATAATGTAAGATGTTAATAGTGGAAGCTGTGGGGCAAGGTAGGTAGCAGTCTTATCGAGGGGATCATTTCTTCTTAAGTTATATAAATGTCTAACCACTATGCCGTATACCTGAAACTAATATAAAATAATATTGAATATCAACTGTAATTGAAAAATAAAAATTAATTTAAAAATAATAGTGGAAGCTAGGTGTGGAGCATATAAAAGCTCCCTGTACTATCTTTGTAATTTTTCTGTAAATATAAAGCTATTCTAAAAGTTTATCTTAAAAATAACATTAAATCTTTATTTAATATGTACATTAAATTTGAAAAACTATTATCTGAGCATTAAAAGTAGCAAAAAATAGTAATTTTGGTATATATTTCTGTACTTAAATCAATTTCTTAGCCATATCTGTTTCTAATACTGTGTCACTGATATTTTTCTAAAGTATGTATGATTTTTAGAAAATGTGATCTCTTTTTTTCCCCAATAATTACGTGCAATCATCTTCAAAGTTACACTTATGATTAATAAAATGGAAATTGTTGACACCCTTCATAGATTCTTCTTTGTAGATCATAATATTTTTAATGAGAATATGGTTTCTCTGCAGGGGTACCTAACAAGCTCAGAGCAAATTATGCTAGACAGAGGATATTTTCCATTCTAATTTCTTTAGATAGAAATGGTTAACTATTTCAGCCCAAATATTTTCACTGGTAGTTTATTTTTATTTCCATTTAGAATATCTTGCTTTAAAATATATAAGAAAATAAAACTCATGAAAGTCGACTTTGTAATTCTTTTTAATATTTTGCCAATTAAAGATCCTGCAAAATCATAAGTCTTCTGACTTCTTTTCAATTTAAGAATAAAATATAATTTGTTCAATTAAAAATGGGACCTCCATCCAAATAGTCTTCCTGCAAGTTGAAGCATTCCAAAGAAAAATTACGGAATTTCTAAATTAAATCTTGGTCACCATTTGAGCTTTCATTGCTTAATTTGTTCAGCAGCTCCCTTGTTTTTAAGTGATAAATCTGAATGATTTTCAGTGTGAAATAAATGAAATTTGCTAAAAGCTTTGTTTATACTACTTAAAATTTGATAAAATTTCAAAAGTTAAAGTTTATTTTGGCATACTTGTTGAACACTATGATTAAAGATTTTCAGTTGCTTTTGAAAAAGTTTAAAGGACTCATTTACAAAATGTTCAATTCCATTGTAAACAGTCAAAATAATTTACCAAGTAATTCTTCAAAGGCTCAAACACTTAAAAAATCCCGCTGATGGCAGACAGCAAAAAGAGAAAACATATTGCTATGCAGTGCTATGCCAAATCATATTGGAGCCTGAGGCAAAAAGAAAAATTGATAAAACTGATCTAGTCTTTATTTAAAATTTTGTTTCATCATGGACTTTTTCATTAACTTTGATTTTTTTAAATACTCCATTAAAATACTATTTGTCTTAATTACTGAGTTTTTTGGTGCCTCCTTCAACCTTGCACCTGAGATGGGTGCCTCACTCCCCCCACCCTAGCCCTAGCCCCGCTGCCATACTAAAATATGTTTTATGTTCAACATTTTTGCCACAAAAATACTGTAGTGTAATTGCTCTTTATTTATAAGTGTATGCGTGTACAAATAACTAGTTTCTATTTCAATCGACATACCATCACAGCTTGTTTTATCTCAATTTTCAATTATATTTGCACCACCACCAATTCCAAGTTCATTTCTGCTCCATGGATTTCCTAACTGAATATGAATATTGTTTTTACCATGCTGCTGTGTTCTACTAAAATTGATATTCATATTTGCAAGCACAAATAATTCTATCTTCAACACTCAACTCCGTAAATAAATTTGCAAGAATATTTACAGCAATGTTGGAAGTTTCACTCTCACCAGAATGATCTTTCAAAAGCTTGACTTTGATTCATTATTAAAATCAACCGAATTTCCACTGTGAAGCACCTGATGACCTTGGTTTAAAACTGCTGGGGGCCAGTATGTTTGATTGTAAGGAATTAGCTTGAATTAGCTCAAATTGGGGGACTTTGTAATGGGGATGATTCCGCCAGGAGCTCGGAGGGAAGCTCACGAAGATCTAGGCTGGAGCCGCATTGGACCAGGCTACCGAGAGATCACGAGGCATTTAGGACAAGCCCAGGCACCCCATGGCAGTACATTTCCGCAATGTATGCTTCCTTTTGTTCTGCTCTCACCTGCAAGTTCTTTCCATACTGTCAGGTCAGGTTCATGAACCAGACAATCTGAATGGATAGATCATTTTTTGAGCAATGACATAGGTGGCTGGCCAGCCTATGAATTGGCTGTTCATGGGTTAGGTGCCAGCCGTTAGTCCAATTAGCTGAAACCAAGGAACAAGTGGTGGCACGTGGTCACTTGGGACAGAACATGGCCTCCTGGAGCACATGGGCATTTTTCTTGAGAACATGGCCTCAGTGGACACTGACTGGTGGCCCTGGCCTAGTCAACACACAGCTGCCGTCAGGCCTCAGTGACTCCTCCTCCAGGCAGCTCTTCTCTCTACTGATTACCCATCTGACGTTAATGCCCTCAACTCCATTACTGCAAGCAACTCCCTACGTCCACTTAGCCAGACATCCTGGAAAGGAAACTATACCCTCCATAGTGATCTCTCTTCTCCACCCAGAGACCACATTCCCAAAATTACCCAAGACCATAACAGCAAAATTTTATGGAGCCCTTTCAGAGTATTTCCAGCTCCCCTTGTATCCTTCGCATGGTGGCCATATGACACAGTCAATGAGATGTGAGGGCAGATTGTTGAGTGAAATTTTTAAGAAAGCCCCTAAAATGAGGCAGACTCAGCTTCCACATGCCTTTGGACCCTTCCCTCTCCAGGACTGAAAGTGCACAGGAAAATCAGTGTAGCCAGCTTGGACCATGAATGACAGGAAGGATTCTGGGTCTCTGATGGCATCAAGGACCCACTCTACAAGTACTGGGTTTCCTGTCTCCATATTTCTTTTACTCAAATGAAGGAAATGAAACTCTAATTTGTTTAAGCTGTTGTTTGGGGGGATTTCCCAGAACCTCATTCCTAACTGATTCAGCATGCAATCTCTCCTTTCCCACTGAATCCGGTGCAGGATAATTGGATGGAGCCACCTGGAAACACATACAGTATATAGTTCAGAGTGGTGACGTGTCCCCTGCCCCCAGGCATTGTTTTCTCAACTAGCTACAAGGAGCAGCAGCCTTTAACACAGAACACAATTCTAGGAATTGTAATGAGGGAGGACTCACATCCCAACCCTCAGGAATTCCCGATCTGATGCGACATGAAGGGAAGCATCTATTACAGGCAAGAGGCTTTAGCTGTTATGACTTATTTAATATGCAGAAGAACCTTACAAGGTAAGTGTTTGTTCCATTTTATCCACGAGGTTCTGAGAAACTAAATGAGTTGCTGTGTTAGACCATTCTGGCTGCTATAACAATATATCATAGACTGAATGGCTTATAAATAACAAACAGTTATTTTCAGTTTTGGTGGCTGGGAAGTCCAAGATTAAGGCACCAACAGATTTGGTGTCTAAGTTAGAGCCCACTTCCTAGTGCATATATGGTGACTTCTCACTGTGTCCTCACGTGGTGGAAGGGGTGAGGTCTCTTTTATAAGGGCACTAATCCCATTCATGAGCATTTCACCCTCATGACCTAACTACCTCCAAATACAATAACATTGGGGATTAGGTTTCAGCATATGAATTGTGGGAGGACACAAACATTTAGTCTATAGCAGTCGCCCAGGGTCACGCTAGGAAGAGGACACCGCAGAGCTGGGAAAGGAGTCCAGACATCTGCTGTCACCACTCTGCTCTCCCCTCTGCACTGTACTACCCTTGCAACAAACAGCTCCCATGCAGTCTAGGGACAGCACTGCTTATCTCCTAGGAGAACTGCTTATCTCCCCCTCCAACTCTGTGGTTCTAATGGGGACCGCCACGCACAGGCCCTCAAGGGTTGGTGCAGAATTCAAGCTGGATCAGTTGGTGGAGCTGCAAAATGTGAGGTCAGGTTGACACATGGAGGAAGCCAGTCTTTAGTCAGAAGAAAGGGTGTTGACCTGCAGAGCCTTGCAGAGTCTCCTCCACCCCTGAGGCAACTTCGCCTTCACTTGTCCCGTGGTTTGACTGTGTGACCCTATACACCTTTTGACAAAGCTACTTTGTATTGGATTCTGACACTTAACTACTGGTGGGAAAGTAATATGGTTTGACCACTTAGGAAAACTATTTAGTAGCATCTATGAAAGGTGAACAAGTACATACTCTATAAATCAGCAATTCCATCCCTCGGCATATGCCCACCAGCAATGAGGGCACGAGTATCCTAAACACTTGAGTGAGAGAGTATTCAAAGCAGCTCTATTCCTAACAACCCCAAATGGAAACAACTCAAACATCCATCAACAATAAATAAATGTGATATATCCAAACGATGCAATGAGAATAAACAATCTACAAGTATATGCAACAATATGACTGAATCTCACAAACGTTAGATGGAGAAAAAGTACACACTGTAGATTCTCTTTCTATGAAATTTAAAAACAGGCAAAACTAATCAATGGTGACAGAAGTCGGAATAATTGACATGGAAAGTAGTAAAAAAGAAAAAGAAGCAAGAGAGAGAGAGGATCCCCATTGTAGTTTTTGTGCTTCCTTTAGAAATGATAGTCCTGCAAGGAAGGTTTTGATTCTTGTTCTAAAAGACCTGGACAGCCCTGAGCTACAGCCTCAAAACTATTGACAAAATAAAGAGCGGGGTGCGGACAACAGATCCCATTCGATTGATTGTCTTCCTCTTCAATTCATACATAGGGCCTCCTGGCTCCCCACACGTGTTTCTGATTCAGAACCTAAATTTGCCATATTAAAACTCAAATTATATTCAATTCCCATCATAGACATTCCTAAAGTGAGTTGGGGAGCAGAAGGCTTAAATTGGGAGAGAGAGGAGAGGAAAAGAAGACACTATAAACTGTTTTTAGAGACTCCACATTGTCTAAGGTAATATAAAATGGAGCTAGCGTTGTTGCTTCTATGCCAGGCATTTTGCACCCTTGATTTCCTCTTATCCTCACAGCAGTCCTATACTTTAGCATTATTATTCCAGTGTTACAGGTGAGGAGATTAAAGCTCAGAGAAATTCAGTGACATACAAGCCAAGCCACACAGCAAAGATCTGATCTGCCCACATCCCCTCTTGCCTGCCCTCCCAGCTTAGTCATTCTCTCCAATGCAGTCAGAACAATCCTTTTAATACATGCTTCTAATTGTGCTTCTGTTTCAAACCCGTCAGTGTGTTCCCACTGCTATTATAGACAGACCACATCCTCACCCTGGGACCTCGCTCTCTCCCACATCACTTGGCTATTTGTTTCTGCCACTTTGCCCTCAAAGGTTTCTGCTTCCTCTTACCACAGAACCCTCCACTCGTGCTGTCTTATCTTCTGCCCAGGATGTCTTGATATTATTAGGTCTACATTAAAAACATCATCGAATGATGTTATAATTTTTTGCTTTCAAATGTCAATCATATTTTAGAGAACTCAAGAGAAGTTGAACATTCTATTTACCCAGATATTTACCATTTCCGTTGTTCATTCTTTATTCCTGATGTGCCGAGTTTCCTTATGGTATCATCTCCCTTCCATCTGAAAAACTTCCTTTAGCATTTATTTTAGAACAGGTGTACTAGCAACCTTCATCTGAGGATATTTTTATTTCACCTTCATTCCTAAAGGATACAGCCATACCTCGGAGAGATTACAGGTTTGATTCCAGACCACCACAATAAAGCAAATATCACAATAAAGCGAGTCCCACAATTTTTTGGTTTTCCAGTGAAAGTAAAGGATATGTTTACACTATACTGTAGTCTATTAAGTATGCAATAGCATTATGTCTAAAAAAACACTGTCCATACCTTAATCAAAAACTATTTTATTGCTAAAAATGCTAACCATCATTTGAGCCTTCAGTGTGTTGTAATCTTTTTTGCTAGTGAAGAGTCTTGCCTCTGCGTTGATGGCTGCTGACTGATCAGGGCCGTAGTTGCTGAAGGCTGGGGTGGCTGTGGCAATTTCTCAAAATAAGACAACAATGAAGTCCACCACATCAACTGACTCTTCCTTTCATGAACAATGTCTCTGTAGCACGTGATGCTGTTTGGTAGCATTTTACCCACGATAGAAGTTCTTTCCAAACTGGAGTCGATCCTCTCCAACCCTGCTACTGCTTTATCAATTAAGTGTACGAAACGTTCTAAATCCTTTGTTGTCATCGCAACAATCTTCACAGCATCTTCACCAGGAAAAAATGGTGCCAATAGACTTGCTCAACACAGGGTTGCCACGAAACTTCGATTTTTAAAAACAAACAAACAAACAAGACACTATCCGCAAAGCACAATAAAGTGCAGTACCATAAAATGAGGTGGGCCTGTGTTTTCACCGTATGCAGGACTCTGGGTCGGAGGCGATTTTCTTCAGCACTTCAAAAACGAAGTTTCACTTCCTTTTAACCTCCATGGTTGCTGGTAAGAGATCGACAGTCTTTCGAATAAATGTTCTCCTATATTTTTTTTTCGTTAAATACTTTGCAGATTATTGTTTTTATCTTTAAAGACAAAGTTTAAAGAATTATGAATATCATATATCTGAGAGGCAATTTCTTTATGCTTATCCTGTTTGGGGTTTGTTGAGGTTCTTGAACCTATAAATTTAGGAAGTTTTCAGCCATTATTTTTCAATTATTATTGCCTGAACTGTACTCTTTCTTCTCTCCTAGGGCTTTGCTGACATGAATGTTGGACATTTTGTTACCATTCCACAGGTCCAAGACTCAGTTCAATTTTTTCAATCTTCTTTTCTGTCTATTGTTCAGTGAATAATTTCTATTAATCTATCTGCAAGTTCACTGACTCTTATTTCTGTCATCTCCATTCTGCTATTGAACCCATACAGTTATTGTTAAATTTTGGTTATTGTATTTTTTTAGTTATATAATTTCTATTTGGATCTTCTATTTCTTTGTTGAGATTTTTTATTTTCTCATTCATTGGAAGAGTGTTCACTCTTACTTCTTGGAGTATAGTTATAATCGCTGCTTTAAAGTTTTTTTTTTTCTGGTAATTTCAACATCTGTGATATCAAAGGGTCAACATTTATTGATTGCCTTTTTTATTGAGAGTTGAGATTTTTCCAGTTCTTCATAGCCCAAGTCATGTTAGATTGTATCCTGTACATTTTGACTATCATGTTATATGACTCTGGGTCTTGTTTAAATGCTAAAAAGAATGGTTTCTGTTTGTTTGTGTTTTATGTTAGCAGACAATTGCCCTCGGCTAGGTATAGGTCGCAAGTTTCAACCCGCTTTCTGTGGGGCCCGCTTCCAATATCAGTTCTGTTTTCAAAGGCTTTTGTGGTGCTATTTAAATGTGCCCTACATGTGCAACACCAGTGGCCATTCTGGGACCTGGGTGGTGGTCTGCCCCGTGGTTCAGTTCTCAAAGTCTTTCATATTCTGTTTTGGGTCAGCTCCATGCATTTACAATTTGGAAGTGATCCCAAAAGTTCACACACAAAATTATGGGGTCACTCTCATGCTCTATCCTCTCCACAATCACCCCAACACTTTCAGGCTCCCTGAGGTCTCCTTTTCCAGTCTCCTAGCCAGTGCTATGCACTTCTTACGATTGCATCTGTGACAAGGGCTAAGCAGTGGGAGGACAGAAAGGGGAAAAAATAGCTAGAATCTCCCCCACGCTCTTGGGTAGGAGAGAAGTAGCCTTTTCCTCAGAATTTTAGGCACCTACTTGGCTGATCACCATTGCCATTGCTACTGCCACCACTGCAAGACTACCTGGAGGCTGGGATGGGAGATGACAGAAAAAAAGAAAAAATAAACAGGAAAATGTCCCTCTGATACTTAGGAGCCCCTGTCTTTCTCTTCATGCCAGAAAGAGAGCTCCTTCTGCTCCTTTGAAGCTCCTTCTGTCTGTATTTAGGGGACCCTTCCAGATGTTAGGCTGCCTTTGAGTCCAGGCCAAATAATACTGATGGGAAAAAAAGGGAAACTCACCCCAGTTCAGTTGTATTTTAAATTCTTGTTTCCTTCTCCAATATATTGGCTACTACTTACTTTTCAAGTGATTAGATAGCTGGTCCATACATTCTGTCCAGAGTTCATAAATGCATTCAGAAGGAGACACATGTGTTTACTCCATTTTTCCAAAAACCAATACTTCATCCACTGGGTTTTATTTCAATTCTATTTGTTATATCTAGAAATTGTATTTGGTTCTTTTTCAAATCCTTCTGCTCAGTTTGATACTCTCATTCTTTTGTTATACATTCAATCATGTTTTTAATTTCTTTAAGAAACCACACATAATTATTTTATATTCTATAACAGATAATTCCAATATCTCCATTTGTTGTTGGTCTGATTCAGCAATATTGTTTCTGCTGACTCTCACTTCGTGTAGCTAATTTCCTCTTCTGTTTAATTATTATTATGTTTTTTTAGTATGACCTCCTGCTCTTTGGAAGTTTATCTATGAAAATTCTTTGAAGCCTAGATTTAAAGTGTGTTCCTCCGAGAGCATTTGCAATTGCTTTATCAGGCATTTGGGGAACACTTTAAACTGCATTTTTAGTTAGCTTTTTGGAAGAGGGGACATGGGGAGCAATACAAGCAGGGTGAATTCTGCTGCCACACTCACTTAAAACTGGGCTTGTCCCAGAAATTCTCAGGGAAGACCTTTCTTTCCTCTGTTCCAAGCCTGGTGAAGAGAATGGCAGACCAATCTCTACTTTTTTTTTCTAACTTTTTGGGATCCTAGCTTTATGCAGTGGTCTTCCAACTTATTTTCTACCTTGTTTGGACCCCAGGAATTCTCTTCTGTTCCACGAGCTGTGTAGCCTGTTAAACCCAACTTTGGGATCACCAGGGATAGGCAGATATCTTTTGAGTAAACTCTGGCTCCAAAGCTTATTTACCTCTGTGGAATCAAGGTTTCTAAATGCTTCTGAACATTGACATTCCTCTTATTTCCTATCATGTAAGCTATGTTTTTAAAATATTTTTCAGAAGACTTATCCAGCATTTTAGATGTTCTGTCCCAGGGCATATATAAACATATAAATACATATCTCTATATAAATTTATTGGATACAGCATCTTTGACTTCTGATAGGGGAGTTCATTCAGATTACAGTTGTTGTTACAGCTAATAAACTTAGTTTTCTTTCTCTCACCTAATTTTGTGTTTACTACTGATTATATTTTCCTCCCTCTTTCTCCTTTTCCTCTTCTGGATCGGTCAAGTTTCTCTTCATTCGTTATTTAAAATCCTATCACCACCACCATCATTACTTGATTATTTAGAAATTCTACTCTGCTTTTCAGTTTTGCTGCTGGTTTTGCCTGTTCACTTCTCCCCTACCCTTTATAAGATCTTTATAATACCTTTATTCTCTACTCTCTGAAACATACTTCCCCTTCCATGAATTTGCTGATAATTTAGACCTGCACTGGCCAGAAGAACTGTCTGCAATGATAGAAATGTTCTGTATCTGTTCTGTCCGATATAGTAGCCACCAGCCACATGTAACCATTAAACACATGAAAAGTGACTAGTGCAACTGAGGAACTGAATATTCTATTTTATTTTCATTAATTTAAATGTAAGGAGACACATGTGACTAGTGGCTACCATGCTGGACAGTATAGACTTTGATTATTTAAATTTTGACTCTTAATAGGTTTTCCCTTACAACACTGCTTTCTTTGTTTCAAGAATCTCTAGTTAAAACTACAGGTTATTAATTACACTGTCATCATTTATTTAGATTTAACTATATGTATCCATTCCTTCCCACTGTTTCCTATATACTTTTTTTTATCCGCATCTTGAGATCTCTCTTCTAATCCAGTTTTCACGTGGTTTAAGTATTTCCTTGAGTGCTTTGTTCAGTCCTTGCATGCCCTTCAAAATACCCTGACAGAATTAACGGTATCTTGACTGGGAGTAAGACTCTTAGCTCACAAATCTTTTCCTCAATAGTCTGTGGAAGTTTTATTGTCCAGTACTGCAGATGCAAAGATAATGTTATTTGATTCTTTGAAAGCCATCTCTTTGTACCTGTCTGAAACTGTATGTATGATGTCCCTTTTATATTTGGGTGGCAGGTACGAATCTCAGGCCACAAACTGAGGTATATGAGAAATAGAACTTTCCTTATCTAACTGAATTGTATTTCTATTTTGAGCCTTCATATCTCTTAAATGGAGAACACCTAGTCTTAGTCAAGGGTGCATCTCAGTTCTTGGAGGGGGAGTGTTATGTAGTACTCAGGGGTTGGAGGGGGAGCACAAGGAGATTCCAGTCTTTGGTCTTCTGCCATGCAGTCCTCCCCCAAGATGTCTAGACTTCAGACACTGATGCCCACTGACCACTCACAGCCTCCCTCTGGGCTCCACCTCAGCCTCTCTGAGTCCTCCAGCCCTCTGTGTCTTGTCTATGCCATACTCTTGGGTACATTACAAACACACTGCTGAGTCCACCCAACTCCAGGCTGTAGGAGAAACTCTCTTAGGCACACAGGAGCCTTCTGCTGCTCCTGGGAGCTCTGTAAGGTCACATTAGGACTGTCTGCCTGGATGTGCCCACTGGACAACTTCCACTTCTGCTCTGGTACCCATCACAGCACAAAGGTGTCAAGTTCCTCCCACCTCCTTGGCTGCACCAGGGGTGCAATGCCCCTCCATACTCGGATCCCCAGGCCTTTCTAGGAAATCCATTCTTTCCTCCCACTTCTCCTATGAATCTCCTCCCTTTCTAGCCCATGTAATCTTTTTTTTTCATTTTGGAGGCCACATAGGGAGTGAGTAGCAAAGACTGGATTCAAATCCAGATGTCTAGACATGCAAGACGGGCTCCTCCCGAGCCTGCAGTGAGTATTTGCACAGCAGGACACTTCCTTTCCTGTGCAGAAGTGCCAGGGAACCCCTTGGGCAGAGACTTACCTGCCAGGCAGGAAATATTTGATAACCACTAATGGATAAGGTTGAGGCCACCCAGGCAGGAGGTCCCCGATGCATTCCTACTCTTCACGTATGGTTGAGTTCCTACTGTGGGCCAGACCCAAATCGCTGCTTGACCCATTAGCCAGGGAGCTGTGAAGGGTGAGGCTGGGAACGAGAGGGAGGGTATGAGATGAATGTGTGTACCCCAGCAGGTTGCATAGCACAACCACAGAACAGCGATGTGATGCTGGATGCCGTGCTCAGAGCTTTCCACGTGTTCTCTTACTGACTCCTCACATTACCTTTTTGGGGAATGAAAGAGAAATTCTTCTTTGTTCCCATTTTATAAATGGGGACATTAATACTTCAAGAGATTGTGTAATTTGCCCAAATTCACCCAGCAAGCCACTGAAGAAGCGAGATTCAAATCAACTCTAAAGTGGAGCCCCAAACCTCTACACCACATGGCCTCTTCTCCGCCAGCTCTGTATGGTGACACCCACTCGACAGATGAGGGAACTGAGGCCAGAGGAGGGAAAGAACTTACTCGAGTTAGTACAAGAGCTGGACCCAGACCCAATACTAGCACTTGGGCTGTTTAACCTCAGTGGTCCCTGCCTACCAGGGGCTTCCAGGCTAATGGGAAGGCAGATCTGGATGTTTCTGCCCTGGCCAGCAGAGGTCAGCCTTTCCGGGTGGGTAATAATAGGGCGGGCCCATGTGGACACTCCTCAGGGCCAGGCAGTGTGCACACCCAGGCATGGAGATAAATAAGAATCCAGCTCCTGGCCTTAAGGATCTACCAGGCGTGTCACACTGAGAGAACACATTCCACAAGAAAGTGCCACCCCCACCTCACACACCCCACCATGCTCACCTGCACTTCAGCGAGCAGGCTTAAGGGCGAGCAAGTGGCTCTGCCCTCCAGCCATAGTTGGTTAGACCAGAGCTAGATGCCTGATCCAAGCTGAGTCAATCAACTTCGTTCTCTCCTGATTTTGCAGAAGCCCAGATTTCCCTTCCCTCTAGCTGTGGGCCTGGTATCTATCCTCCAGACCAGGCAGGTGTGGTGGCTGTGGGAGGACCCCCTCAGATCCCTGATTGTGGGGAGCAGAACTGACCAACAGCTTCAGTGGCTGCGCTCTGGGCCTTAAAGATAAATAAGTCCACCTGCTTCATTTTACATGTGAGGAAACTGAGGCTCTGAGAGGGAATTATGTGGTCAAGGTCGGGGAGGATAGAGTGGCCACCTCAATAGTTGGACTTGAGCAGATGGTTCTAAACTGTGATTTGAAAGTCAACATAATTAAGACTGAGGAAGAGGCTCCCTCCCCCATGCCAGCACATACAGCATTCATATTACCACTATTCCAGAGAGGGTTTTCTCACCATCAGTCACAATGCCTGCCTCGCTGCGTCTCCCACAAGATCCTTCCAGTCAGTGACGGGGCATGGCAGGAACAGAAACCAGACTCATTCCCAAGGGAGGCGAGACTCTTCTGACTGGCACCTTGGCTAGAGGACTCCCCACTGGCTTTGCCGAACCTTCTTAGAACTGCTCCACAGTCAAAAGTGCTTCCGCTCAGCCTGCCTTCTTCCCTTCCCGCTCTCCTTCACCTGGTTCAGATCGGCATCTAGGTCTGACGCTCTCTCAGCCCCCGCCCTGGATCCCTCCTCATTTCCTTTCACATATATGTTCTCTAATAAACCTCTTGCACATCCAATCCCTTCTTCGCATCTGCTGCTCAGAGAATTTGGATCAATTCCAGTCCTAACCCTGCAGGCCAGTCCTGGCTATGGGAACACTCTGTGGATCCTGAAGATATGGGACATCCATGGTCCACACACCAACTGGGACAGTGGGCCAGCGGGTGCCGGTCCTCACTGTGCTCAGGACGCATTGCTCCCTAACACCCAGACTCAGGGAACTCACCTCTGCCGAGACCCAGGCACCTCCTCTCTTTCAGTCCCTGGAACCATTCCCTTCTCAGACAATCCCAGTTCTGGGACTTTCCCCACACACAGAGAAGAAAGTATAGGCCTAAGGCAGACTGGAAATCTAGCAGAAAGAGATAGTTATATATTCATTTATGTCCATGTTTTATTACCCATGATATCATCAAGCACCTACTATGTGCAAAGCACAGTGACAGCAGAGTACTCCAGAAACTGTACAAGATTTGGGTACCCTTGAAAAGGAGGGATTGACTTTGATCATGCCCACTCAGAGCTGTGTGACTTCAAGCAAGTCACTTAGCCTCTCTGATCCATTTCCTCATTTATAAATGGGCTATTTGAGAATTCCATGTTACAGAGCACAACAAACTGACAATCGCACACTTCTACAAATAGCCGAGGTCATTTCTGTTAGGCCTGAAGTCATTACTTCTATCCTTGAAGGAAAGAGCCAGGCAGCGGCCTGTGTCTGACGCTTCATTCTGGGCACCCAGATACCAGCCTCCTACACACAGCTCAGCAGCTGGAGCCTGTGTTCTAGGCAGCCATTTGCCTGTCAAAGGACAAGACCCAACAGGAGTCTGGCCCAAGAGTCTTTCTCCTCTACTATCAGACATCCTTCCGTAAAAGTAGCCCCTACTGGCTAAAGTTGGGAGCATAGAGGATATGGAAGGGAGGAGTGGGAGTCAGGTCCCTGCAGAAAACCCCCTGGACACCAATGGCGAGGGCTCAGTGTTGGAAGGGTTTAGATATGAAGCAGACATAGAACCAGTCCTTATGTAAAGACTACAGAACTGAACATCTTTGACTCAAGTTACCTGGATAAACTCTATAAACTCTCTATGTCCCAAGAGACAGATGTAGACAAAGTTACCAGGAGATTCGGGGGAAGGGAAGCTCAGATCCAAATGGAAAATTCAAGTGTGTCTTCCTGGAGGAGGTGACATTTAACCAAGTCTTGAAAGATCCTGCAGGGACTAGAAGAGAAGGTAGGGCACATTGGGAAAAAGAACCAGGATGAGCATTCTCCCAAGATGCAAAAAGATGGGATAGCGTTCCCCTGGAGTGGGACAGAAAAGAAGAGTTAAAAGTGAAGCCATAGGGGGACCAAGCAGAGAGCTCTGTCCAGAAGTTTGATATTTACTCTATTTAGCAGAAGGACAAAAAGGATAAAATATTTTGAGCAGAGGAATAATGCTCTCAGCAAGTATTAGCAAGATGAGTGACCCAGAGAATTTTGCAACCCTGGGTGCCCCAAGCTGACCTTCAAAAAGTTTTGCCAGCTTTTGCCTTTGTTTTAAACAGAGAGGCCCCACCTCTCTGTCTGTGTTTTAATCGGGGGCTGAGGGTTAGGGAAGCTATGCATTCTATATGTCATGAGCATGTAATCACTCCCAATGCACAGGCATGCTCACACACACCCACCTTTAAACACGCTCTCCAAGAGCCACGCAAGTTGCAAAGCCCATCCCCGGGGTGCATGGCCAATGCTGGCCACCAGAGGGCGCATCCAACATCTCGGCAAAGAAAGCCTGACACTGGGCTAAAAACAGGCCCTAAGCAGAAGACGCCCTAGAGAGCAAAAAGTCCACCTGCCTGATTTCACATGTGGGGAAACTGAGACACAACGAGCAGGGTGACATGGTCATTGTGAGGGAGGAGGGAGTGGTCACCTGAACAGATGAAAGTGAGCAGGTGGCTCTTAAACTGCAGCTTGAAAGTCAACAGAATTAAAACTGAGGAGGTATCCGGCGCCGGCCACTCCCACCCCCACGCCCGCATGCCAGCCCGTACAGCAGTCACATCAGCACTATTCCAGAGAGGGTTTTCCTTACCAGCTGTCACAGTGCCTGACTTTCTACCATTAGATGGTGACTCTTTAGATTAAAACATATGATGTCCAATGGACCTCTGTGAAAATATATGTGTCCCCATAAGGGTGATAGATTGCATCCTCAGGCCCTGAGGTCTGCACTGATACTTGGGTCCTTCAGCCCCCCCGGGAACCCATTGCAAGCTGGCAGTGGGAGAAATCCTCCTTTTCCCAGGTCATTGCCCTCGCTCTTCCCCATTCCTGGAACGACCCTTCTCAACCTCTCCTAATAGTGGCGTCCCTGCACCTTTCATCCTCCTCTATAACTCCCTCTAAAAACTTTCAGATGTTTCTCTTCCATCCTGTTCTCCACAGCTCTCTGGACCCGCTCCTGCCAGCCCTCCACCTACCCCAATTCAGATGAGTGCCTGTTCTCGTGTCCTCAGCCTCTGGGAGCCCCGCAGGGGTAGAGACTGTGACCCCTGGTGCCTGGCTCCGAGCCTGGCCTCCTCTGGCTCCTGCTAAATGTCTCCTCACTGCTCTTAGATGGAAGAAGACAACATGGTCCCAGAGAGTTGGGGCTGAAATCAGACGACCTGTATTCTAGTCCCAGTTCGGCCACAAACTCGTAGAGATACATCCCTCCCCCTCTCCAGGATCTCCCTACATTCTTTCTGCCTCTTGGGAGGAATGGCCTAGATGCCTCTGGGATCCCTTCCCACTCATACCTTCTGAATCTTAGGTTAAACTTACGATGGCCCTTCGGAGAAATGTCAGGTCTTGCTAGTGGGAAACTGCCAAGGCCTGGAGCGTGGCCCTCCCACCAGAGTGGGACTACCATCTCCCATTCCCTTGAACTATCCTCTGTAAACAGCAGGGGGCAGGAGCTCTTCAGCATGTGGAAATGAGAATTACAGGTAAGTACCTGGACTAGAGCAGCAGTGAGACTGCTATTGCAGACAATGCTCTCAAATTCAGACCCATAATTCCAAGAATTATTCATGTGAATTTTTTGATGCTTAGAAAGTCTTCGAGAGTCTACAGAAACCATTTTAATGGTGGACCTTGAATGGTAACTGGCAGCAGGGAAGATTTCGAAAGACTTTCAGAAGCCCTCAAACTTTGCTTGTCAGCACCTATACTTCAGGCCTTTAATGTCCCAAACCCCCATGATGCTCAAGCCCCCAACTCTTTCTAGGCCTTCTCAGCACTGGAAGCACTGGCGACATGGTTACACTCCTTTTTAAAATAAACACAGGGCACGCCACTGACTAATTATGTGCTCTGGGTGAAAACTGAAAACGGGCCCATGGTTTTCCAGTCTTTGTCTGCCAGGGGCTGTGTTAAAGGGGTGGGAGGTGAGCATGGGGCCTCAGGAGACCCGCCAGCCACCAGCCTGAGGGTCTGCATTTGGGAGGCCTCAGGGAGAAGACTTGAAGGCATATGGGGCTAAGTCTGAATTTGACCTTTTTGCAGGATAGCTAAGCCTTGACTAGGCAGGAGCTCACAGGTATGAGGGCTTCACAAGCCCCGAACTCTTCCTCCTCCTCCTCCTCCTCTTCTCACCTCCTGCTCCTCCTCCCATTAAGCACACAAATGCTTTTCAGGAGAGTGGAGCACTGACCTGGTAATCAGGAGGTACAGAGCTGGTTCCCACCCCTGTCATCAGACAAGTCACTTCCTTTTCCTGGGCCTCGACTACCCCATTGGTAAAATAGGAGCAAAAACTGTTGACTTACCCAGCACATCAGAACTCCCATGCTCCTCCAAGCTTCTGAGCGTTTGCAGATGCTGTTCTCCTGCTGGACAGCCCTCTCCCCAGGCCTCCCATGACAAACACCTGCTGTCCTAACTCAGCCAAGGGATCTCTTTAGCACACCTTGCTCACTCTGTTGTCGATGTGCTTAGTTTGGGAGTGGGAGTGAAACAACTCCTCTGATGCTCCCACAAAACGCCCCTCAGCAGAGGGGTTCATTGCAGTGTTGTTGGCAATAGAATAAAGTTAGAATTTAAATGTTCAATTAGGAAAAATAGTAATAATCATGACAATGTCTAGCATTCAGGGAGTGCTTACCATACATATGATTCACTAGTAACCTTCACAAGGAACTTCTAAAGAAACACTTATCCCCATGTTACAGATGAGGTAACTGAGGCACAGAGAAGTTAAGTGGTAGGGCTAGGGTATGATACATTCATTTCGTGGCATATTAGAAGATCATTTAAAATCATGACGATGTGCGGCAATTTAATACTGCAAGGAAATATGTATGTAATAATGTTAAGAGGTGTGCATGTGTATATGTATATATAAAATAGAATATATAAAAATAAAATATTTTTTAAAAGAAAATTGAATAAAAATACACCAACATGTCCGTGGGTTACTTCTATTTTTTCTTTGTACCTCTCTTTATTGTCTACATTTCCTACAATGAGCAGACACTCATTTAAACTGTAAAATGAAGCAGGCATCATATACTGTATGCAAGCAATTTAAAGGAGCAATTCTGATCTGAGTTAGGTCTGAAGAGAATGCAAGGGGTGAAGAAACCTTGATCCTGAAGGGGCTTTTCCAAGCTCCCCTCTGACTTGGCTTCCCAGGCCGAGAGGCTGTTTTATCCTCGTAAGATTCATTCATTCATGCATGCATTCATTCACTCACTCATCGGGGACCAGGAATATAGGAGGAGATACAAAGATAATCAGACTTATTTCTGTCCCTCACTGAGTTCAGACTGAGAGAAGGTCACTGGGAGGCAGAAGAGGGGTCAGGGACAGAAAGGACAGCACAGGGAAGTGTGGGGCATGTCCAGGATTAGTCCAGGGCAGTGGAGCCACCCTGTTCATAGATGTATTCCCAGCATCCGTTGGCCTGAGATGAATGAGTAAATAAATAAATGAATAAGACAAGTGACCAGCTGAGGGAATATGCCTGAACCTTTATCACAGACAAGGAATTAATGTCTCTAATTTATAAAGAGCTTCTAAAAATGGAGAAGGAAATAACCAACAACCTCCTAGAAAAAGAGGCTAAAAATATTACCAGACAATTCACGGAAATGCAAATGGATCTTAAACCATATGAAAGATGATCAATGTTGCTCAAATAAAAGAAATGCAAATTGAAACTACCTGGAGATACCATTTCCCACTTATCAGATTGGCAAAAATCCAGAAGTCTGGCAACAGCCACAATTCTCCTATGTAGCTGATGGGAATGCAAAATGGTACAATCCCTGTGCAAGGGAACTTGGCAAAAGCCAGCAAAATTGCTGGTATAGTCAACCTGTGACTCAGGAATCCCATTGCTGGAAATCAACTCCAGTAGGTACACTAAAAGATGTGAGCACAAGGCTTTTTATTGCAACTTGATTAGTAATAGCAAAAGACTGGGAACAAAGAAAATGTTTATCAGTAGGGACTGTGGTTAGCAGCACAGTGGAGGATTCTGTCTGTAAAGGAGAACAAGGAACATCTCCACAGATTGCTGCAGGCAAGATCACAGAGGGAGGATGAACCATACATAAAGCAAGGTGGAGAAAAGTAAGATTGTATGTTAACACTTATCTAAGAAAAAAATGGAGGAATACAAATATATATGTTTTTATATATATGTATATGTATATGTAATATATATGTATATATGTAATATATAGTATATATAAATAAATCAATGGAAGGATAAAGCATAATTTTTAAAAATAAATAGTTATGGGGAGGGAGGATTGGATGAGGGGAACACAAATAAAAGTTAGATCTTTCTAAATTACTTTATTTTGTATGCTAGACCTTGGAACCATAAATAAAATAAAAATTTTAAGTAAATTCATAAAACCCACAAGCAAAATGAAGCAAATAAATCTATGCATTGAGTGAGTGATAGAACATAAAGAACCGTTCCAAATGACTTCCAAGCAAAGTCAAAGACACACAAACAATCACAATGTGTGGACCTTATTTGCATCCTGATTTAAATGGGACACTCAGGGAAACGTGAGCACTGACAGATATTTGATTATATTAGCTGTGATAATGGCACACAGTTTAGGTGTGATAAGGGTAGTGTAGTTTCCAGGAAAAGAATCCTTATCTTTTAGAGATAATATTGGATATTTATGAATGAAATGATATGATGGCTGAGATTTGCTTCAAAAAGAATTTGGTCATTGTGTGAGAGGCGGGAGATGAAACAAGTTAAGCCATGAGGGGGTGATTGCTGAAGCCTGCTCACTGGTGGGAAGAGCCCAGAGCCACCTCTTTCAACTCACTGCTCCGGTCATTGCTCCGAAGGGACTCGTCCTGGGGAGGCGGGTCGTGGGGAAACACAGTCCCTTTCCTGGAAGACCCTTAGTCATCTCTGATGGGGTAATACTGACCTCACCCCAAGAGTTCCCAGGCTGGCGGAAACCAAGACTCATTATGTGGTTCTCAAGCTTCACAACCTCCCCAGTTTGTTGAGTCTTAATAATACAGTTTCTTAAAGACAAAGTTACAGAAGCAAACGTGTTTTAACTATTGCTAAATATGTGGAACAAAGAGGGACAAAATAGGTCCAAACTTGTGAGGGGAAGGCCCAGATGTGGCAACTGAAGGAGGTATTGGATTAAAAAAAGAAAGAAAATTTTCCAAGAAAAACTTTCTAAATGACCCAGTTGGGTGATTAAAATGTCACTGAAGGACTGCAGGGGGCGCTAGAAGAACGTAAGCATCTGTGGACTGCTCGAGGGAGGACTCCAGCCTTGAGAAAGTTTCAGGAAGTTTCAAAACACTGTCGCCCCAGGGGCATATGTGGCACTTCATGTGTAAAAGCCGAAAGGTCGTCATACCTGCTTCCCATGGTTATTAGAAAGATCAAGTGTATCACGTAGATGAAACTAGACGGAGGATCTATGTGCAAAAAAGGATGCCTGAAGCCAGGACAACCAAATGGCACTGGGTCATTAGACATGTTACTCTTCTTGCAATATAGTGAAAGGAGCACCTGGAGTCACAGATCTCTGGTTTCAAGCCTGTCTTCCTCACTGCAAAGCTGTGTGGCACTGGGCAGTTCACTGTACCTCTCTAGTGTCAGTTTCTACATCTGTAAAATGGGCATAGCACTTCGCTCAACTGCTGTGAAGAGTAAATGAGAGAAATGCCCTGGTGTGTCTGGTGCCACTCAGCCCAGCCCATGAGAGGGCCTCAGTAAGTGAAAGTAAACAGAATAGGAAGGTGAGCTGGCCTCCCAGAGCCACGGTAAGGCTTTCAGGTGCTCCAGACCTCAGCAGGCTCTAAGGCAGGAGAGTGGCTGGAATCTGGACTGCATTGGCAGGACTGGGCCTGCTGAGGGGGGGCCTTGCCTGGAGGGATGGGGCCTCAAAAGCCATGGAGACACCCGGGCACCAATGCTGAGGATTTGGCCTTGGAGTCAAGTCCTGGTTGCACTGCCTACAAACTAGGGGACCCTAGTCAAGTGTCTTTATATTTCTGTACCTTGCTTTCCTCTTCTGTAAAGTGGGGATACTGTGCTTGCGTCATGGCCATCAGAGTGAGGGTGTGGCTGGGTCAGAAGTTAGCAGGTTCCCAGCAGTGTTTCCTCAGTCTAACTTTGCCCCTCAGCTCCTCCCACCCCAGGAACTTTGAGGAGGCAGAATCTGAGAGGAGGGGGTGCTGACAGAAGCCCTACATGACCAGGCCCAGAGAGGGGAAGGGACCTATCAAAAGTCTCCCAGTAAATCAGAGGAAGAGCCAGGCTGCTTCCTGGAGGGGGTGGCCTTCTGGAAAGCAAAGAGCCTCCTTGTATTTATTAGGGTTTTTATGCCTGAATCTGTGTCCTTGTACCTCGTTCTGTGACTTGCCTCATACTTCCCTCACATTCCCCTAGGGCACCTGCATTTCCTGAGTTCCCAGGGAATGATGGTCTTTGAGGGGCTAGGGAGTCTCTATGCCAGACACCGGACAAATGCTATTATCAAGAGACCAGAAAGAGGAGAAGCTTTAGGCTGCTGTGAGGTCTGGGGAGATGGCATGAGTGTCCGACAGGGAGTCCATGCCGGCATTCCCAAGGCCCCAGGCTGAGGAGCATCACACTAGAAGAGTATGCAGACAGGGGATGGGAGAAAGGGGGCCCAAGGAGGAAAATACTAGAAAGCTTCAAGATGAGTGGTCCTAGGACTGGGGAACTTATTGCACAGCAATGGGCTTCGTGAGGTCAATGGCCCCTTCTCTCTTAATCGCTTCTTGAGTCTTTGGGCAAATTCTTGGTGGTTCCCGCTTCAAAATATATTCGGCCCTTATCTCTTAGTGACACTTATGGACATATTTATGAACGATAGCTAGGATTTGCTTTAAAATAACCCAGTTTCCAGAAGGGGTGAACAATATTGGCTATGACCCGATGATGGTTGAAGTGGGTGATGGGGACACAGAAGTTCCCTGTACTATCTGTACGTGTTTGACATTTTCTATAATAAAAAGTTCATATATCCAGAACCAGCCATTTCTCTCCATCTGCATGCCCACTGCCCTGGTCCTCTAGCCTAGATGGCTGCAATGACCTCGTACGTCTGCCAACTTGGGCCATGCCCCTACAGCTTATTCTTGACACGGCCGCCAGAGGGAGCCTATTACAGCACAAGTCCTGAGCTCAAACTCTCTGGAGGCCCCACCTCAGAGTACCCTGGCGTCCAAGTCCACTCCTTTTACCTCTCAGGCTCCTCTCCAGCCACACATCAGCCTCCCTCACCCTCCTCCATGGCCCCTAGGGCCCTTTGTGCTGATTTAACCAGACCATCCACCCCTCATGACCCTCAGACATTGCAATATCGCACAGGACATAATTATTCATTTTAAAATTGTCATTGTTTATCTGAATTCAAATCCAACTGAGCCTCCTGTATTATTTCTAGCAACCTACCACTAACAGACTCAGAGCACCTACCAAAAGAACCTGTTGTCTTCTTAATGTCCCCAGTGCCCACTACACGAAGCCATCACCTCCTAGCAGACAGTTGCAAAAAAAAACACCCTCTGAGCTGATGAAGCTCCTTGCCCAGTTGCAAGGATTTCAGGCCCACTTACTTCGGTGGCAAGGTGACTTTTATAATGTACAACCTTCTCAATCATCCATGGCAGCCCTGCAGGCAGCTAGAGAAGCAGGTGCTTCCAGAATGAGAGATTAAGCCAGCCTTCCCTCCCTGACAATGGGCAGAGACTGGGAGGGAGTGACCAAGGTCTCAGCTGGCAGTCCCCTCTGGGTGCTTTTGGATTTGTGCCCATCTGGGTTGGGTATGAATCCTTGCAGTGCCCTGTGGTGGTGGGTAGAGGGGCCCCATGCCAGGCGCCAGCTGCCCCCGTGGCCTGAGGGTGCCCACTCAAACCATTCCAAGTAAACATTTGACCAGCCTGGCCCCAGCCCTCATCCCACACCAACACTTGGCCCTTGTTCCTGGACAGGCCCTTCTGTGTCCCGTCCTTTGTGGCTGACATTTTAGCCAGACCCTGGAGGGGCTGGGGTGACCCGGTGCCCCGTCCTCATTCTGCAGACAGGCCCCAGGGAGGTGGTCCCTGCAGCGACGGGCACTCAGCGGGGGAGTCCCAGCAGACAGGCAGTCGCCAGGCTGGGCCAGCCACCCCCCTGAACACCCCACGTGGGCCCTGGGTCTGCGGAGCCCACGGTCTGAACTGTGGAGCCATAGGGCTGCCAGCTGACTCGGCTTTGTTCTAGGTCTGGAGTGGACTGAGGGTGGTTGAGGACTGTGGCTGCTCTTTGCTGAGAAGCCACAGATAACGCCTGCAATAGGGCCTGATAAAGCGCCTGTTGGAGGCTCCCTCCCAGACGAGCCCTGCTGATCCCACCAGCCCCAAGGGCCCCAGCAGCCAAAGCCTGTCTCCAGAGGTCAGCTCCTCCCAGGGGCTTCAGCCCTTCTCTTCCAGAGGCTGGGGAACAGGTTGGCAGACCCCTCTCAAAAGTTCCTCGGGCCTCTGGGCCCAAGAGTGGAATAAACTAATCCTGATTTATTTCCTGGAAGAGAATGTCAAGGAATGTGCCTCTCTCAGTGGAATTCCAGACTGTGGCTCCTGGGGACTTAGGAGGGGAGGGCGGGAATCTCTTCCTAGAGCCCCTCAAATGACATCTTGAGTCACCTCTTTCCTATCACAAGAGCACACTCTATGCCAGGCTTTGGCATGGGCACAGGAGACACAGAAACAAATAAAACATGGTCCACGACCACAAGAGCTTCCAGGAAGAGGGTGCTGAAGATCTACCTGTCCTGACCAGACCCAGGCCACCACCCAGGTCTACAGATGGCCTGGCCTGGAGTAGGAGGTGTATGAGGCAGTACCTAGCCAGCCGTGGGGGTCCTTGGGTGAGACTCAATGCCAAAGGGCTGCAGAGCTGAAAGCCAGGAGCAAAGAGTCTCCAATCTGATGGAAAATGCCCTGGGGAAGATCCGTCTTTGGGGGCAGGTGGGGGGAGG
>NW_006442109.1:8947869-8968077 GCF_000325575.1 Pteropus alecto
TTGCCACTGCCCAGAGAACAGGCATCATTCCTGAAGTCAGGCCTCACAGCGTCCTGAGCACAGTTCAGGTGAGCAGGTATGGGCTGCAGGCACTGCCAAAAGAAGATTCCCCCTCCACCAATAGCCACAGCCCTGCTCCCCCCGCCCTCCCCACCCCGACTTCACGGGCTCCCAGTTTAACCGCATTGAGAGTGCAGGATCCGGAGCTCGGGCTATCTGCCTTGTGCCGACCAGCCTGAATAAGGCCTTTACATATAGTAGGCTGGGGTGATGATGGAGAGAAGATGGGAGGGCCCTGGGCCTGGAGTGAGTCCCAGCTCTGTTTCTCCTCACTGTGTGACCCAGGGCAGGCCTCTGGCCCTCTCTGAAGCCTGGGTTAGAGGCTTTCTCTGGGCTCCTGGGGATAGAAGCCCCAGTGAGAGTCCCTGTCTGAGGGCCAGTGTGCCTGGAAGGAGAAAGCCAAGGCTGCCTCCCACCCCAAGATGGGGAATGTCTCTCCTGGCTCTACTTGGAGTACTATAGAGAGTGGAGACCTAGGTTTCCTGTGTCTGTGGACCCAGGAGCTAGCTGCCTTTCAGCCATGCAGGGACCCGACACAGTTTCACAGATAGGCCTCTGGCTCATAAAGGAAGAGCCTGAGTTCCCAGGTGTACATTTTTCAAGAGAGGCCTCCTGCCCTCCACTGCCCTTCAGCCAGCTCCCTCCGAAACCTGTGCAACCACACAGCCTCAGCCCAAGTGGTCCTCACTAACACACAACACACACACACACACACACACACACTCCACACACTCTCTCTCTCTCCTCTCTCTCTCTCTCTCTCTCTCTCTCTCTCTCTCTCCAGAATTAACCCTTCCTTCCGTGGCACTCTCTCATCTGATGTCTTCACCCCTGCCAGAGCAGTTCTTATTCATTCATTCCGCTCTCGAAGATCTACTATCCTTTGTGCCAGGTACTAGGGCCCAGGGGTAAATAAAACAGACCCAGTTCCTGTCCTCGAGACACTTACAGTCTTGTGGGGAAAGGCAGACCAATAAACTGATGACTACCAGTGAGTGATACACGCATCGAAAAAGGAACAGGCTGTGAGAGAGGATCTGGGGTGGGGGACATAAGGTCAGCTATGGGAGGTCTTTCTGTGGAGGTGACATTGAAAATGACACCTGAGAGCTGGTGTGAAGGAAGAGATCAGTGTCTATACTAGTCCTGGGCTGGGTCACATTCACCTTCGGAATCTCCCTCAGGCCACCCCCACCTCACACCTAGCATGGTGTCAAGCCAAGATCCTGCAGGTTGAAAACAGGGACATCCTGTGATACTTCTGTGGGCCCAGGGGTAAATAAAACAGACCCAGTTCCTGTCCTCGAGACACTTACAGTCTTGTGGGGAAAGGCAGACCAATAAACTGATGACTACCAGTGAGTGATACACGCATCGAAAAAGGAACAGGCTGTGAGAGAGGATCTGGGGTGGGGGACATAAGGTCAGCTATGGGAGGTCTTTCTGTGGAGGTGACACCTGAATGCTGGTGCAAAGGAAGAGATCAGTGTCTATACTAGTCCTGGGCTGGGTCACATTCACCTTCGGAATCTCCCTCAGGCCACCCCCACCTCACACCTAGCATGGTGCCAAGCCAAGATCCTACAGGTTGAAAACAGGGACATCCTGTGATACTTCTATGGGGAGCAAGGGAAGGAGCGGCACAAAGGAAAGATGGATCTTAGATCGTGACCCCAAGATAGGAGGGGCTGAGGTGATGGGGTTCACCCTGTACAGTACCTGGCAGAGAAGCCCAGCCCCCCATGCCAAGTTAACAATAAAAGTGCTCTCCCCTTTAATACTATTGATGTCCTCCCTCTTCAGAGCAGAAGGGAACACACATCTAAGTCTTTGCTCAGGAGGGGTCTTGCCCCCATGGGCATGGGTGTGGGGAAAGGTGCTTGGCTGCAGCCCGGACCTGCAACCTCTGACTCTGCCCCCCCACCCCCATGGTCTGGCCTGGCTCTGCGGCAGACTTCCTATGTGGCTTTTGGGAAGTCACTCCTCTCTGGGCTTGGGACAGTGACTTTGGGACAGGTTGGAAAGGTGGAAGTGGTATAATCGCCCTCAACCAGTTGATCCTGGGAGCATTTTGGATGTGGGATAAGGGGAAGTAGAGGGATGGAGCTCTGCCACTCCATTGACAAGTGCATCTCATGTCCTCAAGCCTCTCTCTGGGGAATCTTGCCCATCTGCAAAGAGAGGAGGTTGCTGTCAATGCCATCTTGTAGCCCCAGGCCAGGAAATTTCACTTAGTGCACACCACTATGGGATCTCCACTGCACACCAGGCTTGTAGACCTGAGCACCAGCAAGTTACCACATTTAATAATAAAAAACAATAATTTTTTTTTTTAATCACAAAGCAAAGCAACCAAAAGCACAAGCCAAAAAATAAGGTACTGAGATAAAGCCCCTGCCAGGACATTGGTCTAGAGCCCTTGGGCAAGGTGAGGTGGTAACGAGCCTGACCACAGTGGCCTGTAGGCACTGCTGCAACTCAGCCATCACAGCAGACAAACAAGGGCACCAATGTGCATCTGGTTACATGCTGGGCTGGCCCTTCAGAATGGGGGAAATTTAGAATTCCTGGGTAAGGAGGGGGAACCTATGGCCACAGATCTCCCCAAATGACTTTTCCCTTGAGGGATCTGAGAGATCATTTTCAAAACGTGTGGGCCTAGGAATGATTCAACAGGTCCAAGAAGATTCCCACCTCCCCTCCACCTCTGCTTAGAATACATTCTTCATTCTCCACGGCCACTTGCTAGTCTGGGAAGCCTTTGCTGATTCATTTTACATCTCTGGGTCTCAGTTTCTTCCTTCTGTAAAATGGATAGAACCTGGCCATGAAGTATAGTGAAGAAACAGCCCTAGATCGAAGGTTTGCTGGCACGAATTATCATACCCCAGGACTGCTGTGTGTTCTGCCCTCTTTGGGCTTCAGATTCCCCATGTGTCGAATGAGGGAGTATGGCAGAACCATCTCCAAGGACTGAAACCTCTCCTCAGGTGCAAATGAAGTGACCCCCTGTCTTTTCCCAAGGAAGGCAAGTTTAGCCAGGAAGTCAGAGAGGAGGAACCAAGGGATGGGAAGAGGGAACTTCACCAATGTCATAGCTTTGCCTTGACCTGGACTAGCTAGAAGTTTCCTCTCTGAACTCCCATTAAATGCCTGGCTGACTCTTGGACAGTTCGGGTTGGTAGAAGCAGAGTGGAAGGAGCTGTGTACCACTTCTTCTCTCTTATAAATAGAGCTCTGAATCCCAGAGGGTGACCAACACCAGACCACAACTAGGAACCAGTTCCCAGAGTTTGTCCAAGCTGTTCAGAGGTCTGCCACTTGTCTCCCCCTCACCACCAAGTTGGGGGCGGTTAAGTCCACTTTTCACTCCAAGTCAGAGATAAACTCAATTTTCAGATGACGAAAACCAAGGTCTTCCTAGGGATCCCACAGACCATTCATTTGGGCACATAAGTACACCCAAGTCTGAGCTTACAACCTGTCAGTGTCACCTCATTGAGGTCTCACACAAACCTATAAGGAACATACAATTATTCAACCGATTGACAGAAGAACTATCAGAGAGGTTGAATGACTTGAGCGAGGTCAAGAAGCTAGTGAGTAGCAGGGCCAAGATCTAAAACCAAGTCTGTCTGACTCCAGTTCTGTTATTTATGCTTCCTTCCTGGGGTTGGTGGAGAAAGGGGAGTGATCTTGAACTTTAGGAGCCAGGAGCCTGAGAGATTAATTCTGCCAGCAAGGGTTGGAGAGGAGGAGCCAGGGCCTTTGAACCTGCCATTTGCTTTATCTAAAAGGCCTTCCCCTAGGTAATTGCCTTGCTCACTGCCACCCTTCATTCAGGTCTTAGCTCAAAGAGCACTTTTCCATGGACCACTGAGTCTAAAATAAAACAACCTCTCCTGCTCCCTTTTCCCTAACCCTCTATTTTTCTTGCTAAACCTATGGCCATCTGAAGCATTGTCTCATCTGGTGTATTTATTTGTTTATTGTTGGTCTCCTCTTAGAATGTAAGGTTTTATGTCTTATGCATCACAATAATCAGAGGCCTAACACAGTGCCTGGCACACAGTTAGATGTGCAACCAATGTTTATAGACAGAAGGCAAGAACGTCTAAATGTCTTTTTTCCCTAGTATATGAAAGTAGCCATGGAGGAGAGGGCTGACCCAAGCACATCTCATTTCATCTGTAGCTGTTATTAACCAATTTCACAGATGGAGGAACTGAGGGTCCCCTAGCATCAAGAGCCCATGGATGGTGAGTGACAGATTAATCCCTCCGTTAGGGCTGGGGCACTCGATCCCATAGCAGTGTGGCTCCAAGCCCAGTGCGCCTTCTAAGAGCAGGAGCAGGGCCCAGAAAGGGGAAGGGGTGCCGAAGGCCCACAGAACCCTCGCAGCGCATGCTCTGTCCACGGCCGCACCCTGGGCTGCGCCAGGCCCAAACGCCTTGCGCCCCGCCCTGCGCCCGGCGCCTCCTCGCGGTCCCACCCGCCGAGCACGGCCCCTGCGGCCACGGCTCCTGCCCCCGCAGGGCCGGCCGCGTGGTAATGACCGACGAACCGGCCACGGGTCGCTCGTGACCCCCAGACTCCGGGCGCCCGCAGGCCTCGCGGGTCAGCGGGAACCGGCAATTTCCCGGCTGCCCGGCCCGCGCCCGCTCTGTACTTAGCCTGATGACGGGTTCCCGCGGCCCTAATGACGGGCGGCGGGCGAAGCCGGCCCAGCCGGTCCCGTGCTCGGCTCTCAGGCGGCCGCCGGGCCTGTGTCATCCACCAGGAATTTCTGTTTTCCCCTCCGCGGGGCTGGAAGAAAAAACAATAATTAGGTCACTGGGCAGGCGGCAGAGAGGGTGTGGGACAGCCCAGTGGCGCCCTGTTGGGCAGGGAAAGGGTCTGGAAGGATGATGGGGAGGAGAGGCCCCCGCAGTGCTCCTTGTCCCCTTCCTGCCCTCCCCACCATGCCAGCTGATGAAAACAAAGGCAGCCTTGACCCTGCCCGCCGTTAAGTCATGGGTTCATTCATCCCAAGCACTTATCGGGCACCTCTTATGTGCCAAATTCTGTGCGAGGCTCTGGGGACTGAGCATTGAACAAAAGAGAAGGAAGCACTTGGTAGAAAAGACCTGACAAGCAGCTGATATACAGTGGGAAGACCATTGCATGGGAC
This sequence comes from Pteropus alecto, assembly GCF_000325575.1. NCBI lineage: Eukaryota > Metazoa > Chordata > Mammalia > Chiroptera > Pteropodidae > Pteropus > Pteropus alecto. Next base: position 8,953,100 of record NW_006442109.1, read on the forward strand.
ACAGGAATTTCAGGGGACTGCTTGCCCAGAGAAGGGGTGAGGAGGAGTTAGGGAAGGCTTCCTCAAGGAAATGACACCTGCCCAGAGGCCTGAAAGAGGAATGAAGATTGACCAGGCCACGTGGAGGAGGCAGGAAGTATATGGGGTATGGAAGGAGCAGCATGTGCAACGGCTTGGAAGTAAGGGGACCACGCATATTACAAGAACTGAGAGTAGAGAAGCATCAAGTGAACTTTTAATTCTGAATGTAACGCCACTGATTAAAGACATATTTTTGATCCCATGAATCCCCTAAACACAAACCAGCTACTTTATCTGGTGCTCAACTGAAAATACAGCCACCTGTTTCTACACTGGAGAAACGCTGTTATGGACTTACTGAGAGGTCCTAGGTCTGAATACTGTACCTAACTAGCAGTTTAAGGGATTTTCAAGGGCCATTTGTACTTAGCATATTTCTCACCTTTCACTCTGACCTTGGGACAACTCCCTGGGAAAGACAGGAAGCTGGAGCAACTGTATCTGGCTGCAGTGCTCAAAGTATGAGCTATAAGACTAGGGGGGTGAGCAGGTTTGGAACATAAAGGGTCTTATGAGTCCCCACAGGGAGTTTAGACTTTATCTTAAGAGAAATAGCAATGGCTTAAAGCTCCTATTATGTGCAAACACAGAGCTAAGTGTTTTACATACAACATCTCACTAAGCTTGGTGACAATCTAGTGAGAATGTTTTTTAGTTCCATTTTATACAAATGGCCAGGGGGGTTATTTGCCCCAGGTCACCTGCTAATAAGGCCTAATAATAAACAGAACTGAAAAGTGCTAGACTCTATCCTGGGACCTGTAGTGAGAAAGAGGGCAGCTCTATCCCTACTCTCGAAGAGCTTGTTGCCTGCTGGGGGACATGCATGTGTGATATATTGGTCAGAGCCATGTCAAACTAGAGTTTATTTCTCTCCCCTCCGACAACCCAGAGGTAGATTGCTCAGGACTGGAACGGTGATCCCACTCCACAATGTAGTCCAGGCACCCAGGCTCCTTCCCCCTGTTGCTCTGCCATCTCAGTATGTCCAGGTTGGCACACCTCCACGTCCTCATTCTGGAAGAGGAAAGGGGAGTGAGGGAGCGTGTGTGTTCTCCGTAGGGAACATCACTTCTACATCTTCATCTATATCTGTATCTGCAGCTCTCTCTGTATCTGTAGCCGAATTTACATCCACGTATGAGTCTATGCCTATATCGATAGATCCGCCAATCACCCAGTACCCAAAGCATCAACTTTAAAGATAGAAGCTTTAGTGCCAAAAGGTAAAATACAACGATGGATGAAACCAGTCCCTGTTGGCAAAGCCTGGAAACAGAAAACATTACAGCAGAGATAATCATTTCACTTCCTATTAGCATCCTATTGGTAGTTTTCTTAACAAAAATATTCCTGCATATAATACTTGATTTACCTGAACAAAATAAAATACTTTAAGTATGATTATGATAAAAAAGAAATTAAGTTTTTTCAAAAACTGTTTCCTTGTAAAATTGAAGTGTGTCAATTTATATCTGTGGTTTTTATGGGTCAGCAAATATGGGAGCTGCTGGGCAAATAGTTGCAAAGATGAACAAGACAGGGCAGTGTCCTCCATGGTTCTTTCAACCATGCCTCACTCCCTCAAAGGAGACTATGCCTACACAGGCACTTGGGGACACTAAATTGCCCCCAGTTCATGCTTTGGGGACCATCAGGAGAGTGATGGTAGTCTAGAGCATGGATTCTCAAAGTGTGGTCCTCTACCAGTCACCTCAGCAACACCTGAAAATATGTGAAATGCAAATTCTCAGGCCCCACCCAGGCCTACAAAATCAGAAACTCTGAGGGTGGGGCCCAGCTACCTGTGTTTTCATAAGCCCTCCAAATGACTCTGATATAAGCTGAAGTTTGAGGAGCACTGGTCTAGAGCCCTGCACACTGAGCTAAGAGTCAGAAAACCTTGGGTTCTAATCCTGAATCTGGTAGTCCCAGGCTCTGTGACCTTGGACAAGTCAGGCCCCTCCCTGGGCCTCTGAGTGTTTAGGTATAAACTAGCAGGGTTGGCTCTAGGAGTTTGAGGGGAGCCTCACTGGCTCAGACAGTCCATGATCTCCCCACCTGATTGCTGGGAGTGGGGCCTGGCCCTTGAAGCAGGAAATGGTGCCTTCTTTGGAGGGAGATACTCTCATACCAATGGATTCTGGTGACAAGAATGTGGGAAGGGCAGTCACATCGGACTCCCTTGAGTGTCCTGGCCTGGGGTGAGGCCCCAGCAATCCTGCCCATACATGGGCTTTCTCAGTCTGAGAAGAAGGATGAGAGTTCTCTGTGCACATCTGGGCCAGCCACACATCTGGATCTGGTGAGTGCTCTGTGAGGTTATGTCACCAATTTTTCTGCCTGGGCCCAAGCCCCAAAAAGCTGTCAGTCCCAGGTTCCAGCTAGAAGTGGAAACTGCTCAACCTCTGAGCTCAACTGGGGATGGATCTGCATCCAGGCTCACTCACATGCTCGTTGCCAGGATTTGGTACCTCACATGTACTGGACTGCATATTTCAGTACCCCAGTAGCCTTGCTGGCCTTACTGGCTATTGGCCAGAGGCCTCCCTCAGCTCCTTGCCACATGGGCCTCTCTATTGGGCAGCTCACAACATGGCTGCTTGGCTTCACTCAAAGAGAGCAAAAGGGTACCTAAGATGAAAGCCAGAGTCTTTTTGTACCTTAATATGAGAAGTGACATTCCATCACTTTTAACAGATGCTGCATTACGTTTGTTAGAAGTGGTCACTATGTCCAGCCCACACTGACAAGAGGGGATTACACAAGGACATTAATACCAGGAGGCAGGAATGGGGGTTGAATGTAGGGGTATGCGGGGAGGGTTATCTCAGAAGCTCCCTACCACACCTGCAAAGCCTAGTTCCAAGCAGAGCCCTAAGATGGAAGGAGCTCTAAATGGAGGAAGATTCTGGGAGAGGCAAGAAAAATGTGTTGCCTTATGGAGAATCTCCTAAGATAGGGTCCCCAGAGCCTGCCCCCCCTGATTTTTATCTTTACCGCAGGGCCTGTCTGATGGTGGGGGGTTATTTGCAGCTAGCAAGAGCTGCATTCCAGGGCTGGGTACTTAACATTCCAGAGGAGCTCTCAGCTAATTATTGCCTTGCCTGGCCCAGGCCTGGACCACCCTGATCCCCTGAGCTCCCATGCTTTGGCCAGAGGATTCTCGTGGTTTCGTTCCTGGGTCATATGAAAAGGCCCAGGTCACACAGCAAGGGGTTGGTCGCATTGTAGGAGCTGGAGTCCAAGTCCTTTTACCCACCGCTGTGGTCAAGGGACAGATGTAGCGGAAGCCTTGGAGCTGAGCCTCCTGGAGGTGAGGTGGACTAAAGCGGACCTCAGCAAATGGCTGCTTCTCTGACCCTCCATTTCCTCACCTGCAAAAAGGGGAACTTTCCCAACATCTTATAACATGTGACAAAGATTCTCTCTTTGATCAAACTTCAGACAGGCTCCCCTGAGCCCATTTTTCAACGAGACCTAGTCTTTGGGCCTTGTCTTGGGCCTGCATAGCCCAGTTTTAGCAAGAATCCTGTCAGTTTAGTGAGAATCCCCACACCTTGATATCTTATCGCTCTGGCCTGCCTTCAGCAAGAATCCTGTTAAGGTGGTTTAGTAAGAATCCCCCTTACCCTTGATGTTACCTCTTAGTAATTTTCCATCCACTGACCCCCTCCTTCTGCTCGTTGGCTATAAAGGCCCCAACTGTCTTTGCTGTATCCAGAGCCCAATCTCTCCCCACTGTTGTGATAATCTTGACATCTATCGCAATAGTCCTGAATTAAGTCTTCCTTATATACTGTTCTAACAAGTGTCAGGATAATTTTTTCTTTAACTTATGCATCCTATTACATATATTTCAGTCCCTTCACTGTGCAAAGGAATCCCAGGAGGCACAATATTGCCACTGCTCTTTGGGTGGTGAAAGGGGAGTGAGTGTAGGCTTGGGATGGGCAGCCCTTTGTCCCAACACCAGGAACAAGCAAAGGACTTGGACTGCAGGCAGCCTTGGGCCTGAGAAAGTCCAGCGGGGCCAGAATTCTCAAGACGCCCTTCCAGTCTACTCCTGCTCTCACAGTTGGGCCTGCTCAGCTCTAAGACCTTTAGAGCAAGCACAAAGGGCCAAGGGAGCAAGATGGCATGAGAGAGGCCCTCTGACACATGTCAGGGGAACAGTGGGGCAGAGGCAGGAATTGTATAGGGCCTTGAAAGCTGAGTAGCACTGAGCACATGAAAATGGAGGCAGGGAATTTCCAGTGAAGGCACAAGCCTGGCAGAGGCTTGGTGGCATGAGGAGATGCAGGGCCCAAAGGATGGGATAGCACATAAATGGGAGATGCTTGTGGTGCTGAGGATCGTGCGAGGCTGCTGCATCCCTCTACTGCCTGGGGCTCAGTGTCAGGGTCCTGCAGCAAGAGCCACAGGCAGGATCCCAGGCTTTCCTCCACCCAGGGGTGATGCTCACCTGCTTCTTCCCTTTCCTAAGCACCCAATTCCTGGGTTTCCCACAACCTCCCTCAAAGAATAGGACTCTATTATAAATATAAATTGTGTAACTTGTTAAAATAGGTTCACATACACATAGCACGAGCTCAAAAATTCTCCCTCCTTTCCCATTCCCCTAGCCCCCGCCTCCCATCCTCTCCCTCTGAGGGAACTTTTGCTGGTTCAAGTACACATGCTTTTTCTTCTTACACAAATAGTAGCTGACTGCATTTACAGTAGTGCATCTTGCTTCTTTCACTTATTGTTATATCTTGGATTATTCCATACCAACCCATGTCATTTTTTTGATACTTGCGTAATATTCTATTACACGAATATAACAACATGTATTTAGTCTCCAAAATGGCAACACTTTCGTATTGCCACCTAAACTTCTGTCAATAAGCATATGTAAAATGTCTACTACAGCTCAGGCATGCAGTACGACCTAGAGATACAAGGGTGGTTGTGACCTGGTCTGTGCGAATGGGAGCTTCCAGGTTCACGGAGGCAACAGACTGACTAGTGCATTGCAGAGTGGAATAAGGGTTACGGATTCCAGGAAAGGATGCTTCTTCCATGGGCTTGAAGAGAGGTAGGTCTTTGAGCACTGAAGTGGGCTTTCTTAGAAGGGTATGTTGCATTAGTGACAGGAAAGGGAAGGATGGCATTCTAGGCCAAGGGAACTGTGGAGGACGGGGACAATCTACATGTGTTGTGTAATGAATGAGGGTCCAGGGCATGTGGACAGAGGTAGAGATGAGGCTGTTTGGAGCATGAGTCTATGGAAGTCTTGAATTTCAGGGAGATGGCTGTGGCCTGATTCCTCCTTTTCTCCCAGAGCCTTCCCCGAGTCCACCTCCTGTGGGATAGGGGGCTCAAGAGATGGGTTGGAAGGAAAACGGGTCCTCTAGGGAGGAGGCAGGGAAGAGGCAGCTCTAGGCCAGAAGGAGTAGTGGCTTGTGATTATTTAGGTCTGCCCTGTGCTGGATACTTAATTTAATTTAATTTTTGTTACATTTATTTTACCTCTGAACCATTGGAAAGTTAGTTGTAGACATCATGGCATTTTCCCCTCAGTATTTCAGCAACTCTCTTTTTAAAATGAGGATACTGTCTATGGCCATGCTACCCTGAACAAGTCTAATCCTGTCTGATCTTGGAAGCTAAGCAGGGTCAGGCCTGGTTAGTACTTGGATGGAAGACCACCTAGGAAGACCAGGTGCTATAGGAGTAAAAAATTAAAAAATAAGAGATTATAAGCTGACAAGGTCCTTGCAATCTGTGAGGTCAACCAAGGGTTGCCTCGCCTAAAAAATAAAAGAAATTTAAAAAAAGAAATAAATATATAGATGAATAAAAATGAGGACGCTTTCCTACACAATCTCTATACAGTGATGACATTCAGAAAATTTAACATCTTCATGCTATTATCTCATGTACTGTCCATATGCAAATTCTCTTGATTGTCTCAATATAATGTCCTTTAGCACGTCCTCATCCTGCTCAGGAACCCATCAAGGATCTTTTTTTGCATCTCCTTTAATATAGAACCATTCTCCAGACTTTTTCTTTCTTGCTTTCATGCCATTGGCATTTTTGAAAAGTCCAGGCCGTGTGATTTGCACAGTGTCACTCTGTTTGATTTATTTCCTCGTGACTAGATTCAGGTTCAATGTTTTCAGCAAGAACCTTGGTGTAGTGTTTTTCTCAGATGGGTTTTCCCTACTACTAGTGACATTAAATTGGGGGAAGGGTGTCTGCCAGTTTTTTTTCCATTGTAATGCATTAGTCTTTTAATATTCACCTCCACTTCATTTTTGCAGATGAATGGCCAGGTCCTCTGCTATTTTCCCTGGCACCCCATGGCTTCACATGGCTCAGCTAATGTTAGATCTTCTCTCTCCATCTGACTCTCCAAGGCTAATTGCCTACCCCTAGGGGGGATGAAGGCCAAACTTATCCCATGTCTCAGCTTTGTCCTGCATGGCTATTCAACAGAGAACTCATCCAAGGGCTCCAGCCAGAGTTCTGAGGAGGGACCATGGCAAAGTGGGTGTCAGGGAGATAGAGGAAAGAAGGTTACAGCCACCTGAGCCCTGAAAGTCTCCTGGAGGGGGTAGGTTATGTTTGGGGCCTGGGGGAGCACCATTTCTGCCTCAGGCTGTCCGGACCCATGACTCATAGGCAGGCCTCAGAGCTGTGGCAGGACATGATGTCAGCCTCCTCTACCAGCCAGCCTGGTCTAGGGGCTCAGCCAGGCCCTGGCTGGGCTCCCCAAAGAGACCACCTCCAGTCCAGTACTGAAAACATAAAGCCCAACCAGCTTTGCTCTTTCTCAAGATGTACGAATCTATTTAATAGAACAGAGTCAAATAAGCCCAGGGAATCATAGGCTCTATGCAAGGCCTAACAGATCCCCCAGGCTGGTGACTTCCAATGCAGCCCCTAAAGCAAGATGGGTAAGCACACAGGAAGACTGCTACTCAGCCTCCAGAATCAGCCAGCCCAGGCTCAATTTCCCATCACCTGTGTAACTCTAGGCAGGTTGCTTATCCTCTCTGGGCCTCAGTTTTCTCATCTGTCAAATGGAAATAATAATAATACTTACCGTACAGAGTCACCATAAAGATTGAATGAAATAACGCAGGTAAAGCTGCTGGCTCAGGGAGTGGCAGTCATACAAAACTAAATCTCATTGTGCTTTTCTTTATATTAGGTACGACTATTTTAGTTACAGCAGAAACTCACCTAAAGTAGCTATAGCAAATAAAAGTAAATGTTGTGGAAAGTGGGGAAAAGGGAGTTATCGAGAGGAGTCTGGGGGACCTCCTAGAATTCCAGACCAGGACCCAGGTGGCCTCAGGAAAAGGTGCAATCAGGGCTGTGAGCCCTGTGGGTGCCCAGCTGGACTCCCTCCTTCTCTTACCTTGCTGCTCTCTGCTGTCTCTTCCTCCTGCTCTCACAGGTCCAGTTCCATCCATTCCTCCAGTCAGCGGTGGAAAGCATGGCTGTCAACAGCTCCGAGGTTGGCATGGCCTCTGCATGTGAAGACAACCTGCTTTAGCTGAAGTCTTTTGGTTCCAAGTCCAAATTCTTCTCAGAAGACACTGATTGGCTCAGCTTGGGTCAGGTGCTCACCACCTGGAAAGAATAAACGTGGTAAATCCTACTAAAAGCCTGTGGCTAGTGATGGTGGGGAGCAGTTCCCACAAAGGGGGTGATGCTATGCAAAAAAAAAAACCAGTAGGCATCTCTTGCATGTTTTTGGTTCTACCCATCCAATCAGACCCTGGACCACCACCACCCCTCCACCTTCCATCACAGAAGAAAAGCAGAAGGGCACTCCTCTCTTCCAGGCTGGCTGATTTTATATACTTGTAGAAAAATATAGCCTCCCTTCCCCCAATACATCCAGAGCAGAAACCAAATCACAAAGCCTCTAATGTGCAGTTCTGCTTCTTAGTACGGGTGCTCTGAGTACAGTGTGTAAAAACACTGCATTTGAATTGGGTGGGCACACACACACACCTGAAAGCTGCTACCCCCTGAGCCACTCTCCACATTGATTGCCTGCCTGGTCCCTCTGAGTGTGTGAACAGTGGGTCCTACATGGTTGAGGGTTCATTCTAGCACTTTGGCCTTCTAGCCATCAAGGCTCATTGAGTACTGGCCTAGTTGGAGAGGCCAGGCTGATGGCTAGAATCTGCTAGAAGCTCTGACCAAGGACTGGGCCTACTGAAGCCAAAGAATATGAAAGTCTGGGAGGTGAGGGAAGGGGTCGCAAGTGGTCAAGGGCAGCTCTCTGAGAAGCTAAGGCCCCCCACAGGACCTTGTAGGCCAGGCATTACTTACTGCCTGTTGAAAGCCCAGAGCTGTGAAGATTCAGAAGAGATGTCACCTGGTGGGAATCCTTTCTTTCAGAAGTCTCCACAGTAACAGGTATGCATGCACAGCACCTGAGCTCTCTCAAAGGCCTTTCCCATCCATCATCTGCAATCCTTAACATACCTGTAAGAAGCAGACTGCCACTTTACAGACAGGGAAAACTGAGGCTTCAAGTCATATAGCATGTCCAAAGCTGAGCTGGAGTTCCGTGCCAAGACCTTGTGCCAAGTGAATCTCCCACTCTTCTGCCTCCAAACCCAGGGTGGGGGCTCAGAGTGCAGCCTTGCTTTCCATTGCGTGCTCCAAGATCCCTTTTCCTCACCAGCATTGACTGCATGGCCCTAGTCCACCACAACCAGCTTATTCGTGCAATGTGATCTGTAGGTGCACATGGGCCCTCATCCCTCAAGCATCTAGCTGTCAGGCCTCAGACTCCCAGAACTGGCAGGACAACTCTTTTCAAAGGCCCACTAAGAGCCCCACCTCCTAGCCTTTGTTTCAGCATTCCCCTGGCCTGGGATGCCCTCTCAGACCCCTGCTCCGGCTGTCTAGACCTAGGTCAGAAGCCTGATGATAGCTCTGGCCCTTCTCTCTGTGGCCCCTCCACTCAGCAGCCCCATCTCCTCAGCAATCACCAGCTCCTCAAGGTCAGAGAGCCACCCTGGCATTTCATTTTCTCCCATAAGGGCACTAGTAGGACAGAGTTTCCAAAGCAACAGGAGAGTTAGGAATGGGATATGTCTGCCTGGTGAGAGGCTGGTCTAAAGGCAAGTCCACAGAAGTAGCCAAGCTGAACCTCAAGGGAGAAGAGTGAAGATCCTTGAAGGCTGTATGGAGACAGAACCAGCCATTCCAAATGCTTCAAGTACACAAGCTATTCATTCTACTGGGAACATCTTTCCTAGCATCTATCTTTAGTGTGCATACTTGGCCAGTTATGACCTCTAGTGTCTGTTCCTCAAGTCCTCCTCAGTAACAGAACCCCCAGTTCTTAGCTAGCTGGTCACATGGCCACCCAAAATAAAGAATATGCTTCCCAGTCCCATTTGCAGTTAGGTTGGCCATGGGATGAAGCCTTGACAATAGCTTGTAAGTACAGTGTACAACTTTCAGGAGTATCCTTAAAAAGATAGGGTTGCTGGAGCTCTGGCAACTACCTTGCACCAGGAAGAAGCATGGATAGGAGGCCTCCTATCTTGGGGCAACAAGGTAGGAACAGCCTGGGTGCCTGTCACCGTGGATCACCTTATGTGCCATGGGCTCATAAGAAATCACCACCAGATTTCTACTTGAGCTAGAAATAAACTTCTATCTGGTTTAAGCAAATGTTGTTTTTCTATTTATATTTTCTTGTTTTGTGGTGGTGGTGGTTGTTGCTTTTACTCAGAGCCCAATATAAACCTAACTGAAAAAGCCAGCGAACACCTTGTCAGTCTTGAAAACACAGTTCAATTGTCACCTCCCTCAGGAAGCCTTCCTAATTCCCAGGCAGAATAAACTACTCCCAGACTTGACCATTCGCCTATTTTTATTGATAGCCCTCTGTTTTATACCTTACCTATTCAGGTGTCATCTATACCTCTAGTTTGTGATACTATGAGCTCCTTCAGGTCAAAAACACTGAAACATCCAGCTCAGAACCTCTGGGATCTGGTAATGGTTAGAGGTAGAGGAAGAGGAGGGGGAAGAGGAATGGAACAATAGGTAATATTTATTAAGAGCTTATGATGAATAAGGCACTATTTTATGAATTTGTATGTATTACCTCACTTAATCCTCATAGGAACTCTATAACATAAGCACAAGCATTAACTTCATTTTACAGATGAGGAAAGTGAGGCACAGAGTAAGTAAGTTGCTCAAGGTCAAAGGGCTAGAAATTGGCAGAGCTGGAATTTAAATCCCAGGAGTCTGACTCCAGAGTCCAAGCTCTTAGCCTGTCATTCTTTTCATAGGGGCTCCATTAGTTTGTCTTAGGAGTGCCTTCAAAATAGGATGTGGGGGGAGCACACAACTCTCTTCTCCTTCCTCAGCAAGAATAAAACAGGAGGAAAGCCCTTGCCAGTTGTCTGGCAACCATAGGAACCAGGGCTCAGGGCCTTCGAAGAGATTAGCGGTCCCAAGGACTCAGAACCTAGGCATCTGCCAGGCCCCCTGTTTCAGTTATCTACGCTGTGTGACATACCAACCTGCAACTTAGTGGCTTGAAATAACAGTGATTTACTACTTCTCATAGTTTTATGGGCCAGCTGGGTGGACCCTCTGCTCCATGTGGGATCAGCATGACTGTGACCAGCTGGGAGCTCAGCTGGGCTGAACCATCCGAGGGGAACCCCTCACATGCCTGCGTTATTGCTCCTTAATGCTCCTCTGTGTGGCCTGTCTTTCCACATGGTTCCTCATCAGTCTCTAGTCCATCCAAGCTTTTTTCCATGACAGGTGGCTTGAAAGAGAGAGAGAAAGAGAAAGAGGGAGAGAGAGAGAACTGGCTTGAAAGAGAGAAAGAGAAAGAGAAAGAGGGAGAGAGAGAGAGAGAGAAAGAGAGAGAGAAAGAGAGAGAGAAAGCAGAAGGCCCTAGGCCCTTTAAGACTAGACCTGGAACTGGCACAGAGTTACTTCTGCCTCATTTTCTTCTTCAAAGAAAGCCACAAGGCCAGTCAAGATTCAAGGGGGAGGGGAAACAGGTTCTCCTCTTGCTGTGAGGAGCATCATGTGGGTTCAGGTAGGGAGAAATTGTTGGCAACCACCTTTGGAGAAAATGTGCTATCCTACCTCACAAGATTTTAAGAGTGGGTCCAGAAGGACATGGCACCTGGGCAGATTGGTACAGGATAGATAAGATTCCCCCATGTCAGACAGACTGGTTTCAATCCTGCCTGGGCCACATCCTAACTATGTGGCCCTAGGAAGGTAGCCTCACCTCTCTGAGTCTCTAAGTCTCAGGGATACTAACCTCACAGGGCATAGTAAGGATTTAAGGCAGTGAAGGATAGGAGGTCTCTGAGAGGGGACATGGCATCCCAAGGTCACAGCCTCAGTACATGGTGACATGGCTTTGGAACCTAATCAGGTTCCAAAGGTCATGGCCTCCCCAGCTTCAAAGGCCTATCCTAGAGAAGCTTTAGAAATGGATTCCTTGGCTGTAATGCTAGGGAAGGCTCTGGTGATACACAAGTTCCAACCATCCTTGTTCTAGAGAAAAACTGTCGAGGTGGGTCTGGATTTCCATGTGGAGGATAAGCAAAACCTCCACGGGGATCAGAATAGAGCAGGGAAGCGGGAGTGGAGCACGAAGGATGAACCCAATGTACAGGACTTGGCACATGATTAGATGAAAGAACAAAAATCAACCGTCCTTGTCTCAGTTGGTCCGAACTGTTATAATAAAATATCATAGACTAGAGGACTTAAAACCAAAAGAAATTCATTTCTGTTTTGAAGGCTGAAAGTCTGAGATCAGGGTGCCAGCATGGCCAGGCTCTGATGAGGGCCTTCTTCTGGGTTACAGACCGTCAACTTCTCATTGTATCCCCAGATGGCAGAGAGTGAGACAGCTCTCTGGGGCCACTTTTATTAGGACACTAATCCCATTTATGAGGGCTCCACTGCCATGACCTAATCACCTCCCAAATGTTCCACCTCCTAATACCATCACAGTGAGGATCAGGAATTCAATATACGAATTTTGAGGAGACATGGTCATTAAGTACATTATAAGTACATTATACTTCCTCATAGCTTACCAGCTTTCAGCAGCTCCCTGTTGCCCGCTTGGAGACCCAAAGCTCTTGAGCCTGGCCCTCAGGCCTTGCCATTATCAGGCTCCTTGATGGAGCAGTCTAGTCTCATTTCCCACATTGCCCTCTTACCATGCCCTGGTCATACTGGGTGACTTTCTCCAAACATGCCTTGTGGTAGTTCACCTCCATGCCTGTGCCTGCTTCATCTGCCTGCAACACCTCTGACTTCTCCTTCAAGATTCAGCTCTGTGTTACTCTGTGTTTCCTGACTCTCAGCTCAGAATTCATTGCTCTTCCCTGCTTTGAGCGGAACTCCCACAGAGCCCTTATCACCTGAAATCTACTGTCAGATTGACTGTGTACACGTCTGCTTCTGCCATCGACTGCCCTAATCGTGCCACATAACAAATAAGCCAAGTTCAGTGGCAAATACTGATCTATCTTATAAGTTTGTGGGGTTCAGCTGATCTGGACTGGGGTCTCTTGCTGGGATGATGAGGGTGACTCAGCTCAGGACCACATCTAGTCATTCAGCAAGCTGGCTGGTATGTTCTCATGACAATGGCAGAAGAGAAAGAGCAAAAAGGGAAATGTGTGAGTGCTTTGTCTGCTAACATCTTATCAGCCAAAACAAATCACAGAGCTGAGCCTAGAGTCCAGGGTTAGGCAGAACATTCTACCCTAGGTAGGAAGGCACTGAAGAACTACTGGGAAAGGATGTGTCTACAGGAAGGAGTGACAATTGTGGGGCCATGAATACAACTGATCTTTCACAATGCTCACTTTTTGTACTAGATCATGTGTTCATTCCTCAATGGCTGATTTGTCTTCCCTGGGATAAAAGTTCTGTCCAGGTTGGTCGGATTTTAGTAGAAGGGCCAGGGAACTCAGCCATTCTTATCTCTGTGACCTTGAGAAAAATATTGACTTCCCCACAAAATCTCACTTTCCTCATTTGTGAAAAAAGGGAGTGAGAAGCTTGCCCTTCCAAGACACAGAATTAGGGGGAATGATTAAGATCTGAGCTCTGCCCATTTTCCTCATTTGTAAAGCGGAGGTGTGATGGGTCCACCTCATAGGACCTATAGGGATCTGGCAAGGATCCAGCTAGTCAACATCAAGGACTTAAGGACACTGCCAGACACACAGAAAGTACTGGCCTTCAGGAGGGGTTAGCCCTTGTTATACACTCTTGAAATACCTCATTCTTTTCTTCCTGGCATTTGTTAAATGTTGTTATTTTGTAATGATCTGTGCAGCTATTTGTTTAAGATCTTTCTCCCCCATGTGAACTGAAAGCTCCACAAGGGCAGGCACCATGTTCAGCACTGTATCCCCAGTGCCTGACACAAAGAAAGTGCTTATGAAGTGCTTGTGGAAAGAATGGCTGCGTGAATAAACAAATGGTTGAGAGGAAGGACTAAAGAGGGCATGGATGGAGACCCAGCTGGGCATTTGGCAGGAGTAGAAAAAGCTTCATTATCTTTGGCTAGGGTGACCTGACTATTTCAAAGTCCATTACCAAATCCAATCTCTTTCTAACCACAAATCTTAAATTTACAGGGAATCTACTCTAGCTACTCCCAGACCCAATGCCAACAATGTACCCTTCTCCTAGGGGTTGATCATGGAGGGCAGCAGCCTGCTCTGTATTCCCATACTTTGGAGTCCTGAAGCTAGAGGTCTCTCCACCTCCAATAGTGGGAAGGATCACATAACCAATCCCACTGTGACTTCTACCTCTCACAATACCCCACCAGGGAGCCAACATGGTTGTTGTTTCCATTTCATAGAGAGGAAACGAGGCTGCTAAGCGACCAAGCATATCAGTTCTGTGCCCAACAGAAATAACCAAATAACCAGTTGAGTACCCCATGTGAATGAACACTGAGCAGAACCAAAGCCTGGAGATCTATTGCCCTTCCTAAGCCTTCACCTCAAACTGGAAGGACCAGCAGAGATGGTCTCAGCACTAGTTTCTGTCCTTAAGAGTCATGTCAGCTATATAAAAATTAACTCAGAATGGATTTGAGTTGAATTTAAGACCAGAAACCATAAAATATATAGGCAGTAAGTTCCTTGACATCGGTCTTACCAACATTTTCTTTAATTCAACTCCAACAGCAATGGAAATAAAAGCAAAATAAACAAATGGGACTGTATCAAACTAAAAGGCCCAAACAGCAAAGGAAACTATCAACAAAACAAAAAGACAACCCACCGAATGGGAAAAGGTATTTGCAAATTATATGTCCAATAAGGGGTTAATATGCAAAATATATAAAGAATCATGCAACTCAATAACAACAATAAAAAATACTACTGGATTTAAAAATAGGCAGAGAATCTGAATAGACATTTTTCTAAAGCAGACATACAGATAGCCAAGAGGAACATGAAAAGATTCTCAGCATCACTAATCATCAGGGAGATACAAATCAAAACCACAGTGAGTTATCACCTCACACCTGTTAGAATGGCTATTGTCAAAAAGACATGGAATAACAGTGTTGAAGAGGATGTGGAGAAAAGGGAACCCTTGTGCACTGTTGGTGAGAATATAAATCGGTGCAGCCGCTATAGAAAACAGAATGGAGTTTCCTCAAAAAATGAAGAATAGAACTACCATATGATCCAGCGATTCTGGGTATTTATTAGAAGAAAACAAAACACTAATGCGAAAAGATATATGCACCCTTATGCTCATTGTAGCATTATTTACAATAGCCAAAATATGGAAATAACCTAGGTGTCCATCAACAGATGAATGGAAAAAGAAGATGT
>NW_006442109.1:8968145-8982825 GCF_000325575.1 Pteropus alecto
ACACACACACACATACACACACAATGAAATACTACTTAGACATAAAAAAGAAAGATGAAATCTGTGACAACATAGATGAACCTTGAGGGTATTATGCTAAGCGAAGTAAGTCAGGTAGAGAAAGACAAATAGCACATGGTTTCGCTCCTATATAAAATCTAAAAACAAACCAAAACAAACTCACAGATGTGGACAACAGATCGGTGGTTACCAGAGGGTAAGCTAGGGTGGAGAGAGGGCAAAATGGGTAAAAGGGGTCAATTATATGGTGATGGATGGAAGCTAGACTTTTGATGGTGAGCACAATGGAGTAAATAGATGTCAAATTATAATGTTGCACACCTGAAACTTATATAATGTTATAAACCAGTATTATCTCAATTAAAAAAAAAAAAGTCATATCAGCAGTGATCAAATGGTCCACCTGACCATCACTTAAGCCCAGAAGTGCTGCTCACAAAACAAGCTGACTGGCCATCCCCAAGGGGTGTCTCAATTATTTTTGCTGATCACAGTGCTGATGCGCAGTTATGATGGTCTTGGATTATTTAGAAATGGGAACTGAGGGTTTAATCAATGTCATTTGGGAGTAACACTGACTTGCTTCTACTGAGTCTTGGTCTGGCCCTTTTATGTGAGTCTTTAGCATGCCCCCGGGTGAGGCTTATTATTTCCACTGGCCAGATGGGAACCTGAGTCTGGAGTTATTAAATTATTGATCCAAAATTATCCAATGGTAAGTGGTAGAAGCTGAGATATCTTAACTGGCAGTGACTTTGGGATCATCTCCCACTCATTTGTGCAAACTTAGTTGCTTAGTCTACCCTGGGGATGGGGAGGGGCAGGGTGTTGTTCTTTTTCTATGGACTTTTTCTTCAAGGACTTGTCTGGCAGACATAAGACTTTCAAAATATGTGATCACATTAAGGGGAAGGTAGAATGGCTCCTTGGTGGATGTCTAGTTCTCATATGGGGTTCCAGTCTCCTCTCTACAGGCCCCTGGCCTTTGCTCCCATCCTCTGGTATTAGGAAGCCCACTGCCTCTGAGTTCACTTCTCCATTCCAGATGAGCATGCTGAACTTGCCCTCCTTGAGGCTCCCAGACACTGTCCTAAGTGGGGAGGCAAAAGCGTTTTTTACAGAGCAGAAGCCTTCAACTTGTCTCTCATTTTCTGAGGCCGCTCGCCTCTCTCCTCCCAGGGAGATCATATGTGCTCATGTAATGGAGCTGTGGTTTCCATTCGGGCTCTGAAGCCACACTCCATGGAGTTTCAAATATCCTCAAGGCTTCTGAAGAGGAAGACTGCTGAGCATGTCTGGGGAAAGGGCTGCATGTGGTCTCCGTTAACCAGTAGCTGTCACTGCCTCGAACTTTGTTAGGAATCAGGGCTAGACCAGGGGGACCTCAAGGGAGAACTCTGTAGGAGAGGGCTCAGCTCCCTGCTGGCCTTTCTCTACCCATCCTAGCCCCTTCCCTCAGGACCAAAATGCTGAGAAGGCCCTTCAAGACATTCAGGCCAGATGTCCTGTTTCTTAGAGCAGAAGCTGAAGTGAGGTGGCGCAGGCAGTTTAGTGGCAGGACCATGAAGCATTTGGGGCTTCTGACACCATTCAAGAGTTCTTTCCACTGACCCATGCCAGATGCTTAAAATCTGACAAGTCCAGGGCATGGCCTTCTCCTAGGAGGCATACACTGCCCCGCAGCTTCTTCCTCTGTCCCTCAAGCTGCCTCAAGATGCCACAGACAGGCGGCTGATGGCAGCCAGCCAGCCTAGAAGGAAGCAGAAACCAGCACTAGGGATTCACATGACTTTGAGATGAGGTGGGGAAAACACCAATGCTGCAAGGAGAAGAAATGATTCATAGAAGGCATGAATTCCCAAGCCAAGAACAGAATGAGTGTTTCTCAAAACACATGCTTTTGACCTGTAAAAGCTTCCCCCACACCCCAGGCCCATCTTTGCACACTGGGTTCAGCCCACATTGCCTGAGCTCCTGGCCTGAGCCTGGTGCTTCTCCCACCTGGCCCATGTGTCATTCCAGTGGGACCTCACGGCAGTTCCATTTTATAAAGGAGAGCACTGGACCTCCCTTCTCTCAACACAGACCCTATGCTTGGGTGGGGAGTCTGGCCACTTCTCTATACTTCTGAGCCTGAGCCAGGGCATATGGAGCCCCTCTCCTGAGATATGCTAGTCCTGCTTCCTGGTATCCCCCCATAAATTTGTCCTGGGGCTCCATCCAGGGTCAGCTGAGCTAGGGGCAGAGACCAGAATGGTTATGATCTGATTTTGTTTGCATGCTTGTTCTTTGGCCCCCAAGAAGCCTTCACAACAAAGTATTATGTAAACAAGAAAGAAAATAGGTATATTTTAAGAGCTGAGTCTTCTCCCACTTCCCCAAGCACACCCAAAAAAGAAAGTGAGAGAAAGAAAGAAAGAAAAGAGGGAGAATGAGAAAGGAAGAAAAGAAGGAAAGAAAGAAAGAGTGGAAGGAAGGAAGGAAGGAAGGAAGGAAGGGACGGGGGGAGGGAGGGGGGAGGGAGGGAAGGAAGAGAACGAAGGATGGAAAAAATAAATGAAAAATTTCCAAAACTCATGAAAGCACAGAATAGAGAATAGGGAATCAAGAAATACTGATATTACTCAGTTCAAATTACATCTCGAGATTATAAAATGATGGGGGCCCCCTGCTCCAACACAGGATCTTTTTAAAAAAGTCCTCGGGGCACATAACCCAACTTAACATTAATTCTCTAAACTTTTGGCTATGTATTTTAAATTTTTTATTTATTATGCTTCTGAAATAAAGTTAGAAATGTTGAGAGAATTGAGAAAGTGAATTGCCAATACACCTACAATCGTACTGCAATCAAACATGCACATACACCAATGTACACATGCACACATAGACACACAATCATATATACACTATTCAGTATATTTCTTTTTTCACTTTGCAACAGACCTACAGACCTGCTCTTTCTGTTATTAATTTCTAGTTTTATTTCTTTGTGATCTGAGAGCATATTTTGTATGACTTTTTATTCAATTTGTTAAGATGGGTTATATGTCCCAGTATGTGATCTATCTTGGCGAATGTTCCATGAGAACTTGAAAAGAAATGTGTATTTTGCTGTTGGATGATGTATTCTATAAATTAGTTCCAGTAGATTGATGGAGCTGTTTAGTTCAACTACGTCCTTACTGATTTTCTGCCTGCAGAATTTGTTGATTACTGATAGGGGGATGTTGAAGTCTTCAAATATAATAATGGTTTTATCTATTTTTCCTTGCAGTTTTGTCAGTGTTTGGCCTCATGTGCTTTAATGTTCTCTTGTTAGATGCATACACATTAAGGATTGTTATATCTTCTTGGAGATTTTATCCTTTTGTCATTATGTAATGCCCCACTTTATCCCTGAGCTTTATCCCTGATAACTTTCCTTGTTTTGAATTCTGCCTTTTCTGAAATCAGTGTAGCTACTCAAGCCTTCTCTGATTAGTATTAGCATGGTATATCTTTCTCCATCCCCTTACTTTTAATCTATCTGTGTCATTTTTAAAGTGGGTTTCTTATAAACAACAGATAGTTGAGTGCTGTTTTATAATCTCTCTAGTAGTCTCTGTTTTTTAATTGGTATATTTACACCATTCACATTTAAGCTGATTACTAATATAGTTGGATTTATACCTACCATGTTTGTAACTGTTTTTTATATGTTGCACTTGTTTTTTTTTCTCTTCTTGTCCTGCCTTACCTGGTTTCCTATGATTTCATTTTCTCCCCTCTCTTAGCATGTCAATTAAATTTCTTTAAAAAAAAATTGTTTTTAGTTGATGCCCTAATGTTTGCAATATATAACTAATCTAAGTCCACTTTCAGTAACACTATATGTTTCGTGGTACCTTAGAGCAGAATTTTTCCAATTCCTCCTTCCCATTGCTTATAACATTGCTGGTAGTCATTTCACTTTTATCCACATGTTATAATCACCAAATACTTTTTTTTATTACATTTTTGCTATTATTGCTTTGATCAGTTATCTATTAGATCAATTAAAAGTAAAAAAGTAAAAGATTTTATCTTTATTAATCCTTCTCTGATATTCTTCCTTTCTTTATGTACATCCAAGTTCCTGATCTACATCATTTTCTTTCTCTCCAAAGAATTCTTTTTAACATTTCTTGGAAGTCAGGCCTACTAGTGACAAATTCTCTCACCTTTTGTTTGTTTGAGAAAGACTTTACTTCATTTTCAAATATAATTTTGCTGGATTCAGAATTCTAGGGTGATAGGTACTTTTCTTTCAATACTTTAAAATTTTCATTCCATTCTCTTCTTTACATGATTTCTGAAGAGAAGTCTGATATAATTCTTACTCTTATTCCCCTGTGGGTAAAATGTATTTTTCCTCTGACTTCTTTCAAAATTTTCTTTGCTTTTGGTTTTCTGAGGTTTGAACATGATGTGCTTAGGAGTAGGTATTTTTGTATTTATCCTGTTGGTATCAATGAGCTTCCTAAATCTATGGTTTGATGTCTGTCGTTGATTTTTTTTTTAATTCCCAGCCATTATTACTTTAAATATCTCTTCTGCTTCTTCTCATTCTTCTTCCTCTGAAATTCCCATTATACATATGCTATACCTTTTGTAATTGTCCCACACTTCTTGGATATTCTGTTCCTTTTTTAAAATTATTTTTTTCTCTTTGCATTTCAGTTTGGAAAGTTTATTGATATACTTTCATGCTCACTGATTCTTTCCTTGGCCATGTCCAGTCTACTGATGAAACTATCAAAGGCATTCTTATTTTTGTTACAATGTTTTTGATTTTTCACATTTCCTTTTGATTTTTTGAGTTTGCCTCTCTCTGTTTATACTACCCATGTGTTTTTGCATATTATTTACTTTTTCCATTGGAATATAAATTATAGTTATTTTAAATCACTTATTTAATTCCAAAAATATTTAGATATTTGAGTCTGGTTTTAATGATTATTTTTGTCTCTTTAGACTGTGTTTTTTCTTGCCTTTTAGCATGATTTTTAATTTTTTGTTGAAAGTTGGGCATAATATACTTGGTTATGGGAACTGAAGTAATTAGACTTTTAGTGTAAGTTTTTAGGTTAATTTGGCTAGGAGCTGAGCTATGTTTAAGGTTTGCTATAGCTGGAGGTGCCAGAGGCTTCAGTTTCCTAGAATTTCTCTGGTTTTCCCTCCTGTTATCTTTGGATTTCCCTAAGAACTCCTTCTTAAAAAGAGTCTGCATTTTGCAACTCTTTTAGTTGTAATCCACCGTTATTATACTAAAGACCTGCTATTGGTGGTAAGATGTTGGAGAGGGGAAGCTTTCTATACTCATTAAATCACAGAGTTTTAGTTGGCCTGAATCCCTAGGCTGTGATCTTCAGAAGCATATCTTAGCCCTTTTTTTCCTCCCCCTCAATGAGACAGGAAGGCTAGAGAGGGCTGGAATTGTCTGATTACCCTTCTCCAGGTCAGACAAGGCTCAGGTAAAATAGTTTCTCCTGAAGGGTAGGCCTTTATTATTTTTCCTCTCTTCCTGCCCAAAACAGAAGGGTTTTTTCTCTGATCTTTACCATGTGAACCTGGTAGGATTCCTGGAGGTAAAACCCATGAAAGCATGGAGGCAGGGGGGCTTGAATTTTCAAGCTTGTGCACACTCAGTTTCCAGAAGTTCATCAAAATTACTATTTAATAATAATAATAATAATAATAATAATAATAATAATAATAAAGTATGGGACAAAACTTTTAGAAGTGATGCATATATTTATTTGTGGCATAAATTGTAATGATGGCTTCACAGGTATATACTTCTGTGTAACTTCAAGTTATAAACACATGAAATAGGTACAGCTTTTTGTATGTCAATCGTACTTCAATAACGTAGTTTTTAAAATGACCATTTAAGTATCCCTAACAGTTGCTGGTTCTGGTGGCTTCTGCTTCAGGTAAGCTGATCTTGGCTGATTCTCTGTATTCACTCATTTCTCCAGATTTCAGAGTAGCAATGTATCCTGTGACTTTAATTCTCTGGTAGAGCTAAGAAAAGTATTTGACTTTCAAGTTGTTCAACTTTTTCTTGTTGTGAGTATGGAGTGACAGTTTCCGAGATCTGTATGCATCAGAGCTGAAATCAGAGGTTCCCCTTGCTGGAGTTTTAACACATCTGCTCAAGGCCTGCCTTCCAGTCATGGGCAAACTTTGTTGAGGGAGTAAAGCCAGGAGCAGCTAAACCCACTACAGGTCCCTTCAGCCCTGCATCCTGTAAGAAGGAAGCAACCCCTCAAGGGAAACTGAGGCTCTAGGGAAAAGGCCATGAACCACATTCCTACTCCTTTTCCAGCTTTGGCCTCTGGATCCCCCTGTCTCTTTAGGGACAGGGTTGGGCTATAGTGAAGGCAAAAGCATGAGGTCATGTGAAGTGGGTATGGGACTGAGGTCAGGCTGGCCAGACAGACCCAGCAAGCTCTAACCTTCATGAACTGTGACCTTGGGCTGGTCATGGCAATTCTGGGACCTCAATCCTCATCTGTAAGCTCTGAAAATAACGGTGGTTTCCTAGTACAACTGTAGAAAGGAAGAAAATAACTGACATCGAGGCTGGCATATTACAGGTATCATGTAAACACATTTCCATCTTTCCCACGACAGGAGCCCCTGTCACCTCCAGGATCCAATTCAGTAGCCTCACCTTGGCACTAACTCCTCACAGGTCAGGACCACCTTTTCTCTATCCTGCTCCAGCCCAAGAGACACCCAGAAGAGGAAAAGAAGGAAGGCTGAAAGCAAGCAGCTAATGTTAATGGAGCTATGTGTCAACCACTGTTCTGAGTACTTTATATGTATTCACTGATTTACTTTGCCGCAAAAATATATGATCCAGGAAATATTGTTACCCTATTTTACAGAAAAGAAAAATCGAGGCACCAAGAGGTTTACAAGAATCAGTCAATAAGTGGCAGAGCTTGAATTTGAACCCAGAGCCCACATTCTAGGAAGAGGGTAAGGGAAGAGAAGATTCTTGACCTTGGGAAGAGGGGACCTGGCAGAGGGAGAGTCTCTCCCACTACATTAGTTTGGCTGTGGGTTTTAGGAGCTGGAGGCTCCCTCCAAGGCCCTTGGGCTCCAGAGTTTACTGAGGGGATGTTTGTGCAAATGTGGGAGCTGGAGCCCCGGAGGAGCTGGGCTGAGGCTGGTGCAAATCCCAGATCCAATGACCTTGCCCTCCTCTGAGGCAAGAATTTGGCTCAGGGATGTGCCCATCTGCCCCACCTTGTACTTCTTGAACTTAAAAGTACACATGATCGATCTTGTTAAAATGCAAATTCAGATTTATTCTGTCTGGGTGGGGCCCGAGATCCTGAATTTCTAATAGGCTCCTGGCTAATATGGATGCTGCTGGTCCAGGGACCATGTTTAGAGAAAAGATTCTACAGGCCCCTGTGCTTCTCAGGCTCAGCTTCTTTTGGTCTCTTCTTTATCTCTGGCTATCCCTGCCTGATTGCTTCTGTACTCCCCAGCTCTGGAATGAGAGTCCTCTCAATACCACCTCTCAGTGGGCAGGGCAGCCTCTGAAGGACATTTAAGAAAAGCCACCCAGGAAAGGGTCAGCCATATAAACCAGTTAACCAGCACGGGCCAAATCTATGAGTTGAGCCCAGCATCTCCATTCACCTCCAAGATGCCAGAATGTTGGCTTCTGGCCAAAAAACGGCACTTATGGCACCCATAAAATGGAGAAATTATCACAGAACCTGACCTCAGGGTGGATGTAAGGATTAAATGAGTTAGCATGTGTAAAGCAGTTAGTCCAGTCCCCAGCATATAGTAAGTACAACTTAAACATTACCTCCCAATTTTTTGAATGAATAACCAGCAGATGTGGGTTTGAAGTTGACTTACAGATGATTAAGTACAGTGGTTCTCAAACTTGAATGTGCATCAAAATAGCCTGCAGGGCTTGTTAAAACACAGATCTCTGGACTCCACCCTCCGAGTTTCTGGTTTAGTAGGTCTGAGGTGGAGGCCTGAGAATCTTCATTTCTAACCGGTTCCCAGCTAATGCTGATGCTGCTGGTCCAAGGACCACTTCTGAGAACCACTTATCTAGGGAACCCCTGTCTCTGTCCCATGTGGAGGAGCCTAGAGGCAGGCCAGAGCTGGCAGTGCTAGGCCAGGTCACAATGGGAGATAGGAACCTTCCCAGCAGCCCAGACTCCAAGAACACCAGAGAGGGGCCTGTCTGAGGCCCAAGGCCCCTCTGCAGGCCTCTTCCTCCAGGCCCGCTCCCTCCTGCCTGGCCCAGTGCCCCGGCCCTCAGAAGGCCCCTCCACCCAGCTTTGTTTGCATTCCTGGAGCCTGTGTCAGCTTGGGCAGCAGGCATGTCTATGCGGGCAGGCCTGGCGCAGTCCTGCCAGCAGGCCCTGTGCTCCAGGCCTCCTGGGCCAGGGCTGCAGTGGCCACGCAGGGCTCACTTAGCAGGCTGGTGACTCACACTTCCTCCCAGATTCCGGGAAACGCTTTCCTGCTGCTGTTGCTGCGGCTTTTTTCTTGTTTAATGAGAAGTTCCCTGCAGACTTCCATGGCAACCTCTGGATGGGAAGGCAGGAGAAGGTGGACAAATCCATTCCCAAGAGGGGACTCAATAATTCGCATCTCACACAAACTCTCTCTCTCTCACACACACACACACACACGCACACACTTGCACATACACTTCCACCCTTTTGCCAGCCTCGGCCTGAGCCCCCAACCCACCATGGAGCTTTGGTCCAGGAGGGCCAGCCCCAGAAATGCTTGCTTTTATTAAAAAGGAATGGCCTCACAAAGGCACGACTGTAGGAAAGGTTGTAATTTGCCCAAATAAAACTTAATTTGATCCATGAAATAGCTGTGGTTTATTGTGTAATAGATGTGCTATGTGTTTCAATTTAATAGAAGCCAATATAATAGGAGGCCAGCTAGGGTCTCCAGAGGCCGGCCTCTTCCCCACCATGCACAGTAGGGCCACACAGTCCACCCTGATGGTAGGGCCCTCCACCAGGAGAGGACAGAGAAGGGCTGGCCGCAGACTCCTGGCCCAGACCATGGAGGCCGGTGGAAGAGACAGCCCGGGGCAGACAAGTAAGAGTGCTTGAAGTGTGTGTGGGGGGTGGGGTGGGGGGGTGGATAAAAACCACCCTTTTTCCAAAGCAAGCCTGTGAGTGTGTGAGTCTGAGGAGGGGGTTGTGGGGACTGAGTCACTTTCCCATCCCCTTCTGGAGTGGGAGGGCCACTACAAGGGGCTGTGGGAGGAAGAAGGATGGGTCTGTCACCTGGAATGTTTTGAGGAAGAACCCTCTGGAGACGCTTGCAGGAACAGTCCCTGGGTTAGTGGACAGTGGCCTCGGCCCCCAGAGCTTTTTCAGGCAGGTGCAGCAGGAAGGCAGTACAGGCTAAGGGAGAGAGAGCCAGGGGGTAGAGGGCTCACGTGGGTATGGCGAGGACCCCAGAGATGGTCCAGTAGGCACCCCCTGCTTCCAGTCCACCCAGGCAGTCCAGACTAAGGCCCAGAGAAGGTAAATGAACTGCACAAGGTCACACAGCCAGGGAACAGCTCAACCGGTTCTCGTTCCATAGATGCTTATGGCACACTGGTGCTGGATCAGGGATGGGGAGGGCAAGGATAGAATGCCAGACTGGTTCTACAGACCCCTCGGGAGAGTTGACTGACAGAGAGCAGGAGGGAAGGGAAAGTGGGTAGGAGGAGACATTCGTCAGACATCTCCTGTGACCTTGATATTGCTCTAAGAATGTCATGTTCTTCCTCCCATTTAATCCTCATGACAACCCTGCGCAGTAGGTATTGGTGGCCCCATTTTTCAGACTAGGAAATTGAGGCTGGGGTGGTGGCTTGTCCAAAATCATAATTACCCCTGGACCATTTGCTGTCTCCTGTGGGTGGAAACAGCATCCACCCAGTTGCCCTACCCCTTCCCTAGTACTTTCTGGCTCTGGGGCTCTGATCTTGGGTCCAGGTTGTTCTGAATTCATTCTCCACATTAGTGCTTCTCTAAAAGGGCCTCTATTTGGCTCAGGGTGACCTTGAAAAACCTCTGAGCCTCAATTTCCTCATTCGTAAAATGAGAATAATTACGCATACCCAAAAAGGCTGTTCTGAAGATTAAACAAGGTACTACATAAAAATTGCCGAAGCCAGGGCTTAGCATTCAGTAGGTGCTCATTAAATCCATCCATTTCAAACAACTCACACTGAGAATACCAAATGCCAGGTAAGTTCTGGACATTAATTTGAAAGGGAGAACCAACTCTCCCATTTGAATTCCAACTCTGCCATTTACTTGCCAAGTATCTGGACAGGTTATTTCACTTATCTGAGTCTCAGTTTTACCATCTGTAAAATGGACATAATATTGCCTACTTCACATGGATGATGGAATAATTAAAGAAGATAATGGATGACACATAATAGGTGCTCAATAAATGATAGTTGTTATTTTATTATTATTGCTATTATTATTCTCTTTCTAAACTCTCTTCTATGGCCTGGCCTCCACTGTCTATGATCAATACGTCCAGTGCAGTGCTGCCCCCATAATTTTGCTTGTGCTGTCCCCCTTTCTCCCTAAGGATTTCTTAGTCTATCTGTGAACCTGGGTTTCTGCACTGAGGCTCAGAGAACCCTCTGTATCCTGAGCGCCCCAGAAGCAAGTCACATGTGAATCCAATGACTGAAAGAATGGAAAGCAGTTCTGCAGAACATGGTCTTCTTTCCTTCCAAGGAAAGGTCACCTCTTTGTCAAACCCACCTTTGGGCTGAGAAAGGCAGGTCCTATGGGCCACAGGAAGGGCAGGAGCTTCATTCGTCAGGGTGGGGTCTTCCAAGGACAGCAGCCAGGAGGCCTTTTCTGAAAGCTGAATGAGACGTGAGATGTACCCCAGCACCTCTTGAGGACTTTGAGTAGGCTCCTCTCCTCCCTTCCTGCCCTGCCAATTCTTACCTGTGCCTACCTAATCCTGGAGAGGCCAAGAAACCCCATTAGAAAGACATGCTGTGGCCTGGTCATCTAATGTGATTGGAGCCTTCCAGGACTGTGACTCACCCAAGGTCATAGCAGGTGCATGTTTTTGAGTGTCCGTGTGTGTGCGTCCATGTGTGTATGTTTGTGTGTGTTTGTGTATGTGTGTACACTTTTTCTAATATGTCTTGTTGAATTTCCTTAATCTCAGTATACTTTGCAGGGGTGCTACAGAGATCAAGGGAGGCAGTCAAGTGTGGAAGTGTACTATTAAATAGTAGAAATGTGAGGATTCATTTATTGTCATTTAATACAGTCAAACTTCAATTAACCAGAACACTGGCAGTTAGAAATGTTTAATTGAGGTTTACTACCAAATCCCTTTTGGTTCAAAATTTATTGTGGAGAATTTTGGGTTTTTAATTATAATTAATAATAAAGTTTAATATAATACAATAAGGACATTACGTACTCATTGTAAAAATTTTGAAAAACATGGGAAAGTTTTCTTAAAATGTGAAAATTATTCCTAACTCCATAACCTAGAAATATTCACTGGTTATATTTTGCATACATGTATATGCATTACCATTATAATATCAATATGTATGTATACATTCAGCACTTTATATGTGCCAGGTATTGAATAATGTGCTTACTGCATTATCTAGATAGATAGATGATAGATAGATAGATAGATGTAAATTAAGTATTATATCATGTATATGTAGGTTTATTGCCTGCTTTTTTTCCATCCAGAATTATGTCATGATAACTTTTCCAAATGCAGGTACCCCCTGCTTTTTTAAAAGTTTGCTTCATGCCATTTTGCTTTTATGAAAGACCTACATTAGTACCCATTTTCACTAACTGAAAGAAATCTGAAGATTTTCACTTTTATGAAAAAAGAGAGATAGTGAACGGCATTTGCTTTGCAGTAAGAGTTATAAAAGCGTTGGCTTCCAGAGCAGCAAGAGTGGCCTCACCAAGCTCCTTCCCCAGGAGCTACACTCAGCATCTCAGCATCAGGCACATGGCTTTGAACTGGGTCTGTGAGTATCTGTGCTTTATCTTGATTTATTTTGTGCATTTCTTAGCGAGATACGTCCCAAGGTATTGAACAGCCTAAAAGAGCTCGTAAGAGTGTTATGCTCAGCATAAAACTGAATATAATTGTTTTGATCATGGAGAATAAAATAAAGACAGTGTGCCTATCCTGAATTTCAGGTGTGAGAATGCTTGAAAATTTTTCCGTATAAATTAATTGCTTCTTTGCTTTATGCCATTTTGGCTAATGCAAGTTTTCATGGGAACTCTCTAGTTTCAAATAGTGGGGGAAGCCTGCAATTTAAAATATTCCAAAACATGATATTTTCCTTTATAATAATAACACTTGCTTATGGTAAAATAAACAGTTCAGAAAAATAGAAAGTGGAAAGAAAGAAAAAAAACCCAGTTGCACTTTGATATCCTCTCCCATTCTCCAAGGAGCAATTGCCGTTAGCAATTAAACACGATTTTGAAGGCTGCATAATATGTTATCACATAAATGTGCCAGCATTTCTGAAATTCACCATTATTGGATGCTGAGACTATTTCAGAATTTTGCTGTTATAAAAAATAAATATTTCTCAGGAAAGATCCCCAGAGGTAGAATTGCTGGAATAAAGGGCATAAACATTTTTAGAGGTTTTAATCCACATTGACAAACTAACTTCCTGAAAGCTGCCCTCGTTTATAGAGCCATCAGCATAGAAGGAGAACACTATCTTGCTCGTCTCACTTTATCTCAGCCCCACTGAGCACCACTTAAAAAAAAAATAGTTGGACCAAAGTAGTAAGTGAGAAATAACATCTCATTATTTTAAATGAATCTTTTGTTTTCTAATGAGGTTAAACATGTTTCCATATACTTACACACTTACATTTCCCTCCTTGTTAATTTTCTTTTCACATCTACTGCCCATTTTTCTCTACTGAAGTTTTTAGATTTTTTTCTTTTTGATTCGCAAGTGCTCTTTACATATTTGTTTTCATTTAATTCTACTTATGATTAAATAAGTATGTTTTGATGTACAGATGTTTCCACTCTTAAATATACAAATATATACATCTTTTCCTTTATAACTTCTATTATTATTGCTGTGCTTAGAGAGGCCCTTCCCATCCAGAGATCAAAATTATGAACATTTTATTCTAGTTATTTCACGGTTTCATTGTTTTCACATTTTTACAGTCTCATCCATCTGGAATTTGTTCTGTTCTATAGTATGAGGTCAAGATGTAGCTATTCTCTCCCCACTCCCACCCCTCACCATCTTCTCAGTTTCCCCAGCACCACTCACTAAACAAACCTTCCCTTCTAGGGGCCTTCATGATATGCAGCAGACTCAGGCACTATGCCATCACCATCAGAAGACAATCCCAGTCCTCCGTCAATGCCTTTAACTTATATTCACCATGCACCAGGGCCCTCTGTCTCCCACTGGGGACATAGAAACCAACACAACGGTGACCACCAAGCTAGAGAAAAAAATAGGTCAACAGACAATTACAATAAATGTACCAAAGGAATGAACAAGGAAGGACATCTTGGTGCCATGTGAGACTCAATGAGCAGGGTTCATCTGGACCAGGTGAGGGGACAGCTATTAGGGGATGAGTCCCAGAAGAAAGGACAGGTGAGCTGGAGCATTGAAAAGTGAACATATTAAAAGATACAACACATAGAGAATGCAAAGGCAGTGTGGGTAACCGGGGCCTAGATGGAAGGGGACAATTGTCACTATATGTCGTTTTGTACCACATGCATGTATCTCCTGATAAATACTTTAAATATTCGTAGGAATCACTACCTTAAATGAACAGAAAGGAGTTTGACAATTAAGCAATGGAGTGGGTGAAGGGCATCTAGGAAGAGGGCACAGCATAAGCAAAGGCTTGGTAGAGTCACAAATCAGTTGGGCTCGTTTAAGGAACATTGTTGGTTTAGACTAGGGAGAGTGAGGAAATGCAGACTAAGGAAGGCCTTATATGTCCCATAAGGGGCTTGAATTTTGATGGGCAGCCAACCAGTAGCTTTATACAGGGGAATGACTTGGCTAGGGCTGCATTTTAGGAAGATCCATCTGGCTGCAGCATAGAGAGAACAAAAGTTGCTCCTGGATGCAGGTGGAGGAACCCATTACGAGGCGGCTACGGCAAGGTTGCAGGAAGATTATGATGTTCCCAGAGCCATGGTGGTCTGGGGATGTCCCTTCCAATTTAGAGAACTTTCCTTGAAGAAGGTCAGCCTGTGGGCATCTGGCCTTTTGTCACCTCGGGATCCCACAGGGGAGGATTCTGGGGCCCCTCTGCCCAGGTCCCAGCCTCAGCATGCTCGGCTTCTCTGAGGTGAAAGCCAAAGGTATAAAAAAAAAAAAAAAAAAAGAACTTGCCGAAGAAGGTCAGCCTGTGGGCATCTGGCCTTTTGTCACCTCGGGATCCCACAGGGGAGGATTCTGGGGCCCCTCTGCCCAGGTCCCAGCCTCAGCATGCTCGGCTTCTCTGAGGTGAAAGCCAAAGGTATATAAAAAAAAAAAAAAAAAAAAAAAAAAAAAAAAAAAAAAAAGGCACCAAAAGGAAAACAGATT
>NW_006442109.1:8982850-9026157 GCF_000325575.1 Pteropus alecto
TATTAAAAGGGTAATCTAGAAAAGACATTGCCAAACCCAAAGGAATGTCCAGGATTTCAGGCATGGGGAGGCAGGTAACACCACAGCTGACAAACAATTCAAAGGGGAGCTCTAGCCCAGGCTGTGTCTGACTGGCCTTTGCCACTCTGCTTTCTTTCCGTCCCAGGCCCTGTACCAAGCCCTTCATTCTCTCCTCCTGGGCCATACCCCGGACCACATCACTAGTCACAGCAGTACCTCTAGTTTTCTCAAGCACTTTTCTGCTCCTGAGTTCATTTGTTCCTTACAACCACTCTGTTGAAGCAGCTCTTAGACGCATTTCACAGATTAAGAAACTGAGACCCCACATATGGGGAGAAGGTATTAGGGAGCCCACTGGCTGCTCTATGCTCCCCCAGCCTTCTAAGCCTCCCAACCACAGTGTTTAGAGGCAGGGCACATGCTCAAAGGCATGGAATGCTATGGGCCAGGGTTTGTGAGACACATGGAAGAATCCAGCACCTTGGATGAGAGAAAGCTAGTGAGGTAGAACTTAGCACTGGAACAAGAGTCAGGCAGACCTGGTTACAACTTAGTACCACCACTTTTCTGATTGGCTTCTCTGAGCTTTTGCCTCTCATCTGTAAAGCAGGCATCATCCCACAGATGCTGAAGCATTGCTGTGAGCGTGAAACTAGTTATCTAATGCTGCATAACAAATTATCTTGTTTTCGGAGGGACTACCTCCAAAAACCAATCAGTCCAATCTGTCCTGTTTGTTGACACTGTTGTGACACTGTAACGAATGTTCAGGTAGCATTCGTTAGTCCCACAGGATGCCTAAGCAATGGTTGTGGAGTGCGACAGCCATCCAAAGATGCTGACAGGTGTTTTACATGGGAGATACAGAATCTGGAGTCATCTCATGCTGTTTCTCATAACTTCTTGGTTTTGGGGGACGGGGGAGGGTTAAAGGAAATTGTGATCAAATCATGATCAGAGCTGTCTGGCAGGGAATGGCTAAGTCAGCAGTCAGCTAAATTTAAGGCACTTGCACCAGTGTGGGAAGGCTACATAGGGCTCTGTCACTTGTGAGGAAGGTCCCTACATCTAAGATGTTCCCTTCCCAGATGCTGGGTTGTTGCTCTTAAACTGCCACAAAAGCAGTGCGTTCTGCTCCTGTGGCTAAACTTTTCCAATCAACCTCTACCTGTACCCAGTCCTTTCTCCTGGAAGGGTCTGGTACAAGAGTGGTAGGGCATTTTTATAAATAACCAGAATTCAGTTTGAATCCCCATTTGGCCAGACTACCAAGCACAGATTGCATGACCTAAGCTGGCCATTGAGGAAAGAAAAAAGCAGCACGCCCAGGAATGGTTAGAGCAGAATCTCAAATTTTCAAAATTGGTCTATATAAACCCCTATCCCTTTCACCCTGGTCATTAACCATATCCCTACCCTCAGAGACCTGTACCAGTAAAGGACTCCATGTTTCTACACTGCTCGTGACTCTTGCCAAAAGCTGATCTGGCTGTCTGGCCCGGGGCATGGTCCCTGCCTACTTAAAGCAGATTGACTGCCTTGGATCTTTGACTCTATCTGTGGCTAGGGGTGGGTGCCTCGCTGCTGTTGATATGTTTTCAGGTTATGGTGTTGCTGTTCCAATCTGGGCCAGGAGGTGGCCCAGAGTAGATGATTCCTTTCCCGGAACAGCCACGATCAATGACCAAACTGCCTTACTCAGGTGTATGGACCAAGAGCTGGTGAGGGAGAGGGAGTCGAGACCTCTGACATGAAAAGACCATCCCTGTAGATGGCTGGGAGCAGGGAAGGTTGTCGAACAACCTTGACTGTCAGCCCATTGTGGACTGCCTTCTGTGACAAAAGGCACACCATGTCAGACTGTAAATGGCCCGTAAAGCTGAAAACATGACCCAGATTTGTTTCAAGGGCCACAATATTGTGGCTGGAATTGGCTGAACAGACTGGAACAGCAACGCCATAACCTGAAAACGTATCAACAGCAGCGAGGCACCCGCCCCTAGCCACAGATAGGTTCAAAAGTCCAAGGCAGTCAGTCTGCTTTAAGCAGGCAGGGACCAAGCCCCCGGCCAGACAGCCAGGTCAATTTTTGGCAGGAGTCACGAGCAGTATAGAAACATGGAGTCCTTTACTTGTACTGGTCTCTGAGGGTAGGGGTATGGCTACATCTGCCTGGATGAGAGGTCCAGGCAGCAACAGGGGCAGTCTGGGCAGGGTGAGCATGCCAGTTAGGCTCATCAAAGAATAGACCCTTACCGTGGGTATCCACAGGAGTGACGCACACAGTCCAATCAGCAGCCTCGACTCATTCCCACAGCTTGTGGCCCTATAGAGGGGTATCTTCAATTTGCCAGCCTGTTTTCCAAGTGACAGATGAAACAGCCAAGTCACTGACTACACCCAAGAGACAGTAAAAATATAACGAGCTGCATCAAGGGTAGTGTTGGCTAGAGCTGTGAATTCAGTTTTGAGTTCTGCTCACTGAGCAGAGTGACCATGCCCATTTTCAGTTCTGCAGAGCTGACATTGAGGTAGAACAGCCACGGCAGCACCTTTCGGACAAACCCAACCTGGAGCAGTGAGAGCCCTGATACTAGTCGATTCTTCACCTATGGTTTCTTCTGGAAGTTTGTCTGTCTCAGAGAAATTTCCTCAAGAAGGTCAAAATCCCATATAGCAGCCAAGACCTACTTCCAGTTCTTTTACTACTGTCTCCAAATGGATCTAAAGTTGGTATGATAGACAGCAAGAGGGGGCTGTGTCGTTATCCTTCCTTAAAGAGTGTGACATGCCCCATCCTCTTTTCCCTGAGTGAAGCAGCTAAAGTTCTCTCTGGTTTCTGTCTATAGCAATCATGAATTTCTCTCATTTCACTCTCGGCGCAAGTGCCCATCTCCGTACTGCTATCTGAAAGGCAGCAGCGCCTCTGCCCACCCTAGACAAACCCTAGCACTGGTTTGTTTTGATGGTGAGGAAGTCCTCACCATCACTGGCTGCTAGATTGGTGAGAAAGTCCTTCCACCAAGAGACAAGTCAGCCACAGCCAGGGCATCATGTGGGCATCTGTCTTTGAGCCTATTTTGCAGTACTCAGCCTGCAACCACCTCCCCAATTCTTCCTCATGAAAAGACAATAAAAGAGCCATTTATTGTCCACTTGGCCATACAATTTGGTCAATGTATTTGCTATCAATTTCCATGGACTTCCCTCAAAATTCCGTAATTGGGCCTTTGAGGTCCCCATCTTTTCTCTTCCAGAAAGCCATGTCTCTGTCAGAATTCCATCCTTATCACCAAATCTGTCAAGAACTGTAAAGGATCTGAGATTTTACCCACTTGCAAGACAGCAAGTTAGCTTGCCCTGTTTTCTTGCTGGCAAAAAACCACAGCTCCTGGGACAGAGACAAAGACTTCTATTACTCATGGCACAGCCAGCAGCTTGAGCATCATGTCTGCATTGGTGTCCTTGCAGTGCCAAGAGAGATAGGTGATGCCAGCACGCTCAGTGGGGTGCTTTATAGGAAAAAAACCCTGAGCTTAGGGAACCCAAACCTTTTGTAATGGGCAGTAAACACGCCTGTCCTTCATACCAGAGAGAAACACTATCTGTCTTCTAAGGCTGTGGGCTATCACATATCCTTGAAGAGATAGTCCAGAGCAAAGGCAGTCAGTACCTCCGCTTGTAAGAGATGCAGAGAAGCCTATGGAGAATTGTCCTCCAACACAGCATGCTTTCTCACGTGATCCCTCTGTAGTTGAGGATGCCACCCCCATTTTACATAAGAGAACACCAAGGCCCAGAGGAAATACATAAAATGCACAAGTTCACACAGTGTGGAAAATGGTGGAGCCAGGATTCAAACCTATGTCTACAGGTTTTCGCTTTTTTCCAGAGCTGGCCCCTTCATCCTCAGTAGCAGCAGCTCAGACATAAGGCCTGAAGGAGCAAGTGGGGAAATCTTTCTGTTCAAAAATGGTTTTCAGTGGCTCTGTGGACTTCATTTCCCCATTATCCCCTCTCCCCCTAACCATGGCAAATTCAAGAGCAGAATCACCTCAAAGGAATTTGGCTTCTCATGGTCACTTGGGAGCCCACCTCTAAGGCCTAGAAATTGTCACGGAAGACTCTGATGACATTGCTTACTTGGATTAGGACCAGGCCAGCCAGAGCGCTCATCCCTAGTGGAGTTCCCTGGGAATTGCCAGACTGACTCAGAACAGGAACCCAAACATGTGGACCGACAGTTCCTCACTTTAAATCCTTGTGTGGCTCAAGCTGGATCTTCTTCCCTGCAAGCCACAGTAGGGATTCCCCTCAACGTGGCTGGCCAGAGCAAGGCAAGGACCCTGGCTGTGAGCCCTGATAGAGCCAAATGGCCTCAGGGGTCAGACCTGGAACCCCCAAGTGAGGAGAGCCCAGGAGCCAGCCGAGGCCTGTCACCAAGGCAGACCTGGTGCCACTCGGATTGCCGGGGATCTGATGCGGTTTTTGACATTCATTGATATATTTTGGGCAGCACAAAGCATGAGATTCTTAAAGAGTCAAAATAGTTGTCATCAGGGCCAAGAATGACAACCATCCTCATTCCATGGGTACAGCAGGAAAGGAAAGGCGAAAGGGTGGGGGTGACATAGACATTTCCGAAGGGTCCGCTTCTAATACACGTACTTAGAAAACACCAAAATGCTGCTCATTTTAGATAGCTTAAAGGATTTGGTCAACACTGAATGGCCTACAGAAAAGATGTTTTTCTCTCCTCTACAAAAACTTGTCAATAGGTATGTTTCTGTTAAAATGTTAAGAAAAGAGCATCTCGAACTGCAAGAACATATGCAGTGTTATTTGTGTGTGTTTTTTCTAGGTATTTCTAAGGCTCCACTTTGTTCACTGCTCAATGATGAGAAATAGAAAGCTAAACTTTTATTTCAAATTTCCAATTAATTTGCTGGTTCAAACAAAACCGACCAAAACAAAATAAAATAAAGCTGTCAACAATGTAATATTTTTTAAGTTCAACAAATGCTAAATGTTACTACTAGCCAGGCCTTGTTCAAACTGCTTCACAAATATAAACTCGTTTACTTTAATGTTACTAACTACCTTATTCTTATGCCCATTCTAACAAATGAGGAAACTGAGGCTCAGAGACCTTAAGTAACTTGCCCAGGGTCACTTAGCTGAAGGCAGAGCTGGGCCTGGAGCCCCTGGAGTTGCCTCCAAAGCCTGCATGCTCAGCAGCCATGAAAAGTCAAGTTCAGAAATGCTGTCACCAGTAGGGTCAGAGTCAGGGGGATGGGTAGGTAGGAACACCAGCTCTGGAACCACAAAGATCTGGATAGGAATCCTAGTTCTGATACTTAATAGCTGTGTGACCGTGGGCAACTTGCTTAACTTCTCTGAGCCTCATCTATAAAACAGGGGCAAAGATTAAATGAGAAGACACAAAGTGCCTAGTAGAGTAGTCCCCCCTTATCTACAGGGGATATGTTCCAAGACCCCAATAGATGCATGAAACTGCAGATAGTACCAAATCTTATGTTTATGTCTTTTTCCTGTATATACATTCTGATAATAAAGTTTAATTTATACATTAGGAACAGGAAGAGATTTACAATGGTAACTAATAAGAAAATAGAAGAATTATAATATACTGTAAAAAAAGTTATGTGAATGTGGTCTCTCTCTCAAAATATCTTATCGTACTGTACTCACCCTTCTTGTGATGATGTGACATGATACAATGGCAACGTGATGACACGAAGGGAGGTGAATGATGCAGCATTGTGAGGTAGCGTGTTAGGCTACTATCAACCTTCTGACGATATGTAACAAGCACCTTACAGCTTCTCTTTCACATATCCAAATTGCCAGCACCACCACCTTGAACTTGGAGGCCATCGTTAAGTAAAATGGGGATTACCTGAACACGAGCACTGTGA
This sequence comes from Pteropus alecto, assembly GCF_000325575.1. Lineage (NCBI taxonomy): Eukaryota > Metazoa > Chordata > Mammalia > Chiroptera > Pteropodidae > Pteropus > Pteropus alecto. The sequence goes on from NW_006442109.1 coordinate 8,988,811, forward strand.
CAGCGGGCAACATTAATCTGATAACCAAGATGGCAACGAGGTGCCTAAGCAGTGGGACCCTCCACAGCGTAGAGACGCTGGTCAAATGGACGATTCACTTCCCGGGCAGGACAGAGCAGGACTCGTGAGATTTCATCTCCCTACTGAAAATAGCTTGTATTTAAACATATAAATTGTTTATTCTGGAATTTTCTATTTAATATTTTCAGACCATGGTTTTCCATGGTAACTAAAACCATGGAAAGTGAAACTGTGGGTAAGGACTGTTATATACAAAAAGTCCCTCAGTAAATAACTGTTATTATTTTTGCTAAACAAAGTAAGAGTTCTATTACTAGTGATTGTCCCAGCTCCTCTCAGCAGGTCCAATATGAAAACCCACTCTAGCTGCCACTATTGAGACGAAGATTTTTCATTTTTGAGGGGAAATTGAGGCCCAGAGAGGGAGGGGCCTTCCCCAGCATCACTTAGCCAGGTCTCCCATGGTGACTCCGTGGGGTCAAGGAAGTCACATTAAAAACCATCTCTCCTTTGCTTAGCCCATGGGCTCCCTCCTGTTCTCATGTTCAGAAATTCTGGACATTTTATCTACACTCCACTAGGCTTCCTGTGACCTACTTTGAAAACAGTCAGCGAGGCTATGAGGCTGTTCCAGCCTATACCCCTATTGATGGTCATCCTAAACTGGACATCCCCCTCCCCAGAACCCTCTGCCAACACCCTAGCCATGCCAGGGTGATACATAGCTTCCTCTGGATTATCAGGACTTCCGGAAGTCAGCAGAGATCTCAAAATCCCAGGGCAAAGAATTTTAAAACTTTGTCTTCATTTGCCTTTTATTAAAAAGAATAAGGGAAACAAAATGAGAAAGTACTTAATGCCACAGAACTGTACACTTACAAATGGTTAAAATGGCAAATTTTATATTGTGTATATTCGATCACAATAACATAAAAAAAAGCATACAGAAAATGAAAATGTTCTAGAGTTGGATGGTAGTGATAGTCGTACAACAATGTGAATGTAATTAACGCCATGAAACTCTACACTTAAAAGTGGTTAAACCAGTCAATTTTATGTTATATGCATTTTACCACAATTAAAAACAAAAAACAAAAAATGATCTGGACCCTTACCCCTATTGCTTTTCAATTGTTTTACTCAGGTCACTGATTGCTTCACAGAGGCCTTTGCAGCATTAATGAGAGACCGGATCTGGAAGGAGCCCCAAGTCATGTGTTTAGCTCCCATCTGCCACCGCCTTGCTGTGTGACCCTGGTTAGCAGCCGCCGTCTCTGGGCCTCAGTTCTACGATAGCAATAGAACTAGATGCACTCTAAGGACCTTCCCAGACTGGACATGCTCTTAGTCTGTGTTCTCAATTATCAAAAGGACAACACACACACACACACACCGCCCCCCAAAAAACTAAACAAAAAACAGTAATTCTTGCTACCACATTCTTGAGAAGGTAGAATAAGGCTGTAGGACATAAGCCCCCAAAACCCAAGGCCTGCAGATAGGGGAAGGGCTGAGGGTTCTTAGGAGACAGTACAAAGAAGCCAGCTGGGGATTGTCATGGAGACACATGATACTAATAAACACACACCCCCTCTAGATGTCTGCTTAGTCCTTCAGCGTTTATAAAACACACCCACATCCATTACCTCCTTGACCCTTTCATTCTACAAACATTCAGGGGCCCAGGACCATGGGAGCGAATGGGACTTGAGACATCTCTATTTTCCAAGAGACTCCCCAAGAGGAAAGAAGAGCAGCGGTCAGAGTTTGGAATGCACAGGCTGGGGCATGGTCTGGAGTAGGGGTATCTTGGACAAAAATCTGGGAGACAGAGAGAGAGACAGAGAGACAGAGAGGTCTGTTGTGTAGTGTTTGAAGGGGGTTGACCCGGTAGAGATGGGGCAGGGCCAGATCTCTTGTGGCCTTACAGGCCACTCTAATAAGAGGTAGTTTTTTTATCCTGAAGGCACAGGTAGTCATCAAAGAGGTCCTAGTCACACGGAGGAGGCTCGCTGTCAGATTTGGGTGCAAACCATCATTCTGAGCGGAGGAGAGTGGATTGGAGGGGGCAGGAGAGGGGCAAGAGGTCCAGTTAAGAAGCCACAGCAGCTGTCAGGGGAGGCCCTGGTGTCCCAGACTGGGGACATCCCACTGGATCACAGGCTCTACTTCCCAGAGGAAACAGCTTTATGCAGATCAGGTGATTGCTCAAAGTTGTCAGCGTGTTAAGGAATCTGGATTTGAGTCCTCATACTTGGGAGTCCCTAACCAAAGCTTTTCTCACCTCCCTGAGCTGCCTTCCAGGCCCCAAAATAATACTAGTGAGCTCCTGCTGAGCGTTTACTTCATGCCAGTTCTGAGTACCGAGCATGCATTAATTCCGTTAATCTTCCCAATAAACTTAGGAAGTAGACTCTTATTATTATTCAAATGAGAAAAACTGAGGCACAAAGAGGTTAAGTAACTTGCCTAAGATCATATAGATGGTAAGTGGCAGAATCGAGATTAGAACAAGGCAGCTGCAGCCAGAGGTGGCTGGAACGTATATGTGGTGTGGGAGCTTCTAAGACAGGGAGAAGGGGATGGGGGAGTCCCCAGAGGTGAACAGAGGTATGTGCATATTCTCCAGAGCACTGATGGAATCCTTGCCCAGACAGAGGAAGCAGCTAGACCAGAAATCCTGAGAGCTGCGTTTTTGGCCGTCAGCTCTGCCCTGAACTTGCTGTGTGATCTTGGGCTACTCACGCTCCTCTCTGGGCCTCGTGTCATCTCATCTGAGACATGAATGAACACAGAAGATCTGCAGAGTCCTCTCCCTCTCCAGTTCTATTTCTCTCTCTCCTAGTTTATACCCCTCCACCCTTGTACCACTAGACTCTCCCAGACACTAAGGCAGAGGAGGGGCTGGAGATTGGGATGGGCCGTGGAATGGAGAGGAGGGGGCGATGGAGGGACTAACCCTTCTCCCAAATCCTAGTCAATTGCAGGAAATCCCACCCCCTGCCACCTTCCCCCACCTCCAGACCTGGAGCTTGGGTTTGAGGGCAGTAAGCCCCACCCACCACGCTTTCCAGGGCCTGCAGGGACCAGACTCCCATCACGCTCTATGGACACCAGGCTTTGTTTAGAAAGTGTCTCCTTTGGAGCCTGAGTCACCAGATCCCTGGGTGGTCTGGGGAAAACCACAGTCACTGGGGGCACCATGACTGGGATAGAGGGGAGTACAGCAGACCCTGCCACTGCTTGTGACACCAATTCAACCTCTCCTGTCTGGGGCTTGGTTTCCCCATCTGTCAACTGAGGGGCTGGAACTGGATTTCAGACCCCCATGAAGAAAAGCAGCCACAGGGCCTCTCCCTGACACTTAAGGCCACACAAAGACCTCAGGGAGGTCCTCAGCCTCAGGACAGGGCAGGTCTGGGAGACAGAGTTCAACCCTTCAGGCTCAACTGTCCTTGAGGGACAGGCCAACTGAAACAGAGCCAATCATGGCCAACACACTGGAGGAGCCCCCAGCTGGCATCTGAGACAGAGGGTGTGCGTGTTCCTTCTCCCAGGGAGCTGGGCGCAGGACAGCATTCATGTCAATATCAGATTCTCTACCTGAAAAAGGGGGATAACTGAACATTGTACAGAGGTTTTCATGAAGATCCAATAATGACTCTTAGTGCATAGGAAGGACTCAAAAATGGTTAGTTAGTGTCTTTAGTTACCGACTTGAAAAAACTAAAAACACTTTCTCGCAGCCCATCCTCACGTAGCATAGTCCAGCTCTGCTCAGTGCTCAGGAGGACCGGGGCCTGGTGGGTACAAGGCAGCAGAGGGAGTTAGCTGGGCCTCCTAGGAGGATCAGGCCAGAGAGTGGCAGAGTGAAGAATGAAGGAATCTGGGCTGGCAGGGAAAAAAACCAGGAAAAAACCTTAAAGGACAGCATGGTCCATGAGGCTTAACTCTCGAGTGTATCAATGTACTCTGCCCGGGTGGGCACCTTCTGAGAATCTGGGAAGCAGGGAAAGGTGGTCACCAGCCAGTCCACATGGAGTAGACCCTGTGGTGGGAGGCAGGAAATCTGGTCATATGCCAGCATTCACAGGCTTGAGGTAAGTACTTCCTTGCTCTGGGCCTTGGTTTCCTCATCTGTCAAATGGGATTATCAGTCCCTGTCTCTCTTGTTCCCTAATGAAAGGGGGATTATAAGTATCACTTCCACATCCAGGCATTGTGGAGTGGTTGGCTGCTTCCTTTAAGGGCAAGGATTCTCCGTCAGGAGACTGTCATTGGTGGGCACCATGCTCTGGCCAGCCAAGATGGGTTCAGGTCTCCCCTGACCCTTTCCTGCCTGCAGCCTAGCCATCCTCTGGGAAGCCCCTACAAGGAGCTTCTTACAGTCTAGCTCTGATGACCTCCCTGACCCACTCAGAAACAAGCCCACCTTCCCATTGCCTCCCAAATGCCACCCCAGCTCATCTTGGGATTTGAGGGCCCCCGGCCTCCCTTTCCAGCCCTGGCCCTGTATTAATGACAGCTGACAGGCACTGGTGATGGACCAGGGACTGTGTGATGTGTTTAATTGTCCCAGCCCACACCTATTTCAAAGGCAGGAACAATTTTATCCTCTTAACACTGAGGCACATTAAGAAGTCTCTGAAGTCACTGTTAGTGGCAGAGCTGGGATTTGAATGCAGAAAGCTTGGCTCCAGAGCACAAGAGTCTGAAAACTACTCTCCCCTGTCTCCTGGGTATTTCACGCAATGAATACCTCCTGGTTTCTTGCACTCCCCTGGCATAGCCCCTTTGCTCCTGCCCACTCTGCCACTCCTAGCCTGTCAGCTTGCCACTCATCCTGTGAGGACCAGAGCTGAAGCACTGAGCCTTCTCGGAAGGCCTCCCGATTCCTCTCCTCAGTACTTCCGTGGAACTGGCCTCTTCTTTCATCTTGCCTGGGCACCCCACTGTCTGAGCCCGAGGTGCCTCCACACTGACTCCATACCAAGAACACACAAATGAGGCAGGCATCCCAGATAAGCATCTTTGGGGCAGAGCCTCAGTGTGGGGTGCCCTGGCATGTCCAGCAGTCAGCAGTGGCCAACCCAGAGACACCAGCATGCCTTGGTATTGGGAATTAACAGGGGTGGGGAGTCTACTGGCAAAAAACTTTGGGAAATAAAGTGAAATGATGTATTTCTTGGAGTACATGATGGCTATGATCCCCACCTCCTGGCATTCACACTCTTATATAGTCTCTCCCACATTGTAGCAAGAATGGTTTGTGTGATCAACAGAATACGGCAGAAGTGATGGCGTGTCACTTCAGGGGTAAGGTTATATAAGGTTAGCTGCTTTGCTCTTGGTCCCTCTCTTTTGGATCATATGCTCTGGGAGAAGCCACGTCATGAGTAGCCCAGTGAAGAGGCCTGCATGGTGAGGAACGAAGGCCTCCAGCCAACAGCCCCATGAGTGAGCTTGGAAGTGGGTCCTGTAGCTCCTGTTAAGCCTCAGATGACTGCAGCCCTGGCTGACGGCTTGATTGCAACCTCATAAAACCCTGAACCAGAACCACCCAGCTAAGCTGCTCCTGCATTCCTGAACACAGAAACTGTGTGAGATAATGTTAGTTGTTTCAAGCTGCTAAATTTTAGGATAATTTATTATGCAGCAATAGATAATCCACAGGACTTCTCAGAGCACTTACTATATGCTGATGTAAATCTCCAAGAAAGAAGATATATAATGTAATATTCTCCTTAGTTATTTGGCCAAGGAGGCCTTCTTTTTTGAGTTTTCTCAAGAAAACTGATCTAATATGGCTCTGATCCTATAATTAGATATAACTTCTAACCTAGATCTGTCTCATGAGCTAGCCTTTTACCCTTCCAGAATCTCAACTTTTTCCTTTTATAAAGTAGAAAGAAACCATCTGCCTTTGCATAAATAACAAATGCAGCCCCAGATAGGCAGGTTCTGAGATATCCGGAGCGGGGTGGGAGGATAGCCCCTAAGAGGAGCTTCACCCTGGGGCTCAGGTGGGTTCTACACCATGGTAGATGAGCCTAAGGCCCACCATCTCAGTCTTTCTTCTTCAGGCCATTTCCCCAAAGTGGTGAGAAATAGTGTCTTCTTCTGGCTTGTGCATTTCTTAGAGATGGGAGGGACGGACCTGTGTCTCTACCGTTAGACTGAGAATTCCTTCAGCCCAGAGTATGAGCCTCCCCCATCAGACTGGGAGAGCTTACCCAGAGTGGATTGCTCATGTACTGTCCCTCCTCTCCATCCTGTGGACACACCACAGCCACGGGCAAGAAGGAACAACAGAATCCTTCTGTGGCCTTAAGAGTAAATGTATGTTCTTCCTCTCTTTTCAGTTTATCCCCTCTACTCCCTATCTGGTAAAGGACTGAAATCAAGTTTCAGGATGCCAGATGGGTCAGAAACCCACTAAAGCCCTGCATGGTCCCTCTTTATTAAAAAGAAGACAGTTTAAAAAAAAAAAAAAAACTATAATGCGAATACTTTATTATCAACGAGTGACTGGTATTAGCTTTTTTGTCTGGGCATTAATATTTCAAAAACCATACACCAAACCCAGGCTTTTCCACCTAGTTCTGCTGTATCATTTTCTTTAAAAAGAAAAAAAAAAAAAAAACCATAAAGAGGGAGGAAAAGAAAGAAAATATATCTGTATTGAAAGAATTATAAGCCAAAGTGCGTCTTTCTTGTTTTGTCCATATACACACATTGCACCGTACATAAATACATTGTAAAAATGACTCCATAATTACAAGTATAATATATATTTCCATATAATATATAAAACTTTATATTAAATCTAGGTAGATGATATTTGGGGGGTCTCGTCCATGGGAGCTGTGTCTTTGGGCACTGGCCCCCCTGGCGGTGGGGGCAGATGGCAGGCGCTGCCTGGGCAGCTGCCGCTATCTGTGATTATTGAGCAGGATCTCCAGCCAGCAGGGACAGGAGGTGATGAATTGCCGGGAGTAGCAGGGGCCCCAGCCCTTGGCGAAGCTGATGCGGACGCTGTTGGGGTCATAGGGGCCATCGGCGGCGTCGGCCTCAGGCCCATGCTGGAGCAGGCCCGAGCGCTCGAAGTCAAACACCTTGATGGAGTAGCCAGGTGGCACCTTGCGCACGACGAGGGTGCGACCGCCGGGCGCGTCCAGCGTCGGAGAGTTGACGAAGATGGGATGCTCGCCTCGGTTGTAGGCCCACACGCCGTCGGGCTCCTTGCTGAGCAGGATACCAAAGCCGATCTTGCTGCGTGTCCGCCGCACTGACTCGCTGCGCTGCTCCAAGTTGAGCTGGCCCAGGCAGAAGCCGCTGCCCTGAGGTAGGTCGTAGAAGATGCTGACGGCCTGGTCGTACACCGCGTAGAGGCGGCCCACACGCGTCCGGTGCTCCCAATACGCCACGCTGCACCAGTGGCTCGGCTTGGTGGCATCCGGAGACATGCTGGCGTCTGAGGGGCAAGCACAGAGCAGGGATATTATTCAGGGTGGAGAGGCAGATGGCTGAGGGGAGTGGAGGTGGCACTGCTACCTGGACGGTGGGAGTTGGGTGGTGTTTCTACCAGTCAACAGACGTGCGAGCACCTACTGTGTGCCAGGTTGCCTTCAGGAAATTTAACACACAGCATGACGCACACCCCCTCACAAACATACACACAAAGGAGAAAACAGAGACTATGAACCTATAAAGAAGGCAAGGTACCTACTGTGTGCTAGGTGCTGTGGGAACACAAACGAACTACACCTGGCTCCTGGCAAAAGAATTTCACAAGCTAGCAGGAGATGGACAAGCACCCACACACCCAAAAGAGGGACAAGGATGAGCACCTCCAAGGTTCCAGGTGCTATGCACTGCATTTCTTACTCTGTACGTGACCTCACTGGGTCCTCCGCTCACTGTGTGAGATCACCTTTTCCTTTGACAGGAGGACCCAAGACTTGGCAGACACCAAGACATGAACTGAGTCGGTCCAAGCCTCCACCTGAACAGAGCAGGGTTAAGCTATTAGGGAGCATAATCACCATTCAGGGGCATTCAGGCATATGAAGGGGGGCTGGGGTGGGGGAATTGGCCCCCAGGATCCCTCTAGCCCAGAATCATGGCTGCCCAACTGCTCCTAGCCTCAGACTTGAGCATTATGCCGAGTACCCACAGTGGCCCCTAGCCCCTGCCCCTCGAGCTGGCTCTCCTGGAAGAAAGTGCAGGTTTTCACCAGAACTGCAGCAACCTCTGTGAGACAGAGAAGCTGAAGGTCTGTAAGTGCTAAAGAAAATCACTCTCAAGGGGTTCAGAGTTTGCCAGTGTGTGCTGTGCCTCTCTGGGCCTCTATTTCTCTACAAAGGAGTGTCCTGGAGGATGACTGGAATTTCTTCTCACTCCAGCTTGGGGCTTCTCTGTGTGGATGAATCTAACAATTTTCTGAGACCAGACCTAAGACCAGTCATAAAGGCTGGGGCCTGTCTTGAAGGGCAGCCCCATGCTTACTGCTCTCCTACGTGGGTAGCTTCTCAGATTCTGAAGCCTTTTGATATCTGCTCTTTCCTTTGGGTACCCATGATTGCCCAGCCAGGTGACATATTCCCATACAGGCCATGGCTGGAGCTTCTGCACAGAGGGAGAATTGTGCTGGAGGCCTGATGAGAACACAGCAAAGTACTTTATAGCTCTTATTCTCCAAGAGAAACTGATCAAAGTCCAACCTAACCTGAGGGGAAAAAACACTGCTAACAACTTCATTTAGGAGCCCAGGTGAGGTCAGCTCTGTCTGCCTTCAGCTTAAACCCACCTAGAAGCCCCAGAGCAGCAGGGCGAGAGGTCCCCTAACATCCTCTTATGTGCTAGGAGGCCCACCTAGCCACCTAGCAGGAAACTGCCTAAGGTACCTCCTATAGGCTGCCAGTTCTGCTGTGGCCTTGGGCTAGGCACAGCCCCAAACGGGTTCCAGCCACAGGTCCCCAAGGCTACTTCCTAAAGACATATCATTTTGCTTCACAGTCTCTATCCAGGGTCCTCATGGTTCTAGCTGATCCATCAGGTTGGGAGAGAAGAGGCCCTACCCCCTGCCTTCACTCACCTGCCCCTTAGCCAGTGGGCAGCCAGGAACACCCAAGCCACTGCCCATCTCACCATCCGTCCATCTGGCTTTCCAAGAGTCAGGAAAGCACCATCCCAGTCTGGCCATAGAACTCCAGCACCAACCTTCTCACCAAGCAAAGAGAACTCCCATAGTGCTCTTGGCACAGAGAGGGAGGAAGCAAAAAAGCTGTGCCTGGAGAATGCTGGGCAACAAGACAGGCAACAGGCATCCCGGAGAACCTTCCATGAACTAGATGCCTTCTTCACAACGGCCTTGGTTCACCTCTGTTATCACCCCATTTTACAGGTACAGAAACTGAGGCCGAGGGAGGTGCCCTAACTGGCTGAGGGTACATACTAGTGAGTACTGAAGCCAGCATCAGTGCCAGGCCATATTCCAGAGGGGAGCGCTTCTCCATACTCCAGGCAGACTCTCCCCTAAAATCCATGCACAGAACAAGTCTTTCCCGTTCTCTAAGTCTCAGTTTCCCTATCTGTAACTATGACTGCTGTCATGGTCTGCGAGTCCTAGAGGTGCTTACCTACAAGTTGGTGCGTCACTCTCACCCTCTAAACAAAAGGCCTTCATCACACCCTGAGGACTCACTGTACAGTGTCACCAAGTGAGGTATTACTGCTATCCTTCTTTCACACATAAGGTTCAGAGAGGGCCACCCACTCTTAAAGTGGCAGCTGTGCCCCAGGGTATAGCCACTCCATTGTAAAAGGGCAAAAAGCAGTTTCACGGTCAGAGTGCAGAGGGTGAGAGTAATGGGCCAGGGGTAGAGGGACACTTCCTCTCTCCCAGCTCCCATAAAACTTTCAATCTAAGGCCAGGCAGAACTTCCTGTCCTTTTCTCTCCACCTCAGCTAAGCCAAATGCCCCCTCATCATCTACCCACCCCCAACAAGATCGACATCTCCAGCCTTACCCCAATAGCCCTTCCCAGGATGGTATCCTGTGCTTGGGGGTGAACCCCATAGAGCTGCCCTAGGTCCCTAGTCTTGGCTAGGCCTCACCTCCTGCATCTTCTTTGATTAAGTAGGCCTGGGCTCCTGGCCAAATTCAGGAGATGGACTGCCTCTTCAGAAATGCCGTTTCAGACTCCTCCCTCCTGTGTGCCTGAAGCCTTAAATGCAGCCCCTCCCTTGGCCTAAGCAGGTGTCCCATGCTGTTGGTTAGTGCCCCAGGCTGGGCTAGACTGTAGAGTAGAAAGGGTGGGTCTCAGTCCTTTCTAAGTCTGTCCCAAGGCTGCATGTATCCCTACGGTACTAAAAGGGAAGGTGGAAGGAAATAAAATACATCCCAAATGTTGGCACACTGTCCTCACATCCACCCCTCATCAGAATCCTGCCCAGCAGGTGGGGCCAATGGCCTCGGGCCAAAGGGGATGGTAGGCAAGGACTTAGGTCTCAGGTCTCATCCCCAGAGCAAGCCAGCAGGTGAGAGCCATCACCATGCTCTGGGGGCCTCCCCAGCCCCACCCAGCACTCAGTGTCTCAGGACTCCAGAGCTCGAGGGACCCCCTGACAGTATCTCATCCAGGGAACCCCAACCAATTCGCAAACCAATACACTGTTTAACAGAGAGGTTGGTAATGTCACAGGCTTACCACTGCTTTGTCATTTACGAACTTATTAAAACCCCCAAGACTATCTACTATCACTAGCACAAAAGTGTAATTTGATACTATAACAAAATCAGAAATTTTAAAGTTAATACATTTAGATTATAAGAAGTTTTCTTATTTCTTTCACCATGCACCTATGAAAACCTAGTCCTGAGACTGGCCTGTGGGAATCACTAATTGAATCCAATGTCCTTGTGCCCCCAAGATGGTACCCTGGGAGTGACTCACCCCCGGGTGACTCACCCAAGAACACACAGCAGTGGGTGGCAGAACAAGGACAAGAACTCAAGACCCCAGAATTCTAATCTAATGCTTGTCACATGATGTAAAGGTTTCGGAGTTGAGACAGACCTAAGGCTCAAACACCAGTGACTGGATGTGCAGCCGTGGACAAGCTGCTGAATGTCCCCAAGCCTCAGTCTCTCCATTTATAAAATGGGCTTAGTCATAATTGAGTGCCTCACTTACACAGTCTATCTTTGGGTTTACTTGAAATTCTGGCAGCAGATCAACTGAGTGCAGAAAGGAGCAGTTGTCTATTTATTGGTCCCGGCACTGGCCTGACCCTTCTAAGGCCAGGGCTCCTTAGAGGTGTTGGGGGTCATGACCCAGGGTCACCACCATGGGAGGTTACAATAGGACAGTGGATGGCAGTGCCCTTTGAAAACTGTAAAGTGCTTTACAAATGTTAAGGTTTAGCTCCTCGCCTGGTACTTGAGGTGGAAGAGGTGTTCAATAAGTGAAGGAATGAAGAATGAAGCAAAGAATAACTGAATGTCTGGAACAAAGGCGAGTACGGCTGTGGCGCTATTTACACGCGCGCGCGCGCACACACACACACACACACACACACGTACGTATCCGGATCTCAGGCAGTGTCTGACACAAGCTGACACGCTGTCAGCAAGTAAGAAGGCAGGTACTCCAAACCCCAGGGTCCCCTCCATACTCCCCACAGTTGCGGAGCCCCATTCCACCTACCACGCCTCTCATCTGCAGCCTGTGCTGCCATTCAGGGTTTGAGGGGACAGTCTCTTGCAGAAGATCTTTTTCTCCTCAGTGGCTCCAAGGCTGTGGTCCTGCCATCAGCCTAATTAGGAACCAGCTCCTTAATTGCAAATAAATGCTGGTGCGTCAGACCCGAATGAACAACATCAAAGATGACCGCGCTCTGACCGAAACTCCTGCTCACTGCCCCCTGCTTGGGGCCTGGCCTAGTTCCCAGCCAGACTCTGGGTCCCGGCTGGGAGGGTTCCGGGGGGAGGAGGCGAGGAGGCACAGTCTGGTGCTGATCTGGCAGGACTCCTGCAGTCAGGTGTCCTGCGTCCTGGCCTTTATCGGGCCAGTCACCTCCCTTCTCCCAGCCTTAGTCTTCTCATCTGAACAATGAGCTCTAAATTTTTGTGATTTAGTCAATGTTCACAGCAGCTCTACTTATAATCCCCCAGTCTTGGAAAACCACCCATACGTCCATCAACAGGCAAAGGGATGTTACAGACTGAATGTTTGTGTACCCTTCAAATTCATAGGTTGAAATCCTAACCCCCATTGTGGTGGTATTAGGAGAGGTGGGGGCTTTGGAAGGTGACTAGGTCTTGAGGGTAGAATTCTCCTGAATGGAAATTAGTGCCCTTATAAAAGAGACCTCAGAGAACTCTCTAACCCTTCCAGCATGTGAGGACAGAGCAAGAAGATGCCGTCTACGAACTCGAAATGGGCTCTCACTAGAAACATAATTTGCCAGTGTCTTGATCTTGGACTTCCAGACTTGAGAACTGTGAGAAATGTGTTGTTTAAGCCACCCGGTCTATGGTATTTTGTTATAGCAGCCCAAATGGAGTGAGATAATGGATAAACAAAAATAAGGTACATCCATACAATGGAACACAATTCACCAATAAAAAGGAACAAAGTACTGAAACACACAATTAGCATCGTGCTGAATGAAAACAATCTGGGCTACCAAGAGGCCCACAGAAGATATGCTGTTTCTTTCCATTTATATGAAATTCTTGAGTAGCCAAAACTAACCTACGGTGACAGAAATCAGAACAGGAATTATCTCTGCGGAGTGGGGGTGACTGGGAAGGGGCACAAGGGAACTTTCTTGGGGGGATGATGTTCGATATCCAGATTGGTACAATGGGACTCAGGTATATACATTGTCAAAAATCATGACCTATACACTTAAGAGCTGTGGATTTCATTGTAGGTATGAGGGCCTGGAAGAATTAAAATGAAAAAAGTAGGAATGTGCTGCCAGGCCAGCTCCCTGTGACTGTCCTGGAGTGGCCTCAGCAGGGCTCCGTGGTGACCCAGGGGCCAGCCCCTGTGCTGCCAGGCCGAGCAGGAGTAGCTGGGCCTCCCAGTGGTGCCCACATTCCTGCCACCAGAGGGAGGTGGGTGCCTGTGGTGGGCTGGCGGAGACAGGCCCACAACAGGCCCCCTCCCCCTGCACTGGAGCCAGCCCCTCCAATGGTTGGCATTCCTTCCTCTTGGCCTCTGCCCAAGGAGGGTACTGTGAGCCCAACGTGTAATTTTGTGGGGGTACTGGGGCACCAAGGGGGCCAACAGCAGTCTGAGGGAGGCGGGGAGAGCTGAAATCCCAAGAAAAGCCTTTAGCTTCTTCGAATCAGCAGTTTTCTGTCAAAACAAAGGGCAGGAACGTTCCTGTGTGCTCCCCCGTGGGCTGCACGCTCCAAAAGCCTGAGCACACGCAATGCAGCTTGTTTTCCTCGTGATTCCCCACTTTCCATTTGGCCAGACTGCCTTGGACTCGGCCATCCTGTGAAGAAAACCGGAGGTGTGCCCAGATTAAAAGTCTCTGATCCCTCAGACTCTAAGAGAGCTGGACATGAAGACTCAGAACATTCACAGGAGGCTAACCCAGAGTCCTCTTGGTCTCCAGGGGCTTGGCCAGTTTGCCTGTGTTCCTCTGTGTTCAAAGCCTTTGCTGCTGCTTCACACCCCCTTGGGGCCACAGCAGCCCTGCCTCTCTAGGGTTGGATGGAAATGATTGGCCCAGCCAAACCTCAATGAGCAGGAAGTAAGAACAGATAGACCCAGACGCCACTGAGACCTGGGAAGGGAGACTCAGAGACACAGAGGCCCAGAGAGGTTAAGTGACTTGTCCAGGGTCACCCAGCAAGTTGGTGGCAGAGTTGGAAAGGAGCCCAGGGCTGGCTTTTCCAATACCCTTTTCACAGGGCCATGCTGGGGCCTCTGACCCTCCTGGAAAACGCCTTTCTTCTGTCCCATGTCATTCCTGTGGCTTCAAGTTCCCGTCCAACGGGCAGCTTTTTCATCTGCAGCTCCCAGGCCTGGGAGTAATTATGTGGCCCTGCATCTGGTTAACCTAACACTCCTTTAAAAGCCTTGTTTGCCCATTAGATAAGTAGTTTTTGTTATCAAACTTAAGGGGGGGAAAAGGAGTTTCCACTTAACCTCCCTTTGTCATTTTAAGCTGCAGAAATAACTCCAGGTTTTGCAGCAAGTCCAGAGATGCAGCATTAATTAGAGGCTCTTTTTTTTTTCTTTGTTAAGGGAGGGGGAGAACAACACTTTATCCATTGGGCTGGGGCAGTAAAAGCAGAGAAGGAATGTGCACGGGCCATGTTAATGGCCAACAGCTTAGACTGAGCCTCTCTGCTGAACTCTTTCCAAAAGCAGGACCCAGCTGACAGGAGTTTCCTCTTATTTGCTCCCACCCACCCCTCCCCAGCCCCCACCTCAACTCCAGCACCTTTGGCTCCTAGAGGAAGCCAGGCTTCCAAGAGGAAGTTCCTAATCGGTCATTACGTCACAGGCGGTCTGGCCACCACCAAGGCCTGCACAGGGTCCATCTCATGGGCTCATTTGGCCGCTGGTCTTTGGGGCCAAGGACTGTGCTTACCAGACAGACAATCAGCCAATCTACTGGGGGAGGGGGGAGGTTACCTCCAAGACAAGGAGTTGTCAAGAATGCAATAGGAGAATGACAGTAAGCAGAGAAGACAGGCCAGGAAACACGCAGTCCATGTGATCCAAATTCACAATTTTGCAGATGCAAAAACTGAGGCCCAAAGAGCTAAAGTGACTTGCCAAAGTCACAGTAGAAATCAGTTGTCTCCTGCACAGGGCTGGATTAAGAGCATGGGCCCAGGAGCAAAGCTGCCTGCATATGAATCTCAGCTGTGAAACCTTGGGCAAGTGACTTTACCCCCCTAGGCCTCAGTTTCTTAACCTGCAAAACGGGGATTGAAGTAAACAATCAATGTTTACTTCATCGGGCTGCTGGGATTAATTTCAAGTGTGTCTAATAATGCCTGGTTCAAAATAAGCACTCCATAAGTAACAGCTATTATTATTTTTACTAACATTACTACTACTGTAAGTCTTACCTCTACATATTATTTATACAAATTATTTAATAGATTGACTCAGCCTGTATAGTTACTTAAGGGTATTCGTATTAGGTAATAATACTTGCAAAGATAAGATGTGCCAATGGAGTTGAGAATCAAGGGGAAATCATAATGGCAGTAGCACTGGTAGTGATAATTATAATCATAATAAATCGGCCAACATTTAATGAACCTTTACCAAATTCCCGGCAGAATATGAAGCACTTCACATGCACTATCTCGACATACTGTTAATCCTCTCAGTCATTCCCATTTTAAGATGAAGGAGCTGAGGTCCGAAATGTGTCCACAGTCCTCGGCTAAGAAGTGGCAAAGGTAGGATTCCAGCTCACGTCTATCTATGCTTAGAGACAGTGGACTTTGCATTACTCCAGTGAGTGCAACCTGTGGGCTACAAACCCCTAGAGGACTGCAGGGTAAGGGCACAAGGACTGTGCTATATTAACCCAGCAAGTCCACTCTACGCCAGCATGCGGAGGCTCTATTTTATAGATCGGACATTAAAAGGGGTCTTTGGATGTGGCAATGTGGAGGCCACTGCCCATCTTCCCGGGAGGGCAGTGGGGTTTTCAAATAGCATGCCTTATCACAGATATCTATGGCCCCCTACGGAGCCCTGCAACACATACTTTTTTTGTTTTTTTAGTTTCTGCCAGACACTCCCACCACCCCTCCAAAACACAATGAGCAGTTTTTTAGATGTGCTCTAATAGCACATAGTGATCTTAGGACAGGGCTGCTAACCCTGGCTGAGTTGCTGGAGGGTGAGAGGTGCTGGGCGTTCTGTGTTCTTCCTTGGTTTGCCCTTCCAAACTCCTGGAGTCCAGGAGGTAGAATCAACCCCATTCTGAGGACAAAACCCAGGTCGGAGGCCACGTAGCAATGCAGATGGGAGTCTTCACTGGCTGGCCTGACTCTGAGCTCACCCTCTCTCCACCGGGCCACTTGTGCTGCCTCATCTGCTCCTGCTGCTATTTTGGGGAGTCCTCAGAACCCCTAGCCTGGAGAGGTTTCGGAGGGATACAGGTATAAGGATAGTCAGTAACCATAACTGGCCTTCTCTAGGGAGAAGCCTGCTGGGCCCTGCAGGAAGGCCTTTCTTTCAACCTTGGCACCCTGACCCCAGCCTGCTCGGCCCCACGTCTCCAGCGGAACAAAGTGGCAGCTTGGGCTAGGGTGGGTAAGGTTTCCTATCTTTTATTTTGTGTAGTATTCAAACAAATCCTGAAAAGATGAACTCATCTTGCACCCTTACATAAAACAAGCATTTGCCCAGGCCCTAATACACAGGCTTGCTCAGCATCTCCTCCGCACACACAGTTTCCGCAGGACCTACTGTGCTGGTGGGCAGGGGGACCCACCTGAGGAAGAAACCCGGGGCCCCGCTTCCATCAGCATCCATCTTGCCCTGCCACCCTGGCAAGATAGATTGTTCCAGGTTCCCTAGGCCCAGAAAGCAGTGGCTTTTCTCCCCAGGCCTCAGTGCTTCCTCGTAACAACACTCTGCAGGCAGTTATAGCTTCTAAGAGCCACAGGGAGGCTGATCTGCCCCATCAGAGCTGATGAAGGCGCCACACCAGGAACACTGGCGTGCCTATCTGGCCCGGGCCTCCTAAAGGCAACCCAACAACCTAAGACAGAAGGAACAAGACCCCAGGGAAGCTTCTGGATGGGAGGTGAGTTGGGTGGGAGATGTCTGGTTCCTGTGCCCTGGGAGGGAAGGATGGTGACAAATATCTGTGAGGGGAGAGATAACAATAAGCAGTTTATAAAATTAGCCCACATTTTTGAGAAGGAACTAGTTCTGCAACAAAAGGCTCTGAACTTTGCTCCCACTTCAAGCCCTCTTTTGTTTTATCATAAAGTCAGACTCAGTATATTTGTTTTCTTATCCAGAGAGATTCCCCTCTTCCCCCCAGGCGGAAAGCCTGGCTTTTCATATTGGTCCTGGAAAGATTCTAAAACAACACTATTTGTGCAAGATAATGAAGCTGGGTACCTGGGTCCCCAGGAAAGAGCCCACAGTTGTGAGAAGGGACGGGCCCCCCAGCTCTTCTCTATGGGCAGGTATGCACTGTTGATGGCCAAATTCCTGAATTCACACACAAATCAGGCTGCTGGTCTTCTGGGTTCTTGTCTTAGTCAGCTGAGTCTGGGTTTGCTTCTTAGGCTTTAAGGGCCAAAGTTCGCTGATTCAACCCAACCTTGACTTGCCTGTTGACTCTAAGACCACGGAGAACAAAACTGGCCCTTTGGGGGTTCAGCTAGGAATAGCCTAGACACGTATCAGAAGGGCAGGGATGTGGGTCTGTGGCAGATGGCAGTGTGCTCTGAGGAACGTTTCTGCCCTGCAGGTTCCCACAACTGGGAGAATTTGCAGCACCTGCATTTTTCTTTTATTTCTGAAATATGATTTGAGTTTTATTGGGAAACTTCCTACTTGGACCCAACAAAAAGCCAAGAAAGTAAAGTACCTCAAAATTGCCCTCAATCAGCTTATCTCAACTCTCAGGGGCAGGAGCCCACACTGGTGTTTCCTGTGCTTTGAACGCCCCACTCTGTATACTTTGTCTGTCCTACTCTCTCTTGATCTCGAAGGCTCCCTGAGACCACAGACAGCAGAGAGGTGAACAGGTGCAAATCCTAACAGCTCTGTTACGATGAGCAGGTGACTCCATCTCTGAGAGCCAGGACCAGCTATTAATGTTGGGGGCTCAGTACAAAATGAAAATGCAGGGCTCGTTGCTCAGAAATTATTCAGAATTTCAATGGTAAAAGCAGAGCATTAAACTGAGCAGAGGCCTCTTCTGAGCACAGGCCTGAGAGAGACACATGTTACACACCCGTGAAGCCAGCCCTGCTCAGCGCTGGTTTCACCTCATTTCATACCCCACTCAGAGGGATGGAGGAGATTCGTGAAGGGCCTAAAGCAGCAAGTGGCGCTGAGCGAATATGAGTTCCTCCTCTGTTCCCCAATATTTTCAGTCTTGCTCAACTGCCAAGACCCCAAAGTCATCTCCTTTGAAAAGCTTTCCCCAGTCCCTGGATCTGAACCACCTCTGTGACACTCTAATTGGTTCTCTCATCAGGAGGGTGTCTGTCTCCACCCCACCCACAGATGAGAGCAGGCTGGCCTAGGATTAGGCTGCACTCATCCCCACCCCTCCTCCCCTGGGACCTGGCATGGGTGCTCTCAACAATGGGGTGCTAATGGAATTTCACATTCAAGAGTTGGGAGGGCAGTTGGGAATCATCGGGATTTCCCTGGGTCTGAAAAAGGTGTAGCAGCAGTACTGTTCCCATTTAACAGATGACATCACTGATGCTGAGGAGGTGAGAGAGAAGCAACATCCCTACTTGCTGATCCTCATGATGCAGCCTGGCCAGTGGGATGCCAGATGAGCTCACTATGTGCAAGGCTTGTTTCAGTGGCTCAAAAAACAATCACCTAAAGCCTACAGTCATCTCATCTGACAATGGGGTGGATTTAATTTCCCTGGCTTGCTAAGTCTATGAGGGTGAAGAGAACAGAGAATATGGCTCTGAATGGGAAAGCCAAAGACTAGTACATGGCGGGGGGCGGGGATGGGGGGGCGCTGGCTTTCTTATTTACGAAGTTCTCAAAAATAACCCTCAGCTAATACCAGCCTGTTGTTATTTACCAAGAGACAGCCATGTGACCTTTGCAAGTCAAATACACCTGCTTTATTTACCTTCAAGATGCACTTTGGGATAAACATCCCCAAATTAAAGTCCCAGAGGTGAGGACATTTAATATTTAAATAATCTTTGTGTTAAATCCTTTCCTTTAAAATATCCTTTTATAACACAAAGGTACATAATCCAGGCCTCTTTAGAGAAGGCCGAGTCCTACATACTGTATTTTTATAAAGTAAGTGTTGCCTAGATCATTCTTGTATATTTCTGGAACAAACAGCAGCGCTTTATAATAAGCAAAAAAGCTAATATTAACTGGAGAGATCATTAAGCCACAATTAAATACTAATATTTGCTGTAAAGAACGCGGTCACATGAGATTTAAATGTTCCCTGCAAAACTGTTGCAAAATGACCCACTGGCTTGGCAGAAGCTCACCCCCGTGACCTGGTCTCCTATTTGTGGCTGTGCTACACAGTTGTACACAGTTGAAGCAGCTAAAAGCTGCTCAGAACCATCCTTGCCCAAGCTCCAAGATGTCTGGAAAGGGATGGCTTGTTTGATCTGGGCAGGAGGTGCCAAGGAGGGAGGGAGTTAGTCCATTTATCCCATGAGGCTAGCAGGTGGACACAACCCCAAAGACCTGGGCCCCATGCCTCGACCCCAAGTCCAAGACTGGTTTCCCAAGCAGAAGGAGGCCAAGCTTGGAAACTACAGTCCCTACAGCCCAAGCCAAGAAGGTGGTCCTATCACCATCAGTGATGATGGTAGGATGCTGTTTTAAACTGTGGAGTGTTTTCCAATTCTCCAAGTCCGTTCATAAATGACCCCATATTAGGTTATGGTACATAAAGCTCAGAGAGGTTAGGTGACTGCCCCATGGTCCACAGGGTTAACAAGGAAGCGGGAGCAGGGGCCCACCCATGTCTTCTGAGGTAAAAGAGGCCCTTCTACTGTCACGCCTCCTGCCAAGTGTCTTGGTGAGATCATCAAGGTGAGCCATCACCTCAGTAACAGTTTCATATTTCTCAAAGTAATTCTTTAGCTTGTGTCCAGATACACTCAAGCACTCACTGCACAACTCAAGTCAATGCAGCAATAATGCGAGAGTGACGGTCACAACTGTCAGCTGTGCTTCTATGTGGTCTTCTATCCCCAAGGGTAACTTTTCAGCAACAAGGGGCACACAGCTTGTGTTCCATGATCGGTTTATAATACTTGATTTCTTCTAGAAAAGACAGGGGCCTAGGGAGACATCTGGGCTGAACCCAACTAATGGCAACGCCCAAGTGCCTTCTAGAACTGCCTCCCCCTCTAGAGGTCTGTTTGCAGCCACAGGGCCCTATGTGATAGGGGAAAACACCAGAAAGCCTGAAGGGGCTCTGGGGAAAGGGATGAACAATCATGTCCACCCTAGCAAACAGCATACACCTCGCATGCATGGGCTTAGCAAACATTAGCAGAGATTCACTAAGTAATGACCCTGTATAGAGTTCCTGCAGGAGCCCTTTCCAGGCATTCTATGGAAACCCAGCTGCTACTGAGCACCTACTGTCTGTACACCCTAACTCATATACTGAGAACAATCCTAGGAGGCGAGAACAATCCTACGGAGGAGGAAATGAAGGCTCAGGGAGGTTAATAACCTTGCCCAAAGTCACACAGCCAATTATGCAGAATTTGAACCCAGGGCAGCCAGACTCCACACCCACTCTTCCTTCCATTCCTCCTTGCAGAGTGTATCCCGGTGGGCACTCACCTTCTAGGCTATACCTAATTCCAACAAGCAGTCAGTCGGGCTCCTCTCCCAGCCATCTCCCACGGGTGTGACTTGAACCTCCTCCACTGGGCTGGCGCCTGCCATGCTGCCCCCCACCCTTTCTCCTCCCTTCCCCATGGGTACAAATGGCCCTGCAGGCTGCCAGTCTGCATTCCTGGAGCACATGCCCAAGTTGGGCCCACTAAGGAGGATCCCAAGTAATTCAGCCCATAAATCATGGCCATTGTGAATTTCCCTTTTGGCCACAGGCAAAGTCAAACTCTTCCTTCCCCCACTGTAGTTAACCACTCCTTGTTCACTGTATCTCTCGAGCAGCTCCGCCTGGCCGGGGGCCAGCTCTCAATTATTAATTAATCTGGGAGGTGCAGGTTGCATTCCTGGCCACCTAACCACTTCCTCCTCTGTTGGGAACTCGCAGGCCAGGCCCTTTTGGTTACATCAGGCGTCTCACAACATCCCAGCCCTATCTTGTGGCTGTAGCTGCAATAAAGGATACTTAAAACCAGAGTTTAAAATAACAGCAGAAAGTCCAAACACCCGAAGCTTCCTTTCCCAACTCCATCGCACAACACCAATCCAAGCTGTGTGCCACCATAATATTCCTCAGTTTCTCTTCAGTGAAATGGGAATATGTTACCCCTCCCTGCGCGCGTGCGTGCACATACACACTCAAAGCTGGTGTGTGTGTGCGTGTGTGTGTGTGTCTGTGTCTGTGTGTGTAGGAAGGGGGTATCAGGTGAGCCCTGCCCTCTGATAATTCTGACTGGCCGGAAAGGGTGACACCAAGACTTAAAACAAAGCTAAGAAACAATCCAGAGACCAGGCTGGGGAAGGTGCTGTCTCTAATTTCATCTGTTCACTTTATCCTCACTGGATGAGGACAATGACAAGCAGCTAGCTGCTGGGTGAGCAGGGGCAGGAGAGGCTATAGTTGAGTTCAGGTTTATTAAAGCCGTTTAGACATTTTCAGAGGTGGTGAGGAAGAGAATGGAAGCGTGAGCCCCTCTTTGTTTGGGTTGCATTAACAATCTAAGAAATTTGGGGATCAACAGAACAAGGTGACCAACCTCGGTGTGAAATGTAGCCCCCTTAACAGGAGATCCAATTGTGAAATCTGAGCACAGTTCTAACATCGATGCTGAACCCTTGGGCTAAGGAGGATCTTTAATTCCCAAATAGCAGTAATGCTGAATGGTTGATGCCAGTGCTAGCCGAATGAATGTCAAAGGTAAGCCATAGATCACTGCAGGGCAAAAATGATAGTGGGAAAATATCAGATCATAAAAAAAGGATAAACAGTTGTTGTTGCTGGAAATTGCCATTAAATATCCTTTGGTCATCTTCCTCTTCTCCTCCTTCCTCCACTGGCCTCATAGACATGCACCCCACAGTATGTCAGCCTCACCCAGAGTATCCACTGAACCAGTGGTGGACTATACCCTAGAGCACAGTCCAGGAAAAACCTTGGAAATCTCTGGCTTTATCCACTCCACAACATGTCTCCTTTTGATCTGATAACACAAATGACTTCTCCCCCAAATCTTCATATAACTTTGACACTCTAGGGAGGAAGGGACACTTCTGGCTTCCCTTACCCTAAGCACTGAGGCTTTTGGATAAAGCATGTATATGGCCAAGATAAATTATTGTGCACATACAATAAAGTACTCTTAATTAGGACTCATAAATCCAGAGTTTGTAATAATTCTGAGAGCAGCTGGGTTGAAGTTAAAAAAAAAAAAAAGTTTTGATAAACAAATGCAAAATATAAATAAGGTTCAGGAGAACTGTTTATCCTACTAGCACTATATAAACAACTGGCATACCAATTACAAATCGCTCTTATCTGTTCACTAAAGCAGATCTCCGAGTGACCTCTAACAGGAAACATTATCTGGTTAGTATCGAAGTCTACGGTATTTGAAAATCAGAAAACTTGGTTTCTTAGACACTGTTCTTTCCACTCACTCACCCAATTTGCCTGAATTGGTGAAGAGTCTTGAAGTTGTCAGTGTTCCCTTTCGGTGTATCTGGAAAGGAAGCCACCTGGATGGTTAAACCTCCAGCCCCCCCCCCCCCAGGGCCCCCAGAT
The DNA here is from genome assembly GCF_000325575.1 of Pteropus alecto. NCBI lineage: Eukaryota > Metazoa > Chordata > Mammalia > Chiroptera > Pteropodidae > Pteropus > Pteropus alecto. Next base: position 9,011,494 of record NW_006442109.1, read on the forward strand.
CCTTCAGTGGCCACCCAGGAAAGAATAAAGAGTGGTAGCCCATGGCTCCAGCACACTGTCATGCCATTCAGTTATCTCCATGCCCACCTTAAAGAAACAGTGTTTCCTAGGGCCTTCAGCCAGGGGACCCAGCCAATTGGAGTGTATCCACGTGAGAGCCCCCTCAGGCATCAACTGCAGTAGGTGAACCAAGGATGTTTATGGCCTCTTTGGTGATTTACAAATTAGCCAGGCCCCATGTTTTCTCCCAGGGAGGAAGAGACACTTTCAACTAACTCCAGGAGGTCAGTAATGTTTTTGGAGGAGCAGGCAAGGTGAGGGGCCCACGTATAAGCATGGGGAGTGCTGGGTGGCAGGGAGAGACCCTGGAGCAAGGTTGAGAAGCCAACCATCAAGCTGAGAGGATGTGTTGGTCCTGGCCTGTGAGGGACAGACTGTAAGGCCCCAGAGAGGCGGGCAGTGGGCCAAGCTGGAAATACCGAGGGCTGCTCCAGCTCGAGGAGACAGCCGTGCCAAGTCAGGGAGGCAGCACTGACAAGGGAATGGCAGGTTCTGGCGGGGCGGGCCCCCAAGGCCACCAAGTAGGGAGCAGCCGCCTGTTTCTGAGCACGTGGGGGCTGGAGCCGTGCCAGGGAGACCCAGAGCCGCCAGCCTCCCCGGGGTGCCTCTGTCCCGGCACAACTCTGCAGCCTGCCAGCCTATGGACCCCTGAGGAATGCAGAGCCCCTCCAAGTGGTGCTGACCTTGGGCAGGGAGTCAGGCTCAGTCTCCAGACCAAAAGATTATTCTCCCTCTACTTCCTGTGTCTCCTAGTTTCAGAGGTGCTAGTATCTCCCCAAGACCACTGGGACCTGCTGCTACTGCCCTCATGGGCATTTCAGACGTCTTCTGGATTACCAAGACCCTGAGAGTACCCACTGGGTGATAGAACCAGCCTCAGAAGTGCCCCCAAGGCTAGTGGGGGCTCTCTGCTGTGTCCCTTGGGGGAGATGCATGTCTAGAGGCAGGAAAGCCAGGTGTCCTGGCAGATGCTTTCTCCTTCCCCTACCAAGTCCTTTGCACCTCCCCTGTGGGCTTCAAAAATTGTTATCAGGTAAGACCAACAAAAACACCGAGACTGGAGCTTGCCAAATGCATGCATCCTGCTACCGGATGGATGTTCTGCCATAGACACTATGGGTTCTGCAGTTAACCTGCAGTTTAATCAGAAGGATTTTCTTCATACATATGGAGTCTGAGGGTGTGTTGGTTCAACCCTCTTCCACCTCATGGACTTTACTATAAAACAGCCACATGGGCTCATTTATAAAGACCTACCAAGAAACATATCCTAGCAGGTCATTCATGTCGGAGTCTGACCACCTCTACCTTCCCAAAGAGCCCCCTCCTGACTACTCCCACCCAGCCATGAGAACTCTGCCCTGCCCCCGGCCTCACAACACGTGGAGCTCCACCCTGAAACCCTGAAAGCAAATTCCCTGAGGGAAAACAGTGGGTAGGATGTTTTCAAGAACCACTCATTGTGGGTTTGGGGTCCAGCCAGCAGACGTGACACTGAGATGCAAAAACATTTGCTTAGGAATTACCTCTCTCACGCTCACTAAATGCCTACTGTGTGCAAGGATGCACCAACGAAGGCTTTATGGAGGAATCAATCCTGTGGCAAGGGAAGTGCTGGAGGCTGAAGCCAGGAGAAAGTAATGGAGATGTCAAAGGAAATCAGAAAGACTTTTGTTTTTGTAAACATCATTCCTTCTGGCCAGTTCCAAGTTCTTTAGTGGGCTATACACACATATTTTCTCTCTCCAACCAAAATAGCCCTCCCAAGACTTCCAGTCTGAGAGGAATAAAAGAAACAGCATAAGCATTTTTTGCAGCTGGCCTATAGGTGAGCATTAGCCCGGGCCTGCAGCTAACTGCAAGCCTGTAGAAAGTCCCACTCCCTGTGAGTTCTGAAAGTCATTTCCCTACTCCCAATTCAAAATGGACTCTGTCACCTGGGGAATCCACCTACCACCCCAGTGGGTCATGTGAATGTCTCAGAGTTGAGGGTGAAGAGGGGAATGCCACTCTTGGATGGATAGAAACTCTGAAAATTATAGGGTGCTGTGGAACATACTAACAGCGAGATCATTCCTATTTCTAAGAGAAACTTAGAGGAAGCCAGGGGAATCTAAAGGATTCCTGTGGACTTGCTAAATGTCAGGGCTAGAGATCATTCAGCTCAACCTCCTCTCTTTAAAGGAGAGGAAACTGAGGCTCGGAGAGCAGAAATCACTTGCGAGAGCTCAGGCAGCAGAGCCAGGCCTCACAGCTAGGGCTCTTGTCTCTGAGGAGTGATTTGGTCCTCGAGACCACTGGGCTCAAGGAACAAATAATCCTGATGAGTCTGGCCAACATGAATTATTTTTGCAAAAGGGTCTGTTTGTTTGTTCTTGTGGGTAGCAGGGAGAGAGTCCTTCCTCCATCACTGTCGGAACAACTCCCTGCCTCTGCCTGAGAAGTGACCCGCCCCGGCTGGCCGGCACCACCACAGACTCTCAGGCAAAGGATGTGCGTTGCAAAAATGGGGCAAAGTTTCCTATTCTGAAGATAACATTGTAAGACACAGGAAGTCTGTGAGCAGAGCCTGCGTTTCCAGAAGGTCTCTGCACACCCATTCGCAACCATTTTCCATTGTACAGGGTTTCTAGCAATTGGAGGCTGGGGGGCTGGGGAGGGAGGAGCGGGGACAGTACTGGGAAGGGGCACCTGCCATTGCCCAGGTGAGAGTCCAGAGAGGGCTTTTATCAGTCCCCCAGGCTCACAGGACCTTTGTGCAAACCAGACACCTCTCCAAGGCTGGGCTTCTTCAGTGGAAAGATAAAAGGGTAAAAAGAACCAGTGATTCCCTTACTTAGGGCTCTTGAGTCCAGGTTCCCAGGCCCCGCCCCTAGAGATTCTGATTCATGGGTCCTGGGTGGAGCCCAGGAATCTCTGTTTTTAACAAGATTTAAGAGGCCCCTTTTCTGGCTCTGTCTGTCATGATCCCACGAGTGGAAGGTTCAACAGCCTGGCACATTAGTGAGAGAGTTGACTTCCTTGAGGGAGGAATGACAGGGGCAGGAAGCAGACCAAACCAAATCGACTTCCTAGCATGAGACGGACGTGGCGGTCCCAGCGCCAGGCCAGGAGACCAGCAGGAAAGGCGACATGCTGGAGCCACCGCGGATGGCCCTGACTCAGTGTATCTGGGTGTATTTGAGGTCAGGCCCTTGGGACAACGTGTACTTCTGCATGGGATTTGGAATCAAGGACCTCAGTTCAAATCCCGGCTCTGCCATTTTCTAGCTGTGTGTCTGGGAAGAATAGCCTTAGTCTCCCTGGGCCTCAGGTTTTCCATCTGTTGAATGGGTCAAAAGCACCTATAACAAAGAATCCCTGAATGGAGACGACTTTGCTAATAGCTGGCATGTCCTACAAGCTCACCAAGTACTAGGCACATCTAGTTCCCATAACAACCCCAGGAGGTAGATGTTATTGACTGTCCCATTTTACAGATGAGGAAACCTGAGGACTTCTGACCAATCCAAGGTCACCCAAAAGTGAAACGGCGGTGCCAGCGTTCTCAACATTCAGTCTGACCTCTATTCCCGATGGGTGTGCGGTAGTCAGGAGGCTCCCCACAGACGCCACCTGTCTTCCATATGCACTGTCTAGAGCCTACACTGCACACACTGTTTACCTGAGGTGCCAGGAGATCAGACACACCTCTGCCCTCAGAGCTCCAAGTCCAGGGGAAGAAAGGATGCAACTACAAAAAAAAAGCATTACAAATGAGAGGCAGTGAGACAAGGAAGAGGGGGCCACCAAATCCATCTAGAGGAGGAGGACAGCTGAGTGCCATTACAGAGCGGGTGGAAGAGACGGAGAGGGAAAGTGGCGCTCCAGGAACGGCATCGGCAAAGGCACACGGGCAAGAGAAGACAAGGCAAAAACAGTATCCAGGTCGCAAAACAGGAAAGGACGCATGGAGAAAGAAGTCTACAGAGGTTGGCTAGGGCCTGATCATGCAAGACCTTGACTATCCGACTGTGGCTGAGCACTTGGGATGTGTTGTGGGCACAGAGAGCATAGAAAGGTGGTGGGCAAGGAATGTCAAGGCCAAATATGTTCTCCACTATTTCATGGGTGGACACCCCACACCCCCACTGACCATTAGCTCATTCAGGGTGGGGACTCTGCCTACAGCTGGATGTGATTAACACTACAAGACAGGTGGATCTTAGAAGTGGAACTCTAGGACAGTGCAAAGCACCCAACACTGAAGATATAGTTTTTTCCTCCTTGATCTTTGTCAAGCCCTAGGGGTGACCAAAGCTCTGGCGATACTGTGGGACAAGCATGTGTAAATATATATGTATCGACAAATTTACAGTGTTGTTCCTAATTATGTCTCTGTGTGCCTACTGGATCTGTCAAGTTCTAATAGAATTGTGTCCTAAAGTCTCATTCTTCTGAGGGTTTCTCAAGTTCTCTTTTTATTTCTATCTTTGATTTAGATATTTCAAAGCTATGTTGTTAGGTGTATGAAGATCTTTGATTATTATATCATGCTGATTGTTTTAGCTTTGATCTATGGCAGGGGTCAGCAAATCTAAATTTTGCCTGCCACCTGTTCTTGTAAATAAAGTTTTATTGGAACACAGTCATGCTCTCTGTTTCACAAGTTGTCTGTGAATGCCATAAAGGCAGCGTTGAGCAGTTGGGACAGACCATACAGCCTGCAAAGCAGAAAATGTTTACTACCTGGCCTTTCACAGAGAAGCTTGCCATCCCTGATCTATGTAAAATTTGTCTTTATTCTTTTTAATGCTCTTTTGCCTCAAATTATTTTACCACCTATTAATATTTCTGCATTTGCTTTCTTTTTGTTTGGCATTGATGAATATCTATTTTTCCCATTCTTTTAGTTTCAACCTCCTTATATAACTTTGTTTAAGTGTCTCTCTTCTAGAAATCCAGCATGTAGCTGGATTTATAAAAACACTGTCTGAGAGCTTTTGTCACAAATATTATCACTAGTGTTCGGACTTGCCATTTGTTATATATTTTTATATATAAATATATATATACACACATTTTTTCACACACATATACACACACACACACACACATATATATACACACATATATATAAATGGATGACTGTGTTTGTGTGTGTATATATATATATATACACATATATGTGTGTGTGTATATATATATACACATATATGTGTGTAGATATATTTAATCTGCTGTGTTTCGTTGTTTTCATCCTGCCAAGTTTTAGAGTAGTTAACTCTCAAAAAGAAAAGTGGGATGGATTAAGAAAAGGAGACTTCTGCTTTATCAGTATATTTAGAATTGTATAGAAAGACTATAACTATATTATTTGTATAATGACACATTACTTTATATTTAATTTAAAAAAATGAGAATTTTAAAGAACCAAGACTCATGAATATACAAAGATCCGTGTGATAAATTCTTCTGTCAACAAAAGTTCTAGTCACACTTTCCTTCCCACCACCTCCACCCGCAGACACACACAAAGACAACAACTTTATATAAATAGAGTTTATATAATGTGGAGTTTGCTTCAAGGAGTGTCCCCGGCCCTCTCAGTCAGACTAACCAGAAACCATCCCCCCTGGCCACGGGAAACTGCTCCCTGAGGTCACCAAGAGCCCCCAGGCAGTCGTCCTCCCTCCCTGGCCCCAGCCAGGCCAGCTCCACGTTTACAGAGGGCCTAATCCCCAGTGTTCAGGCCCATCTCGTTCCACCCGAGGCTCTGTTGTCCTGCCAGCACTTCCTTCACAGCTCCTTGGACATTCCAGCATCCAGGGCGTGTGTGCGGAATGCAGCACTCAGGGCAGGCCCGGCTGGGGGCCCTCCAGCACCAAACTGCTGTCCCCACCTCCCTGCTGGCCCCACCTCCAGAATTTCCTTTAGCCCTTTCCAGAACGTAGGAGCCAGGCATGACCTCCAAGAGACTGAGGGAGAGGCCCTAAAAGGGGCCAGAATCAAGATGGACCAGCCCCCAACCTGAGGATTCAAGGACAGACCCATCCTGAGGGGTAGAACCCCCACCTTAGGTGGTGGGCAAGGAGTGATGCCTCAGTTCCCCTGACCCATGAAGCTAAATAATCTGTCCACCCATTCCTGACTCCACTCCAGTCTCTGTCATTCTGGGTGACTCCTCATTAAGGAAAGGGTGGCAGGAAGAGACAGGAGGTAGGTCCCTTACTGAAAGGGAAGGGGCATTTCCTGCTATGTCTGACTCACATCTAGGGCACCTATAGACACCAGATTCTCTCCCATGTTACACCTCTCCTCCTACATCCCACCTTGGGTGTCAGAATTAGAAGTTTGTGAGGATTTTGTGAAAGCATTCCCTGGATACCCACTGTGTTCAATGCTAGCCCTTCTCACACCTCCTTCATTAGATCCTTACGACAGACAAGGACTATCACCTATGCTGTACAGATGGGGAAACTGAGGCTCAGAGAGATCACGCAATTTATCGAGGTCAGTAGCAGAAGCCCTTCCCTACAGCACCAAGTCTCAGGACTCTCAGTGGGTTTTTTTTTCCATTATGCCATAGCTGCCTCAGGTAGACATGAAACAGAACTTCCCTCTCAACACAGAAGGGTCAAGCTAAAAGCTCCCCGGGAGGAGGAAAAAGATCTCTCCCTAGGGAGAAAAAAAAACAGCCAAAATAGCCAGAAAGAAAGAAGCTCCCACCCTTGATTCCTGCCTCAGTCCAGAGGACCCAGTTTATTATGCCTTACACTGTTCTGTTCCTAATTTGCTGTGTGACCTCAGGCAAGTCACTTCCCCACTCTGATCCTCCATTTCCAAAACAAAGGGTTGGATTATAAGAAGCTCTGGTGTCCCTTCCAGCTCCATCAGCCCAGTTCTACTGGTTACTAAACCTGATTGATTCTCTATTAGAAGATTCTGCCATGTATGGGAACCCTCCCCCTGTGGGTATGTGGGATGGAGGGGAGGGCAGACAGAGCAATGGAAAACAAATATTTTCAAGGGATGGGAGTAAACACCGCTGTTGGCATGGCAGAGCCGGTGGAGTTGCTGAACTAGAATCCTGAAACCGTTAAAAATAGGAAAAGAAACGGTACAGTTCACATATTTTGCAAAGCTAAGTTAAATCAACATCTGCAAAAAATATCCCCGTTAAACGGAATAGCAGGATTTCATTAAGTAAATTGCAAGTTGGCAAAAATTCTGAAAGAAAGGGGAAAAGCCACGGGCTGGCCTGTAATTTAAACCTTATTTTAACTGTGACAGCATGACTGCAAAGAGCTCCGTTTCCAAACGAAAGGAAAAAAATAAATCCTAAAAAAAAATTTTTTTTTTTTAAAAAAGGGGCCTCCTGCACTCCTAGGCACGCCCCACCCCCTAGCTTCCACGGACCCACAATATTTTCAGTAATTATAATGTTACCTAGTTTTCCCATGAATATAACAAATGAAGGACAGAGAGAAGGGGGGGGTGTGGGGAAGAGGGAGGAAAAAGTGAGCACACAGACAAAGTCACCATTGTCACCTCTAATTAGGTTTTTTTCACCAAAATGGCTTGAAGCATAGAACTCTGGGAATCTTTTCCTTCCTCCAGGAGGCCTTTCTGTTTAACCCCACTGTGGGTTCCTCTGGCTTGAAGCCCCATTTGGAGGTAGGGGCCAAGCCCAGCTTACCCAGGGATAGGGGAGATTACCCCCAACTCCTAACCACTTTACCCTACTGCATGGCCCTGCCACATCACATGCCAAGCTCCTCACCTGGGGCAAGGCTCCTCCTTCTCTGAGTCTCAGTTCCTAATTCTTAAATTGGGGTGATAACAGCGGCTGCTCTACCCAGGCAGTGCTGGGAGATCAGTAGTGAGCACCTTGGAAAATGCAGAGTTCCCGCAAAGCCCAGGGACACGCCATGGGCTCTTCTTCCTGGAGTCCAGGGCCATGTCTACAGATGGCTACAGTGGCAACTTCATGGATCGGTAAGTAATCACAGACATAGCCTTCAATACTCAGAATCCTGCCCTATATCCTTTACCCAGCACCCCATCCTCCCCCTCTGGGGTTTCCTGGTGATCATCCAATGATGACCTTGCCTAATAATGTCTTCATCATAAAAGAGACTTGAGCAGAAAGGGATCATCTACTCAGTTATTGAAATTTGTTCTCATTTAGCAACGGAACACCCACTCCGTTTCTCCCCCATACAGAATCTGTTAGTCCCAGGATCTAAAATAGGGAAAAGTACAGCTACCGCATTTGTTCTCCATTGCTCTGTCTACTTCCTGCTTTGTAGAGTTTGAAAACCACAGATGCAAGTTGTCTCCTTTCCTCTTCTGCTACAAAGGGGGAAACTGAGGCCCAGGAACAGGGAGTGACCATGGTTTGTTGGTTTCTGGGCAGGGCAGGCGGGTAGGATCTGGGAAGCATGGCCCTGCACTCATGCTGATGGGTTCTGCCTGGGACCTTCCTGTGAGCAAACAGGAACTGCTGTCAGATCCCCAGCTTGCTGGTGACTGCTCAACAGGAAGGTAACCCTTAGGGCTGGGCCATGACCCTCATAGCCCTAAGACGCTTTTGAAGAGCAGGACAGTGCTGGAACCAATAAAGAGACAGCTTCTTTCTGCATACAACTGATCCACTCCTGGAGTTTCCAGAAAATCCAAAGATGGACTGAATGAGTGAGAAGTCCTTAGACCCAGAGAGGGAAAGGGGTTTGCCTAAGGTCACACAGCAAAGGAGTAGCAGAGCGGGGTACTAAGGACAAGAATAAAGCAGCCTGTCTCTACCCCCAAATGAAGTCTCACCTCCTCGGTGAGTAAGATACACTATATACCCAAATTAGAGAGCCTTCCCTTGACTCCCAGTTCCCCACGCTGCTTTTGCAGGGAGCCATAAGGCCTTATCTGGTGCCTTGCACTGTTGTCTTAAATGGATTTTTAAGCCCTGCTCTGTTAACCTTAAGTTGACATGTGCCTCTTCTCTGAGCCTCAGTGAACCTACCTGTAAATGGGAATTATCCTTAACTATACACCCCGACACCTCCCATGGTTATAAGGATTATGGGAGACAATCTTTGCAAAATGCCCAATTTTGTGCTGAACAGCTAGTAGGCACTCACTCTGTACCACCCTACAATGCCCAACACACAAGGCACCTGCCTGGTAACATCCCTGCAGAGGGACAGAAAATAAAATGGGCACAAACATTTATTGAGCTCCTACCAAGTGCCATCAGTCGTACTGCACGAGGGACCTGGGTGCACCATGTGTGTTGATGTGCAAGTGGAAGGTGGACAGGGAGAAATGTGACCCCTACAAACTACAAACTGCAGCCAAGTCTTTCGGCAGCACAATGAGAGCCTGCCCACTCCCCAGGCAGTGTCACCTGGAGCCTGGCAAACTCTGACTTTTTGCAAATATGAATTTGAGCTTGAGCCCTGACTTTAATTTAAGGGGAGTACAAGTCAGCGGCAAGCCCGCTTAGCAAGAGTGGTGGTGGCTGAGGGCGTCCGGAGAACACAGAGTCAGATGGAGAGAGAGGAGGGATGAGACGTGCCCCCTTGTCTCTGAGGACCAGACAACAACATCATCCATTTATGGAACATCAGCCATGTGCATTATTAACTCACTCCCCTGAGGTAGCCCTACCATTATCTCCACTTTTACAGAAGAGTACAGATGAGCCTATGCCCACCCACAGTGAGTGTAGCGAGGCTGACATCTGACCCTAGAGCTTGAGCCTCCAAGCCCCCGACATGCTACCTTTCGGGACCTCTGATGGTGAAGGCAGGCAGTGCCAGGAAGCTGAGCCAGGAAATGAAGCCTCAGTGTCACCCGGCTGAAGCTCCTACCGTCAGTAAGATCCTGTCCCCACAAATCTCCAAAAGAGTGATGAAGCCCTTGCAGGAAGAGAAAAAGTGCTTTTATAAATTCCTCCTCAAGTTTATGAGGATCTTTCGGGTGGGGCAAGTTGTGCAGGGCAGGGAGCAGGTAAGTACTGGATCCTGTTAACTATCCTGTCATGACAGAGGGCTAGAGGGTCCACCACAGTCACTCTTAGCCAAGGATCACCAAGAGTTCTTGCCCACTCCCTAACATAGTGTGACTTTGAGCAAGTCATTTCCCTTCTCAGAGCCTCAGTTACTCCATCTGTGGAATGAAAACTTGAGCTGAGTGACCCCTGATGTCTCAGGCCCATAAAGCAGGACCCTTAGAAAAGGATGCCTAGAGATGTGGGAGAGAAGCAGGCATGCCAGGCCACCCTGGCCACACCTGAGTGCCCTTGGGGCATGTTGGAGACCTCCCAAGGGAGTCAAGGCAGGAGGGGAGAGGGGAAGAGATGGTGCCTAAAAGACAGTAGTGAGGACTCTGGGAGCAAGAAAGAGCCTTGGAGACGTCCAACTCACAAAAAGCCCAGTTCTACCCAGATCCCACAGCTGGAATGACAGGAGGGCAGGCTAGGGGACAAGGCTGCTGGCACTGAGGTGAGCACTGGGACCACCCATTCCCACCCTGGGCACACCCTCTTATAGTACTGCTCAGCTTCATTAGTGCAGATCTCAGATCCTAAAAGTGCTGGAAAGGTCCGCTCAGGCCTTGGGGCATTTGCGGCAGTGACATGGGAGGCCACAGAGTGGTGGAAGGAAGACAAGGGCTTTAAACCCAGATCCATGAGACCACGAACAAGCCATCTGCCCTCTCTGGGGCTCAATGACCTAAATGGCAATAATTAAACAACCTTCCCAAGACTGTGTGTTGTAAAAACTCAGTAAGACAACATATGTAAAGCACAGCACACATAGTACATATTTGGCAAATGCTACTGTCATCCCCCTGAACCTTCTTACTGGAGTGTCCCTCACTGGCCCCTGCCCAGGGCTACACATCACCTCCTCCATGAAGCCTTTCCACACTCACCTAGGTGACCCCTGCTGGGATCCCACAGCAATCTGTTCAGATCTTTATTATAGGCTTCTGTATATAATTTTTAATTAGGTATCTGCTTCCATTAACCAGAGCATTCTGAGAGAAGAGGCTTGAGCTGGCGGGGTGATGTGAGACGACCTATCCTAGTAAAAGAACTCAAAGCACAGAAGTGATGTAACTCCCCATAGTGACCAGTAAGCCACAGCCAGAGGTAGCCTCGAATGACCCATGAGCGTCCCCTGTAAGCAGAAAGATCACCGCTCTGGGAGTTCCAAAACCTGTGGAACTGAGACCTTCCTGGGCCTCACCTACTCCAGCTTGAAAACGGGTGATACTCCTGTTCCCTTCAATGGTTTTCCTAAGAAATAAGTAAAAAGCTGGGTTGTAAACTGCTTTTTTAAAAAGGCACCATTAAGCCTAGGGGATTTTTATTATGTTTATAAGCAACTATAATAAAATGTACTCTATATAGCAGCCTCCTACAGAAGGAGTAGGAAGAAAAGCAAGCTGGCCATCAGCGACATGGCTGCAGTTCTGACTGTCGATAAGTCACTGTGTGACTTGGGGAAGTCACTGCTGTCTCTGGGACTGTTTCCTCTTCTCAGCAAAACAAAGGTTTGGGCTGGCTGACCGCCAAAGCCCCACTAACGCTAATATCCTGCTCCATGTCCAGCACCGTCTAGGCACTGAGAATAATGAGCACAACTCAGGAGCTCAAGTTCTAGAGTGTAAATATCTTGATACAACAACATATTCAAGGCAGGTGAGTTCCACAGCCGCAGAGCCTAGCCCATCTACCCCATTCTGGTAGGGCTTCCCCTCCTCCCCACCCCAGGCTGGCTTTGCAATTTGCTTTGCCCTTTTACATACACCTGTCATGTCAGGAAAGCAGTATGGCCTAGGAGCTAAGGAGACTCGGGTTTTGGTCTTAGTTCCTATGAGGCTCAGTTTCCTACTGTGAATGAGGCAGTGCTAGACCCCGTTCTGCCTGCTACCAAAGAGCCTGTCAGGAAGGTAACAGAAAGGCATGCATGATCAGCCTATAAGGGCTGGGAGTGGGAATGGCCATTTCTTGAGCTTCTGAGTGCCAGGCACCTGGCTAAGCCCTGCACTTGGACTACCATTTAATTTAAGAGTCACAATGAGCCAGCAAGCTAGGTTCAGTGGCTTCCCCAAGGCCACACACAGGCTATTGACTGGCCCTGTCTTCTGATTCTGGAGTAAGATGGTAAAAGCCTCCAGGTCAGAGCCCTCCGTGCAGAGCTGTGGTCACCATCCTCTGATTACCCACAGAAAAGAACTCAACAACTGGCAAAGCACTTTCACCCAGAGAACCTCAAACACAGGGCCCGTCTCAGGTTTGTTCTACAAAGGGCAGGGGCTTGTCGGGCTCTCCTTTGCTTAGGACAAACCACTGCTTTAGGAGGCTAATGGCAGGGTCTCTGGGCCACCTGTGGTCTTTTGGCACATGGAGGGGTGCTTAATAAATACTGGTTGAGTAAAAAAAAGAAAGAAAAAAAAACACTGGTTAAGTGAATTGAACAAACACCTCTGTTGGTGCTCTACCCACATCCCCTCGGCCCTGGCCAATTTAGCTTCCAAATGCCAACACCTGCTTTTGCCCAAGGACATGCCCTAAGTGCCGGGAAGGGCCAGGAATGAACGCCCCAAGAGGGATGGATTAACACCCCAGCTCCCCTGCCCCTCAGGTAGGACAACTCTGAAGTGAGCTCGATATTGTTTCCAAGCAGGGTTCAGCTCCAAGTGCCCACTGAGGTAACTGTCTTCATAATGGTCCCTGCACTGGCCTCCCCGCCTTCCTTTGCCCATCCTCGCAATGCCTTTTCCTGAGTCAACCCCTCTGCCCCAGTAGGCTATGCACCTGAATTTTTGTCTCAAGGTCTGCTTCTGGGAACACCCAAACTAAGAACACCTTGCCTTGGCACCAAGCCCAAGCTCCTAGAGAGACAGGAAATGCTGCAAAGCAGGAGCTGGGTCTTCTCTGCCTGTGCCCCTGTACCAGGCACATGCCAGCTACCAGGAGGTGCCCGTAAATAGAGCAAAATGAACTTAAGATGTTTCATTCACTGAGTAGTCACTGGCCACATGGAACACTTGTCCTTGTCTTGAGGAGTCCCTAGTCTAGCTGAGAGATAAGACATAAAACAGTTCATGAAGATACTCACAAAAGAAGAGATATTTGGTACTATAGGTTTTTCCTAGGCATCTAGATAAAGGTCATGAGTCTTACTGAGAGATGATGCACCCAAGGACACATGGCTCTTCTGACTTACCTGTGAAAACAGATTATAAGCTCCTCAAGGCAGGGTTAAGCAGAGTCCCTGTGTGTCCCCCACGGCAGCTCATAGTGTGCCCTGGACGTGGCAGGCAATCAATAAAGGGCTACTGGTTAATCTTTGAAGAAAGACCTGGAGCCCTGGCCTCCATGAACCTTCGAGGGAGTGTCTGTGTGTGCTTCCCATGTGTATACATTAACCTCGAAGAACAGCACCTGGCCAAGTCTGGAAGACACGCTACAGACCAATGATCTTCCTTTCCTCTCTCAGATGCCAAACCCAATCTGTCAGCAAGCCCTCGCAGGCTCCACAGTCTCAGCAGCTTAGAACCACTGTCCATAAACACAGACTCAACTCCAGGACATGGCATTGGGCAGGCCCCCTTCAACAGGTATCCCAGTCCACCTCCCGAGACAAGAATCGCAAAATCTCCAGACCCAAGAGGATTCAATGAGGCAACTTGCAAGAAACCTGGAGCACTCAGCCTGGCCCCAGGAGGTGCCCAGTGGTCACTGTATCCCTGCCCTCTGGACTCCTAGACCCGGAAGAGCCCTCAGGAGCACCTACTCCAGTAATTTTTAACTAGGAAGGCACAACACTGGCACCCGCTGAATCATACTGGACACCAGGCACGTGTACTGTGACCAAGTTCTCCTGAGACTCTCCTAGGCCCCTCGTTTACCAGAGGAGAAACTGAGTCTCAGGGAAGGTCAGTGACTAACTCGGGGTTCCAAAGCTAACACCACATCCAGGCAAATATAGCATTTGGAAAAGCACATCTCATACAGGCCTCTCCAGATAGCTTTACAAGGAAACTCCAGTCCAGTCGCCTTTTCCTGACATTGCAGGCAAAAGTGAGTTAGGTCGCAGCAGGGAAGGGGAAAAACCTGGGGAGGGGCAGGAGCGTGACCCCTCCTCCAAGGAGCCTTGGGGTCTAATGAAGCGAAGAGAGGGATTCAGGTGGCAGTTCAAACGATCACATTTTAAAGATGAAAGTATGCGATTCAATTAAATGTTTAAGTAGTGTTTTCTCATACTAAATCACTGAAACGTTTGTGCATTCCTTGAATTTCTCAGGGCACTGTTCATTTTTATTTATTGTTATAACCCAATGCCCTTAGCAGCGTGAATGGTGCTATTCGAAGGAAACTTGTTTTGCAACGGGGAAAGTTGTCCCAGGTCTCTTAAAAGGTTCATTATGTGCACGGTAACGCCGTTCTATTAATAATCCTGGACTGTAGAGGCAGGGCTTACTTTCCATTTAGCATTATATTTTCCACAATTCTGTAAACAGCTCCTCCACACAAACCCTTTTGATATTCAATTCCTCCCTGTTTTTTTCCTAACCATTCCTCTCTCTGGGCCTACTCCTTATATTTAAAAA
>NW_006442109.1:9026504-9038723 GCF_000325575.1 Pteropus alecto
CCCTTTTATTTAAAAAAAAAAAAAAAAAAAGGGAAAGGAAAGAAATCACCAAGCACACATATTTTTTCAATTAAGCCATGTTTGGTGCCAAAATATATGGATCCAACTAATAGCCATAAGTAATCTTAAGGTCTTTTCCCAAATATTTTGATTATTTTACAAATCCCCCAAGGAATGTGCTCTTAGGGTGATTTATGGAGCCCAGGCAGGATTTATCATTTGGGGGAGGGGTATGGCTGCAGTGGGGCAAGTTAGGATATGGGGGTGGCTGTGTACCCACCAAACACTACCTCATGCTAGGGCAAAAAGGAAGGGGATCCAAAGAGCTCTCAGGGAAAACATTAAGCCACCTCTGCAGAGGTGAGAAGGGTGAGGTAGTGGTTCCTGCAGTCAGCCCTCTGAGGAAATGGTGTCCGGAGCAGGAGTGACCATACCAGATAACTCCCGATGTTCAGTGATCCCCAATTCACCTGCTTTTGCCTTGCATTCCAAGGCGTGGGGGTGTTTTGTACAACCTCTATCAAATTTACACAGCACACTTTTCAACCTTTTATAAATATATGTGATAAGGATGAAACCATAGTGTCAGGGGAAAGCTAACCTGGAATCAAGGACTGTCTGTGAACAATCTTCAGGTGAAGAAGCAATGCTGGTGGACAGATGGGGAGGTGCTGATGGCCTGGTGGGCTCTATAAACAGCATCTCCAGCCTCCTAACCGTGAAGTCCCTCAATCCCCTAGGGAACACCCAAGAGACCCTCAAAAGACCAGCTGAAAATGTTAGGCTGGGTTCCCCACAGGAGAACTGAGTGGCTGACTAAGTGTGCCCAAATCAAGGACGGGCTTGTTAGTGAGGGCAGTTGAAGCTCTTAAGTGAAAGGCAGCTATGGATGGCATCAGGCCTCTGAAGCCAGAGGCTGGAGGCCCATCCACACTCTAGGGGCTCATGGCCTTGGCAAACCATGCAACCTCAGCCAAGCTTCAGTATCCCCACCTGCCAAGTGGAGCTAAGAATTTCTGTCTTCCTGGCTGGATCTTCCTGTGCAATATCAAATGGATCAATTGGATTGTTTTTTGTAAACTGAAAATCAGGTCAGAAGGAATGTATATCAGTACTGTTATACCAATAACTAACATACTAAATGTCCAAATGCATAGCATCTCCTGGAAAGTAGCTTAAATACACCCTTCCCTTATTCATGATTTAAAATGAGATTAACCCTCAGAGCCAGTGTCTTTGCATTCCAGGATCATCCCCCCAATTCTGGGGAACTGAATTCTTCATACTTAACTCTGATTCAAATGTCCTGTGAACCCACAGTGGGGGGACTTCCTGGATTCACTAGTAGGTCATCATAAACATTCACATCAGAAGCGAGCCCTCTTTGTATTACCTCTGTCAGTTACCGTCAAATTGAACTTCTGTTCCTTGACTGGCCACCTAAGCAGTTTAATTATCACGCCCACCAAGGGCATGAAATCAGCCACAGCCAGAAGTGGTAGTCACTGTCTCTGCCTCCCATATAGCAAGAGAGATCCCAAAATGACATTTTCCGTAAATGAGTGAATGACTTTTCATAAGCAAGTGTGCACAGATCTCAACCCCCAGCCTCCCACCACCAACACCAGGAACCCCCACCCCCATGCCAGTGCAAATCCAGAGAGGAACTGGGAGCCTCTGTGTCAGCAGTGGGAACAACAGACTGAAATCAGGGTCCTTGAGGATATGCAACAAAGAGCTGGCTCACAAAGAAGGGAGACCTTTAACTTCCAGAAACCACACACGTTCCATCCCACACATCCCTCACGCCAGGAGAGAGCCTCTAGGTCACATGGCCTCTTGAAGGTCTCAGGTTTGCTGTGGCAAGGAAACCCCTAGCCTTGCAAATACATAATAGGACAGGAGTCACCAAAGTTGCACAGCTGCTGCGTCCCTTTCTACAAGTTATGTACATGAGAGAGTTTGGGGAGGTCCCTGAGGGGGTGGGCAGAGGCTGGTGAGACTGGTGCTAGCCTGCCCTACCTCCCCCTCTCCCTAGTACTTCCAGCTGATTCACGAGGAGCCTCAGGCTCTTATCAGGGCCCGCCAGCCAGGCACCAGCACACATCCCCACTGGCCGTACCTTCCACCCAGAGCAGGCCTTTGTTTCTGGCTCCAAATTGGCTACAGAAGTGGGGCACAAGGGAGGGGTAGGGGTGCCACAGGGCCCTGGAGGCACTGCAAGGGGCCACCCCACCTGATGCCATGTGATCCTCTCTCAGACAGAGAGAAGCAGAGGCGGAAAGGAACACAAAAGATCATCCACTACCCACCCACCACTCCATAGATGAGCAAGCTGAGGCCCAGAGAGGGACTGGGACTTGTCCAAGGTCACACAGCAAGCAGGAAGCAGAGTCTGCGCTGGAATCCCAGCTTTCCTAAGGTAGACCGCTGCTACACCATAAGCCCTGAACAAGGAACTTCACTTTTCTGGTGCTTAGTGTCCTCACTGACTAAATAGATTCAGCACTCAGATCTTGAGGATACGAGTCCAAGATGGGAAAGTGTTTTGACAAAGTAAAAGTACCCTGCTGGAGTAGGAAGCCCTGCTTCTTTTAGCCTAAGCAGAGGGGATGTTTAGGGAAATGAGCAGAAGGGAACAGGACAGAAGAGAGAAGGGAGCCATCGAGAGCTGTTTTACTGTGGGGCCCAGGAAGTGGGGTAGAGGTAGGGGAGTCAAGCTGAGGGGCAGAAGGCATGCCAGCCCTAAAGCTTCAAAAGAGGGGCCTCCCACAGGTGAAGAGTGGGGAGTGGTGGAGGATGGGCAGAAGAAATGAGGCTGGAGCTCTGGATTTTAAAAGCAGGATGTTTGGCTGGGGACTCTCCTCTCAAATAAACAATCCAAAACCTTATTCAAAGCAGAGGGTTGCCTTTGAGGAAGGGCTGGATCACCTTATTTCCATATCTCCTCCCCAGAGGAGAGGCACCAGCTACCTCTAAGGGCCCTGCTGAGGGGTGGGATGAGAGGCAGTAGCAGTGACCAGGGCTGGGCAGCAGCTGCTCTTGGTCCAGGTCACCTGGGGGGCCACCATCTTGCTGGACATGTCGGGCCAGAGTCTTGCCAACTGACAGCCTCCCTGGCCCCATCCTGATGAAAGGCACCCAGATTCTTAGCCTGAGACCCAGAAGAGGGCCCTGAGAACAATATTTAGTCCCTTAATAAAACTGAGGCTCAGATAGTGAGGCAGCTACCCCGGTCACACAGGAGTAGGGACACAAAATCAGCACCCAGATTCCCTGTCCAATGCACTCTAACACCTATGAGAAGAGTGGGGGATGTATGAGCAACTCGAAGGCTCATCCCATTTTCTTGTGGTGATCTGGACCACTCCTTTATCACTTCCTTGGATTCATTTGTCCCATGGAGCCTATATTCTCCCAGCCAATATTTATGGAGAAGGGACACTGCACAGCTGTGAACAATACTCAGATCCTACTTCAAAGAGCTCACTTAAACTTCCACTGGTAACAAGCTGCTTTTTGTTATTCAACAAATATTCACTGCACTTCTAGTCCCTCGAGTGCTGAACCAGACGCCAGGGGCAGAGGTAGTCAAGGTGGCTGAAGTAACATAGCCCTGCCCATAGCCTGACCTTGTCGCATATCCTGGACTCACACTTCTGTTGCCTTTCAGGTGTCCGCCATCCTCCCCATCCAAGCGGGTGGGAAGCCAATGACATGGGCCAGGTCTCGGCTCTCCTGTATGTTCCCATGGCCTGGCCCAAAGCAGGCTGCAGAGCATCCACTCAGAAACTGGGAGTGGACTATTTACCAAATGCCTCCCTTCCTCTGGCAGGAAGTCGCTCCCAGCACGGTGGTTTTTATTTTTTATTTTTTTCCAACTCTTTCTGGGCTCGTGGTTTGGAAATAGCCAAGGGTTGTGAGTTACAAGATCCGGGCCCTCTCCTGCGTGGCTGCTGGGAGAGAAAACGGATACGGCCTTTCCGGAGGGCATTCTTACCTTAAGTGTGCATGGCCTTTGACCTAGCAGTACACTTCTAGGAATTTATCCTAAGGAAATAACCAGTGATCTGCGCAAAGATGTATGCGGGAGGATACTCATCAAGAGAACAAAAGAGTTCATTATCGTTAAAGCCTAAATGTCCAGGCCTAGGGGATTGGTTAAGTAAATATGGTACATCCATGGAATGGAATACTAAGGAGCCATTAAATATCACACAGAATATTTCTTGAATTGAGGAATGTTCTCATTATTGCTAAGAGAAAAAAAAAAGGAAGCCATATACAGCTCTATGTACTTTTTATAGCTCCCTTCTTTTCATCTGGCAAAGTACATACATATACAGCAGAATTCGACTCCTCATTTTTTTGTTAAGAAAGCGAATGACAAGAAAATAAATATTCTAGGCTAACTAAAACATAATAATGATTTCCTTTCAGGGTGGTAAAGGGTAATTTGTTTTTCCTTTATGCTTTGCTTGTTTTCTAAATGTTCTGCATTAATCACGTATTACTTTAAAAAAGAAAGACAAAATGCCGTTGGGACAAGGTTCGGCTCCTTCACTAACTAGTTGTATCAACGAGCAATTTAATGTCTTCAAGAGTCCCCTTTACTCATTCATAAGATGAGATCGGTGATGCTGACAGCTAGAAAGATAATATCTGCACAGGTATCAGCATACATCATCTCATTTCACAGTCACAAAAGCCCTTTCAGGTAGATAACCATTTTAGAGATGCAGAAACTGACTCCATGCCAGCCCAGAGGCCTCTACTCAGCATCCAAACACCACTACCAGACATCTCAAGGGAACGAAGCCCAAGTCAACCTGTGCAATTGACTGGGAGCGGGGAAGGGGGTGGGGGGCTGGGTGGGATCCTGAGAGAAAACTGCCCCACCACAGAGCCCCTGGCCCTTCTAAGCAAACTCTCAGCACTACATTGTCACTGCAAACTGCAGGGGACTCTCAGAATCCTACAGGAATAAGGAATTGCAGGTTCTCTGGCCGGTAGGTACAACTGCCCATTCACTTGGCCTTCTCTCCATGGCAGGGGTGATTCATGCAAGTGCAGGGCTAGAAATAATAGTTATGTCTTGGTGTGGAAACTGAGGCCCAAAGAGGGAAAGGCCACACAGTCGGGGTGTGGCCTGCCACATGCTGACCGTGGAGGGGCAGCTCCAGGTGGGAAGATCCAGGGAAAAGAATTTGAAGACCAAGGATTCAGGCAAGAACTCAGTTAAAACACCCGAGCCAAAAAGCAAAGCCAGGTCTCAGCCCAGGGAACCCAGTGGGCAGTCTAAAGCAAAGGTCATGTCCACTGTACCACTAGGCTTCATAAGTAAGCCTGGGGTCTTGGGAAGGGGTGCTGACTGTGGACAGGGACAGAAACGCCAGTGGTAACCCTGAAAGCCAAGAGCTACATCAGAAGGGGACAGAGAGCCAACCAGCTACCCCTTCCCAGGGGGAAGGGTCCACCAGCAAAAGCACTATGGCTGGGTCCCATTCTTACAGCTACCAATTAGTCCAGGGGCTGGCTGGACAACCCGTGGGACCCAAGGCCACAAACATTAAGGCTGCGGAGGACCTTGTGCAGGGTCTTACCGCCTGAGGAGACCCGAAGGTGAGTGATCTGCTTAAGACCACCAGACACACCCTCCACCAGAGCTATCTGCAGGGAGCTGAGGAAGCACTAAGGAAGAACTTGTCCCTTTATTGACAAGGTGAGAACTAAAGTAACTTGCCCCTCCTCCCAGACTCTGTGACCCTCAAAAAGGCCTTTCTGCTAGAGGGTGAAGTTTCCAGATGCCCCAAGTGGCTTGAAGGGGAATTTGCAGAGGGTGTGACTCTAGTAGGATTACAAGGACCTCACCTGTAGTGGCTGGAAGAACTTGTCCCTTTATTGACAAGGTGAGAACTAAAGTAACTTGCCCCTCCTCCCAGACTCTGTGACCCTCAAAAAGGCCTTTCTGCTAGAGGGTGAAGTTTCCAGATGCCCCAAGTGGCTTGAAGGGGAATTTGCAGAGGGTGTGACTCTAGTAGGATTACAAGGACCTCACCTGTAGTGGCTGGAGCAGGAGTGCTGGATCAGGGCAGCGAGAGGACACTGCCACCCACCAGGATTGAGCTGAGAAAGGGGAGAAGGATGTCCCTGAGGGTGGGAGGAACCCCAGGGGCCATCACTGTGCATGTGTCCTGGCTGTGAGCCCAAAGCTGCTGGAGCTGCCCCTAGAATCCCAGGCTGGGAGCTACAGGGTCACAAGATCTGAGTAAGTGACCACTACCCGACTTGCAGGGTATGGAGTGTACTGCACAGGGATGAGAGAGAGCCTCTGCTCCCCCTGGAAAGTTGTGGGGGAAAAAGACCACCTCTCCTACAATCTGGTTTCCTCCTCTCAGAGACCTTCCTTTCAACTCACAGAGGTCCTGAATATTTGATTCTCTCAGCAGGGAATTCAAGAAGGGAACAGCCTCACTGCCTAGTACCCACAGGTCCATCCCAATCAATGCCTCAGAGATTCTCTCTTACAGAGGTCCCCACAGGGATGGCATTGAAATCTCTTGGGGTACTTGTTAAGATATATATTCCTTCTGGAAATCCATAGAGGTGATAGGTACATAACACAGAATGTACCAAGAACCACCAAAATGTGCACTTTAAAATGATGAATTCTATGTTATGTGAATTTAACTTTAATTTTATAAACTGTCTCCCAAATGTTCACTGCTAGGCTCTGCCCTAAAGATTGTAATTCAGGAGTCTTGGGCCTGGGTATCTGCATTTAACACATGGCTCCTGGCCAGGACTGGAAACCCTCAACCCCGGATCCTGATTTCCACACAATGCTGGGTCTGAAAGTTACACATATTGTCACCAATCTCCTCCCTCATTCTGTAGGTGAGGAAACTGAGACCCAGAATAGGAAAAGGATCCAAAGCTTTTTCAGGATCCTATTGAAATTCCAAAGATCCTTCCCCAACTAAGAGCAGGGTCTGCTATGGAAGGTCCCTGTGAAGTGAAGCCCCTTGGCCACCCCACAGACCAGGTGGAGTGGCCCAACCTTCTGGTAGATAGGGAGGGGGGACCCTTCCTGTCTGACTGCCACACAGAGTTCACAGGGCAGAGACATCTACCATCTCCCCACCTGGGCTCAAAGGAACAAGAAGGCCAGAGGAGATGGAGATTTTTTTTTTATTATTGTTATTTTTTAAATACGAATTATTTCCAGCCGGAAGGCAGAGGGATGAGGGCCTTTGGAGGCCTCCGGCCGCCGGCACCCAGCCAGCCTCGTAAATGTCTGGCAGCTGGAGGGAAACTCAGCTCATTGCTATCGAAATGAGCTCGTTACTGCTAATTTCCTTGGCTCACCAACTGATATATCCAGTGTGTTCCTGAATCTCCAAAGACGTTTCCTACGCCACCTCAAGGGATCTGCCAAGAGTCACGGAGTGTAGGCGGAACTTCAGGGTGGCCTCAGTTTCCCCAACCAAAGTGTGGGCAGAAGAAAAGGGAGCAAAGATAGTTCATTCAACTAGCTGAGTCAACTGTAGTTAGTTCAGGTCAACCATTCCCCACTGGGCTGCTCATTTCTATGAGTGAAAGGGGAGACAACAGGATGGTACAACCTCACTATTAAGACTCAGAATAACCCCTACCACTTATCAAGCACCCACCATGTCCCTGGACAGGCCTAGGCACCTGGCATATATTATCTCTTCTCATTTATACAACAAACCAGCACACAGAAATTATCACTCTCATTTTATAGAAACCAAGATTCAGAGAGGTTAAGGAACTTGCCCAAATTCATGCAGCTAATAAATGGCAAGGACTTCCTTTAAAGCCAGTACTCTGCAAAGCAAGCAAGAAAAAGAGGCCAAATGTGGCAGGGATGATGCCCACCCTGTAAGCACGCACAATCTAGGCAGTACGTGTGAAGGCCCCTCCTAAATGGGAGTTCAGAGAGGAGGGCAAACACCCACTTGCCACCCCAAGCTGGGGTGACCAGAGCAGGCTTCCTGGAAGAGGCATCCCATTCATGCCCAAGGCTGCCAAAGCGCAAAGGAGGGAGTGGTTAATGCCACCCACACTGGGTGTTCACCTCCATGGGCCAGGGAGCAACACAGCCAGGAGAGGTCAGGGAGGTCTGAAGGAGCCAGAGCCACTGCCTGGCCCAGGGCAGAGCCCTCCTCACGGCTGGCGTTCGTCTTTCCATCTGGGAGGCCAGATGTCCAACTTACGAGCTAGTAAGTCAGCCCTGGTAGATCCATAGGCCGGAATAGAACGCAGCCATCAAAAACAATGTTTATGAAGAGTGTTAATGACATAGGAAAATATTTATGTAATGCTGAAGGGGGAAAGCAGGATACAAAATTGTACTTTTTAACAGGAAAAAAAAAAATTTAAACAGAATAAGCCAAAATGTTAACAGTGGTTCTCTCTGGAGGGTCGGATTATGGGAGTTTCCTCCTTGCATCTTTTTGCACTTTTCTATGCTTTGCAAATTTTCCATAGTGCGCCATATGCTTCTTTGAGAAACAAAAGCAAATAGGTGTGTTTTAAGCTAACCAAAATGATGCCACTGTTGGCGCCCCATCTCTCCACGGGCCCTCAAGCACTGCACACCTGCATCCCCGAGCAGCTCCCACCAGCTTTCTCCACCTTCTGTGCAGAGGATGAGGCAGCTGCACTGGGAAACAGACCGCCTAGGTAAGGCTCTTTCTCCAAGAGGCCCTGGGAGTGGCAATACGAGGCCCCAGGAAGATAGACACAGACATTCACTGTCCATGTCTAGCGTCTGGAAGGCTGCCAGGTTGAGCGCTCATACTTGGGCTCCATCTGTAGCCAGGTGAGAACCTTAGCTCCCACAGGTGATACAGGACCAACAGAGGGATGCCTGTGGATTCGGTGCACAGACTCAAAGATGCCACAGAAATACGTCCAGCATCCATGTCCACCGTCCACAACTTTGCTCAAAAAAGGAGGTGCCCCACAAGCTGCCAAAGCGTCTGGCCTACTGCTTCTACATGTCAGCCCATCTATCTGAACCTGTTCTCTGGCCTTCAATGCAGCCAGCACTCCCACACCCACCCCACCCCTTGGAGGGGGTTAATAGTAGGACAGCTCCCTGGACAAAGCAGGTTGTTTGTAAACACTAGGAAGCCTAGGAGTGCAACATGGAGAAGTGGTTCTAATACAATATTAATGAGGAGGGAAAAAAGGAAACTGTTATCTTCTATGCCACTACATTGTGACAACGTGAAAATATTCAGGAGACAAGATACTGAAGGACAGAGAGGAAACTGAGCATGGCAGTCAGTGTGTGATGGGCAATTTTTTTCTATTTTCTGAACTTTCCGGATCATTGTGACACTCGTTTCATGCACCATCACCCCCAGTTTTCATGGTGATGACATGAACAGATAGATTTATAAAGTGGCCTGTGTATACCATCACTAAGGATCATCACCCTTAGTCCTATTGGGAGCCTGGGCCCAGCACTGTTCTGCCACTGCACACAGCCAGCTGTGTGCTCTCCATTCTCTCATGTCCAACCTTCCTTGGCTCCTTGGTCCTATTTGCCCTCAGAAGAATGAGAGGTCCCTAAGGGCAGGAGGCTGTTTTACTTATCTGTATCCCCAGCCAGTGATGTAAAAATAACATCTAATTGTACGTTTTCAACAGAATTTAATACAAGGCTTTAAAAAGCCATTCTTCTTTTGCAGGATGAATAAAGTTCTATGGATGGATGGTGGTGATGGTTACACAACAATGTGAATGTACTTGATGCCATTGAACTATACACTTAAAAATGGTTAAAGTGGTCAATTTTATGTTATGTGTATTTTACCACAATTTTTTTAAATTCCATTCCTTAAATACTCAGAGAACAAGAGCCTGGGCTCCCCCTCCTCCTCCCCAGTCCCTAGGCCTCCTTCTGGGCCATGGCCCCTTTCAAAAGGGGGAAGGCTTCGCTCCTCACTTCCATGTTTATCCAGAGTGGAGTTCTGGGAAGCAGAGGATCATCCCAGGCTTGCTGGGGCCTAACTCCACGGCTCCGGGTTTGCCACAGGGGCCTCCTTCCGCTACCCAGGCTCAGAACTGGCACTGCGTGACTTCCTGGCTCACTCGCTGTTTTCTTCCCTCAAGTCATTATAAACCTGTTTACCTTTGGGCTGCACAGGGTCTAGGTGCCAGCCTAGAAAAGGAGCGGTGGGAATGGGGTCCCTTCAGGGGATAACAGGGTGAGGAGGAAAGATGGGATTCCACTCTCGCAACAAAACCTTTCCTTCTCCCTCTAATTCAATTTACATTTACCAAGTGCCTCACCATGCCAGGCACCACCTTCGGAAAGGGAGGGGTACTAAGGTAGCAATGTGGGGGACCAGCAGACCCCTCACTCATCCCCGCTAAGAAGTGAACTGCTGTTGCTGAGTCTGTGCCATGAGTCAATGGAGGATGGGGCAGCCAGCTCTGCTGTGAGGGTCAAGGCAGGCTCCAGAGAAGAGATGACATGAGTTGGAGCTCCAGAAGGAATAGCAGTTGGCCAGGTATACAAAACAGTCTGACAGGCATTCCAAGTAGAGAGGACAGCAAAGGCCTAGGGTCTGTGAAAGAGTCAAGCATACTGGCAGTTTGGGGCAAGATCTGAATGCCAGGTGGATTTTCACCTGCCATGGGAGGATGCTGAATTGGAGAGAATAATCCTACCTATTCCTGGACCCGAGCCAGGACAAAGGCTCTGAGTACTTTTCAGGTACCAGAGGGTTCCCTCTTAGTCTCTGGTGGGCTTCTTCCCACATTCATGGACAATGAGAGCTGACAACCCAGGCCAAAGATCCTTGGCCCTGGTTGCACATTAGATTCACCTGCGGAGCCTTAAAAAACTACTGGGAGTGGAAGAGAGTAGGGTTGTCCAATAGAGACTCTGATTTCATTGGTGTGGGATAGGGCCCAGGCATCAGCATTTTTCAAAGCTGCCCTGATAATTCTAATAGACTCTGTTCTCAGGCCCTGCCTCCAAAAACCTTATGTTAGTGCTGTACCTATCGGGGTTGAAAAACATAAGCTTTGGAGTCAGCCCCAATTGAGTATGAACCTTAGCTCTACCATTTACAAGATAAGTTCTCTAGGTTGAGTTGTCAGGTAAAAATGTAAGATGTCCAGTTAAAAATCTCAATTTCAGATAAATAGTGAATAACTTTTTAGTATAAGTATTTCCCAAATACTGTGTGAGACATGCTTAGACTAAAATTTGTTGTTGTTGTTGTTTATCTGAAATGCAAATATAACTGAATATCCTGCGTTTTTATTTGCTAAATCTGGCAACCCTAGACCTAGGCCTAGTTACTTCTGAGTCTCAACTTTTCCATTTTTCTCAGGGAAATGACCCAGGTGAAAGAAGGCAATGAGCCGCTTGGCATAAAGCCAGCACTCAGTGGGTGGAAGTTACCTTTTCCTTCCTTCCTCCTCAGAACCTTGTTTTCAGTAGAGGTTTTTTTTTCATTATGAAAAATTTCAAGCATACACAAAAATAAAAAGAATAGTAACAATAAACTCCTATAGATCCATGTAGTAATGGGTACTGTTACATGCCCTACACAGGTCCCCTTTATCCCAGCTGCTAGGAGGAAGTTTGGCTGCCAACAGTTCAAAGATACCCTTTACAGGGAGAAGTGTCCTGTGTCAGGAGACTATATCCCGCCCACAACATGGTGTGTGTGTGTGTGTGTGTGTGCACACATGCACTCACATGCGTGTGCACACACACGCAGCAACAGCCAATGACTAACTGACATGGGAACAAAAGGCTGACCCTTGTCTCAAGGTGTGACCCACTCTGTGGTGCAGTTCCCATCCCAGAGCTCCCAGTGGATAAGGCTGAGGCTGGACTCCAGCTGAAACCACATCCTTGCTGCCCTGTCCTGCTTCCCTCGTTTACTTCTGAGAACATCCTCCCACCCCAGAAAAAAAAACACGTGTCAAAACCCATTCTCAGGCTCTGCTTCTAAGAACCCAGTCTAGCTGTTTCACTAGTTCAACAATTATCAAGATTGCTTCATTTAGCCCCTTGTATTTAGTTATTTGCTTGTTTGTTTTAGCTAAAGACCTCACATCATTTCCCCCTATGTCCTTCATTATGCATCTCTAAAAAAATATGGGCAGTTAGGTTTTGACTTCCTTCTCTGATTTCTCTCCCAAAGGGGAAGGCTCTTGTGG
>NW_006442109.1:9038764-9049607 GCF_000325575.1 Pteropus alecto
AGGCAGGCACCAGGCCATCTACTCTGGCTCTGGCCCAGCCCTGGACTATGTCGTGGCTCTAGTGGCCAGAAGGTCGTGGTCACCTTTTGTGTGGATCAAGAGCTCTGGGACAGTGTCCCAGCATCCTCTTGGGGATGCTGCCAGGGTCTAAGTTTCTCTCTACCCTGAAAGAGGGGGATGACATAGAAAGGCCACCCCTACTGTGGCTAACCACTCGCCAACGCCCTTGCCTGTCCTCCTGCCTGGACCCTGAGCAGTCCCACCAACAAGGAGGCACAGCCACAAGGGCCTGCATTCTTCATGCCAAAGAGCCTGCCTCGGATGGGGGAAAAGCACTGACTAGGAGGAGAGGCAAAGCAACTGGAATGAGCACAAATGGGTTCCAGTGTTTTCCCCTAGCCATGCCTAGTCCCTGTTCCAAACCAAAGAGTTACAAAGGCCTTTAAACTCCACACTCGGGGTGAGGTCATCCAAAATCCTCATTTCCAAGCACAGTGTTTCTACACTTTGAAAACAGCCAAACGTGAACTGGCCACTTCTGAGGGTCACAGCTGAGCCGATGGCCACCTCTTCAGCCTCTCTCTCCCTCCTTCCCTCCCTCCCACTGTGGCAGTGGTATCAGCTCCCAGGCACCATGCTAGGCTGTCATTCCCTGTCCAAATCAGGGGTCCTGTCTTCTCATCAGCTATCATGCAAACACAGGCAAGTATCCTGACCTCTCAGCTCCGTGAAATAAGGGTTCCCCCTAAGATAAGGACTCAGCTCTCTTCCAAATCTCCCATCCCATAGTTAATATGAACATTATCAGGCTCAGAGCAGGGAGAGATCTCACCAGGTCATCTGATCCAGTTCTCTCCATTGTGTTCCATTGTACAGACAGGAAACTGACACCCAAAGGCCTAGTCAACTTGCCCAAGATGTCACATTTGTCTCGGTAGAATGAATAAATTCACACTTGACTATCTTAGGGAACGGCATGGGGCAGAGGTAATGTTTCTGAGAGTCCAGAAGAAAAAAATTCTCCACTTTGCAATTTTTCCTTTGAAAGACGGCACCCAATGCCAAGGACCAGAGCCATTAAAATCTTACGCATACAAGGTCATTATATAAAAATTAATTGTATTTCTATATACTAGTAATAATTGCAAGATGTTTGACAATTTACAATAGAACCAAGAAACATGAACTACACTGGTATAAATTTAACGATAATGTGCAAGATCTGTATTCTCTGATGAGAGAAATCGAAGACCTAAATGTATAGAAATATACTATACTCATTGATTGGAAGACTCAATATTGTCAAGATGTCAGTTCTGCTCAAACTGATCTATAGATTCAATGCAATCCCAATTAAAATCCCAGCAGGCCTTTTTGTAAACATCAACAGCTGATTCTAAAATTAATATGGAAATGCAAATGCCTAGAATAGCCAAAACAACTTTGCAAAAGAACAAAATCAGAGGACTCACGCTACCAGATTTCAAAACTATGAAGCTATAGTAATCAAGACAGTGTAGTATTGGTAAAAGGATAGACACACAGACAATGAAACAGAATAGAATCCAGAAAGAGAATACACATATATGATTAATTGATTTTTGACAAAGGGACCAACATAACTCAAAAAAGAAAGGGTAGTCTTTTCAGCAAATGGCACTAGAACAATTGGATTTCCAAATGAAAAAAAAAAAAAAGAGAACCTAGATCCTTACATAAAAATTAACTCAAACCTAAAAGTAAATCCTAAAACTATAAAAGTTCTAGAAGAAAGTAGGAGAAAATTTTTGTGACCCTGGGTTTTGCAATTCTTTATACAACTCAAAAAGCATAAAAAGAAAAAACTGATGAACTGGACTTCAGAAAAATGAAAAACTTCTGTTTTTCAAAAGATTCTATTATGAAAATGAAATAAGCCAAAGTCTGAGAGAAAATATTTACAAAATACATCTTTTAAAGGACTGGTAGCCAGAATATATAAAGAACTCTTAAAATTCAATAAGAAAGCAACCAACCCAACACAAAAAATGTGCAAAGATCGGAACAGACACTTTACCAAAGACATACAGCACAGATGCCAAATAAGCACATAAAAAAACATTCAACATCATTACTCACTAGGAAAATGTGGATTAAAACCACAATGAAATACCACTACACATCTATTAGAATAACTCAAAGAAAAATAAACTGACCATACCAAGTGCTGGTGAGGATGTGAAATAACTGGAACTCTCATGCTGGAGAGATTGCAAAATAGTACAACTTTGGAAAACTATTTTTGACAGTTTTTTTATAAAGTTAAGCATACTTTTAACTATACACCCAGCAATCCTACTCATAGGTATTTACCCAAGTGAAGTGAAAAGTTATGTTCACACGAAAACCTGAACACAAATGTCTTTAGCCAAAATCACTGGAAATAACCCAAATGTCCACCCATGCAAGAGCATAGATAAATTTCAAAGCATTATTCTTAGTTAAAGAAAATGGTACAAAATGTTACTTGCTGTATGATTATATTTGTAAGATAGTTTAGAAGAGGCAAAACTATATAGAAATCAGATGGGTGGCTGCCAGCATATTGGGTGTAGCTTAAGGGCTGACCTTAAAGGGGGCACCAAGGAAATTTTGGGGGCAATGGAAATGTTCTATGACTTGATTGTATGATAATGGTTAGCCCAACTGTCAAAATTCATAGAACATACCAGAGGGTAGGGAGAGGTAGATGGGGTAAGGGGGTCAAATATGTGGTGACAGAAAGAAATCTAACTGTGAGAGGTGAACACACAGTGTACATATATATACATATGCCTTACTGTTAAAGTGTACAGCTGAAACTTATTGGAGTTCGTTAACCAATGTCATACAAATAATTAATTAATTTTAAAAAATTCATAGAAGAGTACACTTTCAAAAAGTATTGCTGTATGTAAATTATGTCTTAATAAACCAAAATAAACAACAAACCCTAAGCGGCCTCATGAGGGCTTGTCTTGTTTCTCCAACCAGTCTATAAACTCACTGATAGAATGTGGGGGTGATTCTGGTCCAGACAGGTAAAGTGACTTGTCCAAGGACACAAGCTCTGGAGTCAGGTAGATCTAGATTCAAACCCCACCTCTTCCACTTACTAGCTTCTTGCCTCTGGGCAAATTACTTCTACCCTCTGAGCCTCAGTTTTCTCATATGAAAAATGAGGGTAAGTAATAACAGAACCTACCTTATTTGGACTGAATGAACTTAAGGAATAAGAAACGGTATCTGCCACATGTTTTACACTCAAATTTTAGCAATTATTATTACTTCTTCTACTGCTATTATGGTTATTACTGTGCAAGAGCCAGGATTAAGTTGCAGAGACCAAATCCAATCCATGTCTTCCTGCACAAGATGGGCAATGTCAGGCGCCAGGGCCACCAGTTTCCCTGAGGAGCAAAGGCAGATCAAGGTCCTGCCTAGACGGTATTCATTCACAGTCTGGGGGCAGGTTGGGGACAGTGGATAAACTAAATGCTAAGCCAACTCACTGCAAGGGACTGGTACAAAAATGAAAACTACTGAAAGTTCAGAAAAGAGAGAAGCCACTGTGGGCTGCTCAATCTCTGAATGCTTCCTGGAAAAAGAAAGCTCTTAGTGAGCTTCAAAGGATAAATCAGATGTGATTAAATCAAAGGAAAGAGCTATGTGGAAGGCAGGGAACCAGAAAATCCCTCTACCCCTAACTTCTCCCCCACCCAGCCCCGGCAAAAGGCAGCAGGCAGCCTAAAGCCTTAGCATTTCCTTCCAAGGAATAGCCCTGAGCTGAGGGGAGGAGCAGGCATGACAGCAAGTTGGGCACCATGCATCAGCTGGGCACCCACATGTGTTCCCACCTCTGGGCAGGAGGGTCCGATAGGAGGGCTGGCCTGAGATACTAGGCTTTCACTTTTCCCCTTTTTTCCCATGGACCTGAGTTTGGGTTTGTCTGAGGAGTGTTTTCTTAAGCCCAAGTGTTTTTCCTGCTGCCCGGGCCCGCCCCCTCCTTGCCCCTCCTGGTCATGTCTGAGTGCCAGGCCAGGGAACCGCTGCCTGGCTGGGCTGTGGGCCGCCTTTGATGCGCTCCCCTCCCCAGACTTCAATGTCGCTGTGTGCACAGCCCCTTTAATAAGTTATTTCCGTGGAAAACCCTGGTAACTCGGTTGTGAATCAAGCCTATAAACACCTCAAACCCATCAAAGCACCCAAGAAAGGGAGGGGGTGGGCAAGTGAAGAAAATCTCTTACGGTAACTCATACACTGCTCCCTCAGAAGGGCCTCGGAGGCCCGTTGTCAGAGGACCTGATGGGGCTGAGCCAGCCCACTGAAAAAATGACATGCCACCCCAAAGTCCAGGGATCCAAAACCCCGAAGGACACTGCCTGTCTGTGTGTCCCGTGGACGATGAGAGAGTCCCGACCGAAAGCCTGGCAAGATTTACAGCCCAGAGAGGCAAACCCAGCCGGCTGCTCCCGGGGTCCAGGAATGTAATATTTTGGCTACCGGTGAAAGGCCCAGTTTATTGGAAACACACTTCTTTTCCAATGTTTGGTTTCCTTTCACTCTTTACTTCTTTTTGTTTTTCCCAGAGTGCACTGCC
The DNA here is from genome assembly GCF_000325575.1 of Pteropus alecto. Taxonomy (NCBI): domain Eukaryota; kingdom Metazoa; phylum Chordata; class Mammalia; order Chiroptera; family Pteropodidae; genus Pteropus; species Pteropus alecto. The sequence continues at coordinate 9,043,383 of NW_006442109.1, forward strand.
CAGGGCCTTTGAAAAGGATACAGAGCTAAAATCCTGCCTCAAGGGTGAAGGGTATGGGATCTGAATTCCTCTGTGCGGCAGGCTAGGCACCACTTCCGTGTGGGCAGAAGCTCTGGACAGATTGGGGAGACCCCTAGGCCTAAACCAAGCTCTGCAACTTGGGGGCTATGGGTCCAAGGACATGCACAGTCCCTCTTGGGAGTCTCAGGAAAATGAGTGGAATGAACCAAAATCCCCCTAAAAGTGTTTCCGAGTGAATGCTGTGGACTTGGACAACAGTCAGGCAGAGCGTGGAATAAAGCTGACCACAGATTAATGTAGAGCCCAGCAATACCACTCCCAGGTATATACTCAAGACAGGTGTGTCCTTATGTCCACAGAAAGGCTTGTCCAAGAATATTTATTGTAACGTCATGGGTAGGAGCCAGAAACTGGGATCTACCCAAGTGACCATCAGTAGTGGAATAAATACATTAGACTGGGAAACCTGCGGTCTGTGCCCAGAGAATATTATCCAGCAATGAATGAGCGATCACAGGTGTCACAACAATGTAGAAAAACCTCACAAACATTCTGTTGAATTAAAGAAGAGCCCACAGGATTGGTGGTTGCCAGAGGTCAGGGGGAGTCAAAAGGCACAAACTTCCAGTTATGAGATAAATAAGTCCTGGGGATAATATGCAGCATGGCGACTATAGTTAACACTGATGAATGGTATATAGAAAAGTTGTTAAGAGTAAATCCTAAGAGTTCTCATCACAAGGAAAAAAAATGTTTTTAAGTACATGTAGTGATGGATGTTAACTAGACTTACTGTGGTAATTATTTCACAATATATTCATATATCCGATCATGATGTTGTACATCTTAAGTTAATATGATGTTATGTATCAGTTATATATCAATTAAAAGAAAAAAGATGAGCTACGGTGTACACTTCCATTTGCAGCAGGTTCAAAAACAGGAAAACGGGTCTATGGTATTCCAAGTCAGGACAGAGCTTAGCTGCCAGTTGAGGAAAGGGAGTGACTGGAAGAGAAGCTAAGAGGGAACTTTTGATGTCATTTTATTTCTTGATCTGGGCAGTAGTTACAAATACATTTGATTTGAAAATACTGTTCACTTGTATGTGCTTTTTTGCACACATCAGTAAGAAGTTTATATTAAACAAACAAAACTCTACACTCCTGGGCCATACAAACCTATTCTCGAAAGCTGCAGTCAATCCATCTATCAATCCAGCGTATTTCTGGGACATGCAGCCATGGCCCATCACAGAGTAAAGTTCAGCTCTCCCTGAGGTGACATTCAAGACTCTCCCCATGGGCCTCACTTCTTACTGCCCTGCAGGATCACTTCCCTTCCCAGAACAAGCATCCTCACATCGCTTTGCCTTTGCCCAGCAGTTCCCTGGGCCTGGGGTGCCCTTTCTCCCTCAGCCTGGTGAAACCCTCTGCCTCCTAAGCTCAGCTCTGCTCTCAGCATCCCTTGCAGTGGCCCTGGGCAGCGCTGTCTCCCAGCTCACACTGTTCATTCAGGAAACAGAACTCACACTGCCTTTTTAGGATTAGATTAGATTCCAAGTTCTCTGAGAAGGCACTACCTTGGCTATCTTCTTCACGCAGTCCTATCTCTCATGCGAATACTTGGTTATCAATATAATTCATTACCATTTACTGAAAATTAAATGTGTCAGCACTGTACTACCTACAGTACATATGGGATCTCCATGGCATCCACGAGGTGTTGCCCAGCTCACTTGCCAGAAATGGAGCAAAGTAAGGCTGATAAAGGGAGGCTATGTGATTTAGACCCCAAAGCCTGGGCTTTTCACCCCTGCTCTCTTGGTCTCCAGCATCCCCCTGTCATCTATACCTCTTACTCCACACCCTACTCTGAAGTCTAGAAGAAGGCCTGGGAAGAGCCGAGTGGTTCATTTTATTTTTAGGTAAATCTGCTGAAATCCAAGGGAGGCATCAAGGCAACAAGGAAGGCATCAAGGCCTAGGTGGGGCTGCCCCCAGCTTTCCTGAGCAATCACAGAGAACTCACCTTCCTGTGGAAGATGAAAGCTACAACATCCGCGTGAAGGAGCTGATTAGATGCTTGCCTTCCGCTGAGTGTCTTTGAGCAAGTCACTTTAACCACCTCCCAAACTTAGCTTTCTCACCTGAAAACTGGAAGTTACAACACTCACTTCACCAGACTGTGGCGAGAACCTAATGTGTAAGCGCCTGGTAACCCCCAGAGGGACATTCAGATGTGAGCTCGCTGGTGCTCTCATACTGCTAACCCCCAGAACACACATCAAAGCTGAAGAGACTGGAGCCAGGGCAGTTCACGAACATGACAGGCTGTTTTAAAATGCCATGTGTGTCTGTCCCCAGAAGTCACCAAGTACAGGCTGGGGGCCCAGATACAGAAAAGGTTCCTGCCTTAAGAGGAAGATGGCTGGATGGTCTATGTCCCTTCTAGATCCATCTGGACCTGGGTTCTTTTCCCTGGCTGCATATTAGATTCACCTGGTGAATTTTTTAAACTCCTGATATCTAGTCCCTCCCCTCTGGAATGGGGTCCTAGCTATTTAAAAAGTTTTCATGGAACTCTGTGAAAAGAGGGTTGAGAACCAATGAGTTAGAACAACTGGCCCATTTTACAGATGGAGAAACTCAGTGGAGGCAGTTTAAGACCACCAAGAGACATGGAATAGAGCCAGGACTGGGACCTGGGTCTCCTGGCCCCCAAGCCAGGTGTGGCATGACCTTTAGACTTAGAGGAAGCCCCTGGGGTTCTCTCCAGCCTTTACCTTGTGAGGAAGAGGGCTGGCAACTACGCTATGACACAACTGGGCAGCCAGGTAGGAAGAGACAGGGTCTGTCTCCCCAGGAGCCTGGGCCCTCTCTGCCCTCCTCAGCTCCCCTTTCAGGCCAAACAGCAGCAGAGGCCCTAGAGGCAGGGTTTCTCCACCCCAGATCAGGGTCTCTTTGAGCCTGAGAAAGACAACATGAGCTGCGAGAGTCCAGGGGTGTAGAGAAGCCGTGGCCTCTCTGTGAATCACCAACGCAATCCCAATATTTACTGCACGCCAGGCTCTGAGCTGGGCACTAGGTGGGGAAGATCCAGGCCCTGCCCTCAGAGTCAAGCCCCCCAAGCCCCATTCCCAACATCTGCCCTCTGAGAGAAGCTAAGAGTCCTCGCCTTAGAAACAATGTCCCTCTTCTCCTGTGACCCTGCGGAGAGGTGGGCTGAGCAGGTGAGTAGAGATAGGCAGAGGGGTAGAGGAGACATTGTCTGAGACATTTTGGGGTACATATATCCTGATGGGCTGGCACAGCCTGTCTATGGGGGTGCATGTTGGATTCCCCATTTCACACCAGTCAGCTCAAGAGGCCTGAGCTGGAGCTGGAGACAGAACAGCTGCCCTCAGCCCTTGTCCCTCCCCCAACACACCCCACTGACCACATCTACCAACAAAGTCTCTCCCCCTAGCTGTTTCTCAGGGCTGCCTAGGAGTCATACAGCCCCTAGCCCAGCCCTGCCACACTCCTCTTGATTTCAGGCTGTGTGACAGAACTCATCTCTCCACTTTGTCCCCTAACCTGGCACAGAAGGCCAAACAGCCAGGCTTCTCACAGCTCTGTTTGGTGCTGACACTATTCTGGCCAACTCAGAGGTCAAAATGGTTTCCAGGCTCCTATCTCTGAACTCCCACCTCTCCTTTTAAAGATCAATTAAAGTCTCAGCAATAATTCACCTTGCAGTCTGGGACAGTAGTTTGAATGTCTGCTGCAGACCTGAGATTTCTGCTTTTCCAAACCCAGAAACTTATACCCCAGGGTAAGGGCAGTGTCCCTCCCTCAGGCCAGGGAGGCCCCAGCTTTGCTGAAGTGCCAGCCCCCAAGGCCTGACCCTCTCTGGCTGAGGGTGCCAGGCCCTGACTGGGGGGTCATGCAGAAAGGCCTGTGAACCCCAGGAATTCTTTCCACAAAGGCAACTGGAAAAGCCATGCATCTCTGCTTCTCTTGGAGGCCAAGGGCCACAGAAGGAGAATGTTTAATACAAAAATATCTGACAAAGTACCTTTAGGATACATTTTTTGCATCAGAGAAGGAGCTCTTGGCAACAGCCACTCTACCCTGACAAGAAAACTTTCAAGTGCGGCTCCTGATTGTTACAGACACCCAGGGAAAGCATGCCAGCAGGGATAGGAGGAAGGCGAGCCATGGGACCTGGCAGACAGAGGGCTGCGATTAGGCTGGATGCAACCAAGTGCATTTTCTGGAATTTCAGGTCTCCTGAAAAAACCTGCCTGTTCCACCTGGTGGTGATGCAGGCTGCTCGAGGCATAGTAGAGGTTAGGGGCTGTCTGCTCCAGCTCAAAGTCAAGCAGCTCCGGACAGGCACAGACTCTCCCTCAGCCCAACATCTCCTCTCAGAAGCCCACCCACCCACCATCTCATTAGTCTTTCATTTATTCATCCAAGAACCATCCAATGAGCAAAGCTGATTTAGGGCCTGGTGAGCTGTTCATGCCGAATCTTGGGTACTCCAGGATGCAGAAGCCCCCAAGGAGCCAGAATTTTTTGAGTCCTACATCTTCCATGGGGCAGAGAGGGCACTGTGCCAGATATTGAGGAACCCAACAAGGGCCAGATTGCCTGGGTTCTGATCCCAGTTCTACTGCTTTCTAGCTGTGTGACCTCGGGCAAGTTACTTAACCTCTCTGAGCCTCAGTACTTCTCTTTTAACTTGGCTAATAAAAGTGGCTACCTCATAAGAGTTGTGGGGAGGAGTCCATGAAAGAATATGTGCATGGCACTTAGAAAGTGCCTAGCACAGAGCTCTGTGTTAGCTGTGATTCTTAAATACATGCTATGATCTTTCTGTCTTTCTGTGTTCATTCTTTCTCTCTCTCTCTCTCTCTCTCTCTCTCTCTCTCTCTCTCTATCTATCTCTCTGGATGTCTCTAGACAAAAATTAATTAATTAATTAATTTCACAACAACCTCTGGCTATAGACTCAGTTCTATGCCCAGTGCCAGACAAAGTCCAAAGCCCTTTTCAGACCAAGTATATCCCAGGTTTCCCCTTGCCTAAGGACGACAGGCCCTTTTCCAGCCCATTCCTTCAGATTCAAGAAACCCTCTCCGGATTCACCTTCCTATCTGACAGGCTGTCTATATCCTGTTGTCTTCTTGGTGAACTTGGTGTCATTCTACAAAATCCAACTTGGAATCACTTTTTCCTTGAAGCTTTCCCTGAACACCCCATTTCCACTACAACAGAGTCCCCTGTTCCTGTTTCTAAGCCAGTGCTAAGCCGTGCCCACAGCACCACAGCACTTAGCACAATCAGTCCCCATTCTTTGCTCGCTGTCTTCCTCTCCTTCTAGACCATCTGCTCCTCAAGTGGAAGGTCCAGGTTTTCTTCACTTTGTATCACCTGATAATACTGGCATGCAGAAGGGTCTTAGTGAATGTTCAATATATTGACTCATCACCCTAAAGCCTATAGTCAGGAAACATACCAGCCCTAGGGTCCTTTGCTGACAATCTCTGGCAAGTCAGTCACTCTTTCTGGGCCTTAGATTCTTTATTACTCAAGTGTACACCCATCTGAGTCCCTAAGCTTTAGTGCTCTAGGATGGAGGAGGGGAGCCATCCAGGACACTGATCACCTCCCTCTCCATGGTCTTGTCCCAGGCCTTAGTTTTGCTTTGGGACAATCACGAGAAGCTCAGAAGCTGTAGGCTACAACCCCAAGGCCTAGAAACTGGTACCCTCTGCCTAGAAATACATCAGTATCAAGGGTCCACTGAGATCAGTGGCCCAATGGCCCCAATGTACAGCTGAGCTAACTGAGACTGAAGAGGTAAGGAGCTTACCTGAGGTAAACAGGATAAAGGGCAAGCCAAGCCTGGAACCCACTCTGGCTTCATGGCAAACCAGGTAGCTCAGAAGAACCCTTCTAACACTGCCTGGTACTCCCAGGACTGCTGAAGTGACCTCTGTCACTCCTGCCCTTTTCCCCTCAGCACCTCTACTCCAGTCTCAAAAACCAGCCCAGGAAGAATGGGTCCCTTTCTGAGATACCCAGGAGGTTTTAAGAAGGGAAGAAGGCTCTTTTTCTCTTTGGTTGGTCAAAGCTAAAAAATAAAAGTGTAAGGTAGAGGCTTGCTGTAACTTCCAAATGCTGCTGATTCTGGAACCGGGGAAGAGTACTCTTTC
>NW_006442109.1:9049674-9063540 GCF_000325575.1 Pteropus alecto
CCTCCCACCCCAGCCCTGAGAGAAGGCAAGGAGTCTGAGGCCGCTTCTGAATGAGAAATGGCAAGCTGGTTCTGGCCCGGGAGCTCAGGGTCAGCCTGAAACCTGTTCACCACCTCCAGGCCAGAGTCTGACTTGGGGGACAGGCAGACCAGGTATGGGTCACACCCAAAGGCCAACTCTTATCCCATGGGGACCAATCTAGGTTCAAGTCTAATTGCGTTAAGACACCGGACGTCTCAAACTCCAGGTAAAACATCCTTCCTACTCTCCAAAGCCAAATGAAACCCTCTTTTCAGCTAAAACTTTACCCCCCTGGCTATTTACTAGGCATGCAGCAGCCCTGGACCCACAGGCAATGAGCACTATATTGTATGTCAGGATTGAGCACCACCATGTACAGCAATGTCACCCTGGCCCTGCCTGTCAACCCAGTGTGATCAGTGTGAAAAAATTCACCAATCTGGACACTTACCTGGGTACTCTGTATATTACAGCAAAAAGTTTTTAAAAATATTATCCAGGCCTTAGCCTCCCTGCCTTATCTCACACCAAAACCTGGTTCTTTGCTTCCCTACCCCTCTGACCAACTTTGGCTTCTCAACATCAGGCTGTTTTCACACTTCCAGGCCTTTGCACTTGCTATTCATTATACCTAGAACATGTTTCTCACCCCCAAATCTTGTCTCTTTGGTAGACTCTTATTCATCCTGTAAAACCCAACTTGGATATCACCTCTGCCAGGGAGTCTCCCTGGGTCACCTCTCCACCACACCAAGAGTTGATCACTAATCTCTTCTTTCTCTGGACTGACTCTTACACTACTTCTCATTACTGCTGTTTGTGTCTTTACCTTTGAGTACCTTGAGGGCAGAAATCATATGATTTTTATCTCTGTGCTTCCAGACCTAAGCACAGAGCCTGGTACACTGTAATGGCCTCAGCTAATTCAAAGGCAAAATTTAATTTAACCCTCACCATAAGATATGTGGTATTATTATCATCCCCATTTTACAGGTAAGAAAACTGATGGACAGAGTAGATAAGCGGCTGCCCTCAAGTCCCACAACTAGGAAATGACACAGCTGGGACTTAAACCCAGGGCCCACTGGAACACAGCCGATGCTCTTCAGCCCATCTTGCTACAGATGCTCAGCACACACTGACTGAACTGAATAGAGCGCTTTGGAGAACAAGACTCTCAAGGGTCTGTGTTAGATGAGGGCATCTGAGGACAGCATGCTTGGGACCTAGAATCAGGAAGCAGCAGCAGATGATACTGCACCAGCACACTCCTCTCCCAGCTTCTGTAGGGACTGACGATGCACATCGGACAGCACTGACCCCAAAAAGTACCTCTTCAGGGACCACTGAGAGGAAAGGTGGTAAGTGGGTGGGCAACACGGAGCCACCTAGGTTGTGAACTGGCTCTATTTGCTTATGCTTGCTGTGTGGCCCTCAGCCACTCTTTAACCTCTCTGAGCCTCTGTTCCCAAACTCTGTCAATCTACAAAATGCAAAGACCCTAGAGAAGGATCTGTACCTGCAAAGAGCTTAGAATCTGGTTGGTGGAGAAAAGACACCCACATCCAGCTGAAGCCCCAACTCTCCATATGATCCTGTGTAGCTCCCTTCTTTCCCTGGGTCTTCTCCTCTTTAAAATGAGAGGCTTGCCCTCACTGACGCAGCTCTAAAGAAACCAGCATGCTGCAAGGACTGAGTTACCAGTATACACATCCAAGGTCAGAAAAAGGGACAGCCTGGTCCCTGTAATAGGCAGCTTATATCGTGCCTTGCATACAATGGGTCCTTAATAAAGCATCTGAACAGATATCCAATAGGCACTAGAATAGGATACCAGAAAGGAATCACTGGTTCCTGAGGAAGCCTAGTCAGTGCTGCATCCTCCAGCCCCACAGCATGGAGTCAGGCAGACCTAGCTTCTAAAGCAGTTCCATCACTTTAGGCTCTCGTTAAATGGCCTAGGGCTCACTCAGCACCCAGCACTAAGCCTTGCCTGGATGCTCCTTCTATCACCTAGGGCACAAAGCTCCTTGTGTCCTGCTCATTCTGTTTTTCCAGCCTAGAGTACCCCAAGGCTGAGAGAACCCTGCCCTTCTCCCTCAGCCCTCCTCAGAATAGCCATTCCTATGTGGCCGTTCATCCTGCAACTCTTTGAATTATGGCAGAGTCTGCTTTTAAATTGCCAAGTGTTGCCTGCCAACCACTCACACCTTAGTATGAATTTAACTGGCTAATCTTGCTTTCCTCCTCAAACTAAACCAAACTATTGAGGAAGGGAAGAGAATGGCTTGAGTGGGCTTTCGACAATCGGAAGGCAGTGCCCCAGGCCCTGAGTTAGGTAAGAAACCCAGTGTCAAGGCTCTGCTCCTCACTGAGTGATCTTGGTGAAGTCACTTGCCCCCTCTGAGCTTGTTTTCTGATGTTTGTTGGGGATCATATATCTAAATTTGGAGCTGATGTAGAGATCAGATGAAAGTGTTGTGTCAACCATTCAGCAGAGAGCTGAAAGAAGACATTCTACTATCTGCTGCCCCCCTGCCCTGCCCACCCCATTGATGCGTTCTTGCCTGCTCAGCTGTGACCGAGTCTCAAAATTCCCACCATTCCTTCTGAAGTGGCCTCAACAACAGGACAGGAAAGTGAAGCAGAGACCTTGGAGCTGGATAAAAATAGACAGCCCTAGGCCAGGAGCTGGGGCTGTCATTGTGCAAGACAAACAAGGGCTGTCTCCATCCTGGGGTCGCAGATACCCTGCTCCTGCAGGACACCCATCCCAAAATACAGAAGGGGAAGACTCTCAGGACATAGGGAGACAGAGGGGGCTTGGGTAGGTGGCTGGTGTGGTCTCTGGGTGGTCTACAAGGTTTGCCTGGTGGTGACTCAGATGAGCACAGAGCCTGGTGCCTCTTGCCAGCTTCCCACCTCTAACTTTGGTACTTAAATTGAGACCGGCTGCCCCCAGACTCCTTTTGATCATTCTTTGTTGCCCCCCAGGGTGTGTCTCAAAGTGAGAGATGGGAACCCTTGCTGTGAAATGCTAGACAAGACCCTCGGAGTGGGAAAGCTGGCCAGTCACACTGCTCAGGCTCCCATTCCAAACTCACCATTTACAATTTGTGAATTTGGGCAGTTGGCCCAGCAATGAGCCTCAGTTTCCTCACATATAAAATAGAGGGAATCACATCTATGTCACCGGGTTGTGATAAGGAGCCAGTGAGACGGAGAATGACCAGCACTTAGCAAAGTGCTAAGTAGTGCGTGTCAATAAATGTCAACTGTTGTCATCAATGGCAGCTTTACTATCTGTCCTTGAACATCGAATGCCCTGGCCTGGCCTAACACATTCTGCCCCACGCCTTTCTGACCTCACCTCCCACCCTTACCTCCAGCATAATCCTGCATTCCATGTTCACAGGATGACTCCTGCCCTCATCATCCACAGAGACCTTCACCCCTCTGGGCCTCTCTCTACCCTAGAGGGCCTTCCTCCCTAAGCCTGTCCTCCAGCATGACAGCCACCACAGCCCAAGTCTATGAGCTCCCAGGAAGCAGGGACAGTGCCAGCCCATTGGTATTAAGATCCCCACAACACAAGTAAACTGGAAAAGTTAAATAGTAAGCCCCTGGAACAGGAGATGCATGTCGTTCTTGGAAGGCACCTGGACGACCACAATGGAGAATGCCACTCACCTACTGGGACCACTTGGAACTCAGACTAAAGCCCACTAGACTCCATTCAATCTCCTACCCATAAGAAATCCCAAACTTCCTCCCACCTCCTTCAGCCCCTTAGAATTCCAAGCCACTGGATGCGAAATTTTCTCATGAGAACCACACAATCATGGTCCACAGTAGAGAGCGGCAGGGGCCTTCTCAGTGGCCAGGACCAAAGACTGCTCTGAGGTAACTGGGCAGGAATCTCAAATACAGGCCCATTGAGCCCCAAAGGCAGCCAAACCCAATGGCTTCCAGCCTCCAGAGGGCGGTTTCCCCTGGGAGCTGGATGGGGGCAGGGCCTCCTGCAGGTGTTCTGGAGTCTGCTCCTTGCTGCCTGAGCCACACACCACACCTGCTCTGGGAGGACAGAGATCAAAGAGACTATGTCTGTGAACACACCGTGAAACTGTAAGACACCTCCACACACTGGAGTTCCCACCATTAACAATGCGGGAAAGAGGATGTCAAAAAATTACACATCCAACCAAGCAACCAGTGGTCACAGAAACACAGAATCGTGCATTCAGAAATACTTTTAACCCTCTTCTTCAAAATTATTTGTGGCTGCCATCCCCATAGGCACAGAAGAAAAAGAATAGATTAACATGTTAACTTCTTGTGTTCATCTGGTTAGGTCTTTCAGGAAAAGACACTATAACCAAGTAGGGCCAAAAGGCAGAGAAGAAAACAAGATGGTCCGACTAGAGGGGCCATCAGAGTCCAAAAGGCAAGTAGGACCCAGAAGACCTGGACTCCAGCACCAGCAGTCATGAGAAGCCAGCATGGGGAGAGATGGCAAGAATGACAGTCAGAACTTTGAGCAAAATAGGAGGTACATTCAGCCCTTGCAGCAGAAAAGTGGAGGGTAAGACAGTGGTTAGGAGGACAGTGGCAAATGGTTCTGCTATTACGTGCCCCTGGTCAAGTTCCTTTACTGCTGTTCTGAGATGATGCATATAAAGGGGCCCAAGTACAGGACATGGCCCAAAGTAAACACTCAACAGCTCTGATCACTGTTGTTGCTATTATGACATGTGCATGGGGGTAGAGGAAAGCCAGCTCTGATCCAGACAGAGGCCTTCACTCCAAGATCCAGCCATGCCCACTTGGGAAGCAGCTCCAGCCAGAGGGGCTGTCACCACACATAGCACAAGGCCGGGCCACAAACCCCAGCTGTCCTCACTGCACGCCACCTGCCATGCTCCCAAAGGGCCTCACAGAACTCGGCACCTAAGTCCCTCCTGGCCATTAATGCCCCCAAGTCATGACCAAACTCTCATTTCTTAAGGAAAGCTTAATTTAGGTATTCCCGGAATGTCCCTACAGCCAACTCTTAATTGCAAGGAGTGGGAGCTCCAAACCAGGGTGCTCTCTGCTCCCTAGCCCAGCATCCACTGCTCAGGGAGAGGCCTGGAAACCACTGGCCTCTTGCAAACTCCCTGCTTACCAATCCACCCACTCTATTTACCCCTCTTTTGACCCTTCATATAGGTCCTTCCCCAGAGTGGGGACAGGAGAAGAAACTCATGAAGAGAAATGTATATGAGCACATCCATTTGCTGCCTCTTGGCAGCTGGAAGAAGAGGATCCCTTGCTAAAATGAGAGATGAAGAGTTGTGCTGGGCTTTACTCATTTCCACGAGAAACAAGGTAGAGACGACTGGTTAAAACATAAACCGACTTGCACTTCTGGTCTCATTCACACAGACTGGTCTTAATCCCTAAAACATCAGCAACGATGACATGGGAAGTCTTCCCCCAACCAATGAGGTAGAAGGAAAAGGGGAAAGAAAAGAAGTGGATATATCAAAAAGGCCTCTGTCAAGCACCACCCCCACCTGTCCCCTTCTGTAAAGTTCAAAACGACAGCCACGTGCAAAGAAAAAAAATGCCAACCTGAGAATTCACCCGGAGCAGTGATGAGGGAGTTGGTGGCCTCCGTTTCAGTGTAAGACAATGTGGAATCAGATAGATCTACGGGAGGAAAGAGAAAGAGAACTTAGTTGGCTGGGGCGGGGCGGAGGGTGCTCCCTTTACTGCTTTCTCATGGATCTGTGTGTGTGTGCGCGTGCATGTGTGTGCCAGCAAGTGCTTGCAAAGGGCAGCATGGCCTTCCCAACTTTCTGATGACACTCTGTAACCCCGACCCATGATTGCACGAGACCAGGCCAGCAGGCCCTGGAACTCTTCTGGAAAATGCTGACTGCTACAGCCCTGGCACCTGAAAAAGTTGCAATTGCTCTGACCACAGAAATAACCCAAGTTCAGGGGACCGAGCAAGTAGCAACTTGGAGCCTCCTTGGGTAAGGTTAAATTAAGCCCCTAAACAATTCATAGTTGCTGTACTTAATTACAACCATTAAAATTCTTGAAGTTGTTCCTTCTTGCTTCCTTCCTTCCTTCCTTCCTCCCGCTGGAGCTGGGGAAACTCTGTTTTAACAAGTTACCAGCCATCCTTACTCTGTCCTGCTTACACCCCTCTAATTAAGGGCTCAAGCATTTGCTCTCAGATTAACTTTTTTTTTCCCTCTCTCCCCTCCTCCACTCTCTAACATCAAAACCTGCTCACAGAGCAACTTTCAATGCCTGGACTGTTTTAATTTTTTAAAGCATTCATTTTTTGTAAGTAGTTTTAAGTACTTCATATGGCGTGCATTATTTGTTTTCTCCTGTCAGCAGTGCAGTTAAATGGAGAAAGGAAAAGCTTTTGCATGTTTTTTTCTTGAACACTGAGCTGCCAGCTTGACAAGCCGATGCCTTTTGGGGCAGGGAGACTTGGAAATTTTTTCCTGGGCCTGTGCCTCCTGCTACCAGCAATGCGGTGTTGTCCCTGTGAAGGGACAGGCCTGTCCAGGAATCCGAAGACAAGTTCTATGAGGCCTGAAGCACTTTCCTGATCTTCTCGCCCAGTACAACCCAGGTCTAGCTCAGCTGGTCCCACCTGGCTCAGGAGAGGCATCCCAAGCCGGGATTCCTGGGGCAAAAACCGTTAGCCTAGGCCCTCACTAGCTAGAATTCCATCCGATCTTACAGGATTTTTTTTTTTCCCCTTTTACCACATGGCTTGCGGAGCGGGAAGATGAAACATTAACCAATTTGGCCTTTTTTTTTCGTTTCCCACTTGCCAGATGCTGACTGGGTGTTCTGGGTTTTATTTTGTTTTTTGGTCTCATGTGATCACAGAGGCTTAGGAGTGAACTGACCTTTTGTTTATGAAAAAGCAACAATGCAAGGAAAAGAAAATAATACAAAAAACTAACTCGGACTATTTATCAGGGCACGAAAAAGTTATCTCCTGGTAAAATGTGTTTGGAGGAAAATAAGGACGGATGGAAAAATCTCCTTTCAAAAAAATAACAACCTCAATGCCTCAGTGGGAACTTCTTAAAAGGTTGTTGCTTTTAATGCCTAATGTTCCCAAAGAATTCAGTCCCCCGAGTGTCACTGCTATTTCTCTTTTGAAGTAGCAACATCACAGGCTGAACCCTATTTCTCAGTAAACCACTGTGGAGCCAACACAGAAAGCTCTGTGAGGTTCCCAGGAGTGGAGACAATGGGTAGTCTAGTCTCTACCTTTCCCAACTAGTAAGTCCCCATCATGCACTCTCCAGACCCTCACCTCTGGGGCTTCTAGTGAGGCCCTCAAAGTCTGAAGTGCCTTGGGGCTATCGTAGAAAAAGAACACTCCCCACCCTGATCACTGCTCAAGCTCCAAGGAGGGACCCCATCTGGAAGTTGGAGCCCACCTTCGCTCTTAGCAAAATCAGGGTCACCAACTTTTTTTTTGCAAAGGGCCCAATAGTTAGTATTTTCAGCTTCGCAGGCCATACAATCTCTGCTGCAACTATTAAACTCGGCCACAGGAGTGTAGAAGGAGCCACAGGCAGTATGGAAATGGGTGTCTGTAGCTATGTTCCTGGAGAACTTTATTATGGACACTGAAATTTGAATTTCATATAATGTTCGCATGTCATAAAATATTTTTATTTTAACCATCTAAAAGAGTAAAAATCATTCTTAGCTCGTGAGCCATACAAAAACAGATGGTGGGCTGTAGTTCTGCAGACCCCTGAACTATATGAGTACCAACAAGTGTCACTTCCCCTTTCTAGGCCTCAGTTGTCTCATTTGTTAAATAACCAGGACACCTGTTGATCTCCAAAAGGTCACAGTGTCCGGATTTTTGCTGTTTTATCACAGGCTGACCCACAATACCTCAGGGCAATGATCCTTGACATTCAAACTGAGGTGCCACATTTACTAAGAACATTTGACAGTGTTTTTTTTTTTCCTCTAATGGAACTAGGGATCTTCTAAGTGACCGGTACCACTATGTTGACTTAGGAATGCTGAGACAGGCATGTGAGGAAAGCACAGGGAAACAGCAAGCTGAATAGGAGGCCGCTCTGGATTCTCACCTCAGCCTTGCTGCTTGTTAGCTGGGGGGCCCTCCCTGACCCTCCATCTGATTCACCTCATCTATGAAGTGACGAGCTCCCACTCAATGACCTCTCCAATTCCCCAGAGAACTAAATGAAGCTCCTCCACCCTTGGGCTGACCATACATCAGGAAAAACAATGAGGAAGTTGCCATCGTTAAGCCGCTGACTCACACACCATCATAGGACAGCCTTTGTCCTCCTAGACTAAGGAGGTCAAACTCCTGGAGGGACCTGGTGGGCACCTCTGACCCCACAGCAGGGTCTAGAAGGAAAACTGGACTGGACGCTTGAAAGTCGACAACACTTAGAAGGGACCTCCCAGATGATGCTGACACACGCTACTGGGAAGAGGCCTTTACCAAAAACAAAACAAAACCCACTTTTTGTGGTCACTTGGTGGAATGTGTTAGCATCACTGCCACGCCATCTGACTTTTAAAGCTTGACTCCCACAGGAACTGCCTGGGTCACAAAAAAGCTCTCCTGGTACTATTAACTCCAAACTAACTCATCCCATCACTAAGATTCTCCACTGGAGGAAACAGGAGGGCCAGGAAACAAGCTATCTCTACTTTTAAAACCGCATGCATCTATTCCAGAAGATGAGCTGATCATCCAGCCCCAAGGATTTACAGAAGAAAACACGTTCCATCTCTGAATGGGACCTGTCTAAAATGACATTACCACCTCAACTAAATGTTCCAACTGTTCCCACCCAGGTGAACTTCCTGGCTTAAGAAGGGGAAAAACATACAGCTCCTCTCAACAGTGAGTTCTTGTTCAACCTATTTGTCAGAATAATTATTAATACACACTAAAGATGAACAGTCTAAAAGTGGGGAGAGAGAGAAAGGAAAAGAGACAAATACCAACCCACCTCCAATGAGATGCTTAAGTTAAAAAACCCATTCATCTCCCACAGGCCCATGTTTAAAGGTCACAGAGAGGTTAATGATGAGCCAAGGAATTTCAAGATGTAAATAGCCCACTGCAGAGGCTGAGTCTGCTTTGGCCCAACTGAGGGTGTGTTTGTAAAACTTCACCCCATTTCAAAGGCAACCAGGCCAGCTTTCTCCCCTCCCCTCCAGCCCCTCAGCACTGAGGCTGGACACTAGAAAGGGGAGTCTGGGATGGACACACCTCCCCAAGGGTAGAAAGGAGGACACACTTACCCAGTGGCTTGTACTCGTCGCGAGGAGACAGCCGAGAGTACGGGGGTGGTGGTGATTCTGGAAGACAGGAAAAAGCATGTCACTGCCAGGGTGGGACAGTTCATACCTGGGAGTTCTATGTGCTTTTGATTATTGGTTTTCTCCAATAATAAACCTAGTCCCCAAGAAGCCCTCCTTTTCTTCCACCATCTCTGCTGCCCAAATCCACTAGAACATCACTGCCCAACAGTAAGGCCATAGGCTTGGTGTCCAGACCTGGCATCAATCCCTGCACTGCCACCTTTGGCTGTTCAACTTCAGACAAGTTATTTCACCTCTCCAAGCCTATTACCTCAGCTCTAAAATGGGGACAATAATCATATGGACCTCCCAGGTTTGCCAGGAGGGCAAAAGAAGATAATATATGTAAAATGCTCAGTACAGCTCTTGGGACTGTGGAAAATACCTGCACAAACAGTAACTATTATTAATATAACAAGAGAAATACAGATGCAGGGAAAGTCAGAGCCAGGGGTGCCTAATAAAATACCAGATGCTTAGGTAAATTCGAATTTCGGATATATGTGGCATGATTGTTTGGCATAAGTATGTCCCTTGCAATATTTAGGATATACAAAAAAAGTATGTATTGTTTTACCTGAAATTCAAACTTAACCAGGCATTCTATATTTTTATTTGCTAAATCTGGCAACTCTAGTCATAACTGTGAGTAGAGAGGCCCAGACATAGAAGCTCATTTCCAAACAAACTGCATCAGAACTAGCATTCTTTGTGGTGAGGAGGGCAAAATTAGCTGGGACCCAGGAAGCCAAACTCAGCTGCTGAGATGGGAGACCTTAAACCAGTCCCTGCGGGCCCTAGGCCTTAGTCTCCCTCTTTGTAAAGAGAAGGGGATGGGACACGAGTTCTCTACTGCCTTCCAGCTTAGACCCTCTATGATTCCTTATTGTCTATGGTATTTTTCTTTTGGTTTCCTTTCATTTGCCTAAAATACTCCTCCTTAAAAACATATACTTTGTCTTCTGAAGAATTCCTTAGCTTCTTGCTTTAGGGGAAGTAACAATTTGCTAAACTAAGTAACAATTTGCATGAATGAAATGACCCTTCATTTTCCCTAAATGAAACTAAACACTATCACATCTCAAACTAAAACAAACTCTCGGTGGTAGTAAAGTGGTAATAACTATTATTAGGCAAGTATCAGTAATGACACAAGGGGTAATAAGTGTTTTTTGCAATTATAATAAGGCGCAATTAGCTATAGGAGCATTTGTTTTGCTCCATACACCCCATGTAGCTTCAGCTCTTCCCCACCCTGGCTTTTTCAGCCAGAAATTACTTCAACAAAGTGAAGGCTCTAAGGTGCAGAAACAGGGAATCTTTTGTGGACAGTATTAAGGGAGAAGGAAAAGTGAATCATGGAGTAGCCACTGGGAAAGAAGCAAACATTTGCTGAATGCCTACCCAGTATCTCTCCATGTCAGGTATTTTCAATTTCATTTGTTATATTTTATTCTCTTGGACTTTAGGTAGAGTAGTTAATTATGCTCATCGGGCACCTATTTTTATTTCATCCTTTCTCAAAAACAAACAAAATGGCCAATATTATTCCCATTTTACAGATGAGAAAACTGACTTGCCCAGTATGCCCCAGCCAATCATGGTGGAGCTAGGATTTCAGACCGGCCTGACTGCTCTATACCCCTACAAGACAGGCAATCAAGAGGCACTCCGTCTTTCACTCCTTCATCCCAGCTGCATCTAGCACATCAGGTGCACAGAAAGGATTCAGTAAACATTTGTGGACAGACAATAGTGATGAGAATAATGGTAAACATGGGGGCATCTGTGGACAAAGGTGTGGAGAAAGAGGACCTAGGGGGCCAAACAGGTGATTCACAAGAGACCTCAAACCAAACTCTAGGAGGGGAGCTATCTACCTTCAGTAGGAATAACTTATTTACCGGTCCTTGGGCCTTGGAGGGGCTAGAGACCAGACTTGAGTGACTAGTCTCTCAGGACAAGAGGCAAAACAGGTAGGGAGAATTCTCCACAGGGAAGGAGAATTGAGGCTGGTGCTCCCACTGTAGAGAGGAGAAGACTGAGCCCTGAACAGTGGAGGTGACTCCCTCAGGGCCAGACAGGGAACTGGTAATAGAGCCAGAACCAAAAGCCAGGTCTCGTAACCCACTACCTCATGCCCTTTCTACTCCCCCATTAACTTATCAGAAGGCTTGCAATTCCTGTGTTAGGGCTCCTTTGGAAAAATCTGATTAGCTGAGGCACAGGCTACAAAAGGTGGGGACTTCTGGACATTTGCCCCCCAGATCTGTCCTAAAAAGTAAAACTTGGCAGTGACGGGCAGTGGTGGCTGGAGTCAGGCCACTGTAATCAACCCTAGCATCTCTTCCAGGGGCCATTTACCTAGAACCTGAAAGGTGGAGGCAAGGAAGGGTTCATGAAGTGTCCCCTAACATGTGCTATCTGGGCCTTAAACTGTGACACCCACCAGCCATGGCCACACTGGAGCTGGGGTGGGGGGGGTGTCAGGTGTTCCAATGTCACGAGTGACACAGAAAGCAAATCTACAAGCTTGAAATGTCAGACACACAAGGTAGTGAGGAACTGCAAAGCTCTCAGGAGAGGCTTTCCCAGGCCCCCATCTGCTCCAGTGAAACTGTTTGCACAGAACTATTTAACAACTGTGGAGACTGAAATGAATCACTGACTTCCATTCTAGGCAAGTAAAAAAGTATGAAGGCCTACAGACTTTACCCTCAACATGTGGATTTAGAGTGTCAGAGGTTTATCCTATTTAACTTCTTGGGGTTCATCCAACTCAACTTATTGTAACTGTTGGGACATCTGAGGGCCAGCCAGGTAAAGGACCTGCCCAAGGCCACACAGAAAGATAGAAAATGTTATTCTATTTCAACTAAACAAAAGGGGAGGCCAGTTGAGGACCAGTACCAAGTTAGTTACCTTTTCTTAAAAAATTGAGTTATCAGTCACATACTTTAAGATTCACTCTTCTGAAGTATACAAATCAGTGGTTTTTAGTAAATTTAAGTTGTGAGACCAACACCACCATTTAATTTTATAGGACATTTACATCATCCCAAAAGAAACCCTGTCCCCAGTTCCTATCCCTCCAACCCCCAAACCCTAGGCAAGATTTTCAAGATTCATCCATACTGCGGCATGTATTAGAGTGTCATTCCTTAATATGACTGAATGATATTCCATTGTGTGGATATACCACATTTGGTTTATCCATTCATCAGCTAATGGCCATTTGAGTTGTTTCCACTTTGGGGCTAATAGGAATAATGCTGCTATAAACAATACGGAATGACCTTTAACTGGTACCTCTACTCTACTCCCACACATCCGGGCCCCATGAATCCTGAGAATGGAGCCCAGGGACATTAAGTCAGTCGGGCAAGGTGGGAACTTAGGTGGGACACTCAGTGCTGTGAGTGAAGCAAAAGGTCAGATGAGAAAGTGCGAGCTGCCTCCAGGCCCTCTGTTCACTCCCCTCTTAGAAGCTATCTTAGTGCTTGCAAAAGTTGTGTTAACTTTAAAATAACATGTGCTCTAAACTTTCAGAGGACAACTCCTAGAGCCCTGCAGGTCCCTCTAAAATAAATGAACATGGGGAGAAAGAAAAAAGGAAAGAGAACGGGCGAGAAAGAGAAAGGGAGAGAGAGGGACATCAGAAACTCCGTACCCTCAGACATCCAGCCTCAGGCATCAACTTGAGGAATCTCCTCCAACTTCCTCCAGAAGTGAGAGCAGTCAGCCAGGGGCCGAGTGTACCAGAAGGCTAATGCTCAGCTCAGCTCAGCCCAGACTGCCTCTGGTTAGCCCCCAGGGGGTACTTAGCCTTTTGGGATCTAGACCCTAATTCTAAAGCCAGAAAAAGTTCACAGCCTTTCTCACTGCCTGGTAAAGTTTCAGTTTGGGACATTACCTTCCATCCCCATTCTTGCAGCTCAGGATTTTGCTTAAGAAAGGCTCCACTCACCTCCTTGGGCCTCCCAGTTTCCACTCTCCTAAGGAGGGGCTGTGGGTGGGGAGGGGGCCTCCTGGGGGCCTGTCCCCTCCACTCCCAGAACCTGAAGGTTCAATCCCAAGCCCCAGGGTGGGAGACACAGAAAAGGAACTCCTGGCACTTTAAGGCCGGCTGAGCCTAATTGCCCAGATTCCTCCGGCAGCCAGATAAACAGCGCAGCCGGCTGGCGCCAGCAAGAGGCAAACTGCACATTATCACCCCTTCCTCACCTCCAAGGAGGAGCTCGGAGGAGCAGGGCGGCCAGGCCGGCCGAGGGGCCGCCAGAGGGGTGGGACCCGGGCTTGGAAGCCCAACTTGAAATTGATCTCATTTCAAAGGGATAATGCCAGGCCAAATAAAAGGAAAACTTTCTAGCCCATTCTAATTCCTATAGTCCTGGCCTGGGAACCCTGTGTTTTCCTAGGCAGCCTCCTCCAGTCATTTAGAAGTTCTCTCTCTCT
>NW_006442109.1:9063564-9067050 GCF_000325575.1 Pteropus alecto
TAATAGTAATACTGAATATAATTACAGAAAAAAAAAAAGTGGTGAAGCAAAGAGCAGGAGATTTATTCCAAAGTTAATGGATACTTTCAGGAGAATGGAGCTCTATAAACACAGGTTAGAACTGTGATTAAAGTATTTCTCCACATTTCCGTCCACATAGGCACCAAGCTCAGTGAACTGGCTTTTCCTGGGACAGAAAGACACACGAGAGGGAGGGAGCACAGGGAGTGGGAGGCAGAGCTGGGACAGAGGACCCCACTTACTGAGACAAGCATGGGAGAGAGGGCAGGGGAGGCAGACCTGTGTCATCTGGAATCTGCCTGTCAGACCTCAAGGATTCTGTCCACCTCCTTCAATTTACAGATGGGAAAAGAAGCCCAAAGAGGGGAACTGGCCTGAATGCCTCAAAGCAAATTATGGATGGAGCACGGTTTGCTCTGAGCAGCAAGGGTCTGCACTACCCAGAAAAGGCTCTTCTGTCACTGGGGCTCCATGTGGGGATTAGGAGGCACTGGGGTGACTGATGCTAGGTGGGTGTCCCTAGGTTGGCCTGCTGGGTGTTCCTGTGTACTCTCTAGCTGTGTGCTGCTCCATGTCTGTCTGTCTGCTCCATTGCCCCAGCCTTCTCCCCAAGGGCCATGGAAGGAGCAGTCTCCTTATCAGGACTCGCACGGCTGAACTCGAGCTATGCAGCCGCCCAGCTCTGAGAGCCAGGCTGGCGGCCAGGAGGCAGGGGTGGGGTGGGCAGCAAAGGGCTCCCCTAGTTCTTAGTCCTACTCCTCACAGCCCAAGCCATCAGGCAGGAGAATGAAGCAAGAGGGTCAACCTGGAGCCTACTGGAAACTATTCACCAACCACCAGTCCTCCCAACAGCCCCCAGGGTGGCTAGAAAGGGGGGTCCCTTGGGCTGGTGAAGGGGAAGGATAATAAACACATCCTGAAATAGCGCCTCCTTCTGGAAGCAAGAAGGGAATCAAGTACCAATGCTTAGTCCAGAATTAGGCATGAAGAATGTTCCTAGAGCCACTCCCACTGACCAATAGGGAGACTAAGAGAGGTTACTCATCCAAGGTCAAGTTGTGTTACTGGCCAAGCAGAGCCTAGAACCAAGTCTGTGGTTGAACATCATCCCACTGCAAATTGCCCTTCAAATTGTACTTGCCCAAGTCCACCAAACGCATATCAACACCCAAGCTAACTTCTTATCTAAGGAGTAGGACAACTCACCCATCCTAGGCAAAGGTGGGTCCTATCTGTTGTCTTCAACTTTTTTACCCCACTCCTTTCCACCCACACATCTGAGCTTGCCTGGCACCTTGACTCTCAGCTGGTCCTCTCCTCCTCAACACCGAACTTCCCTTATCCATCCTCCAAAGCTTTATTCCAGGCTAGGGTTCTGGAGCTCCTGGAGGCAACCCTGTTAAATACACACCTCACAGTGATCTGAGAGTTCACACCCCCTAACCTGGCCTTTCTTCCCCCATCTCTGCCCCATTTCCCCTGGAAGATTATATTTCTGAAGGGCAGGAATCCCACTCATATTTCTACTCTCTACTACGGCACCCAGCACAGTGCCTGGCACAGAATAAGTGCTCAACAAATACTGTGGGCAAACTGACATGAAAGGAAAATACCTGCCAGGGCTTTCTAAAACAGCAGAGTGGGCCCCACCAATTATCTCCCACTAGACAAAAATGACCAGAGACAGGGCCACCACAAATAGGGCCTCCTTCTCCAGAAGCAAAGAGGAGACAGGGTAGCAGCGGGGAGGAAGCCACTTCTAAGGGAAGCTGTCAGGAAGAGGAACAAGGGGCACAGAAAGCATGCCATGGGACACAGGTCAGGGACTGCCAAAAGCTCCTGAACTATAACCATGTGGGGAGCAGGGCAGGTAGATCATCACTGCCTCTCTTCACCACCCCGAATCAGTGAACCACCACTGAAGCACCTTCCTTTCCCTTCCAGCCACTACTTCCAGACACACTTCTAGACCCACCCTCCCTTTTCACACTGGGAGTCAGGAGACCTGTGATCTGACCCACTATGGACCCTCAGGCTGGCTGCTGATTCTTTCTAGAGGATTCAGACTGGAGAAACTGAGAGCCCTCCCACACCCAAATAGCCTATGACAATGACAGTCACACCCCTGCAGAACCCCCAATATCATCATCTAAGATGCATACACCCTGAAGATGCTACAGACTAAAATGTGTGTTCCTGCAAGCTTCTAGCCTGCCAGGAACCATTACTTGTCCTCACTTCTGTTCCAGCACCTAGGGCATCCTCAGGTAAGCAGGGCTGGGAATGGGGTGTGTGCAGAAGTCCCAGAAAGAGAACAAAGGAGAGTGCTCAGATGTAATAAAATACCTGGCTTCTTCACCTACTCACAGATGCTCCCAGGACCCTCAACTCTATACAAAAGCTAAACACAGAGTTGAGAATGATGATGGAGGGCCCTAGCATTTGACACCCAAGGGATGCTGGCAGCAATCAAGGCAAGAGGGTAGTCTCCACTTTTAAGAGGGATTACCCTGCAAAATTTGCTTTGCTCCAAAGTCTACAAAGGATCAAGTGGGACAATTTACAAACACTTTGACTCTAGCCAGGAACTGTCTACATCCAATTTCACAACTTGTATCGTCTTGGATGTAGACAGTTATATCGTATCGGATGTATAGTCTATATACAGTATATAGACTGTATGTCTACATACTGTAGACATACAATATATAGGCACATGCTCACAAATGTTACAGGCCTGGGCACAGACTGGGGGTAAATAGTGGGGGCACGCAAGTCTTTGGATTCTTGTAGACCTGCCCTCCCCTTTCACTGTCTATGAAGTGGGTGCTACATTCCGTCCCTGAAGCTGCAGGGACATGTAACCTTTTAAGTCTGCGGGAGCATTGACGAAGTTGCCATTTGATGTATGTGCCCAGATCCCCACTGCCCGGTGGGACCAGAGTGAGGCGTTTCTATTGGGAGCTCCCACACTCAGGGGCACTTGTGGGAGCCCGAGATGTCTGGGATAAAAAGGCCATGGAATAGGGCAGGAGGGGGACCCCCGAGGTCCCCTGCCAGGAGCAGTGCTCACCTGGCCCGCAGAGCCGGCTGAAGTGGTAGGGGTTGCAGCACACGGTGGGGCCGTCGGCAGCGGCGGCGAAGCTGTGGCAGCCGCACAGGGGCTTCAGCTCCACGGCGTGCTGCAGGTCTGGCCAGCGAAAGAGGCGGCCGAGCAGCAGCTGCGGCGGCGCGGGCTGGCCGCCCAGGCGGAGGTCGGCGCGCGGCACCAGCACACAGCCGCCCGGCACGCCACCGCGAGACTCCACCGCCTCCAGCAGCGTGTCCAGAGAGCGCTCCTTGAGCCGCTTCAGCAGCGAGTACGTGACCGTCTTGAGTTCCTGCTCCAGCAACAGCAGCCGTGAGCGGGCTTCGTGACTCCGTCCGCCGCCGGCCGGCTCCAGGTCCGCCCCGGCCGGTGGGTCG
>NW_006442109.1:9067195-9070599 GCF_000325575.1 Pteropus alecto
CCTCGGGAGGCCCCCTGCGCGCCGGCGCCTCCCCGGGCCCTGGGCGCCTCGCTGTCCTACCACGTCCCGGGGCCGCCGCGGGGCTACCGGGCGGACTTCGGAGCGGCTGCAGCCTCCGCCTTCTCGTGCCCGCAAGGCCGGCTCAGCTCGGCTGCCCAAGCTCCCATCCCCCTCAAAATGTTATCCAACCATTATTTTTTTCTGACCCCCAGAGCATAGGAAGCTCCCGGTCGGGGACCACACGACTTCGCCAAAGTCGCCGCACCAGCCCCGAGCGTTTGGACCTGAACATACGATATCCTTTGGCGCCAGGGGTGGGGGGGAGGCGGTCTCCGGTTACCGGGGGTCCGTTCCCTCAGCGAGGCGCCGGCTGCGCGGGCCGCAGCCCCACATGAAGCTCCGCCGCCGGGCGCCGTGCAGACCGCGCACAGCCTGTCGTCGAAGGGGCGCCGCAGGGCTGCAACATGAGGGAGCTCGCCGGGGCGGGCCGGCAGGGAACACGCGCACGCCGAGTCGCAGTCTGCGCCGGGCCAGAGACTACATGGATCCCAGCAGCCGGGCTGCTCAGCGACTCCAGCCCCGGCGCTTGAGGGGAACCGTGGGCGGCGCGCCGCCAGAAAGTCCCCGCATGGGCCGGTGAGCCTTCAGAAGTTGCGTAGCTGGCCCATGAGCACAAAGCGCTCGCGCCGAACTCCCCAAATGTGTCTGGGAATCCCTGCCTGTAAAACCCAAGCGCTTAACTACATGGGCTTTTCCTGCACGATTCGAAAAGCAGGCTTGTTGATACCCTCGACTTCCTTCTTATTCCCTGCAAAAAGAAAAAAGAAAATAAAAAGAAAAGAAACCCCAAACAAAACCAAAATCCCTGGAATTGCATGCACGAAAGGCCAACTCCGTCTCAGGTCCTAGGCGCTAGATGCACTTGGAGAGAGTTTCTCCCGAACGCGGGTGTCAACACATCAGTGGAGACTGTAAAAATCCCAAAGAGCTGCTGGGAATCCTTAATTAAAAATGCAATCCACCGAGGCAGAGGTCGCAGCCCTCTCCACGCTGCGCTCGGACGCCCGGGGCGCCGCGGCTGCAGAGGTCGTCCCCCCCACCCCCCTTAAAAAAATCCCGGTGGCCCCGCGGTCCCGGCAAGGTCTGGCGAGGCAGCGCCCGGCGGCTCTTTCTCTCTGCTCGGCTCCCTCGCTCGCTCCCCCGCTCCGCTCTCTCTCTTTTTTGTTCTCCTCAAACGCACACTGAGGGCCCCCGGAGGAGCGCCGTGGAGTCATTGGCTGCCTCCCATCATATGCCAGTCTAGACACTTTGGCGGCTCCGCGGCGCTGATTGTTGCGCAAACAAGGTTTCAAGTTTCTTAACTCTTAAAGGAGAACACGTCCCATTGCAGGGCCCGCGGCTCCGAGGGGCCGGCCCCCGGGGCGGGCCGAGCCGCGGCCCCCGCAAAAAAAACCAGACACCCCCGCCCCGAGCCTGACAGCGCCCACAGCCCGCTCTCGGGCTTGCGTTGCGCCGCGGGCACAGATGCGAGAGAGCACACGAGCGCGCGCGCACACACACAACACACGGTTACACAAACCACGGGTGGGCGGTGCGAGAGCTCTGCGGACTGAGACTCGGAGGCAAACGGGCGCTTTGCCTCTCCCTTGGGCACAAATTTACACACATTGCACTTCAGAATTGGTCCAAACTCCCATCCAAGGGAAAGCTAATAAAAATGGGTGTGCGTGTGAGCCTTCCTGGCTTGCATTTCTTGGGAACAGGGGGCGGTTGGTTTGTTGGGGTAGCGGGATCTTCCGTGATGGCACGAGGTCTCCACATCCCCTGCGCAAAGTCAGGGGTAGCTCTTCTGGGCCAAATAGGGAGCATGGGACGCTTTGCACACGGAGATTGCAGGATTGCCGGAGGTAGAGAATTGCAGAGGATGGGGTATAGACGGGGAGTGTCTCCTACTCTCGGGCTCCTCTTAGTCGCCACAGCCCTTCCTCGCGCCAGGCGGGCTGCCAGCCGTCCCGGGCCCCCTCAGGGCCGATGTTTCCTCCTCCTTCTTCCCCAACTTATTCTCTGCACCACGGAAAGGGATGTGGGTAGGAGGTCGTGCTTTCCCCAGGAACGTTTCACCACAGAAGTGAGAGTGGGCTTGGGGATGGGGTCCCGCCAGGTTCGGAACGAGCTGGGGGGCGCGGCGGCAGCAATGGGCTGTCCTGCGCGTAAAGGGTTAAGACCGCTCCTGCCCCTGGAGCCGGCGCGGCGGGGTACCTCCTCGGGCGCGCTAGCTCGTCCGAGGGTGGCAAAAGTTCAAGCTTGTAAAGTCCGGATTGGTCCCGCGCGGAGGGAAAAAAGGCCTGGTTCCCCCTCCCCCCCCAGGCGCGGCGCCGATTGGCCAGGCTGCAGGGCCGGCACCGCCCTCTCCT
Organism: Pteropus alecto; assembly: GCF_000325575.1. Lineage (NCBI taxonomy): Eukaryota > Metazoa > Chordata > Mammalia > Chiroptera > Pteropodidae > Pteropus > Pteropus alecto. The sequence continues at coordinate 9,069,610 of NW_006442109.1, forward strand.
CGGCGCGCGGCAGCCCCGCCCCCGGCGCGGCGCCCCGCCCCTTTCCGGGCAGTAGCCGAAGTCCGTCCCCTCTCTCAATGAAAGAAATTCCGCTACTCCCATTGGCCCAGGGCTGGGCGCCATTCCCCCGCGGGGGCCGCAGGGGATTGGACGCGCGGGTCTCCATCCCGGTTGCCCACGTGTGAGGCTAGCCTTGTGAGTATGTGGCGGTGCAAGCCCTCGGCCCCGAGTTGTGTGTGTACAGGGGAAGGGCGGAATTTGCAGGAAAAACTCAGAACCATTTGCTGAGCTTTACCTGGAACCAGGTACTGTTCGCGCCGCGCTCTCTGGGAGAGGCAGTTTCCCCGAACAGAACGTCGGGCTGAGAGGCTTTACACACCCTCATCCCCTAGTGCTTCGGCCAAAGTAAAATAGTTGTCTTCGCCTCAGTTTCGCGTTTGAAAAATGGGAATGATGATGCCTGCCCTGCGTTCTTCACAAAATGATATAGACCCTAGGAGATAGTACATTTTAAGTGTACAAATCACAAGTGATCAGCAGGATGAATTTTCACGAGTGAACACACCTGTGTAACCAGAACCTGAAAGACATCGTGACCTGCACCCCAGAAGCCCCTCTTCTGGCTCCTTTCAGTCACTTCTCTCCTTAAGGAAATTAATGTATCTTAAAATACAAGGAGAAACTCAATGTAATGTAAAGTGTTTTCCTTTTATCAGAGTATTTGCTGGTTTGGCTGTTGATTACAATAATAGCTTGTGGTGTTGAGTCTTTGGGCAAGGCACTGTTACAAGCATTACAAAGATTGTAGTCATTTGGTTCTCACAACAACTCTGATAGGTCCTATTATCTCCATTTTACAGCTGATGAAACTGAGGCACAGGAACTTGCCCTTTCAATTTGCTGTTGAAATGAAGATAGTGTTGAAAGTGGTATATGGGTTTGTGTTGCCAGAGCACAGCCTTCAGGGACAGCAATTTTTGAAAATGTGGT
>NW_006442109.1:9070656-9071513 GCF_000325575.1 Pteropus alecto
CATATTACAGCATTTTGGGGATAAGTATGGTTGTTACCACCAGTTTACAGATAAGGATACTGAAGCACAAAGATATTAACTTGCACAAGCTTGTGGTTAGTGGCAGAGGCAGAATTTGAATGCAGCCCCTTTGGGGGAAAGAGGATGCGTGTATAATGGGAAGCAAAGGGAATGGGACCCTGGGCAGGATATGGGTTACCCCACAGGGCTTCCACAAATGCTCAGCGCTTACCCCTGGGGGTAACTATGAACTGTGGCTCCTTCCCTTCCATCCCCCACATCTCCCTGAGGTACAATGGCATCTCTATCTGCAGTGTTCCTGGGGGAGTACCTTGAGATGTCTGGCCTGTGTTGGGGCCTCAGGCCTACAGGAGACTGAAGCAGTGGTCTTCCCTGGAGAGCTGCCTTCTTCCCTGAGCAGTAGTTCTGACCAAGTTTGGCTTCGGCTCTTGCTCATCCAGAGATGTGGTATTGGGGATGGGGTGCCATTAAGTACCAGCCGGATGACTGACCCAAGAGTCTGCTAGGCCTGAGTTCAAAATTGATCCCACTTAACCTTTCTTGGCTCTGTAAGCCTTGAGGTCCTCATCCGTGAAATGGGAATAGGAATCTTGCTCAAGGTGGTTGCCAAAATTAGGACAGGAGAACCCAGAGTCATCCCTTTTCATGGGAAGACTGCTTCTGAGGGGAGACAGTATCAGGAAAGGAATTGTGACAGTCAGTCCCACTGTCCTTGGATTCCCAGGGCCAATCCAGCCAAGCACCAGGCTGTATTGTGACCACTAGAGGGTGTATGCAGTGGGACCCAGCAAGGCAAGGCCGTGGAGCTACATACAGCTTATGCCACTCTGGAAAAC
>NW_006442109.1:9071525-9084591 GCF_000325575.1 Pteropus alecto
GTGGAGACCCAGCTGCTGCTCCTCAGATCTCTGAAACTATGTCACAAAGTTAACTCACAAAGAAGTAACTCTAACCCCTTAGATTCAAACCTCCCCATTATTCCAGTTTCCCCCCAAAGCGCTCAGTGCTTCCCCTTTATAGCACTTCTCACAATTTCTAAAGTGCACAACTACTTGTCGTTCTCCTCTGCCTCTGGAACGTAAGCCCCACAGGGGTATAGGTGGTGAAACTGGCCACCCACAGCAGCACAAAGGGAGTAGAGTCAGAGTAGGCCATTTGATGCCATTCTGTCTGTGCTCTCAAGCTAATTCGCACAGCGCAGCACCTGCCCCCATTTCTCCTCTCCAGTCCCTAGCACGACACCTGTCACATAGTGGGTGCTCAATAAATATTTGTCACATGGTTGAACTGCAGTCGCTGTCTTCACCAAGTTCCATGTTCATTATCATGGAACCAAACACTTATATACACTATCTCATCAAATCCACCCCCAAAAACCACAATGAAGAAGTTATTCTTACTAGACCTGTTTTTTAGAAAGGAAATGGAGAAGTTAAGTAATCGGTCTCTGGTCACACAGCTGGTAGGTGTCAGCATTGGGATTTGAACCCAGGGCTGCTTAAAATCTGGTTCTAAGAAGGAAAACATGATCCTTTGCCCTGGGAAGTTTCCACCTTAGATGAGAAGATACAAGGCATGAAACAAATCATACAAGGCAGAGATTGCTTCTTGGTGGTGGGAAGAGGCAGCTCTAGGGCCACTGCTTATGAACAGAAGCATCACAGAGGGAGTCTGAGCTGCCTCTCTCACTGTAGTCAGACGGGTTAGCAGGAAGACTATTTCTTCCTAACCTACTTCACAGGAAACTGATGGATAAACCAAGGTCCCACTTATTAAATCTCAGGGAGAATAACTATAAGCCCAACTGCCTAGGTGGTATTGCCTGCCCCTTAGGAAGGTAAATCTACTTGGCCAACATGTTCCCAGCTAGGGGAGCTGGGACACCCTTGAGTGGAACTTTTTGTTCATTCATTTGACACATACTTATTGAGCTCCTATGAGTACCAGGCCATGTTCTAGGTGCTAGGGATCGTGCAGTTAGCAAAACACAAAAATTTCCGAGCTCAAGGGAATCTAGTGGGAGGACAGACAGACCATAAACAAAATATTCAGGTGTACAGTGTTTTGGAAGGTAAAGCTGCCAAGGTCAAAAATAAAGCAGAGAAGAGGAGAGAGGAATGCCAAGAGAGGGCAGGTGTGGTTCAGAGAAAGTAATCAAGAAAGCCTTCCCAGATAAGGTGACATTTGATGGTAGTTGGGGAACCACTATGACATCTGGGAGAAGAATGTTCTGGGCACAGAGGACAGCAAGAGCAAGGGTCCTGAGGTGGGAGCATGCCTAGCATGTTCCAGGACCATCAAAGAGATAATGAGATGGGAGAAATGCTGGGGGGCAGATTGTCGGTTTATACAGTCCATTGCTGAGTTTTGGGCTTGTCATCTGAGTGAGCTAGGAGAGAACCTAGAGGTTCTGATGGGAGCCGGGCCATAATCCACCTTGTTTTAACTGGCTCCCTCTGGTGGTCATGTGAAGAATAAACTGCAGGGGGCAGGGTGGCAGGGGCCTGGTAGGAGGCTGTTGCTGTGATTCAGGAGAGGCCTGGGGAGAAGTGGTCAGATTCTGGACATTCTTGAAAATAGAACCAGCATGATTTGCTGTTACATATCTGAGAGGGTGAGAGAACATCTAAACAATGTACACGTTATTGACGCTTATTTACTTAAATTTAAAATCAATTCACCATTTGTATTTAGCCTTATCATAAGCAGTAATATCCATGAAGTCACAATGTGCCAGTTATATTTATCACTTTAAAATAAAAACGTATAATATGTTCATCTGTGCATCACCTGAAATTATCCTGAAAACGATCAGGATACATGCAATGTTAAGAACACTGGTTTAACCAATTCCTAATCTAACCCACTTTTAGGCTTTTTTGTTTGTTTACTTATTAGCTTTTTACTACTTTTCCTCAGGGAGTATGATTTTCTTCGTCCTGTTTATAATAATGGGCCCTCTCTAAATCGACTGCTGGTTTTACTATTATCACTCCAAGCAGCCTGTGCTTGGGTAATACAGAGCAACGGTTCTTAACCATTGCTTAGTTTAATCCAACAGACCTGAGTTCAAAACCTGTTCAGCCATCTCTTAACTGTGCGGACTTGGACAACTTCCTTTAACTCTGCAACAACCCTCAATAGTGCACTATTATTCTTACCAGGTTATAGATTACAGATGGGGAGCCTGAGGCTTAACTGGTAATAATAGTACTGGGAAGTTGTTTTAAAGATTAAAATGCTTAGCACAGTGTCTGGCATCTAATAAGTGCTCAATAAGTGGTAGTTTTTATTAGTGAAATGAACACAGGGTCCACTATTACCAGGTTAAGCCACTGAACTAACCCTGCAAACCACTTAATCTCTAGGAAACTCAATTTCCTCATCTATAAAATGGACCTACTTGATCGAGGTGGGAATTAAAAGGGTAAAGTCCTGACACACTGTAGGACTCAGCAGCTTATTGGAGGTAGTGACCTAGAGAAGGAAGATGGACTGTGTAAGGGAACCAAGAGAAACTTCCCGTCCCAATTGCTACTGGTCACACCCCTCTAGGCTGCACTTAACCCTCCACTATCTATACAGCCTTTCACAGCGCGGAGCAGAATGGAGTAGAGAGGGGGAACTTGGGGAGATTCTAGGGCCAGGAAAGGAGACTGGCTTGCCCAAGATCACGGGACCAAAAGGAGGGAGTGTGGAACTGAGCCGAGGTTTTCTGACTCCCAGGGCTCCTTGTCCTTTACTGCTTAAGGCTTCCTGCCCCCCAGTTGGTCAATGTGTGTAGTGCAAGAGGTAAGAGGGCAGGCGCTGGGGTCAGACCACTTGGATCCTAATCCTGGTTCTGCCCCTTACAAAGTGGCCATGGTTACTTTACCTATCCTTTCTGAGGTTTGGTTTCCCCATCTGTAAAGTGGATTTGATAATAAAAGTACTTACCTCATAGGGTCATTATACTGATTGACATAATATGTACAAGTTAGTTAGAGCTGCTGTTGTCACTCTACTCTTTGTGGATGCCACAAGAGAAGGTAACACCCTGCCCATTATCAGATTTCAGAAGTATCCAATAATTAAATGAATAGAGGCATAAATGAGTCAAGTGCAGCAAGTCCCAAGGTTGTTGAGAGGGCTGGAGGCAGTAGCACAAAGATCAGGGTGAGGAATGTGGATTTGCTATAGTGAAATTGGGTTACCTGCACCAGTCCGTCTCAAATTGAGGAACTGGGCGTGTCTCTTGAAGTCAAAGGATCTTTCTGGAGAGCTAATTTGACTCAAAGATGTTGGTGAAATTTATTTACATATTATATTTGTAATATATTCTGTTTTTAATATTTAAGCTACCCCAGATATATCAGGGAATAGAATGCAAAATTCCCATGAATTTTGGACAGAGATGGGAGACTTCTAAAGAGTGGCACAGTCACTGCAAGTAGCATCAGACCACAACTCCAAACCTGCTCTGATCCCAGCCCTTCCTGGAAGAGGCTCACTGCCCTCCACCTTCAGGGGGAATACAGGAGGCCTTTTTTAAGAGACAAGCCCAGGGCTATGTTTTGGTGCTTGGCTATAGTGCTTCTACTGGGTACTTGCTATAGGTGGAAGGGAGCCCACCCCTTGGGACTGGGAGTTTATTTGAGAGAGATGTCTGCATTCAATTGTTCTCCACATCAGCCCCCCGAGTGTTCTTCTTCTTCTTCTCTGTATCCCTAGCCCAGCACCCAGGAGGGATGGCCAGAGAGAGCCTTCTAGTATTCCTCTGACCCAGAGGCTCCCAGAAGGCAAACATGTCAATGGATCTCCATAACTAATAAGTAAAGAGTAGCTGCCCAACCGTATGGTGCAGGTCTCACCTCATCTCCCCCTCCCACCACACGGACCCTGAACAATAAATAGTGTGTGCTCCCAAGAACACCCCAGAGTTCTCCGGTGTCCTGTTCTCTTTCATCCAGCCTTTGCACATGCTGTTCCATCTGCCCAGAATACCCTTCCTTCTTTTCCTCTCAGCAAACTTTTTTCTCTCTATCCCCAGTGACAGGCCCAAGTCTGTCTTCCTTGCACTGTCCCGGCATTTGTACATCCCTCCTTCCCAGGGCTGGAAATTATGTGTTCACATCTGAGAGCCCCCCGAGTGTTCCTCTTCTCTGTATCCCTAGCCCAGCACCCAGGAGGGGCTTCAGAAATTGTTCAGGGAGAGGGGACTTAATTTTTGATAGATAGGGCCAAATTGGCCTCCCAGTAAAGGTACCAACTTCCCCTCCTGCAGCAATGCCTACACCTGTTGACACTGCAATTCCACTTTATCTGTATACCATACACATAAGTGAAATGACATTTATACAGTTATGTAACACAACTTAAAGAGTGGGCCAGGAACGATGACACTGACCACAGCCAAGAGTCCTGGCCTCTTCAGAAAGAGAGGTGACTGTGGAAGGTGCAGTGACCTGACCTTCTCTTAGTATAAATTTGGCACAGATAAAGATTAAAATTTAGGGTCAGACTGCTGCTCAGGGGTTCTCAGCCTTGACTGTGTGTAAGAATCACCTAGGAGCTTGAAAAATACTAAAGGTCAATCCCAACCCCCAGAACAATTATTAATCAGAATATTTGCTGTGGGGGCCCACATATATTGTTTTTTAAGCTCTCCCAAGTTATTCTAATATGCAGCAAGGCTAAACATCCCCATGGCTATTCCTGTGGATAGAAGGAGGGAGCTGAGGAACGATCTGTCTTGTCCAGCAGACAACTTCTTACCACGACATCTAAGACCACGATTTCTCAGTGGGTGCCAGAGGTGGATTGAAAATAGGGCAAACGTCGCTTGTAGAGGTCCCTTCCAAGGCCCTGCACCCAACAAAGTATTCTTTCTTTTAAAGATGGCCTCACAAATTGTGTAGCTTCAGGCTGTACCCAGCCTAGATCCATCCATATGGGTGCCACTCTCAGCCCAGAACCTTGCTGGACCCTGAGATAAAAGGACTAGAACATGCCCCTGCCAAAGTGGGGATAATGAAGAAGACACAGGACCTACCCCAGCAAGCAGTTAGTGGATTTCTCCAAGGGTGGGCTGCAGGCTTCTTGACCTGAAGACCTGGGTACAGTTAACCTGCACTCCTGGACCATCCCAGACCCACTGAACCAGCTTCTTTGGGTTAGACTAGAACTGCATTTTTCATGTACTCCCAAGAGGATTCTCATGCACAGGAACCTTTTCAAGTAAAGACAAGATCCATGTCCTACATCTTGCTTAGGGAGGAGGTTACACAATATACACATATGTCAAAAATCATCATTTACAATGTGTACTTTATGTACCTGACTGAAAAAAAAAAGAGAGAGAGAGAGAGAACAAGCCTACCATGTATCTGGAACTTGAGGAAGGAGAATCAGGGGAGGCTGCCTGGAAGAGGGGCTCTTTGAGTTGAGCCTAGACAGGAAGAGGAGCAGGGAACAGGGCAGAGGGAGTTGAGAGGCCCAAAGTCAAGAGACTTTTGTAGCCACAGCAGTGGGAAGGCAGGTGAGAATCGAGAGAGGTTGATTCTGAGGCCTCATCAGGCCACTACCTCATTCCCACCGGAAACAGAGTGTCCTCAGAGGCCCACAAGCTGCTGTGGTCAGCATAGGTAGCCCTTGTAAACTCCCCACTTGCCTCCAAGTGCATCCAGGTCATTCTCTCCAACAAGACAGCATTGTTTAGGGTTCCAATGCTGGGCAAGAAAAACAGAGAGCCCAATTGTCCCTGCCATAATGGGTATATAATTTATAATAATGTCAGCTATTAAAGGATTTTAGTAATTAACTGACAGTGGTGTGCTATTTCACTGCATTTTTGCCTGCTATAATGATCTTGAACTTTGTGAGGCGGTTTTGAACTTGCTCAAAATAAGCCCTGAATACAAAGAAGGGCAAGATCATTCCAAATAAGGGGTAAGAGAGGTTGGACAAAATGAGACTGTTCTCCTCCCAGGAAGAGTGGTGAGCTATACAGAAGCAGGGAGATCTGAGGCCCACTGTCTTCCCAGGGAACTACACAACCAGTAAAATGCCTGCCAGGCCAGAGTGGTGAGTAAACCAAGTAAGCTCTTTCATAATGGTGTGTTAAACTGCATTTTTTTCAACACACCTTGTTTGCATGATACACAGTTAGGAATATTTTTCTCTTTCCCAAAGAAATATATTTCTGCTCTCATTTTTCTTAAAGCGCATAACAATTTGGTATATCTTCTGCTCTTTTGATTTTTAATGGAAACATAGGTATTGAAAATTTTTTTCTCCTCTTCATTCCAATAAGGAAAAAAACATCAGCACAAGCCCAATGATAAATAGTAACTGACACTGAGTGCTGGAGAGGCATTAGGGAGTGGTGGGGTCTGTGGCAAATTGGTGAGCTCAAGCCCAGTGTGAGCATATCATCTACTACTCCATTCCAGACAATCAAGACTGCAGACCCCTGACAGAGAGTGTTAGGTGCCTATGAAACCTCAGTTCTCTCCCTTTCTCTTTAATGATGATTTATTTTTAGCTGGGCATATTATATCCTGGACAAAAGGACTAGCTTGGCCTGAGTCCTGACATATGACTATCCTTACCCTCTATTATACTTGGTATAGCCATGTGACTATTTCCGGCCAATAAAATATAAGTAGAAGCTTTGTGTAAGAATTGTGGGAAGGCTGCATAAGGAAAGCTGACTCAGCTGAGAGATAGATTTTATGCCTTCAATTTTTCCTTCTCTTAGAGTATGAATGTAATGGCTGGAGCCCTGAAAGCTATTCTGGACCATGAAGCAAACTTTGCAAATGGGAGCTATATACTGAAGACAAGAGGGTAGAAAGAGATAGGAGCCTAAGTCCCTGATGACTTTTTTAACCCACCACCCCAGGCCTGGGCTGCCTATTTATCTCTTGGATACTTTTACATGAGAAAGAAGCATCTATCTTATTTAAGCTACTTTTATTTTGCACTTTTTTGTTATCCTCCACCCGACTTAATTTTAATTAATACAACTTGGCTCACTGTCACCAGATTATCCAACTTTTCAAATTTAGCCAGATTATATGGATTTGTAGATGACATATCTTAATGTCATAAATGTTGGAAAACTTACAAAAATATTTAAAATACTGAACAGGCCAAACAAACCATGTCTAAGCTACATTCGGCCCAAGCCCCACTCTGGCTTATACCACTGATGGTCGTTATTAGGACTGTTGACAAACAACCAGCCCTCTCTTTTCTGGGAACATAGTAGGATTCTATGTGCTTCTCTAACCCCCTGAACTCAGTGTGTCCATGTGACTTGCTTTCCTCAACACAATATGAACAGAAGTTATGTGAAACACTTCAGAGTAGGAGATCTAAGAGCCAGTGCAGGGATTGCTACATTCTTTTTCCTGCCTCTGATATACAAGCATGTCAACATGGAGCTTCCTTCAACTGGATTTTTGACTTTGAAGAACAAAGCACCCTGATAACCCACCAAGTATTGTATAAACAAAAAATAAAGATGGTTGTAAAGCCACTGGGACTTGGGGTTGTTTGTTACTACAGCATTACCTAGCCTATCCTGACTGATCTGCCATCTGCACCCTGGCTATTGATCATTGGAATTTTACAAAGCCCTCCTTCAGTCTTTTTCTCTGGAGTAAAAATTTTCCATCGTTCTAGCCCTTTTACTCACTCATTCTTTTTTTATTTATTTATTGTTTCCTTTATTTATTTATCAAACACATGGAAGGTCCTTCTATGTGTCAAGTCAAATCACTGCTATCTGGGAACTCATATCCTTCTTTTGATTGGATTGTTTCTCTTTCTGATATCCCTTTAGACCCTTTCCAACTTCCCTCACATCCAACCCAGCAGTGGAAAGGGATGAGAGAAGGATTAAGTCCTTTAAGGGAAGCCTCTTAGGGCTAGGATTTGTGTCAGGGTTTGTTTGTTTGTTTGTTTGTTTGTTTTCTCTAATTCAACCCTTACTACCTCCAGGAAGAAAACCAAGCCTGAGAGGGGTTAACTAACTTGCCCAAAGTCACACAGTTGGACAGCAGCACACCTAGATTTGAGGCTAGTTCTGACAAAGCCTATGCCACCTGCCTCTATGGAATTGTCTTTACTGTGGTCAGTTTTACCACCAGAAGCCATCTGTAACTATGGGGCAGCCTAGCAGTGGACCTATCTTTCTCTTCCGACTCTTTCTTTCATCATAGATAGAAAAAGTATTTGAAATTGCACTGAATTTGATACAGTCAGTGCAAGCCTGTGGTCAGTAGAGGAAAACAGGAGGGCCTGGTCTGCAGTCTGTGGTGCCAAGAATGCCTGCATATGGGCTTAGAAATGGTGAATGGCAGCTGTGTCCATTAGGAAGCTTTGGGCTGCAAATAATCTGACTCAAAGTGGTTCAAACATTATGAACCTTTATTATTTCACGAAAAAAGAAACTTGGAGGTAGGACAGTTCTCAGAGATAGTCCACAAAGACTTTGAGGACATAGTTTTTTTTTTCATCTCTTTGCTTATTCATCCTCAGTGGGTCAGTTTTGCCTTAGGCTCCTTTCACTTACAATTGCAAAATGGCTGCTGCAGTTCCAGGTATCACATCACACACAATAAAGAACGTCTCTTCTGCTGTCTCCTTCCTAAGAGTATAAAACCTTTCCCAGAAACTCCCTAGCAGATTTACCCTCAAATCTCTTTTGCCAGGATGGGGTCATTGATTAACTTAAGCTTAAAAGTTGTCATTTGTTAGGGGGCTAGATATCTTTTATTCATCCCTCCCTTTCTCCATCCTCTCTGTGTCCTGAGAGGCTGATGTGTATGGGCTGCATCAACAGGCAACCTTGCTCTCTGACTTCAGGTTGGACACCAGAAAGTTCTCCCAGAATAGGAAGAGAAAGTAGTCAGGGCATTTATTCCTCTATGTCCTCCTTGTTAGGTTGCCATGGGTTATCTGCATCTGCTACCAAAGGCCACGGCTCCTATACGGCAGCCTTCTCTGTACCATATCCTCTCCTAGTTCTAGTTTCTATTCCCTCCTGTGGGGCTTCCTCAGACCTAGGGGTGATATCACCTCACTATTGCTAGTCCCAGGCTACTTCACCATCCCTCCTGCAATGCCCAAACCCATCGCACACCTTTGTAAGTAGTCCTTTATTCACTCCTCTTAATTGCCCAGTCTGAATGTGCTATTCTCTACCCTTCCCCAGACCTGACTGATACACCAGGCTGAGGATAAAGCTTCCTTTGCAGTCTTGAATCACTGTCTCCTGGGCCTCTTCCCAGAAGGTTTCTTTGCACTTAACCCTCAGTCTGTCCCAAATACCATGCATCTCCCTACCTCCTTGGATGCTGACTTACCCATCTCTGTCAACAATACCACCAACCATTCAGCCTCCCATGATCAAAATTTAAGTGTCAGCTTCTGTCTTCCACTGCCCTGCCCCCAACTCAATCCAGAACAAGTTCCACTGATTCCACCTCTACTCTCTGTCTCCCATTCCTCACCCCTTATCCAGTTTCAGGCCTCTATCACTGCTCATCTGCCTCCTGACAGCAGCCTCCTAAATGATCCCCGCCTCTGATTCATGCCACTCCCTGCTGCCACAAGAAACTTCCTTAACCGCAGCTCTGATCATGATTTTATTCTCTTGTTCAAAATCCTACTCCTATTTCCTGAAAATTAAACTCCAAATGCCTTAATCTGACATCAAAACCCTTCACATTAAGTTCTCTACACTGCTTCCCAGGCTCAGTTACTACTGCATGTATAACCCGCTGGCTATGCAGGTTATATCAGTCAGCTATTTCTGGATTAAAAAAAAAAATCGCCCCACATCTCAGTAGCTTTAAACAACAACTTATATTATTGCTAACAAGTCTAAGGTCAGCCAGAAGTTCTGCTGATCTGGGCCAGGCTCAGCTGATCTTGGCTTGGCTCGGTCATATGTCTGCAAGCAGCCAACAGCTTGGCTGGGTTTGGCTGGTCTAGGATGGCCTCATTCACATGTCTAGTGGTTGTCTGGCTGTTAGCTGGATGAAAGAAAGTGACTGGGCCTCATGTCATTCATCATCCAGCAGACTAGTCTGGTGATGTATTAGTTATCTATTGCTGCATAACAAATTACAGAGCTAAGAACAAACTTTTATTTTCTCACAGTTTCTGTGGATCAAGAATCCAAGTGCCATTTAGCTAGGTATCTTTGGGTCAGGGTCTCTACAGGACTGCAGTCAAGGAATTAACTAGGGCTTCAGTCATCTCAAGCCTCAAATGGGGGGAGATCTTGCTTCTGAAGCTCACTCATGTGGTTCTTGGTGGGTCTCAGGGTTTTCACTGGTTGTTGACCAGAAGCATCATATCCATGTCACCGTTGGCTTCTCATGACATGGCAGCTAGAGTCCCTCAAAGCTTGCCAGCAAGAGAGCAAGAAAGGGAGAGCAAAATGGAAGTTACAAAGTCTTTTTGTGACCTAATATCAGAAGTGCCAGCCCATGTCTTTTATTGTATTCTATTCATTGGAAGCAAGGCAGTAGGTCTAGCCAATACTAGGTGGGAGGGGATGACAAAGGACATTCATCCTAGGAAGTAAAGCTCACCAGAGCCATTTTAAAGCCTTTCTGTCATGCCAACGCTTGTTCATATACTGGTGACGAGGTTCCAAGAACAGCAAGAGTAAGTGCAGAAGTGCACAATGCCTCTTGAGGCCCAGCTTTGGAACTTGTAGGTTGTGTGGTCAAAGCAAGTCATAGGGCCAAGTGCAAATTCAAGGGATGGGGAAATAGACTCTCTCTCTTGATTGGAAAAGCTCCCTAGTTATATTGCAAAGGGAACACTGGCAAGGGTGGAGAATCATGTCCATTTTTTTGCAAAGAACCACATAGATTTTCCCTCTGTTCCCTCAAAATGCCTTATGCTTTCTAGCCTAAGGGGCCTTTGGGTGCACGGTTTCCTCTTCATGTGTATCCCGGCCCCCATCTCTACCCGTTACCAGTCTTCAGGGACAAATTCACACCCTGTATTAGTTTCCTTTTGCTGCTATAACAAATCAGTACAAATTTAATGGTTTAAAACAACTCAAATTGTATTACCTTATAGTTCTGGAAGTCTGACGTTCAAAATGGGTATTACTGGACTAAAATGAAAGTACTGGTGACACCGCATACCTTTCTGAAGACTCTGGGGAGAATCCATTTCCTTCCCTTTTCCAGCTTCTAGAGGCAGCCCACATTTCTTGGCTTATGGCCCCTTCATCCATCTTCAAAGTCAGGAATGACTGACCGGTGGAGTCCTTCTCACTCACATCACTCTGACACTGACTCTCTCATCCTGCTTCTTCCACTTCTAGAGACGCTTGTGATTACATTGGGCCCACTTTGATAATACAGAATAATCTCCCATCTCAAGGTCAGCTGATTAGCAACCTCAATTCCCCTTTAGCATGCAACCTAACACAGTCACAGGGACTAGGGACTAGGACATGGACATCTTGAAAGGTGGGCATTATTCCGTCAACCACACTCCTACTCCCACCCCCATGAACAATAGTGGCAGCAGCATTTGCTGAGCACTTATTACATGCTTGTCAGTGTGCCCAGTGTTCCTTCCTCTGAATGATATGATCTATTCTTTACAACCCAATGAGAAGGTTTTATTAGTATTCTCATTTTGCAGACTCAAAAGAGTTAAGCAAGTCCCCAAGGCCACGCAGCAAGTGATGTGTTTTGCAATTTGACCTCAAGTCTGCCCAACAATGAAGCCATCCAAACCCTAGATGTCACCCAACCTCTGTGCCCCCAAAGCTGAGTGATGGAGACTCTCTTTTAAGAAATACACTTCTGAAGTCTCAATTTTGACAGGCCACCTCCCCAATTCAGCTGGTAAAGTAATTATTGTGATTTGTTAATGAAAATCTACCTTGTGCCAGACCCTCCACATACATTTCTCACATCCATAGCTAAGGCAGGTGCTATTTCTGCTTTTCAGAAGAAACTGAGGCTCAGAGAGGTGAGGTTCAGCCTCAGAGCTCATTAGCATCAGTGCTAGGAATTGAACCCAAGCGGAATTCCAAAGCCTGTTCTTCCCCTTTATTCAGCTGCCTCTGTAGTTATAACCAAGGTAGAAACATATATATCATCATCTAACTTTAAGCTGGCAATGTAGCATAATGGTTTAGTTGAAGATTCTGGAGTCTGATTGCTGAGGTTCAAATCTCAGCCCTCCCATTTTCCGCCTGTATGATTTAGGCAAGTTACTTAACCTGTGGCTGCTTCAATTTCTTCACCTATAAAATAGATATAATGACTAGTGGTTGGGACGGGGAGAGGGAAGGTAGATGAGGAGGAAAATTTTAAATCATTTCTTCAATTAAAATAATTAATTAATTAAACAATAAAAAATAAATAAAAAAAGAAAAGATTTTTAAAAAGTTTTTAAATGGATATAATGATAGCACTTACCTTAGAAGGACTGTAGTGAAGATTAAATGAGCTAGTATACCTAAGTGCTTTGACAGTCATTGCCACATGGTAAGCACTCTGTAAATTTTAGCTATTACTGTGAGTTGGCCTGGTCAGCTGAAGGTCATTCAGGGCCCCTGCTCCTTGTCTGGCTATGTCATTGGCCTGTGCTCCAGCCTTGCTAGGCATCTCTCTTGCGTGAAACTTAAATAGACTGCCTAAATGTAAGGTTATCTGGAAGTGCAAAAAAAGATAAATGTTGAGAAAATGCTCTGTAAACTCTAGAGTGAAGTGCCCATGTTGGCCATTAATGACCTTTATGAATGCTTAACAGTCAATACGGAAAACCATAAACCCCTTGGAGGACCCAGTGCAGGCCTTCTCAGTGTGGGCCCCAGGGAAACGGAGGGCCGGCAGCTGTCATATTTCCTCCTCCTCTCGCATCTCCACCCCCGCCCTCCACCCCATCCATCCTGGGGTGGCCGTGGCTGCAGGA
>NW_006442109.1:9084622-9150605 GCF_000325575.1 Pteropus alecto
AGACAGTTTGTTCCCAGAGGAGACTGGACCGCCCCCAGGAGGCCCCACTCTTCCAGCCACAGTAAACACAAGGGTCTGTCCTCTTTATCAGCTTGGCTCAGCAGCAGCGGAGACAGTCTGCCCGCTGGAGAGTCTCTGTGTAGAGATAAGCTGCTGGGCCCCTTGTTGGCTGCCCTCCTGGGGTTGCATCCGAGCTACTCCGGAATAGAAATCTCGGGGCAGGCCTGGCTTGAAGCCTAAACACCTCATCCAAGGGCTGGGGGGCTGAGGGTGAAGGCTGGCTGTTTGTGCTCTGAGTATGTTGGCCATTCCGCTGAAATAAGCAAAGGCCCAGAGTTGTGCCAAGGGGCCAAAGTGCACGGTCTGCAAAGCCTGGAGCCACTCTCAAAGACTTGTGAATCCTTTATTACATTGCTTTGCAAGATATCTTTATCATCATCATCTTTACAGACCATATATATTGATGATCATTTTCCTTTCAATGGTTTCCAATTTGTACTCCATTCAATGAATTAATGCACATAAAGCACTTAGCACTTAGGCCTGATCAGTGAAAGTTAGCTTGCAGTAGGCACAGTGTAGTAATATCTTTGTCATCATTCTAGTGGTTCAGGCAAGCCCCAGTTCCTTAAAATGATAACAGCTAACTTTTATGTGGGAGGGTTGGGCCCATTATGTCCTCAGTTTCTCAACTGACTGGAGGAAGGGAATACTGGAGTGCAGTGTCTTCATTCGACAGAGGAGGAAACTAAAGACCACAGAGAGATGAAGTATTCTGCCCAAGGCTGCACAACCAAGACATAGCATGGCTGGGACAAGCCCCTAGCCTGCAGACTCAAAGTCTGATGCATCCTTTTCTTCCACCCTGGCCACTGCCTGCCCTCAGCCAATCACTAAGGAACCTGGGCTGGGTCACTGGTCCATGTCCTGGATCTTCTCAGGGGTCAGGCAGGGGCGGATCAAGATCTCGAGGGTTGGGAATTAGCTAACAGCACCTTCACAGAACCCTAGAAAACAGCAGTGAATGGAACTCCAAAATAACCAGTGGCGAGCCCACAGGAGGAGCACTTGGCCGGGAGTCAGACAGCCCTGGACTCCTGTCCCAACTCTGCTGTTTTTAAGCTGGTTATCTAGGGCTGGGCATTTACTCTCTCTGGGCTTGGTCCCAAGATCTTTATTTTCTTATCTGTAAAATGTCACTTCTTCCGACTTGGCTACCTTCTCTGAGAGTTGCTGGGTGAATTAAATGAAAGAGTACATGTTGAAACCCCCTGGTTTGGAGCTCCTGAGTAAACCTTCCTCTCCTCCTGATTGGCTAACTTTCAAACCTCTGACCATCATTCAGTGCCCAGCTCATAAGCCTCCTCTTCCAGGAAGCCCTCTCTGGTCTCCCAGCTGGCACAACTGCAGCCTCCCTGAAGCTGACACATCTGTTCTGAGGTACATTCTCCTTGCATGGGGTCAAAGTTCAAGACCGATTCCTCATTGCATCCCCAGATCCCAGCATAGAGTCTAGCACACATTAAATGCTTAATAAAGTGAATGAGTAAACGAATGAACTACCAAAGTGAAATAGCCACTCTATCCCCCTTGTCTGTCTACAAGACTTAGAAAACATAGCTCTTCTTCCCCTTTGGACAGCTCGCACTGGTAAAGACCCCTGAGTGGCCATTCTTTCTGAATATAGCTTCCATGCTTTGCCACCTCCTACTCTCAGCTCCAGATCCTTGTGCGCTCCCTGGGGCCCTGAAGATTCTACCCTGCTTGGCCCAACCTTTGAGGCCCTTTCCAGCCAGACTTTGGTGTGTGCTCAGCCTCTTCTCTGACCCCTGGTCACAAGAGTATCCTCTGAACCTTGCTATCTGTTCTGTAACACTCACAGAAACATCTCTGTTCAGCCACCACCATCACAGGGACTTCTGCCGGCTTCTCTCTCCTGCCCCGCCCCCACCACCACCACCACGCGCACGCGCACACCCACACTGCAGGTACTTTTTCCTAGCCTAGGGACCTTAAGGTAGTCTTTGGTTCTCATGAATGGGTCCACAATCACTTACCCCAAAAGAGTAACAGGGCCACTGAATCTCCCTCCCCCATATCAACAGGCTCTGATTTTCAAAGTATCAGAGGGAAAGGATAAGCACTGAGGTGGAATTTCAGAGAGAATGTTCCCTAAAACGTCTCAGGTTTTCTCTAGGCCACATCTTCCTCCCTGCTTACTGGACTGTTCTTCCCTCCATATCTCATTCAGATCCTACATCATGGGGTGCCCCTCCAGCCCACTGCTGCAGCCACAGACCTCTGGCCATCTCCCCAGGCATGGCCATGGCCTTCCATTTGCCTCTGAGCCTTATCACCACCATATGTGCAAATATTTACTCAGTGTCTACTCTGTGCCAGGTACTATTCTAGGCACTAGGGACACAGTAGTGAACACAACAGACATGGTCCCTACCCTCATGGAGCTTTCATTCTAATGAAAAAAAAAATGAGGGAAACAGATGAGCAAATATATAGCATTTTAAGTTAATTTTACTATAGGTTAACTACTATCATTTAAAGAATGGGCTTTGGCTAAAATTAAAGCAGGGATGTGTTTGAGGATTATGGAGTAGAGCTGCTATTTATTATTATGGAGTGGTTAAGTAGGCCTCTTTGAGAAGGTGGCATTTGTTCAAAAAATTAAAGGAAGCAAGGGGGTGGGCCTTGAGGATCTGGAGGAACAGCATTCCAAGCAGGGGGAACAGCCAGTGCAAAGGCTCTTATTTCAATCCATGTTCCCTTCTCTGTGCACCCACATTTTTCATTCCTTTATCTGGCTCTTAGCAGAATTCTAGAGTGTTAGAGGAAGTTGCTCACTTGGCCACCTGTCCTGCTGTAGCAGGAGCTCCTAGGAGAAAGGACCCTGTAATGATCAACTTTGTAGTCTCCCCACCCTGACATGTCCAAACACATACACACCCAGACCTACACATACACACCCACACTTGTACAGAGACCCACATGCTATGGACAATAGAGATAACTCAGTTATTGTCTACTGAAATGAGCTGAATGAAGAGTAAATAATAATTAAGTGTACCCAGCCCCATCTAGTTTACAAAGCTCTCCCTTGTGCCTACTCTTTGAGCTTGAGAACTGGGTGGTTATTAAAGTGAGGTTCAGAGAGACCAAGGTAAGAGGGCTTGTAATTGGTATTTACAACACTGGAACCCAACTCTTCTGATTACCATCCAATATATATTTTCGTTTAAAAAAAAAAAAAGGTCAGATACGAACATAGTACAAAATTCAAAATGTCTATAGAGGTAAATGTCCCTTTTCCCCCACCTCCACCCCTTCCACAGGCACCCGTCTCTCTCTCCCTGGAGTCTGGCACAGTTTATTTCCAATTTACTTAGATGGAGACTTAGACTCCCCTCACCCTGTGAAGAGAATCTGCTTTGCAAATACATCTGACAGGATGAAAACAGGCTGGGAGCCCCAGCTCTGGATGCACTTCCTCTTTGTTCCTAGAACCTAGCCTGTCTGGGGCCAGGCTTGGCATCCACTTGGTTTCCCCAAAACCACAAGCCTCTTGTATCTATGACATGGCCACTCCCTGTCCTACATCACAGTCCCTGGGGAAGAGCCAGTCATCATGAGGAACCCATTGTCCTCAGAAGAGATAGAGACAAAGAGAGAAGGGGGAAAGTTCAAAGGGGCTTGGGAGCGGGAAGCTGGGCACTGGAGGAAATCACTCTGTGCTGGGGTGTCTTTCAAATGAAGACCCCGTTTAATGACCTTTGTATTCTTACCCAGCAGTATCACAGCTGATGAATTGTGAGTTCCCCATGAAAAGAATGGTGCAGAAGTCTCTGGGTAACTACGGCATCACACTCAGCACGGTGCCCCCAAAACACTCAACTACAACTGTGTGATGACTACCTTTCCTTTAATAGGAGCAGATGAAAATGAGTCAGCCATGGGCCTGCTGTCAGGAGCTTACAGTCAGGGAAGTACATGGACACATGGACACACACACACACACACACACACACACACACACACACACACACTTTCTACTGGGATGATGCTCAGGGAGCCTTGGGGAACCAAAGGATAGTGCTCCTTTGGAGTGAATGAAGGAGAGAAAAGAATACTCAGGACCATAGGCAGAGGGGCTGACATATGCAAAGAGCAAGATAGCTTAAGAAATGTTAAGGAGAACTTTGGTCTTGGGAGGCAGAGACCAAACAGGAAGAGTCAATGGGGGTCAAAGTGAAGGGCCTGAATGTTTAAGGGGGTATGTTTGACTTTAACTTACAGGTGGAGGTTTTCGTGCAGGGTTATTACAGGATCCAATTTGTGTTTAATCTTTCACAGACTGCAAGCACAAGAGAAAATTGGTTGGAGGCAGGAAATTCTAGAGGCTTCCAGGGCACAGGATATCAAGGCCTGACTAAAGTTAGAGAGAATGTGTCTATAGCCATGCTACCCTGAACAAGCCCAATTCTATCTGATCTCAGAAGCTAAGCAGGGTTGGACCTGGTTAGTACTTGGATGAGAGACCACCTAGGAAGTCCAGGTGCTATAGGCATTAAAAATAAAAAATAAATAAAAAATAAGGTCAACCAAGGGTTGCCTCACAATAAATAAATAAAATAAATATGATTTAACAAAGTTGGAGAGAATGTATTTATTCATAGCACTTATTTCTTAAATAGGGTGATGAGGACAGTGTTTTTGTTCATTTTTATGTATCAGATAGTTCATAATGAGAAAGAAATTTGAAAAGAAATGTCGGTGAACGTAAGCTCCAAGGTGAAGATAATAATAATAGCTAATACTGAGGCTTATTATGCACTTAAAAATAGTACTTAATAGCCACTATTCCTAGTCTTTACAAGTATACATTATTTAATCCTCACAATACTATGAGGTAGGAATTTTACTCCCAAATTACAGATAAGGTCAATGAAGCAGACAGAAGTTGAGTTATCTTGCCCATTGTCACCCAGTCAGTAGGCTGGAAAGCTGGGACTTGGGGTTGTGCTCTTAACCAAGACTTGTACTGCAACGTGGGCTCTTTTCACTATTGCATCCCCAGCACCTGGCACACGTGAAACCTACAGTAAGTTTTCAATAAATGAAGCCCAGAGAAGTTTAGCAAGTTCCCTTAGGTTACACAGCCCTTCAAGATTAGGGAGCCACATTGGCCAGTTCCTGTTTCAATGCTCCTTCCTCAACCTGGCCGCACCCTTTCTTCCTCTCCTGTTCCTCTCACTGTCCCCATTCCCGGCTGTTCCCAGTCACTATGCCAGCAACGGGAACCTGACTCAGCCAGACCGGAGCCAGGCTGCCGGCCCACACGCGGGCCGCACCGGCTGAAGACAATATGCTGCGAGGAGGCGGGATTGGCACATGGGATGGGGTTAGATTGGGCGGGGCCTGTGATGGGGTGGGGCTAGGAGGGGCTGCCGACACACGCAGAAGCAGCTGTCTTCGTGTTTGCTTGATCTCCTTGTCTGTTGCAGGCTTTGAGAGATCTAGCTATTGGGGGCCTGTTTTCCAACCAAAATGGCAGTGCCCTCGCAAGGGCCTAGACCAGGTGGACTTGGGAGTAGGTCCAAGGAGCTTTCCTCGTTGGGGGCACCAGATGCCATGGTGACTCAGATCCAGGATTCTAAGCTCAAGGCCTGGAAACGTCTACTGTGGTCATCGCTTTCCCGGCTTCAGTTTTCTCGTTTGTAAAATATGGCAGTTGCGGTATCTTTCCACTACTGGTGCCTGGAGGGCTTCAAGAGGTGCCCGACCCCCACCCCCACTCTTGTCCTCTAGCAAAGCTTCCACTGGTTTTCCAACTGTGATACAAAGACTAGCGTTTGCAGGATCCCCTGAGAACTTGTCAGAAGTGCAAATTCTTGGGCCCATCTCAGACTCACTGAATTAGGAACTCGAGGGGCAGCATCCAGCAATTGGTTTTAACCAGACCTCCAGGTGATTATGATGTGGGATCAAACTTGAAAACCGTTGTTCTCGCCTCTAATTTCTGGCCTAAAGCACGGCTGCCATCTTTCTTGTGCTCAAGATATCCTCAGTGGCTCCCTACTGTCATAGAACCAAGCCCAAGCCCTTCTCCTGCCATCCAAGGCCTTTCACAACTTAACTTCCCTTTACACTCCACTCCACCCCCAGCCAGCCTCTATGACTCTTCTGGAGTCTAGACAGCTAAGTAACTTGTCTTCCGCAAACCACATTCTGCACGTATTTCCAGCCCTTGTTAATGCTGTTCCCTGTGCCTGGAATGCCCTTTCTTTTGATCGAACATCACGTTTCTCTCTTTCAGGATACCTTCCCCAAATGCCCAATTCTTGATGCTTCCATCCTGGGAGTCCTCAGTATTTGCAGGTCTAAGCGTTGTTTGGGGCTTGGTTTTGTTATGGGCTAAATTGTGTCCCCCCAAAAAATCATTGATGAAGCCCCAACCCCTAGTATCAAAGAATGTGACTCTATTCAGAAATAAGGCCTTTAAAGAGGTCATTAAGTTAAAATGAGGCTGTTAGTGTAAGCTCTAATCCATTCTGATTAGTATCCTTATAAAGGAGGAAATCTGGACACACAGAGACACAAGGGATGTGTACCCACAAAGAAAATGTAAAAAGGCAGCAAGAAGGAGGCTGTCTGTAAACCAAAGAGAGATGCCAAAGAGGAAACCACCCCCCTGGCACCTTGATCTTGGGACTTCCAGCCTCTAGAACTGTGAGAAAATAAATTTCTGTTGTTCAAGCCAGTCTGTGGTATTTTGTTATGACAGCCCTAGTAGACAATATAGATTTCCAGGGTTAATTGTATTTTTCCTGAGGTCTCTCCTTCCCCTTTCTAAATGTCACTCTTCCTCAGGCCACTGTGGCAGTCTCTGCCATTGCTCCCTAGCATGACCCTGGGGCCTGAACAACAGTCATTTATCAGATGGGGATGCCCAGCTCTCCTAGAATAGGAGTGGATAGACTCAAGCAAAGGCAGTTGGACACTGTCTACTCCCTCATGTCTCAGCCTTGCAAATGGTTTCTCTCTGAGGAACAGTGGGATTAGCATTAAAAGGGAAGAATAAGTCATTTCCAGTTAGTGGATTCCACCTCCCTCATTCCCACCTTCCTCATCCCCTTTTTCTCAACTCAAGTCACACTGTGATACAAGTAACCTCAGTTAAAATGACCCACCTAGGAAACAACAAGCCCTGGAATACAGAGTCATGAAAACCATGGCTCCAGACTTGGCCCCTAACCTGCTATGTGGCCCTGGCTTAATCATGTCTCTCTCTGGGCTCTGGACTTTTCTGTGAAAGGAAGAGCCTGGATGAGCAGATGCCAAGCAGGTCTAGGTAAAGGCGAGAGGCTCCAAATGACCATAGCAATATGTGGGGTGGGAGGCAGGCAAATCAGGTTGGAGGAAAAAAAGAAGCTGGGCTATGGAGATCCTGGAAAATCACACCAGGAAGTAGGAGTTACGGAGCTAGGCAGTGGGGAGCCATAGCAGGCTCCCGAGCTATGGAAGGGGCACAAGAATGTGGACGATGACTGACTATACACAGGGGTACAGGAAGATGCTTCGGCCTACCCACACCCTTGCCTTCCTAGCTTCATCCCTCGCCACACTCCCCGTGTTTACTCCTAACCTCCCTGGAACATTCCGAGCCCTATCCTGCCTGACTGTTTTACCCTTGCTGTTCCCTTCGCTAGAAAAGTGGGAGAAGCAAACCTTGCTAGCCCTTACTCCTGTGCCAGGCACTGTGTAAGCACTTCACATATGTTTACTCATTAAATCCTCTCCACAACCCTATAGGTAGATACTATTATTACCCCTATTGTGCAGATGAGCAAGCTGAGGCATAGAGAAGTGACAGTCATGAAAACCTCATAATAGTGGCAGAACTGGGATTCAACTCTTACCCTATGTGAATGGTTTGCCCCTCCTTCACTGTCTAACATAAAACCCCTCACCATACACACCTCCCACTACCCCTTACCATCTGTGGTTTTCATTAGAGCTTGGTATCCCCCTGACATTTTGCTTTTTCATTTTTGGTTTTTGTTATCTGAGTTGTCCATCAGGTTGTGAACTCTGTGAAGGCAAGATTGTGTCTTGTTTACACCTGTATCCCTAGTTTCCAGCCTAGCACACAGTAGGAACTCAATAAAGTTTGTTGAATGATTGACTGAAGGAACAAGAATGTGGATGTGAGATGAGAAAACTCAGTCCAAGCCTCACTGGACCTCTATCCTTTCCTGAACCCCTAAGCCCAAGAGAAAAGATCCCCCCTCCTGCTTTGTGCTCCCTATCCCATCCCTGTACTTATTAGCCCACCCAAATGTGTCTACCCACTAGATTGTTCACCACCTAACGACAGCAACTATGTCACGATCATCTTAATACAAAATATACTAATTATAACACAATTTTGAGCATTTGTTATGTGTCAGGCACTGTTCTAGGCATTTTACATGAACCCATTTACTCTTTCTAACAATATTGTGAGGTGTATACCACTATCTCCATTTTACAGATTAGGAGACTGAGGCACAATTAAGTTAAGTATCTTGCCCACAGTCATAAGCCTAGCAAAGGGCAAAACCAGGATTTGGATTCAGGCCCTCCAGACTCCAAAGACAGTGCTTTTTTTCTCCACTGGAGCCCTGGGTGGGGCTGAGGCCTGGATTGAGCTCTGGCCTCCTCATGCGCTGGCCAGCATCTCTTCCTGACTACGAACATGGGTCTGCAGGGCCTCGGGGTCAGACACCGAACATCAGTGGACCTGAAGCCTGACATACATAGGCTGTGCCTGTGAATCTACTGGGGTTTCCAGTGTAGGGGAGAGAGATGGTAGGGCAGCAGCTTCTGGGCTATACTAGTTTCTTGTTGCTGCCACAGACGTGGTGGCTTAAAATAACACAAATTCATTATCTTACAGTTCTGTAGGTCAGAAGTCAGACAGAGGTCTCTAAAATCAAGGTGTCAACGGGGTACATGAGGAGTGAATTCGTTCTCTTGCCCGTTCCAGCTTCTAGAGGCCTCCTGCATTCCTGGGCTCTTGGCCTCTTCCTCAGTTTTCAAAAACAGCAGTTGCGGATCCAGTCCCTCACGTTGCCATCACTCTAACTCTGCTTCCTTCCTCATTTCCCCTTCTCTAGTCCCCTTCTTCTGCCTCCCTCTTCCACTTTTACAAACTCTTGTGATTACATTGGCCCCATCCAAACCTTTGAGAATAATCTTCCCACCTTAAGGTCAGCTGATAGTAACCTTAAATCCATCTGCAAACTTAATTCCCCATTTCTATGTAAGCTAACAAATTCACAGGTTCTGGGGATTAGGAAGTAGACATCTTGGGAAGAGGGACATGATTCTGCCTACCACACAGGTGTTTCTCAGATTGTTCCTCAACCCTCTCCAGCCCAAAATATCTGTGAAATCACTGGAGCAGCCCCAAACACCTGCCCAATGGGGACAGCCCGGACCCCAGGTCCCTCAAGGTCTCCTTTGTTGGGGCAGGTACTGGGCACCGGCCTCCCTCAGAGAAGCCTCTCACAACCTACAAGGAAGAATATACATGGAGGCCAGCCAAGGACTTGCAACTGACCACTTGGAAAGAAAAGATTGGCCCCCTCAGAGCATTTTCACCTGTTATCAATATCTTACTAATCCTGAGCAGGAGGCCATGAAGAGATAGATTCTCATCACCATTTTAAAGGACAGGAAAGTGAGGCTTGAAGAAATGAGGTCACTTGCCCAACATCTTGATGAAGCTTAAATGCACATGCTCTGAATCATGGGCTCATTTTCCTACAACCTTGTTTCTCACAGTGAGGGATTTGCATTGTACAGGTAGCCAGGATCCTGGAATTCAAATAAAAATGACCCATGACCCTTCTTGCCCATGGTAATGTTTTGTTGAGCAAAAGTTACCTAAAATATTCCTTCATTATTAAAATAGCACAAATACTATAAAATAAAGTGCAAAAGCCGTTTGAATTAAAAAAAAAAAAAAAGCCTGAGACCTAAGAGAATGTGATGGGGGGAGGGTTACATGTATCATATATGTTAATCTTGGAGGTACATTTTTCCATCCCCTGATCTTGAGGGACATTCCAAAAACTAAGATGCCACAGCACCAAAAGAGCATTGCAGCATGTGCATACACACACACACACACACATATTGCTATTCTCCCCAGAGGCCCAGAAAAACCCGTGGTCCAGCTGCAGCTGACTCAATTCTTCCTTTCCAATATGCATGCTTTTTTCCCCCTTACCTGACTGCACAAGCTAGAACCTCTAGTTCAACATCGAATAGAAATAATGAGAGTAGACCTGAAATTAGGGAGAAAACATTCAGTCTTTTACCATTGTTAAAATGTTAAGATGTTAGCTGTGGATTTTTCATAGATGCCCTTAATCAAGCTCACAAGTTTCCTTCTATTCCTAATTTACCTAGAGTTTTTATCAGGGATGAATGTCAGAATTTGTCAAATGCTTTTTCTGCCCTTATTGAAATGATCACATGGTTTTTCACTTTTAGTCTGTTCATGTGGTGAATTACACTGATTTTAATAGTACACCAACTTTGCATTCCTGGGATAAACCACACTTGATGTGATGTATTATCCTTTTCATATATTGCTAAGTTCAATTCACTAAAATTTTGCTATTAATTTTAGCATCTATGTACATGAGAGATATTGGTCTGTAATTTTCTTTTCTTGTAATGTCTTTGAATGGTTTTGGTATGAGAGTAATGCCAGCCTAATAGAATGGGTTAGGAAGTATGATCTCATTTTTAATTTTCCAGAAGATTTTGGGCATAATGGTATGCTTTCTTCCTTAAATATCTAGTAGAATTCTTCAGTGAATCCATCAGGGCTTAGAGTTTTCTTTGTGGGGAGATTTTTCACTACAGATTTAATGTCTTTAATAGACATTGGGCTATTCAGGTTATCTATTTCTTCTTGCGTGAGTTTGGAAGTTTGAGTCTTTCAAGGAATTGTCTGCTTTATCTAAATCATCAAGTGTATTTGCACATCTTGTATATAACATTCCCTTATTATTCTAATAGCCATAGACTCTGCAGTGATGCTCATTCTCAGCATTGATAATTTTTAACATATTTTTTGTTTTTATTCCTTTAGTTTTTGTTCTGATCTTTATTATTTTTCTTCTTCTACTTACTTTGGGTTTCATTGCTCTTCTAATTCTTTAAGGTAAACACTGAGGTAACAGATTGAGGATATTTTTTAATATAGACAGTTGAGTGTTGTAATTATTCCTCTACATACTGTTTTAGATGCATCCCACGAATTTGGATATGTTGTATTTTAATTTACATTCAGTTAAAAATACTGTTTAATTTACCTTTAATTTCTTCTTTGCAATATAATTTATTTAGAAGTATGTTGCTTAATTTCCAAATACTTGGGGATTTTCCAGAGATCTTTCTGTTGTTAATTATTTCCACTGTGATCATAGAACATACTTGGTATGACTTGAATCATTTTAAATTCATTGAAACTTGTTTAATGGCCCAGAGTGTAATTTGTCTTGATAAATGTTCTGTATGCACTTGAAAAGAATGTACATTCTTCAGTTGCTGGATATAGTGTTCTAGAAATGTCAATTAGGTCAAGTTCGTTGGTAGTGCTTTTGAAATCTTCTAGATCATTCTATATCACTGATTTTTCTGGTTATTTGTTTTATGAATTATTGAGAGAAGAGCATTGAAATATGTCTTTAATTGTATATTTGTCTATTTCTTCTTGCAGTTCTATTACTTTTTGAAGTGTAGTTATTAGGTATACAAACATTTAAGATTGTTGTGTCACTTTGATGAATTGACCTCTCTATCATCATAAAATAAACTCCTTTATCCCTGGTATTGGTTTTGCTCTGATATCTACTTTATCTGATATTAGCAGAGCCACTTCACTTTTCTCTTGATTAGTATTAGTATAGTATATCTTTTTCTATCATTTTACTCCTAACCTTTTTTTTCTTTGTATTTAAAGTGGGTTTCTTGTTGGGTTTTGCTCTTTTTTATTTTTTTTTAAACTTTCAACAGTGAAACTTTGTTTAAATCGAATAATGAAAGTAGTTTGGATGAGAAACATAATTTAGGGGGTTCATACTTTTATCCAATCTGACAATCTCTGGCTTTTTCTTTGGGTGTTCGCATTTAATCACATTTAATATGACTATTGATAGGGCTGGGTTTAAATCTATCATTTTGCTATTGGTTTTCTATTTGTCCCATTTGTCATTTGTTCCTTTTTTCATCTTTTTCTGCCTTTAAAAAATTAACTGAGTAGTTTTGTATGATTCTATTTTATCTCCTTTGTTAGTTTATTAGCTGTAACTCTTTTTGTATATGTGTCGTTTTAGTGGTTCTTTAGTATATTTCTTTAATTTATCACAATCTACTTTCAAATGATACCATACCATTTCACAGAGTATAGAATATAATCACATTCTTAAATTTGTCTCCTCACAGCTTTTGTGTATTATTATCAGACATTTTACATTTACATTTGTTATAAATTCAACAATACACTGTTATTATTTTTCTTTTTACCAGCCAATTCTATTTTAAATATATTAACTAATTAGAAAAATCATCTTAACATTATGTATGTAGTTACCATTCCCAGAGCTCTTTATCCTTTGTGTAGATCTAGGTTTCTATCAGGAATCATTTTCCTTCTTCTTGAATTTAAAATTTCCTTCAGCTTGAATTTTCTTCTACTTGAATCCTGCAAGAATTTTAAATTTTTATAGAGCAGATATGCTGGTAATGAATTCTTTCCACTTTCATATGTCAAAAAAAGTCTTTCCTTCACTTTTATTTTTGAAAGATGTTTTTGTTGGTTAGAAATTTTTCTTTTTTTTTTTCTTTTGATACATTGGGAATGTTTCAATCTTCTATGTGGCATTTTTTACAATGAGAAATCTGCTGCCATCCTTAGCTTTGTTTTTCAGCATGCAATGTGTCTTTTTTCCCTCTGGCTACTTATAAATTTTTCTTTTAATCACTAGTTTTAAGCAATTTGATTATGATGTGCTTTGGTTTAGTTCTTTATGTTTCTTTTGCTGGATTTTGTTGCATTTCTCGGATCTGTGTGTTTATAGTTTTCACCAAATTTGGAAATTTTTTCAGCCATTATTTCTTTAAATCTTTTATCTATACTGCTCTCTCTTCCTTCAGGGATTTCAGTCTCACATGTATTTGGCCTCTTGAAGTTGTCCTACAGTTGACTGTAGGACTCTGTTCATTTTTCTTAACCCATTTTTCTTGCTGTGTTTCATTTTGGGCAGTTTCTTTAACTATGTCTTCAAATTCACTATTTTTTTTTCTGTAACATTCAATCTGTCATTAAGTCTATTCAATATATTTTTCATTTTAGACATTGTGGCTTTCATCTTTAGAAGTTTGATTTAGATCTTTTTATGTCTATATGTCTCCACTAAAGATGTTAAATCTTTAGCTTCTTGAACTTATGGTATACAGTTAAAATAGTCTCTTTTATACTCTTTATTTATTACACACTAATGACCCTCTCTTTATTGAGTGTTGCATTTTCCTTTTTCTTTGCATGCCTGGTAATTGTGATTAGATGCTAAGCATTGTGACCTTTTGGGGTAAACTCCTTTTGTATTCCTAAAATTATTCTTGAGATTAGTTCTGGGACATGGTTAAGCTACTTGGAAGAGTGTGATCCTTTTAGGTTCTGATATTAAGCTTCATTAGGCAGGATATGAGTAGCATTTAGTCTAGGGTTAAGTATCCCACCAGTGAGATGAGCTCTTTCATAATATTCTAACTGATGGCCAATAAGGTATGATGTTTTACACTCTGGTTATTGGGAACAGGCACTATTCTGAGTTTTGTAGAGCTCCAGGTATTATTTATTCTAATCTTTTGAGTTTTTTCCCTGGCCTTGGGTAGTTTTCTCACACACATGTGCTGATCGGTACTCAGCTGAATACTAGAGGGAACTCTGCCTTGCCCAATGTAGCTCTCTCCTACCCAATATTCTTTCCTGTGAATTCTAGCTACCTTGGCTTCCTTGAACTCCTAGCTTCATCTTCTCAGCTCAGGGTGATTGCTGGGCTCTTCCTGGGTCACTGTCCCTTTGCTATGGCCTGGAAACACCCTTCAGGCAGCAATCCGGGTGATTCATAGCTCATCTCATTTGTTTTCTATCACTATCCTTTGTTGCCTGATATCCAAAGTCTTGAGTGTCATTTCTTACATTTTGTCTTGTTTTTAAGTTGTTTTCAGGTAGCAGGGTAAATCTAGGTCCTACTATCAGAAAGGATCAATGATTGGAATTTGAAATTTAAAACAAAAACAGTACTATTTAAAATAGCATTTAAAATATTAAATACAGATATATTGGACAAAAGATGCACAAAACCTGCACAATAAAAGCTACAAAACATTGCTAAGAGGAAATTAAAGCATACTTAAATAGAGAAATATGCCATCTTCATGTATTAGAAGACTCATCATTGCTAAGATATCAATTCCATCCAAATTGACATATAAATTCAGTGCAATCCCAATCAAAGTCCTGGCAGGCAGTTTTTGTTGAAATTGACAAGCTGGTTCTAAAATCCATATGGAAATGCAAAGGACCTAAAACAGCCAAAACAATTTTGAAAACAAAAATCAAAATTGGAGAACTTACACTACCACCTACCCTCAAGACTTATTATAAAGCTACAATAATCAAGACAGTGTGGTGTTGCCCTCAAAATAGGCAAATAGATCAATAAAACAGAATAGAGTCCAGAAATAGATCCACAAGTAAACAGTGGATTGATTTTTGACAAATATTCCAAGATAATTCAATGGGGGAACAAGAGTCTTTTTAATGAATGGTGCCGGGACAATTGGATATCTATATGCAAAAAGAAAAAAAAAAAATAGAAAAAATCCATACCTTGCACCATATATATTTTAAAAAACTCAAAATAGATCATAAACCTAAATGTAAAATATAATACTATAAAACTTTAGGAGAAAACCTTTGTGACCTTGGATCAGGCAAAAATTTCTTACCTACACACCAAAAATACAATTAATATAAGAAAAAAATGATAAATTAGATTTCATCAACATTAGAACTTCTGCTCTAGTAAGAGAATAAAAAGAGTAGCCACAGACTGATGGAAATACTTGCAAATCAAATATTTGATAAAGGATTTGTACCCAGAACATATATAGAACTCTCACAGAACTCAATAATGAGAAAATAAACAACCCAATTTAAAAAAAATGGGCAAATGATTTGAATAAACACTTCTCCAAAGAAGGTATACAGATAGCAAATAAGCAAATGAAAAGATGCTCAATATCATTAATCATCAGAGAAATGTAAATTAAAAACCACAATAAGATATCACTGCACACCTATTAGAACATCTAACACCAAAAAGACTGTTTGTACCAAGTGTTTGCAAGGATAGGAAACAACCGAAATTCTTTTACACTGTGGATTGGAATGAAAATGGTAGAGCCACAGTGGAAGACAGTTTAGCAGTTTCTTTTAAGAGTTAAACGTGCATCTACTGTGTGACTCAGCCTCCCATTACTAGGTATTTCCCCAAGAATAGTGAAAGCTTATGTTCATACAAAGACTTGTATGTGAATGTTCATAGCAGATTTATTTGTAATAGTAAAAAACTAGAAGCATCCTAAATGCCCATCAATAGGTGGATGGATAAACAACTTGTGGAACAGCCATTCAATGGAATACTACTCAGCAATAAAAAGGAATAAACAATTCACATATGAGTGATATAATTCTGCTGGGTGACAAAAGCCTTACACACAAGAATACATACTGTCTGACTATTTATATAAAATTCTTGAAAATGCAAACTAATGTATAGTAACCCAAAGCAGATCAGTGGTTGCCTGGGGACTGCGGTGTGGGCTGGAGAAAGAGGAAAAGAGAGAAGGATTACAGAATGGCACAGGAAACTTGGCAGCGATGGACATGTTCATTTTCTTGATTATGGTGATGTTTTCATGAGCGTAAACATATGTCAAAACTTATCACGTTGTACACTGTAAATACATGCAATTTATTGTATGTCAACCACATCTTAACAGAGCTGTTTTTAAAACATGAAAGAAAGAAACACAGAGATAAATCTGACCTGGATTCTGCTTCCAGCACCCTCATGGGGAGGAGGCGGAGGGCTGTGCATTGTAACCTAATCAAAGCCTGAGGCTGGAAGGGTGAAGCTGAAGGGCGGAGTTTGGGCACACAGTGTGGGTGAGAATAGCACTGAAGTTCCTGAAGTCACCCTCCCACATGAGAGGCTGGCTCTGCCTTATCTCGAATAGCCTTCTCTCTCCAACATTCTTTCATCCTAAGAAGTTTCAAGCCAAAAAGAGACTTCCTGAAATTGGTCAGGGCAGACTAAGGAGGCAAGAACAATAGTAAAGCCCCAACTCTGGGGCCAGGCTCCCTGCACACATTATTGTATTTAACTCTCCCATCACCTTATAAGTGAGCTATTATCGTGGTCTCATTTCACTAATAAAGAAACTGAAGATGGGGTTGGAGGGGACAAGAAAAATGGAGGCTGCGAAAGGTGACATGACTGATCCAAGGACAATGGCTGAGTTAGCCTCCTAGCCACAGCACGCCCCTGGGGATGTTCAGGAGGCTAGAGGACTAGTGGTTGGCAGGGAAGTTTTAAGCCTTTTCTCAACCCTGGGTACTCTTATTTTGGAGATCCCACCCCACTCTGTATAAGGCATATTAAAAACACAGCTTCTATAGTGAATATGATTTTTACTGTGATTATTCATTTTATTGCAGTGTCCTTGTTGCATGTGAGAGCCAAGACATGTATTTTTTCCCGGTTTCAAACATTCGATTAAGCTCTAAGTTCTAATGGCAAAGTAGCCTTATTTGTTGAGGGTCTTTTTAGGAGGTGTGATGGGGGCCCTGGCTTTGTAGACAAGGATGTGAAGGCCCAATAAGGGGCCCTAGGCTCAAATATAGGCAGTGAGGAGCAGTGCTGCTGGGTAGCTTGGCTTTGCATGCAAGCTTAAGTCAAAGTTGTCGGGTGCATATCCTGGCTGCCCTGCCATTCCTGTATGACCTTGGAACAGTTACTTTACCTCTCTGAGCCTCGTTTCTTCTTCTGTAAAGTTGGGATCTTAATACCTACTCGACAGGGTCAGTGACTATAGCATGTTTGGTTGGATGGTATTTAAGGAACTTTGCTGTGCAGAGATATGTGAAGACTCAAGAACTAACGTCCGAACAGATGTCGGAAATCCCGTCCTATCGGCCATTTCGGTGCACCCCCTGGACTCGGGCTGTTTTCCTTTGGAGTCATCTTACCTTATCAAGTCACAAGTCCCTGAGTCACCCCCAGCCCTGGTGCCAGCTCCCTGGCTGTCCCCGCCATACTTCCTGTGGCCCTCCTCCACCCGCCCCCATATTGTTCCCTGCCCCACCACATTCAGGAACGTTTTGTCTCCCTGGGTCTGGCGACTGTGAGCCGCTGGGAACAGGAACTGCACAGAGGCCCCTAGCCATTTCCAGGAAGTCCATGTGGAATGGAAGGGAACGTGTCAAGCGGCAGGCCTGTCTGCCCAGCCTGGACTCCAGCTTGCAGCCACTCACCGCCCATTCCTTCCACCCCTGGCCAGCTATGACGGAGGGCAGTAACAAGATCAGAACAAGGAACATCAGGCAAACTTGGGCCCCTCCTGTGCCTTTTATAGTCACAACGTTCACCCACCACTCTGTCAGGGTCCTGAATATGCCATTAAAGTTTCTGGATATGGGGAGGTCCAGAAGCCCTGGGGTAGAAGCGGGACAACCTGAGCACTGGAGAGGGGAGGGGAGCATTGGTATTAGTTACTTATAACACATATATAACTGCATAAATATTTTAACCACTGGTATGGCCATGCCCATGCATGCCAGCTGAGGGTCAGCCATGCAGGTTTAACCTCCTCTATCTACTCAGGTGCCTCCCTTCCAGGAAGCTCTGCCTGATCCCAAAGTATAAGGGACATTTTCCAGTGGTTGTGCTTAGCACTTGTCACTCCATGATCCCCAATACCTATCCCCTTATCTGTCCATCTCTTGAGATATTCTGGGGAGAGGGGCTCAGGCTGTCTTTTCCATCTCCACCTCCGTGAAAGGGGCTGCACTTTTTTGTCAAATAAGTAAACGGCATTATATAGGTTCAGAACCTGTCAGGCCTGGATTCAAATCTCCGCTTCTCCTCTCATAATTATGTGATTTTTGGTATGTTTGTAAACCCCTCATGCCTCAGTTTCTTCCTCTTTCAAATGAATTAACATTAGCTGCCTAAGGCTTTAGTTGGGACCATTTGGGCAGTGTCTTCTCTCTCTTTTCACCAACCCTTAGATGAAGCTTGAGCCACTACCTGCCACAGGCCCAGACAGAGGGGTAGCTTTGGCTTTCTGGTTGGAGGGAGACAGATCTCCTGAGAGACCTCATCTGAACTTGGCTGCTGCCCACACCCTCCCAACTCTGCTAAATGCAACACCCATCCCCTCTTGTGAAGTCCCAGGCCTTGAATGGGTGCATCGACGTACATAATACTTGTGAAACGGTCACTGTCAACATAATAGGAACAACTTACGTTTACAAAATAACTTTGGGAGTCACTAAATGCAACACCCATCCCCCCTTGTGAAGTCTCAGGCCTTGAATCGTGCATCGACGTACATCTTGTGAAACGGTCACTGTCAACATAATGGGAACAACTTACGTTTACAAAATAACTTTGGGAGTCATACACCTGATCTTAATTAACCTACCTGTTATAAGCACTCTATAGCATCAATAACAGGAGCTGCCCTTTTGTAGAGATGAGAAAACTGAGGTTCCAAGCGTCTCACAGCATGCTTGCTAATGGTGGGATTTCAGGCAGCAGTCAATGGGGTGTAAGAGGAAATCGAGGGAGGGCAAAGGGGCTTTCCCTAGGCTTTTGAAATCTGATCCCACAGGTGATCATGCCCCTTCTACCTACTAGTTAGACCTGGAAAAGCAAACAAACCCTGATCCCTTGCTGACTCCCTAACCAAGGGAGGATCCAGGGAGAAACTTGGCCCAGGGAATGTACCGAGCTGGCTCTCCACCCTTCGTTTTTATAAGTTCAGGCAGGAGAAAAGGCTGGGAGAAAATCTGCTACTAATAAGGAAATCAATTAGTTGGTGTGCGTGTCACGAAATGCTTCAATAAAGATCTGCCTTTCGGGGATTTTTTTCCTCCCCCTTTAATTTTTTCCCCCAAAGAGACACGGCTGGGGCCAGAAGGCGTTTCCAGCATCCTCCCATCCGAGTGAGGCGTCATAGCTGCGTCTGGAGCTGATTACCAGAGGGATATGCTCCATTGCCCTGCTGGCATCATGGGCAGCTACAGGGTCCCCTTCTCTGCCTGGCCCAGCCACACCCATGGGGGGTCAAGGAGGTGGGGTTGTGCCCACTGCAGGTCCCAATCAACCAGGCTAAGAAGAAGCTTCATGGCCCTCCAACACACACAATGATACACATATACACAGTCACAAATCACTTCCCCCCGCATAATCACACACGCATCCACAAACACACATATAAACTCACAATAACATACTCACAGACAGCCCAAATTGCCCACAGACCACATATCACAACCCATACATGTAGACACACAATTACACACATACTCACCCCCAACACACATATGTACCATCACCCTTCTCCATACACATATATAATCGCACACACGCTCCAATCATATATACTCACATATACAATCACCCACACATAATCTACACACATATACTCTCACCCATGCAATTACACCACATACCATCCCCCAAACAGAATCACACACCTAATCATACAGTCATTCACATAATCACAAACACATACCTAATTGCCTACAGTTGTACATACAATCACACACATATATTTGATGTGGGAATCCAAGAATATCTAAGCTAGGATGGATCTTCAAAGTCTTCAATTCCAAACTCCCTTCATATTAACAGTGGGAAACTGAGGCCCAGAGAGATGACGTAAATTGCACAAATGGCAACTCTCTATCCTAACCCACCCAGGTAAAGATATCTTGGGACGAGAAATATTGACCAGGGTATCCGGGGCTGATAGAAGGTGGGAGAGAGGGACTCAGCTGGAGATCAACCCCCAAAGAACTTCAGCCAAATCTTCTAATGAGGAAATGTAAAAAATAATAATCAGGAAGGACCCCACAGAGCCCAATAATTCCCCCAGTCTCTGCCCAGCCTTGAGAGCAGCACAGTCTAAGTGCAGAGACCATGACCTTACTGGGGATCAGGCTTCCTGAAACTTGGCTCTGCCATTTACCTGCTGGGAGACCTAGGGCAAGGTACTTCATCTCTCTGAGCCTCAGTTTTCTCAACTATAAAATGGGAGTAAAACTGACCTCACAGGATTGTGGGGAGAGAGAACAAGTTAATGTCTCCAGAGCATCCAGCACTGTGGCCAGTAGGTAGCAGGTACTCAACCAATCCTACTTTCTTTTCCCTCTGTTCCTTACTCAGGCCACAGTTTTGCTGTGTGACTTGGTTGAGTCTCTTTCATCTCTAGGCTTGGCCTCCCCATCTAAAGAGATCTCTAATGCCAAATAGCAATGAGTTTCTCGGCTGAGGACTGGTGAGCAGAGTCGACCCAGGTGGTAACCAAGGTGATGGCCTGGAACTCGCCCCTGAGACTCTGGGCCTTTAGGTTAGAGGGGAGCAGGGCTATCGCCCCTCAGAGAGAAAGCTTTGAGGGGAACTCAGCCTTTGTCAGCCCCTGCCTGGTGAGGCTGGTATTTGAAATATTCTTCTGAGCGGTTGAGAGACGCTGGGAGGTCTCAGGGCAAGCTGGGAGGAGGGATGGGGTTGCCTAGGAAACCATGTGTTTTCACTTTTCTGAGAGAGGGGGGCCCTGAAGAGGAAGGGCCTGGGGTGCATACAAGTGGAGGAGAGTAGAGGGGGAATGTGTGCCCTTGGGGGGCAAGCTGAGGGGGAAAGGAGGAAGCCAGCCGGGAAGGGGCTCAGTGAGAGAGAGGGTTGAGGGGAAAGTTTATGGGCCTCAAATGACTGAGGGCAAACAGCAGACTCAGAACCACCAAAATGCTTGCCAAAACTACAGATTCCCAGGCCCTGCCTGGGACCCACTAAGTGGGAGGGCAGGAGGCTGGATGGGGGATAAAATCTGTTATTAACCAGCTCCTGGCCTGGGAATATGGGGAGGACAACAGGGGTATCAAATTAGGATGAAGGAAAATGAGGCCAAACCTGGCCCCTCTTGGGACCAGGGTGTCTTCATCCATAAAAATAGGGCTGGAGGAGGGTGGGGCAAATGGCACCAAAGGCCTCGCCACAAGTCCAACCCCCAGTGGCTGTGGCAGGAAGGCAGCAGCATGGGCCTTCTGCAACAGGATGATCTGGGCTCAAATTTCATTTCTCTTAGTTACTGTCTTGACCAAGTCCAAGTCATTTCCATGAGCTTCAGTTTGCTTGACTGTCAGATGGATATAACACCTATTATTTTTTTATCATATTATTAATGTGGTAAAGTAACATGTAATATGAAAACTGTTCTTTCGTCCTTGGCTTGGGGTATAAGAGTTTCTCAAATCTGGCCCCCACTTACCTTTCTAATCCCCCTCCCCCAGCCCCACTATGTCCTGCTATACCTCAGATTCCTGCATGGGCCCCCAGGCCTTTGACTGTGCTGAGCTCTCTGCCTTCTTCCTTTTAACCACCCAGACCAGTTCGAGCAACCCTTTCTGGGTGGTTCCCTGGCTTCTCTTTTCCCTTATGACTTCTCAGTGCCTGCTCCATCCCTGTCAAAGCTCTTCACCACACTGCCTCTCAGCTCAGCAGCCCCCTAGCTGACACATGGCACTGGCAGAGGGCAGGGGGGCTGTTGTTGTGTAGCTGCATGAACTCTGGACTGAGACTCACCTGCAAGACTGACCTGCCTTAGAGCCCCAAAGAGGTTATACTACCTCCTCCCATCCCAGGTGTGTTCACCTGCAACTTCCAGGGTTCCTTCAGACCACCTGAAGCTGGGAGGGAGTGGAGAGATGACTTGTCCTATTTTTCATGTACAGGTTCTGTTCTCTTCAGCACCTAGGGGCTGAAGGTGGTCTTTGGGTGGCACTTCAGAGAGGAAGATTCCTATAAGCTGAGGTGGAGAAGGTAATCATTCTAAGAGAGCAACCTGAGCATGGTCCCTGTGGCTGACACAGAGACAGCTAGAAAAGGGGACTCAGCTGTCTTCATCCCCATTGCGAAGGAATCCAGCTATTTTTGCTGGGTCAGGCCTAGGCCCCCACAGGCCTCATTGGAGGTTGGCATATTCTGGGACTCAGCTGGCCTTGCCTCTTTGTCACTGGCACCTAAACCCAGAATGGGGAAAATCTTGATGGGAGGTTGGGGGCGGGATGGCTTTGGTTAGTTATGTCCTTCTCTGGGCCCCGAGTATCTCTTCTATAAAATGGGAATGGGGCAATCTCCCACAAAGGCCCTCCGGGCTCCAAGTTGGCCAGTTCCTCCCACATCGGCTGCCAAGAGGGTGGTTAGGGCCTCCCTGCCCCTTCGGTGGGCCTTCGCAGGCCCCTCCACCAGCCGGCACCCCCACCTCTCCCACACCCTCCCCAGGCCCAAGGGACTAGAGAGAGGCAGGCTCGGCCTCCCCTCTGCTCTGCGGGACAGCCCCCACCTCAGCTTTGCCCTGGGGGAGCCCGGAGGGACCAGCCCGCCAGCGTGGAGCCGGAGCAGGAGCCGGGTGGGGGGAGTGGCCGGCCCGCCGGGGAGGCTGGCGGCGGGAGACAGCGCGGAGACAGGCGCGATAAGCCGGCGGCTCCGCGGGCGGCCCCTCCCGCCCCGCTGGGTCACAAAAACCCGAACTCAAACATCCGGTGCTGGGAGGGGCGGGGCAAGGCGGGAAGGGGGACCCACTCAGACGGGACTCCCGGCGTGGCCCCACCCTGTTAGGACCCTGCCCCTGCTTCTGGGTGGCTGGGGGTTGGGGAGGTCAACCCTACTGTACCCCACTCAGACAGGCCATGGACTACGGGCTCAACTCCTTGCTCTCACCCTTAGGGACTGACTGTAGGGCACAGGAACTGGGGTGGGCAGTGGTCTCTAGGAACCTGGGAACGGAGCATTCTGAAGCCCCAGGCCCTACAACCCCGCTGCCAGCAGACTTTCCTCATCCCGGCTGGAGTCTTCTAATGGGGGTGGGGGTCAGGAGTGGGCACTTCCTGTCCTGGGGGACCACCCATCCTGAGATAATGGTACATGGGAACTAACCCCCAGCCCAACTGGGGCTGCACTTTAAGACTCCGGAAGTGGGTGAGGTCTAGTTACCAGCATTTACTGACCACACATACTGTGTGCCTAACAATTATTATCATTATTATCCTTTAAAATAGAAAGACTGAGAAAGACTGGCTGGACTTGGCTAAGACCCCTGTCCCTCCGAGCATCACACTCTCGTCCTTTTACAACTTCTCACTCAAACTTCTCAATAGCCTGCACTTGCTCCATACACTTCCTTTAATCCTTTTGTATCCGTGTTTTCATTCACTAACACTTATTCATTCAAATTCACTAGGCCCTTACTCCATACCAGGTGCCAAGTCTGGTGCTGCAATCTGTGGAGGACACAGCATAACCAGCCCCTGCTCCTCACAGCACTTCACAGAGAAAGATAAGGAGCACTAAAAATATATTGACAGCAGTGAGGAGTATTTAGCAGTTGATACAGTGTGTACAAAACAAGAGAACTGGCCTACTTTGGAATGGGGAGTGGAGGTCAGGGACCTCCCTTTAGAAAACAATTTGCCCCAGGGATCTGACAGCCAAGTAGACCCAGGTGAAGGGGGTGAGGGTGTGGACTATGGGGGGGTCTCCTATGTGGAGGTGCTCAAGGAAGAGGGGACCCCCGCAAGTAGACGCTTGAAACAGGCACCTTGTTCAAAGCTGGGACCCAAAATGTGAATGCGGATGGGGCGGAAACCGGAAGGTGTCAAGAGTGGTGGTCCCTGGTAAGGATGGTGGAAGGGAAGGCAAGAGAGTGTTAGAAATCTGGGTGCACACAGCCGCTGTGTGGTGAATGGACTCGAGCGGTAAGGACAGAGCAGGGTGACCATACAGAAGGCTGTGGCGTATGACCACGAAAGAGATTCCAGGGGCTTGGCCTCATCTGGCTTCTGCGTCGTCACTCCGCTGAACTACATTTGACGGGTTCACGCGTCATCTCCATGTGGCCAAATCCACATGTTGGGCCCGATGGCTGCTCCCTCACTGAACTGCCCCAGTCTATGGCATCCTAGGGCCCGTGGTCTCCAGTACCTACCCCCTCCGCCTCCCTACCACTTCTGCTTAGGCTCCTGAAGGGGGTCCTGTCCTTCCACTCCCCGTCTAATGTCAGGACATTCTGGCTTCAGGCTCACCTCCCTGCCCTCAGTCTCTCACGACAGCCTTACCCATACTGCCTGGACACAAATGACTTTCAAATATCTTCACCCTCTGCTCCAAACACCTTTGTCTGCTGTACTCTGGACACTCCACCTGTCTTTCTTTGGGCACCTGAAAAAAACCTTTCCCCAAAGGACATGTTTAGATTTCCTCTGCACTTCCCCACCAGAAACTGAGAGCTCTCCTTTACCCTACCTACTCTCTCACACACCTGACCCCACCAGTCTCCCTTCATATCTCAAACTCATCTGCTCCTCTCCCTCCCCACAGCAACTGCTTTTCTGAAACACGGATCTGCCTTAGCTCTCCTCCACGCTGGTTCTCCGATTTGCAATCGGCCTCAGAACAAGCCCAGGTTTCCTGGCACAGCTTCCATGGCCTCCAGGGTCCAAGATTTACAGCCTTATCTCCCACCAGTCCTCCTGCCTCACCCTGCCATTCTCTAGACACACTTTTGCAGAGGCTATTTCTTCTACCTAGTGATCTGCAGAATCTGCTCAGAGACCCTCTCCTCCAGGAAGCCTCCCCTAACTCCTGGTTCTGCTTGCTCCCTGTATTTCTCCCACTTGGTGTTGGTGATGGATAGAGAAGACAGACTTTGCCCTTCCTATATGGTCAGGACTTCCTGGGGAAGAGGTCTGGCCTAACAGACCTGGCTCCAGGAGTCAGGGCCACAGAAATATGGGACATCAGGGACAGGCAGAGCGTAATTCCAGCTCCAGGATGGATCATCAAGATGATTGCAGAGGGGAGCCTGTTTAAAAATGAGATCATCCCCATTGGCCCAGAACCCTTCATACCAACTAGACTCAGCTTTCACGGAGGTGTTGTGGGAGGCCTCAGGAAGACATCTCACATCACCCATCTGCCATCCTGAAAATCCACTTAGATCTCCACTCCTTTCTGATAAGCATTATCTTCCCATCTTCCTTGATCAACTGCAAACTCTCCAAGAAGGGATATGCACATTGAACAGCCACTTCTTGCTAGATTCCCCTTAGAGCTCAACCATCCAAACCTGATAAGCCAGCATGCTGTCTAGGGCTGTGTTATAGGAGGGTACTTATGTTTCAACACTCTGTGTACACAAAGCAGAACCCTGATGAACTCTGTGTTCACAAACACACATTGGAGGGATTACCTAGAGGGCTGTTTCCCAAAGTGGGTGGCCTGCTTTGCTCTGCTGATAGCTTGGCGGGTAAAGTTATTTGAAATTCCTACTGTCACAGAGACGTGAGCTAACGAACCCTGGGTGCTTTCATCTCCACCTCAGCCCTGCAGTTTACAGAACACTCTGCAAACAAGACCGTGAGGGCAGGAAGGGTCCTCAGAGCTTACCTGGTAGAAGCCCTCATTGACAGATGGAGAAACTGAGCCCCAGAGGTGGGCAGGGGCTTGCTCAGGTCTACAGAGCAGGGCGTGGGCCAGACCTCAAGATCCCAGATCCCCAGGCCAGTGGTCTCCGTGTTGCTTTGATGCCTCGGCATGCAAACATTCTGAATTTAGGGGGGGCTGTGTTTTCTAAAGGAACCAGTGACTTTACAGTTGGTTAAGTTGTGGTTAGGGACGACTGAGTGGGCTTCTCTTAATAATTTTCAGAAGGTGGCTGCTGCTTAAAGAACGACACAGCTGGCTTGGGGGAGGGTGTACAAAAGTGCCTAGACACACTTAGCGCTGCATAAATTCCACGTGATTAGTTTAAAATCACTAAAACACAGTTATGGATACAGACTCATATACAACTGCTGTTTTCATTTAGTTGGTTTTACTATACAAGTATTCCATAGTCACTGAAGAAAAATTAGAAAATACGATAAACAAAAATCAAGCAATGTAACTCATCCGCAAGTCTACCTTGAGAGAAAAAGAGACAGCATTGCTAAGCAGTCAGGAGTGCAAGCACAAGTGACTGCCTTGGCCTCATTTCAGTCCTCATTGTACTGCTTAGCAGCTTAGTAACCTTCAACAGGTTGATTAACTTCTCTGAGCCACAGTTTCCTAATTTATAAGATGGCTGCTATTCTGGAAGTGGAGCACTTAGCCTCATATCTGACATAACAACCACAAGACAAAAGGCAGTTATAGTGATACTCACTTGGTGTGTGGCCTTCCAGAAACTACCCCCATTTTCAAGGACAAACATAGACGAAAATAATTCATAGAACTGGGCTAAGTAACCTTTGCATTCTCATCCCACTCAGCTTCTTTGATTCTAGCATGTTGAACATGGGCTCTGGGGCAGGGGGCTTTTTGTCTCCAGGCCTCAGTTTCCCTGTCTATTCTAGGCTCATGGCCGGAACAGTTACTCTCAGGAGTCATTTCTGTCTGCTGGCCAGGCCTGGTAGTATCCAGTACTGGCTGGATCATCTCTCTCTGTGCCCTGGGCCCTGGACATGTGCCCATAACCAGGAGGCTGGCCCAGGTGGCTAACGACCTGAGCAGCCGGGTGCAATCAGAATCTCTAGACCATTGCAAGCCTTCCCCATCCCACTTCCCCACGGGCCCTGTGAGCTTCCCCAGACTAAGGCAGCATTGTGTACCACAGCAGGCCAACTAAGCCAAATAAACAGGTGCATGCACGTCACCCAGCCTTCCCAGCTGAGCCACATCAAATACCAATTACACCCAGATGCTGAGACACAGGCGGTGGGGGAGGCGTTCCAGGCCACTGACCCTTAGGGATGTGGAAGGAGGTACATAGAGATTCATCCACTCGCTGACTCACTTACTTACTCATTCACTAGTTCGTTCATTCAATAAACTCACAGAGCATTGTCTAAATGTCATGCATTGTGCTAGTGCTGAGGATTCGGACTGAGCAAAACAGCCCTTGCTTTCAGATTGCTCCAGGGCTGGCAAGGACATAATTCCCTGAGGTGCTGTCAATATACAAATACTGAAAGGTTGAGATCCAGAATAAAGCATGAGCCCTTCTAGTTTGTGAGATCAGGGAAGACTTCCCAGAAGCAGTGGCCTTTGAAGCAGGCCTTGAAGGGTAGGTTCAGACAGAAAAGACAGGACATCCTGGCAGAGGGTACAGCATGAACTAAAGCTGTGATGATGAAAATCACAGTGAACATTTGAAAAAGCCAAAAAGATCAACTTGTCCCATCCACTCATGTTACAGATGGGAAGACTGTGGCCTCCACAGAGTCCAAGTGAGGCCAGCATGGCCTTGCAGGAGGAGGGACCTGAAAACTTTGCTACAGATGATGAGAGTCACCAGGCTTAGCTGTTCCAAGGCTTGAAGTTCAGGGGCAACTGAAGACAAATATCCCAGGCAAAGCCTGTTTCTTCCCAAGGGACCTGCAAGGAGTTGTTTATGTGCTTGTTTTTTTATGACCCACCTTTATTTGGTTAGTTAGTTACCACTACTAATATAATATGCTAAGAACCTGGAGCTCTTTCTACTTTTAGGTAGCACAGAGAGCAAGATAAAATATGCTTGAGCTTCTGCGAGAGAGCTTTAGGGTAGATGTGAGGAAGAACTTTCTGAGAGTGAACCAAGTAGGCAATAGGAACTAAGGCCAGAGAAGAGGTGCCATAGGACCCAGTTCTCTCCCTGCTCTAAGCTCCCTCTTCTGTCTCACAGCGGTGCCCACCCTGGAACCTCCAAGGGAACTGTGTGTCTGAGTCTCCCTTGATAAGGGCCCTGAGCTCTGGGGCTCTTCCAGGACCCACAGTGCTTCAGATATGGGGCATGGGCCTATTTGGGAGTCTAACAAAGACTGTCAACCCGTCCCAGATAAACTCTCCACCTGTCCAGATTTCACCTGAAGTTTCAGCAGTTCCTGAAGCCCCTGACGTCTGTCTGTGGACCCCAGTGTGGTGGGAGGAGGCTCAGAAGACCAACAGGCCCGACTTCCAAGGCAGGCCCCACCACTCACCAGACATGTGACTTTGAGTCACATAACAACTCTGGGCCTCACTTTCCCAGCCGTGAAAAGGAGGGA
The DNA here is from genome assembly GCF_000325575.1 of Pteropus alecto. Classification (NCBI taxonomy): domain Eukaryota; kingdom Metazoa; phylum Chordata; class Mammalia; order Chiroptera; family Pteropodidae; genus Pteropus; species Pteropus alecto. The sequence goes on from NW_006442109.1 coordinate 9,113,109, forward strand.
AAGACCACGCTTCTCAAAGTCAGGCAGGAAATCAATGAATGCGTGTAAAGCAGCAAGCACGGCGCTGGCCACTGATAGCACACGTGTGCATGTCCTTCCCTCCCTCCCGAAGGGCAGGCTCATCAGAGCAGAAGATACACACTAAAAAGACAGAAACTCCTTCAAAAATTCCCTCCGAAGTAGAAGATTGGGGCTTCTGTTTACTTCTCAAGACTTTCCGACCTTTCTACAAAGAACACACATGACTTGTATATAAAAAGGATATTACAGGGGAGGAATAGGACCAAAGAGGAAGTAGGAATAAGGCTGCCCTATGAAGGTGCACAGGGGTTCCCTAACCCTGCCACCTCCTCACCATGACACCTGTCCCACTCACAGCCCTAAGGCACACTTTTGTATCTTTTTTGTGTGTGGTTTCTTCTACCTGGCACTTCCTTCTGCTCTTTTCCAACTAAAAAACTCTTAGCCAATCATCAAAGCCTACCCCAAATGTCCCCTCTTCTCTGAGTTGGGCAGGCTTGCCACTATACCCAGCCTGCCCACAGGACTTTAGTCTCTCTCACCTCCAGCACAGGTTTGTCATATTTCCCTGCCATTTGTCCTATTCGTTGAGAGCTAGGACAAGGTCCTCATTTCCCACCTTGTACCTTGCTTTGAGGGGTAGCTTTGTGACCATGGGCAAATGTCAAATGAATGGATTTTTCCATGTCAAAACCTAGGTGATCTCATGAACCATTCTCAGGAGTTTATGAGGTGAGCATAACCTGATTCCTGATCTTACTGTAAATCCTGTGCTGGGTGGGACCAGTCAGAGAAGCAAGAGAAAGGCTGTGCAGAGAGATGAACTAACTGAGCTCTAACTCAAAAGCACTAATTCTCAAACTTTTACTCATTATTGCTTCCCCCTGAGCTTTAAGAGAGAGTTTTTTCCATTTGCTCCCCACAACAAAATTCTAACACCCAGATACTCTATATGTCCGTTTAAGTTCCATACGTATATCCATGATTTAAGATTTTTTTATGCATCCTCTCTGAACCGATTTTTGTCCCCTGGGGGGCAATATCACCCTGTGAGAATCATCTGCATTGCCTCTTCCAGCCTTCAGACCAACCTGTGAGGCAGGCACCATTATCCCCTTTATACAGATGCATAAACTGAGACATGGGTGTTCGTTAACTTGCTAGTTAACAAAGTTAGTGAGTGACAGGCCTGGGATGCACGGCCAGGAATTTCAGAACACTGATCCCTTGACTTGCCAGCTGCCTTGAGAGAGTCAACAGGCGGCGTGCTGATGGAGAAGGAGCCCTAAGCTGGGAGGCAGGCCCTTCCAGGCCCTTCCTGTTATTGAGCCTCAGTTTCCTTTCTCCTAAAGTGAGGAGGGGGTCTCAGCCAGTTAGTGAGTGACAGGGCTGGGATGCACGGCCAGGAATTTCAGAACACTGATCCCTTGACTTGCCAGCTGCCTTGAGGGAGTCAACAGGCGGCGTACTGATGGAGAAGGAGCCCTAAGCTGGGAGGCAGGCCCTTCCAGGCCCTTCCTGTTATTGAGCCTCAGTTTCCTTTCTCCTAAAGTGAGGAGGGGGTCTCAGTGTATCCTAAGAACTCCTAAGGCTTCCAGTCTCTGAAAGGAGTCTTGGGTGGCCTTCCCCATGCTGGGAGAGGACCTGGTTGCCAGACTGGAGCTGCTGGGGTCAGGTGGAGGGAGGGGATGGCTAAGCCTCCAGTTCCAGAGACTGAGCCGTCTACTCCCAGCTGGCGGCCTCCCAGGGGTGCTCGGCTGGGAGCCTGGCTGGCCCCAGCTTTCCCTAGGGCCTGATAAACCAGAAAAAAGAAAGCATGCTGTGAAGGGAAGGAAGCACCAGCAGACAAAGGAGGGAAGGGCATACTGATTCCATCGGCTCCAAAGCCCTCAGCCACCCTGGCGGGCTGGGCAGGGCAGGACGTGCAGACGGGTGGCCTGGGGAGCTGGCGGCAGGATGCTGGGAGCCTGCTGCCTGGTGATCACTGTGCCCGCCTATCCCCGTGCCCAGGCTGGCTGGGGTGGGGCCTGGGACTGGGACAAGCAGAGGCAGGCTGGAGCACACTGGCCCTACCGTCTCACCAGAGCCTCCCGACGATTATTCCCATGTACAGGAGTGTCTTGGAGCCTCTTATGGGGCCAAAGTCACACAGTCAGTCAGTGGCAAAGCCAGGTCGGAACCTGGGTGTTTGGCTCCAAACTCCAGGCTCTTTCCCACCCCATACATCACCATGTCTGTCAAATCCTGCTTCTGCTGTCTGAGTAGGCAGAGAAACATTCAGAACACAGAAATTGAATAGACCTAGCCCACAATGTACCAAGCATTGACTTAATCTTCACAAAGGCCCTATGAGGTCAGCTATTTATTATTTCTACTTTACAGATGAGGAAACTGAGGCCTAGAGAGGTTAAGTAAGATGCTCTAGGAAATGGGGTTGGAATCAGAGCCCATGCTCCTAATGGCTGAGCCTCTTCAGAAGGCTCTCTAGGGCAGCCACATTTTCCCTTGTCTGGGGGGCTCCAGGGCCCCAGGGTGGGGGCAGGAAGCCGCTTAAGCCTCTTATTCTCCAGAGCAGAGCTCTGGAGCCTTCCCCAAGGGCTCAAGGGATCGGGCTGAGAGATGGGGAAAAACAGCTAGACTTGTTTTCTAAAATTAGGAAGCAGAAAAGATAATCTAAAACTTGCAAACAGAAGGAGAAAAGGAATGAAGCCTAGCTTGGCTCTGGCCCTTCCTTGGAGTGCCAGTGGGATGAATGACACTTGAGTGGGCAGGAAATATGCAGATGGGGGTTCAGCTCCCAGCTCTGCCACTACATCCACGTGTTCCATCTCTAAGACAAGAATATCCAACCCTACCTAGCAGGGCTGGTGAGGGGAGCAGAGAGAATATGGGCAGAGGCTCTCCCTTGGGCTGGATTATGTCTTCAGGCCCCAGCCCCAGCCAGCTGGGCTCCACCTGAGGCTTGAGAGGTACTTGACTCCATGTCCCACTGAGGTACCTCCTTTCTCAGTCAATGGTCCAGGAGTACGCCAAATGGGTCAGAGCTGATGCCTCCCCCTCTAGGAGCTCACGGCCAGTGAGGACCCCTCATGTACATTCTCCCACCAGGAGACAATGACAGCCAGACCCACCATTCGCTCAGCACCTCCTATGTGCCTGGCACCAACAGCAGCCCTACAAGACAGATATTATCTTCATTTGACAGAGGAGTACACTGACGCTCAGAGAGGTTAAGGACCTTCTCAAGGTCTCACTCCAAGCCTGAAGCCAGACCAGTGTTTCTGGTGCGGACAGGAAGTCCTGAAGGGCCTTAGAGAAGGGAGGCTGCCTGGAGAAGGTGGTGCTGAGTCTGCACCTTGGAGGCCAAGCACATTTTATCTCGTGCCTGCTCTCTGTCCTCTGTGTCTTCCCACAATCACCCCGCCTGGAATCCCCAAAAGCATCTCACCAAAACCTAAAATCACATCTCCTCAGGCTGGAAGGCTCTCAGGGGCCAGCTGACTCAATTTCTCAGCCACCTTTCTGCAAGAAAACAGGCCCAGAGAGGGATATGACGTGCCCAAGCTCACACAGTGTGAGATAGAAAGCAAAGATGGAAGCCCAGGTCTCTTGAATGCTGGTTCAGTGTTCTCTCCTGTGTAGGTAGTGTGTGCAAGGTTCTCTAGGGTCCCATCTTTACTCAAGGGTTGAGTTCATCAAGATGACTCATCCACCCTATTCAATGGCTGAATCTCCCTCCTGGGGTGTGCTGGGCTCAAAGCAGAGTGCTTCAGGGAGCCTGGAGACCCTCAGTTTGGGCTTGGGTGGAAGAGGGACCATGGGCGGGGCAGGGCTAAGGGACCTTGGATGTAACAATCAAGGAAAAAGTGACAAGCTCCTCCCTCCTTCCCTGTTACCCAAGTATCCCCGCCAGGGCACTGGGCAGAGAGGACCCCTCATTTATTCAGGCACTGGGGTACTGAGAACGGGTTGGTGCTAAGCTTGGATGACCTAAGTGCCAGAGATAGGGGCTGGGGTTGGGGGGAATCCAAAACACAAAACAAACACATAACTGCCCCCAAAGGAAAAGTCCAGAGTCTGAATTAAACAGGAAGAACTAGGCGTCAGACTCAGAGGAAGATAACAGGACCTGGCTGAGCAAAGAAACAACAGAAAAAGAACTGAGGAAAGCTGGAGGTGGGGGGTGGAGGGCAGGGTGTTCCTACCCAGAGCCTAGGACCTTCCCAGCCCTCCCTTGTCCCTAGAGTACAGAAGTGCTAGGGTGCCGGCTGCCACACAGTGACAAGGGCATAGGCTCACCTGAGGCACTGTGGAAGGCCTGCTTGGAGGGGTACCAGTGTATTCAGGAAAGAGCCTGGGTTGGGGGCCAGGCAGACCAAGGCTGAAATCCTTGGGCAAGCGACTTTCGGAGCCTCTGTTTCCCCCTCTGAAAAATGTGACTAAGAATACCTACCTTGAAATGTAGAGAGGACTAAGGGAGACAGGAATGACCAGGGCTGGGCCATTTTATTAACTACAGAAGGCATAATTTTTACTATCCCAAGACCCCAAGGTCCACAGGCCCAACTGATTAGGGCCTCTCCGCTTTTGGAAGCACTGGGACACACGAGTTCTTACCTTCTGCGGGTTCTGACTGTCTGGTGAATCACAGATGGTCCTTCCAGGACCAGAAAGGCAGCATCTAACTCGTTAGTCTGCTAGGGCTGCTGTAGCAAAGAACCACTGGGTGGCTTAAACAACAAAGACTTATTCTCTCACAGTTCTGGAGGTTAGAAGTACAAGATCAAAGTGTCAACAGGGTTGACTTCTTTCGAGGCCTCTCTCCTTGGCTTCAGATGGCCATCTTTCCCCTGTGCCTTCACGTGGTTTTTCCTCCATGGTCTTTCCTAACCGCTTCTTCCTTTAAAGACACCGGTAACATTGGATTAGTGCCCACCCTAATGACCTCATTTTAACGAAGTTACCTATTTAAAGACGTTATCTCCAAATACAGTCACATTCTGAGGTACTGGGGACTAGGACTTCATCATATGAATTTTGGTGGGGACACAATTCAGCCTATAACACCTGCCAAGTCCCCATCTGCCAAGCAGCCCTGTTCCAGACTCCATCCCAGAATCTTCCCCTTCGGCACTGGAAGGAGCTATACCCGTCCTAAAGTCTAACTCCTGTTTTTCAAGAGAGAGTTTATAATCATCTCAGGTACACAAAGAAAAACACCCATAAAATCCAGGTTCCTGGTGGATGGCACATCCAGAGAGAAGACAATGGGAAGAGGACAACCTGAGTCCCTCAGCTGAGGGCGCCCAACAGTGACATCCTCATGTCTGTGTGCTCTGCCATCTCAGAAAACTTTGGGATTGAAGACTTTGGTGAGGGCAGGAAGGAGGACACAAGTCAGCCTACATCTTTTCCAGAGTGCCTAAAAGAAAACAGCTAGCACTTATGAGCACCTACTGTGTGCAGGCACTGTTCAAAGTACTTTATATGTGTTAACTTGTTTAAGCCGCAGAGCAATCCTATAATATATGTGACAATTTGTATAACCACTTTAGAGAAGAGGAAACTGAGGCACAGAGAAGTTAAGTGACTTGCCCATTGTCACCTATCTGACAATGACTGTGTACGACAGTGCCAGGATTCAATCCCAAGAAGTCTGGCTCCAGAGACTGATCTCATCAGCAATGCTTTACTGCAGATGAGGTGGCATGGAACAAACCCTGGGTTGGTCATCTAGCCTGGCACTTCTGTCACTTGCAGTGGGACCCTGGCTTTCAGTATCCTCATCTGCCATAGGACAGGTAAGAGTAGATGACCCTTGAGTCCAAGGCAAGCTACCCCTTCCCTCTTCCTTGCCCCTCTGAGGCCTCCCTCAGGTACAGAAGAGCCATCTTTGGCCTCACTGCCATGGAACAGAGTTACCTCTCAGGGACGCAGGGTCTGAAGGGCAGAGCAGGGAACAAGGCAAGCTCTAGGCTACATTTGCCTCTGTGCATCCTCCACAGCTGCTTTGCCCACATTGGAGTGGCCCTAGCCAAGGGGCAGCCCACTGCTGGCTCAGCAAAGTAGTGAAACCTATTTTGGGGAAGCCATCCCCAGCTCTGTAAGAGGCCTCATGAACAAGCAGAGGAGGGCTCGGGAGCAAGCAGATCTGCGCTTGTGTCCTGGAGAGCTGGCCCTTCTCCCTCCCCAGCCACGATGTGAGTCCCCTCCCAGCCTGAGTTGTCAGGAAACAGACCTCACCACCAGTAGGCCCGCTAGGCCTCTCATTCCACTCCCAGCCTCGCCACCCAGGGCAGATGCCTGGAGGTAGGAATCTTGGGGTGTTACAGTTTCTATCCCTTAAACCACTTACGCCTCACCAAACCACAGTGGATCCATCCAAAACTCTCCACAGCCATGAGAGGGGAAAGGGTGCTGTAGATGAACACTTGTTGGCAAGGCAAAGTGCTATGGAAATATTGGTAAATGAAAAAAAGGAGAAAGCTTTATGAAACAATATGTAAAATATTACTCTATGGTCTTTAACACACATACACATACATATATTTTGAAACACATGCATAGGAAAAAGGGGCTCCACCAAAATGCTAATAGGGGTTTCCCTGGGAATTTACACTATGAATTCTTTTCCTTCCTTCCTTTCTTCCTTCCTTCCTTCCTTTATTTGGAAATAATTTCAAACTCACAGAAGAGTTGCAAGAATAAAAATAGAACAAAGGACACTTATATTTCCTTTACCTGCCTCCCTCCCCAGAATAATATCCCTCCCTCCCTTCCTTTCTTTCTGCTTCTTTCTACTTCCTTACACTGTGGTAAAGTCTGTTTTGGAAGCAATAAAAAGACAAAATGAACCATACAAGCAAATATGAAAAATATAGTAGTAATGTTAAAAACATACACAGAGTTTGGTCACCTCCTGTAATAACCCTTCTCCTTGGATGGCTGTAATCTGTCTGCCCCCGGCCCTCTAGTTTTTCTGAGTTCTCTTCATAAACTCACACATACCCTACATTTTATACTTTTCAAAGAAAATCATATCCGTCCACGACATCCATCTTTGGGGGGTGGGCGAGGCCAGTGATCACCAGGAACACATCGTGCAGAGGAAGAAACTGAAGCTCAGAGAAGAGCTGTGACTTGTTCCAAAGTCATCCTCCAAGAGAGAGGCAGAGTGAGCTTCACCCCCTGCTTCAAGATCCCTCCAGTCTGGGGGTGCCCTTGGGGATTTGGGGTACCTGAGCCAGAGCTTTGGAAGTCAGGGGGCTGAGAGCAGAAAGTGTTGGTATGAACTCTTCTTGACCCAAATGAACCACTTTTTTTTTATTTTTTTTTTGAGAGGCGGGGGAGACTTGGATGCAAAAGAAGCACAGTTGGGACAAAGTAAAAAAAGTAAGTGTGACTTAAGCAAAGAAAATGTCTTGGGGTGTGGTGACGCTGAGAGGAAAGGACTACAAAGTTAAGCAAGAGCCAGTCAGTTAGGAAAATTGGGTCACACGAAGGAGTTTGGATTTTATCCAAAGATTGGTGAGAAACCACTAGCAGGGAAGTTGCATGACTAGTTTCGACTTTTAGAAGGGTCATTCTGTCCAGAAGGCGGACAGGTGATTGGCGGCATGGAGAACAGCGGGAGTGTATTGCCTTACGTCAGGCGAAAGATGATGGTGGTGGTGTGATGTAAGGTCATTGCACTGGTAGTGGGGACCGGTGAATGATTTGACAGCCCAGGGTAAGTGACAGAAAAGGGACTATCAAGGTTGACATTTAGGTTTCTGGCTTCAGCAACTAGCTAGATGCTGGTGTGATTCACTGAGCTAGATGAAGAATATAATGGATTCTGTTTTGTATCTACTGAGTTTGCAGTTCCTGTAAACTAAGTCCAAATGTCCAACATGCAGGTGGATACATGGTTTTGTTGCTCTGCCAGAAATACCCATTTGAGACTCAGCAGCAGCATTAAGAGTAGTGATCAGAGACATGGGTATGAATAACTTAACAGGAGGAAAATTTTGAGAGGAGATTGCTTAGAATATGAATCACTAACTTACTCTGAAATATTCTGCCTCAGTTTCCTCAACTGTAGAAGAGCGACCAGTTCCTCAATAGCAGGAAGAACAAGCCAGGCTCTCTCCCTGTCTACTCCTCCAACCTAAGGTGGCTGGAGGGTAAGTGAAAAAGACGTTATCTCCAAATACAGTCACATTCTGTATTTCAGGAGGGGGTCCTCCTGGAATATGGTCTGGGGCTGAGCCATATCCTGTTGTTTATCCTATGCCTCAGGCCTAACCCTGAGAGCCATCCTCCTCCACCCCTCTTCTTGGCTCCCACACATTCCCCATTGGGCCCTGGCTCCTTCGTGGAGGTGCTCGGCAAGTGCACTGACTGAACAGGAAGGCAGGGAGGGAAATGGGCACAGCACTGGCCTAGGGACCAGGCTCTGCTCCCCGCCCCCACCCGCCACCGTCCTGGCTTACCATGTACCCCAAATCAGCCAGCCAGTCCTCTCTGGGCCTCGTTCAAGAAGAGAGTGAAAGATGTACTTCCGTGGTCCTTGCAGAGCAAGCATTAACTGAGCACAGAGCTATGCTAAAAGAGGTTGAAGCTAAGTACTCACAGCACCATGGCTGCACCATGGACAAAAAGACAAGTCTCAGGCAGATCACTGCCCAGGGTCTAGAAAAGAGCTCTTAGCCTGCACTTAGAGGCACAACTCACCACTTAACAGCGGGTGATAGTACTTCACTTCTCTGCGCCTTGGGTTTCCTCTATGTAAAATGCGAGGTCAGTTGAGAGAGCCCTGAATGGCCAGTTTTTAAAAACCAATCATGACAAGAACAACAGTTTCTCTGGCTCTGTGTCTGACCTGGGGGATGGAAAACCAGAGGTGGCCAAGAATAACAGTGGGCTTACATGGGCCCAGGGCTTTACAGATTATACCATATTCCCAAATTCCCAATGTGACCGCTGCCTCCCCGGATTTGCTAAAGGGTGGGTACTTCTGGTGAACAGATCCAGAGAGGGCAAGTTGCAAGGAGGGAGGGGCGAGGTCATAAGGGAGCATAGAGCACCTGGCCCCAGCCCAGTTTGGCCCCCGTGGCCCTGGAGCTGCCCCTCTGGCTCCAAAGACTGAGCAATGTGACCACAGAATAATAACAGTGGCATTAATAACAATCAGCACTTAAGAATCTCTCACCTTGTGCTAAGAATGATAAGAGCTTTACTTGAATTAACTTGTCTAAACTTCAGACAACCCTATGAGGGAGGTTCTATTAGCATCCTCTGGTTTACAAATGAGGAAACTGAGGCACAGGGAGATCAAGTGACATGTCCAAGGTGAAGCAGCTAGCAAGCAGCAGGGCTGGGAGCTGAACCTAGGCAGCCTGGCACCAGCATTGACTCTCTTTAACCACTGTGTTGCACTGGCTCCCAGGAGAATGGTCCCAGATACATGAGACCCTCAGTCCCTGTCTCAGCTGCGAGCCTTCCTGCTGCCCCTTGTCTCCCTGTGAGCACAAAGCACTTCCCAGCCCCTGACTGTGACTACAACAGAGAGGGTGACACATTAGGAATACAGGACCAGCATCCCATTATTAACTCCTGCGATGGCCCCATGATGAAGTTGATGCTATCCATCTCCACTTTACTGTTTTATAGGTGGCTTTGTGAGGCTGAATTAGGCAGGTGCCAAGACACATCATGCAAACAGCATCTATCATGTGATCCTGTGCACATGAAAATGAATAAACACACACATCTATCTGTGTAGAGACACAACTGGAAGGGTGCTCCCCAGTGAGGTAACCGTGGCCACCTCTGGGTGATAGAACTTGTACATTTCTCTTTATACTTTTCTACACTTAAAACAAATTTTTTTTTACGATCACATCATTTCTATCGAAATAATATAAAATTGTTTATAAAGCATCTTAGGACCAAAGCCAGGTTGAAATCCAGGTCTGTGGGGCTCCAAAGCCTTAATTCTTTGCTTTTTTCCATCACGCCTCACTGAAATTCTGCTGGGAGGTGGCCCAGGCAGGCCACTCCTTCAGGCTGTGTCCTCCTGAGGCAGAGCCAGATTCCAACATCACCAAGTCTAGTGTTAGCCCCTCCCCAAGCTCTCCTGCAGAGAAGGATGGTAGCTTATACATTCAGCCTAAGCAGAATAATTTGAGGCACTCTGAGAATATTTAGGCCATCAGCCCACATCCACCTCCAGTGCCTTAAATCCCACCATCAACACTTAATAATAATAAATAACAATAATCAATAGTAATTGGCAAAGGAACTACCAGTGGCTTTTTTTCTTATCTCTATATACTAATACTTCGACAATGATTCATATATTGCTTTATAGTAAGAAAAATAATTTTTTCAAAATTATAAAATTAGCAGAACTCCAAGCTTTGATTCTTACCCCAGGACATAAAGGTTTTCTTTTTTTACATCTCCTATGTAAAATCTCTAAGCTAAACACTTTATACACATTAACCACAGTCTTCAAGGATATACACACATAATGCCCTTGCAAGTAAGAAACTCTTGTCTTCATTTGGGAGTGGAGGAGCTGAGACGCTGAGAGGCTACAAGGAAAAGTGAACTGCCCAAGGTCACACAGGCAGAAAGATGCCCGGTCTGGGTTCAAGCTCAGGTCTGTCCAAAGCCCAGATCAGGGCTCTCTCCCTGAAGCTGTTCCTTCCACCTTCCCCTGTCTCCTCCACATCACAACACTACCTTGCTTCCTCCCTGCTTTCCCTTCCAATCTGGCCATCAGCATCTGCCCGTCCACCCCCTGACCGACCACCGTAGGAGGAATTGGTTAGCATGCTTTCCATTTAGTAGGAGGAATTGGTTAGCATGCCTTCCACTAGGATCCTGTAAAACACTTGGGTCCAGCCAGCCACATCCACGCTGTAATTAGAAACACATTTCTTTGGCTCAATGATGCCCGCACCAGACCTAGGGCCAGCATCACACTCTCATGTGCCTGCCAGGAATACCTACCATGTAATTTCTTCCCTGTTGACAAAAGGTGCTCTTTGTCCTCAACCCACACAAAAACTCCCTCCAGGGGTCAGGGCTCGAGCCCCAAAATTTAAGGCCAGTCTCCTACGAATGAGAAGGATAGGTCCATGGAAAGGAGTCAGAGTCTAGTGGCCCAGGACTGGGCTCGGAACCTGAAACAGAGTACATGGGAGTAGAGCAGAGACCCAGACCCTTCCTCACCTGGAAGCCAGGAAAGGGGAAGGAGGCCAAAGCCATATACTCTTCAAGGCCCAGTGGGGGTTCCAGCTCTCCTGACCCTCAAGACAGGAAATCTCCACGACCCCATTCTGTGAGAACATGCCATTTCCCAAGCCCATTCTGGGTACTGGGAATACTGAGATGAAAGACAGACCCTGCCTTCAAGGAACATCCAGTCCCACAGAGGAGAAAGACACACACTCATAAATCAGAGTCCTTCCACACTGCCTAGCTATGTGTGCTTACACGTGCAGACCCAGAGCTGTGCAGGAGTCATGCGGAAGCAACCAGGGCCCGGGGATGGTGTCAAGAGTGGGGCAAAAAGGGGCCCCAGGGGAGGCAACAGCAGGGGCGAAGCCATAAGGGCCCTAGAGAGCCCACCCCCACCCCCAGGTTAGAGAGCATCAGCAAGAATAAAGGGGGGGCAAGGCGGTGCTGACATAGTTGATGAGACAGTAAGGGTGCCTCAAAGGCCATGCTAGAGACTTTAGACAGTCTCTCTAGGTAGTGGGAGGCTTTTAAAGGGTTTAAAACAGGGGTGTAAATGGGGCACATTTGCATTTTGGAGCTGGAACTTAGGGGAATTCTGGGGAAGAGAAGAGTAAGTGAGTGTGGGGGGAAGGGTGGACAAGTCTGGAGGCAGGGGAGGCCTGTTGGGGACTAGGGTTGGGGTCCTAAGAAGGAAAAGAGGCCAAGCCCCTCAGGGAAGGGAAGGCAGGCCAAAGGCTAGGGAGATACTGGGGAGGCAGGACTCACAAGACCTGGTGACTGACTGTCCCTGGGGAGTGAGGGGCTGGCCAGTAGCACACTCACATTTTAGTCTGGGTCCAGTGGATGGTGTGTCCCCACAAGAGCTGAGACAGCTCTGGAGAGAGGTGATGAGTATGGTGTTGGACCAGCCTCATGGGGGAGCCTGTGGGAGCTCTTCAAGTGGTAGGGCCCAGCCCTAGCCTTCCCCTCTGCCCTGACTCTATCCCTCCAATCCCACTCCCCCACCTCCTACCTCCGGCCTCCAACAGTCTCTACTCAAAATATCCCACAGCTATAGAGAGCTTTGAAGGCTTCTCCTCCTTCCCTCCCTCCCCTTCCCAGCACTCCTCCCCCCATCCCCAAAGAAGTGGGTTTGGGCCAGCCAAGCTAGCTAGGCCACAGTCTGGTCTCCCTGGGCAAGAAGCCAGGGGGTAGCTGGGCGAGGCCAGGCGTGCTGTATCTGGGGACCAAACCCAATGGGGGTTGACAGGCCTTTTGTGACAAAGGCGGTGGTTGTAGGGCAATCCTCTATCCCCTCCAATCCTGGCTGAGACCTCTGGGAAACAGGAAAGAAAGATAAACATGGAAGGAGCCCCCACCCCTTCCTCTCTCTGCACACAGACACAGAAGTCCCTGTCCCATCCTCACACCTACCCTGAGGGCAGGGCCAGAATATCTGACCCCATTGCTGAGACGAGGACAGTGAGGCCCAGAGAAGTCAGATGATGCTTTTCTGATCATGTTCCCCTCTGGCCTCTGTGTCCCCACCTCTCAATGAAGAGGCACTGTGGAGCTCATGGAGAGAATGGGAATACATCTCAGAGCTAGCTCTGCTGCTCCCTTGCCCCCAGATCTAGGACAAACCTGCACCCTCCTGGGCCTCAGTTTACCCATCTAGAAAATGAGCACCATGGTACCCACCTCCCCAGCAGCCGTGAAGACTGAATGAAGACATGGACATTACAAAGTACAGCACAAACTCTCACCCAACTGGTCTGTCTCCAGAGAGGAGGAACTTATAATTCACATACTAATTATGTTATAAGGAGAATGCACTTTTTAATCACTTGTATAATTTTAAAACAACATCAAAAATCATTCTTTAAAATCCCATAGCAAGCCTGTGGCAGAGCAACTCCTGGGCCCCAGGCCTGGCTTTACACACTCACTAGACACCCCCACCCAAGCCTGACCCCTGGGAAAACACCCCCACTGGTTCCCCACCCTGGGCCATGCTGTCTCTGGCAAAGGACTGGGGGCCACTTTCCCAGCAGTGAGCCCAGCTCAGCCGGGTGGGACACAGTGGCGACAGCTGATAAGACAGCCTGTTTAGTTCTGTCTGCTGCAGGCCTGGGGGGAGGCCCAGGCGGCAGACAGTGTGGCTGTGGCCTCTTCCCCTTCCTGGGCCAGCTTGATGCCCCCCAGGCTGGGACAGCCCTTACCAAGGGGTCCTACAGCCACTGTCTCCAGGCCCCTGAATGGAATGAACTGGGTGCAGGGGTGAGCGCAGGCGTACATGGTTGTTGGTTTAGATTATTTTATCTTTTGGTGTAGGTATTACATTCTCTCAGTTCAAAAAGCTGCGTAGGGTTTCCATCCCTTATCTCCCGCACCTCCCCCGCCCCGGTGCTCTTTCCAGAGGCCACCACTGCAGTAAGACTCGTGGATATACAAACAAACACATATGTGTATATACCTGCCTTACTTCCCCATGCTTCCTCCCCCCAGCCCTTGCACAAGGGTGTCCTGGGTGCATGTGCCCACTGACTGTGGACAAGCCTTGGTCCATGTGTGCCACATTCTCACTGGCCACCAGCTCTGCCCACATGCCATTCCTCTCCCTGGCACACTCTCCTCCACTCCCCTCCCCACCCCCCACTTCCCTCCTTTCCTTCTTTGCTCAGCTTATTCTTTCTTATCCTCCAAGTGTCAACTTAAATGTCGTCCCTCTGGAAGCCCACCTTGATCCCCAGGCTTCAGTCCTCCCCTGCTTGGTGCTTCCATGACAGTCCAGACCTTTTTACTGTGCCTACCTGGAGTAGCTTGTTTAATTTTCTGTCTTCTACTAAATATCAGGGTGAAAAACTTGTCCCGATTTACCACGGATATTCCCAGTTTGGGCACTGATAAGCCCACATTTCAGGAAAATCCCCAGGCCCTGCCAAATGAGGACAGTTGGTCACTCTGGTACATGAGCTCCATGAGGGCCAAGAGGGACTCTGCCTTATTCATCCCAGTTTCTCTAGCACCTACAGGCTCTATAAGTATTTGTAGCATCATCCTAAAAGCGGCCCCATTTACAGAGCAATTACTCTATGCCAGGCACTGTTCTAAGCACCCTACACATATTAACTCATTTAATCTGCACAATAACACGATGAAGCAAATGAAGGCTAAGACAATGGCCCAAGGGCACACAGTGAGGGCTGGAGTCAGGATTTGAGGCTCTTTACCCAGGCCACTCTGGGTGCACAGCTATTCCCAGGTCTCCCACACTGACTACACGAGCTCCTACAGAAGGAGAGCTGGGCAGGAAGAAGCCCCCAGGCTCCCACGGACCTGCAACGGGCAGTCCTGCCAGACACAGGGCTGGCTGGGACCTGAGGAGAAACCTTGCCTTAGGCCTGCACTGCTAGAGTGAAGGCACTCCTGGAACAAGCCCTCCACCCCTGATGCCCCAGAGCTTTGCTACAAAGCCGAGGATTCTCTGCTGTCCACAGAGGGGGCAGGCTCAAAAATGGAAATCAGAGGAATGATAATCTTTGTCCTCATTTTACAAGCATGCTTACAAAGGATTAATAACCTGGGTTCTGAAGGCCTAAGAACTCTGCATAGCTGCCCTTCAACACAAGGGCCACTTTTGCTGAGAGAGAGAGAGAGAGAGAGAGAGAGAGAGAGGGAGTGGAAGGGAGAGGGAGGGAGATAGAGGGAGAGAGAGAGAGAGAGAGAGAGAGAGAGAGCGCGCGCGCGCGCGGGGGAAAAAGAAAGAAAAAACCTCCTCTTTAGCATGGAGTCCTGGGACCTCAGCCCTGGCCCAGCCTCCTTTTCACTCTGGCTATGTGTCCTTGGGCAGGTTTTGAACCCCTCTGAGCCTCTTTTCTCATCTGTAAAGTGTGAGAATAACAATAGTATAGTATCTACCTCATTAAATTGTGGATTCAATGCATTAACATATAAAGTGCTTAGCAGAGTCATGATGCAGAGTAAACACTCAAGTGCCAATTGATGTTATTTCATTTTTATGCTGTTCATCTTCCTAGAAGGCCCTTCCCCACAATATGGTGAAATTCCACACTCTTCAAGGCTTTCCTGTCCCAGGGACTCGCACCCACCTCTGCGTGCCTGAGATCAGGGGATACTTTGCAACTTGGGGATACTTTGCTACGGCCTCATCTATCATTTTGTAGTAAAAAGATGTCAAGTAACACAATTGGACCTTAACCTAATCAGTTGCAATAAACTAGCCATTGGGAATACCATCACAAGGATTGTGGCTTCCCTCAGGAGGTTTGGGGGATGGGAATGGCTAAGCAGAACCTGGGGAAGTGTGTGATTAGGAGCCACATTACAGTTGGATCCCAGCTCCTTTATTAGCTAACTCTGTAACCCTGGGTTCGGAGCCACCTAGTCCTTATCTGGAAAATGAGTAAATAAGTACCACCCTCTGTGCTGTTAGGAGGGTACATTTAGGTACTTCTTCAGGACTGTGAAGGACCCGAAATGCAGCTGCATAGCTTCAGGCAAGTACTAGCCCAGGAAACATCAGTCTCTTCATCTACAGATCCACAGATGAAGACATGGAGGCAGTACACCTAGCTCACACCATGATTGAGAGCAAAGTTCCTAATAAGGAGCCCGACAATAGTAGGTGTTGCAAACATGGAACTTCTCAACTTCCCTTCCTCTCCTCCCTAAGGGGAGGGACAAAGGTCAGGAGGACTGGGTTTTCTGTCACTCCTAAGTTGCTTTAAGCAAGTCGCCCAGTTCAGCTGGGCTGAATGGTGGAAGGAAGGAGAGAAGGAAAGAAATAAGGGAATGAGGAAGGGAGTGGGGGAGAGACGGAAGGAGGTAGGGGGAAAGGAAGGAAGGAAGAACGGAGGTAGAAAGAGGGGAAAGAAAGGGAAGAAGAAAAGGAGAAGGGAAGAAAAGAAGGAAATGAAGGAAGAAAAAGAGAAAGTAACATCACTCCCATCAGCCAGCCAACATGGCGCGGGTGCAAGCTGAGCAGACCAAGAGAGACAATAGTGGGGAGCTGGTTGGGCAAACAATGTCCTCTACTCAGTCTGTGCTAACAGGAGCTTCCCAGGGTGGGAATCCAATCCCATCTTCTCCCCCTGGATCTTCCCAGCCTGCCACCCAGGGATACCAGTTCAAAATCTACTTGATGGAAATCTGACACATTAAAATATGGGGGAGAAAAAAGAACAATGTTGGAGGACTCAAAACATACTACAAAGCTACACTGATCAAAACACCGTGGTACTGGCATAAGACAGACATACATACATACCAATAGAACAGAATAGAGAGCCCAAAAATAAACCCTCATGTATATGATGAAATGATCTTGGACAAGGATGCCATGACTACATAATAGGGAAAGGATAGTGTCTTCAACAAAAAGTGCTGGGAAAACTGAATAACCACATGCAAAAAAAAAAAAAAAAGAAGTTAAATCCTTACCTTATACCACATATAAAAATTCATTCAAAATGGATTGAAGACCTAAATGTAAGACCTGAAAATATAAAACTACTAGTAGAAAACATAGGGAAGAAGCTTCATAACATTGAATTTGGCAATAATGTCTTGGATATGACACCAAAAGCATGGGCAACAAAAGTAAAATTAGACTGTAAGTGGACGATATCAAGCTTAAAAACTTCTACGGAGCAAAGGAAAAAATCAATAGAGTGAAAAGGCAACCTACAGAATGAGAGAAAATATTAACAAACCATATATCTAATAAAGGGTTAATACTTTATATATTCTTATAAAGAACTCCTATAATTCAATAGCACGTGTGCACACACGTGCACACACACACACACACACACACACACACACATAACCCGATTAAAAAATGGGCAAAGGACTTCAATAGACATTTCTCCAAAGAAGATATACAAATGGCCAACGAGCATATGAGAAGATGTTCAACATTGCTAATCATCAGAGAAAGACAAACAAAAACTACAATGAAATGTCACTTTATATCCGTTAGGATGGTCGCTATCAAAAAAATAGAAAATAACAAGTGCCAGTGAGGATGTGGAGAAATTGGAACCCTTGTGTATTGTCGGCGGGAATATAAAAGGGTGTATTGCTATGGAAAACAGTATGATGGCTCTTTAAAAAATTAAAAATAAAATTATCATATGATCCAGCAATTCCACTTCTTGGTATTTGCTTTTGTCCATTCAGGCTGCTATGACAACATATCATAGACTGAGTGGCCTATAAACAACAGAAGTTTATTTCTCACAGTTCTAAAGTCTGGGTGTCTGAGATCAGGGTGACAGCATGATCATGCCTGGTGAGAGCCCACTTCTGGGTTATAGACTGTTGGCTTCTTGATAGATTCATAGTGGAAAGCAGAGAACTGGCTAGTACTCTGACCTCTTCTTATAAGAACACTAATAACATTTATGCGGGCTCCACACTCATGACCTAATTACCACACAAAGGCCCCACCTCTGAATACCATCACATTAAGATTAGGGTTTCAACATATCAACTTGGAGGACACAAACATTCCGTCCATAGCAGTATTTATCCAAAAGAACTGAAAACAAGATCTCGAAGCTATATTTCCTTATTCATGTTTACTGCAGCACTAATCACAATTGCCAAGAGGTGAAAGCAACCTAAATGTCCATCAAAGGATGAATGGATAAACAAAATGTAGTATACACATGCAGTAGAATGTTAATACACCTTAAAAAAATAAAAAGGAAATTTTGTCATAAACTATAAGCATGGATGAACCCTGAATACATTGTATTAAATGAAATGTCAGTCACAAAAAGACAAATACTGCATGATTCCACTTATATGAGGTATCTAAAGTAGTTAAAATCATAGAAACAGAAAGTAGAATGTGGTTTCCAGAGGCTGAGGGGAGGCAGAGCTGGGGAGTTGTTCAATGCATGCAGAGTTTCAGTCATACAAGATGAAAAAGTTCTAGAGATCTGTTGCACAACAATATGCATACAGTTAACACCACTGTAGTGTATACTTAAAATCATTATGATGATAAATTTTATGTTACGTGTTTCTTACCACAATTTAAAAAAAAAAAAAAAGCACAAAGCTAAAGAAAAAAATACTAGGCAAGGACTCTCACCATCCTAACCCAATTTCTGGTTCTTGTCTACCTTTCCTCCTTGCAACCACAATACACAAACACCACTGTATACTTCAGGGGAAAAAATATTCTATTGTTTTGTCATTGCAAAAGTAAAAATGTTCATTGTAAACAATGCAAACCACAGAGATACATAAAAATAACCCCCCCCCTTCAGCCTACCCCATGGCTCGAGTGACCTCCAACAGTCGGCCATGTCCTTTCCCAGCCTTCTTTTACTTACTTACAAACACAGGCTCTTCCTTTAACACAAATGGAACCACAAGGTTTAGTTACTACCCTGCAACTTTTTTTCTTTGTTGTGTGTGATCAAACTAATTGCAGTTTCTCCAAACTACAACAACACATGTGCCACAACAAGCCAACAGTCACAGAGATGGGGACCAAGAAAAGGTTGCCCCTCTCTCTTTCTACCACCAGTAAATCCATGGAACTATCCAGAACAGACTGGCAGAAACCTTTCCTCAGGTTCATATGCAGGGAAAGAAGGGTTTATATCCCTCATATATGGAATAGCTACAAATGAAATGGAAAAGGTCAAACTATGGGCAAAGAAAAATGGGCAAACAGATTGGTGGTTACCAGAGGTGGGGGTTGGTGGTAGGAGAAGTTTGTGAAGGGGGTCAAAAGACACAAATGTCCAGCTGTGAGATAAATAAGTCCTGGGGATCTAGTGTGCAACAGTGACTGTAGTTAACAATACTGTATTGTACATTTGAAAGTTGCTAAGAGAGTAAATCTTAAAAGTTCTCATCACAAGAAAAACAATTGTAACTATAAGAGGTAATAGATGTTAACTAGATTTATCATGGTAACCACTTCACAATATATATACATATCAAGTCATTATGTTGTATACCTGAAACTTATACAATGTTATATGTCAATTATATGTCAACAAAACCGGGGGAAAAAGAAAAATGGACAAAACCACTTGCCACTTTCTTTGAATACATGCACCCACTTTTCTTTAGAGTCATACAAACATAACCAACATATCTGCCCTGGTGAAGACTTAGAGTGCGCGCGCACACACGTACACACACACACACACACGTACACACACACACACACACACATGCACATACACACACACACACGCACTTTTTTAAAAACACAAAATTGGAACATACTTTACAAACTACTGTACGACCACCTTTTGTCACCTAACAATATCACAGACAACCTGCAACTCGCGGGGTGTAGATTCAAAGAACTCATTCTTAGTAGTCCACAATATTCTCCAGTATGGATATAACCAGATTTATCCACCCATATCCCTAGAGGTGGATGTCGAGATTGTCACTATGAAGAACACCAATTTTAAAAAATCTTTTTAGGGATAGATTTTATGGATAAAGTTCTGAAAGTGGGATTGGCGGGACGAAGGGCATGCTCTTTTCTATTTTAGTAGTTAGTACTTGGTGAAAAAATGGTATTTTGTTTACGTTTTTATTTGCATTTCCCCAGCAACTGGGGAGATCATGTGCCTTTCTCGTGTTTGCATTTCCTCTTCTGTAAAATGTGTTTTGTCCATTTTTCTATTGTTTGACTTTTTCTAATTAATTTGTAGGGATTCTATATGAGGAATTACGACAGTTATGAGACATGAACCTTTTATCTATTTTATACATAACAAATATTTCCTCCCATCTGCTATTGTCTCTAGACTTGTTTGTGGAGTCTCTTACCATGTAGACATTAAAACATCTTATGTGGTCTAATCTGCCTTGTCTTTTATGGTCCTGGCTTCCTGGCTTGCTTAAGATCCTCTCTATCTCCAAGATTATGCAAGACTTTTCCTAAATATTTATCTTATCTTTTTACTTCTAATTTTTCATATTTCCATCATTTATCCAGATAGATACAACTTTCTTTTTTTACTTATTGTGTGCAAAAAAATGTTCATCCTTCCTCATTAGCTTACACTAATTACCTCACTCTTTTTAAATGCTACATTGCATTCCGCTGAAAGGTGCACTAACTTATTGAACTCGGAGTATTTTTGGATGTTGAAGTTATTTCCACTTTTGAATACTATTTAATAATAGCTACCAATTATTGAGTTCTTATTATATGCCAGGCACAGACTAAACACATTGCACATACTAGCTCATTTAACCCTCAAAATAGTCATGGAGTAGATTCTATTATCTCTTTTAACAAATGAGGAAATATATATTGTCGAGATTACACAGCTAGGAAATAAGTGGTGAAGCTAGGATTCTGATCCAATGCAAAGTGGAAAGACTCAAAAATCCCAAGCTCTTAACTGCCACATGTACTTTCTATCTCTGTCATTCACAAATGTGACTTGAAATATCCCATACTTTCATTTCCGTAAAGATGGAGAAAGGGGGAAAATAAACATTTCTTAGGTTCTTCCTCTACTCCAAATTTTGTACTAGATGCTCTCACAGGTTGTCTTCTGGAATTCTTTACAAAAGTCTTCTCAGTGGTAGTGCTATCTGCTTTCCAGACACAAAATTCAGCGAGGTTAAGCCACTCACTCAAGGGCTGTAGATAACCATGGTGGGTTTAAGCCCAGTTCCCTATGACTCGTGCATTCCAATTTTTCACTTAAAAAGATATGTTCGCTAGCTTTACAAACAACACATTGATAAACTCATAGTTTGGGGTGTTTTTTTTGTTTTGTTTTCTTTCTTTTGCTGCTGTTGGACTATTTCCTTGGGATACATTCCCAGAGTGAGTCAAAGAGTATGAATACTTTTATGGCTTTCCATCTATACTGCCAAATTGTTATTACAGTTTGGCTGCATCCACGTTCTCTGCCCACCAGCAAGCACTATGGGGAGTTTCAGGTCCTACAGATTCAAACATTCAGGTGGGGAAAATGAGCTTCCAAAGGGGAGGGCGGGGGAGGTGCCTGCCACATTTAACCCATTAAGCCCAGAGCAGAAGTATTTTAGAGAGATCTGGTGGATACGCTTGTCTTTTAAAGAAAGGACAAATCGGACACCAACCCTCCCTCCAAAAGAGAAAAAAAACACCCCACCCTTTTCTGATGTGGTACTCCTTGGGGAAAGCGCTCCCATCAGCTTGACCAGGAGGGGTGAAATCCCGGGGAGGGGGCAGCCCGGGAGCGCTAGGCCGGGTTGGGGACTGGGGAAGGTGGGGAGCGGGGCGTGGGCGGGCCCGCCTTTGCCCCATCCCGGCGCCCCGGGGGCCCCGGCCCCTGGCGGGGGCGGTCGATAAGGCAGGAGCGGTCGGTCACCAAGGCGGCCCCGGCCGGGCGGGAAGGTGGGAAGGGTCCCAGCCGGGCGAGAGCAGATAACGCTCCGTGCTCGAGCCGCCGAGACTGGGAGACGCCGCGGCCGCGGGTGATAGAGGCGCCCTAGCCGGGGCGCGGCTCCCGGCGCCCTCAGCGGACCGGCCAGCGGGCGGCGGGGCGGCGGGCGCGCCCACGTCCAGGAGGCTTCAGGGACGCGCGCGGCCCGGGCCTCCTCTGTGACCTCAGCCTGCCTGCAGCGCCGCAGCCCGGCAGGACAACCAACAGCCCCCCATCAGTGCCGGGATCCTGGCCCTGGCCCATGTCTGCCCTAGTGACCCCAGGCAAATGTCTTCCCCTTGAACTTCAGTTTCCTCCTCTGTAAAACGGGTCATTGAGGAATATAGTCAATAACCCCTCAACAGGGGGCGTGTGGCAGGCCCTTTGCAGTGTACAAGGACCCTCCTCTCTCTGTTACCGAGCTTGGCTCTCCAACAGCTCTAGAGGAAGGTGGTGGTGACATTGCCCCTTTCCCCAGGTGACATTGCCACCTGGCCACCTGGCCACTGAGCATTGGGTCAGGGTCCAGAATCCAGAATGCCATACTTCTCTTCTACTGCCCCACAAAGAGGGGCTTCTCCCTCTTAGAGGCATGAGGAAATCTCCAGCAGTGGCATTTGCATTCTGCCTTTTCAAATTCCTCAAATTCCCCACATAAAATTCAGTTGGCTGCCAGACAGCCAGGGAGGAGGAGGGCTGGGAGAGGCAGCACAGGGGCAGCCAGGAGCCATAAACTGGCCCCAGACCTCCGACAGAGAGACAACTTTTGGGGTGGGTAGAAATTCACACACGCACACAGGGAACCTCCCTTTACTCCCCCCACTGCCCAAACCAAACATCTCCAGACAGCAGCAAGCTATCCTGACTTCTCAGCCTGACATTAAAGGCCCTGCCCATCTTGGCACCGACCCTCCCGTACCTGCCAGGCCTCCATAGCACCCCTTCCACTGTACACAGTTTGACTGCTGCAATGTCTCACTCACTCCTTTTTGATTCCTTGGCAATCCTAAAGCCTTCCTCTTTCTCCCCCAGTCACCCCACAGGATTTAACTCTTCATGGTACCTTCCCTAGAGATTTTTTTTTGCATTAAATTGCCTTAAGAACCATGCCCCAAGAAAGATTTGACTCCGTTGTAACACGGCTACGGTTAACTGCATGCCTACTGTGTGTCAGGCCCTCTCATACAGTATCAAATGCTGTCAACAAGCCCAGGAGATAGGTGATATCACTCCCATTTTACAGATAAGGAAAACTGAGCTCAGAGAGATTCATTAACTTGTCCAGGGTCACAGAGCCAGGAATTGGATCAGCTTACCTCCAGATTAAGGCAGAACATAAGTAAAAAGTAACTGACTAGAAGACCTTGGTTCTGCTAGGCACTAACTTAGTGTGACTGCTCGTGGGAAAGTTCCTTCCTTTTTTCTGGGCCTGGGATAGCAATGAGCATGATGAGAGGGCCTCCTTCTCAGGGCAGTTGAGGGGCTCTGCAAAGAAATAGACGTGAGGATGGGCCCAGAGGCCAGCATCTTCTCCTAGACAAATCTGGTTTAAAGGTATGGCCCTTTTCTCCTAGGTTATAAGCACCGACTCAAGGAAACTGAGTTACCTATGCCCCCTACAACCCAGGCAGGCCTCTCCTGGAAGCAAGTCTCCCATTTCCTTCTGGAGTGTGAGCAATACCATCAATCTCTAGGGCCCTTGGCTTTCACTCTCTGTGCACACTCCTATTCCTCTTTCCATTCCACCACCAGGCTCTCAGGGCCCTGTTTCCTCTCTTTCCCCATTTGATAAAGGATAAGCCACACCATTAGTCAGTTATAGCTGAGTATGAATGAGTTCAAGTTACTAGCACACTCTTCCCAAAATATACATGTTATCAGCCTGGGATTCTGGACAGTTAATAATCTGGGGTAGTAAGCCTCTCCCTCTCTCCAGGCAGGAAGGCTGGTCCTACCCAGTGCATCTGGAATTCCATATTTTTATATTTTTATTGGTTTTTTTCCCCCCTGCCCCCCTATATCCTGAGCTGGGAGAGAGGGTTTATATGAGCCCACTAATTAGCAGAGAACAGAAGCCTTTTTATTTCATAAATAAAAGCATAGATACACTATATGAGTAGAAATGCAGAATGTTCCCTGGAGAGTGTTTAAACTTTTAAAAATATTCCCCCCAGGGTCTGGGCAGGTGGGTCCTGAGGGGCTTTTCCATGGAAGACCTTGGGGGTGTGAGGGTGGGGGGGTTGTCCCTCAGGAGAAGGGAGATTCTCTGGGCTCTGAGCTGGACCCTTTCACAGCATGGCCTCCAGCTCATGGTGGCCCCCTGTGTGCTCATTCCTGTCCATGTGGGCTTCTTTACCAGTCTTTGGGCAGCGGTGAGAGAAGAGTTAATGACAGCTGTCTTAAGGGTCAGTGGATCTGGGTTCTGGCATGATCAGGTAGGGCTGTGAGACCTTGGGTAAATCACTTCCCTCTCTGGACTTTCTTCCATCTGAGGAATGGAACGTTTGGATGAGATGAGCCCTGGAGTCTCTTCCCGCTCCAATGTCCTATGCTGCAGTTCAGAGGCTGGTCTGAGAGCTGAAGGCAGAATCAGAGCTCACCTGTAGGTGGCTGGACTTTGGCCTGCAGGCTTAATGCCTCAAATCACTTCAGATGTGGGCTGCTATTCGGCTTCATGACAACAGAAAACAGCCTCTACCATTATACCAATTTCACAGACACAAAAACTGAGGCTCAGCGTTTGACTTGACACCCAGAACCTGTGAAGAAAGCCAGACAGAAATGTCTCGCACCTTTCTGCAAATATGGAAACCGAGGTCTAGAGAAATCTAGCAACTCTGTCACAGTCCCAGCTCCTTGCTCAACCAAGGTAACAAACCTCAGGAAGCACAAAGTGCAAGCTGAGTGACTGCGCTCCTGGGCTCAGTTTCCCCGGCTGCAATCTGAAGCTAATGGGATAGTGGTGTGGACAATGCTTGGAGGAGAGAGGCCACTCTAAAACACACAGCAAGAAACCAGCTCCTCTTCTTTGAGAGTATGGTGGTCTGCGTGTGGCCATCTGGTGGCCAGGTCTCATCACTGCAGAAACTCCAGAGGCTGGAAGGCTCTGGGCCTTCTGGTCAGATTTCCCAGTTTCCAGAAACAGTCTGCAAGAGTTGTGAGCCCAGACCATGAAGCAGCCGGAAGAATTCGGAGGAAGACAGTTTGGCCACTGGAGCAGCTTCCACTCTGGCCCTGACACAGGAAGGGTTCCTTCCTACCAGGTCTCCAGGGACCCAGACTGTAGGCTGCTGTGGAAGCATCTCAAATCCCACTCCAGAGATTTCTGTCCCCACAAAGGGGAGATTGAGGCCCTAGAAAGCCCAGCCCCTGAATGCAATCACACAGCAAACAGAGAAGAAGACAGGCCCCAGAAGTAATTCAGTGCATACTGTGTGCGGCAAAGCCTAACGTGCTATGTGAGCTTGTACAAATGACACACCATCTCTGAGCCCCAGTTCCATTAGAAAAGGAAGGACATTGTGCAGATCAAATGATATAATGTGTGCAAGCTGCTTTGCACATGATAATTAGCTGTGCTTATCATTATTATTCCAGCAGATGTTTCCACTGTTACTTCTCATCCTCTCTACAGTAAGGGGCCCTCATAGCACCACTTCACAGAGAAGCACCCGGACTTGAACAGCTGCCCTGGAATACACTTAGTAAGTGGCCAGTCAGAAATACGAACGCTGGCCGTTTCAGGAAATGCACGCTGAAGACGTAAGGGACATGGAGGTGTGATGCCGGAAGGCTACTTTCAGCTGGTTCCAGAAAAAGAAATTATAGGGAAGAAAGAATGGGAAAGCTAAATGGACAGAATGTAAGCAATTGGTGAATCTGGCTATAAGTTATACAAGAGTTCTCTGTTCTAGTTTTGCAACTTTTCCATAAATTTGAAATTATATTAAAAAAAAAATGTTTTAAGGCCCAGTTATTTCAAAATTCTGCTGAATTTCCTCTACACACTCCTGGGAAGCAGATGAAAACCCAGTTCTCTCAGAGTCCTTTGCTCCAGACCAGTGGCCCAATTCCCTAGTCCTCTGGTGGAAAACGTGACTGCTAGCAAGAGCCCTGCAATTTCTCCATGGAAAGCCAGAGGCACCCTGCCCGGCAGCCAGTATCGCCCAGGACCCCAAACTTCCTCAGGGACTCTCCTCAGCCTCCCTGTTTCCCAGGCCCCTACCCCCCCAACTCCCGCCCAGGTCCCAGCCAGGCTGTGGTGCGAGGTCGAGGTGGGGTTTATTTATAAGTTCCCGCCGATTATGAATCACTAGAGGAACTGCTTGCAGACTGGAGACAAAAGTCTGGGGCTGCCTGGCCAGGAGGAAACACTCTTTACATTCGACTTTCCCCTTGGCACAGGCCTCCCTGCGCCTGGCCTAGCCAGGCTCTGCCAGCCCCTTCTGTTCTCAGAGGCAGAAGCGCATTTGCCGCCAAGTCCTGTCGGCCCGTCCGCCTTGCTTTGTAAACAGGACCCAAGGCAGGCGGCCGGGCCCTGCACTGGAAATGAGACTGCCTTCCGCAGCCCGGCTACTTCCTCCTCACATCCGGAGACTCTTCAGAGTTCAAATGAGGGCTCTTGGGAAGGAGCAAGGAGAAGCTGGGGCTTTGCCCACTATGGTATTCATCAGCCTTGGTGGAAGATCAATAGACAAATGAAGAAGAGGACTCTTAGGTAGCTATCTAAGCCCAGTATAAATGACACCTCCTCTGGGAAACCACCCCACCCTGGGTCTTCTCCTTATTGTAGTTCACAGTTTAGTTACATTCAGTGAACATGTACTGGGCACCTACTATGCACCAGGCTCTGAGTACGGTGCCCGTGAAGCATGCGGCATAGATATCTTATTCATATCATTATTCATTCTTTTCACTTGACTAGAGCAACTTGGTTTCCCTTTATAAATACCTGAACCAGGTATCTCTCTGAGTAACTAATCATGTAGGTGATTTTATTTTAGGAGGTGCTAGAAGTCCTCACTTCACATCACCCTGAAACATCTTCCCCACTACTCTAAGACATCAGCAACTTCAAGGCATACCTCTGGGTTGAGTGTTGCCTTCTTTCCACAGAGTCATTGATTTGATGGTGAATCTCCCCTCTGATGCGTAGCACCTCTGGGTGAATGAGGGAGTTCACTCTTGGTGGTTGGCATTGTATGCCCATTTTACAGATGAGAAAACTGTGGCTTAGAGAACTGACATGCTTCATCAGGGCTGTTACAAGAGTCAGGTTTTGAGCTCAGCTCTCTGCAGCCGAAGCCCAGGAGTCTTCACACAGAGTCAAACTGCCTCCCCTTTATCTGATGCCAACTTCAAGCAGGAGAAAAAGGGGAAAGCTATGTCTCCTCAGAGAGAGGGAAGAATAAAAGTCAAGTCCAAAAGCTTGCTGTGCTAGCCATTCCAGTCTGTGACTAGTGCAATCTTCTCTTCACTCCATTTATTGATGTCCTCATTTAACAGAGGGCAAAATTGAGGCGTGGAGAGGTTGGAATGATTTCAAGGTCATCGAGCTAGTGATGACAGCTAGGACCTTTATCAGGCCCCCAGCACTGTCTGTACAGCCTAGAGTTGGTGCAGTTCCATGGAAAAGCCAGACCGTTGGCCAGGGGCACCTGGGCAGAATGATTGTCAACCCAGGTAGGGTAGATGTGACACCGGGCTTTCTTATGATGGAGGCTGTGGGAGAGGGGCAAACATCTAAAGAATTTTTTATACCAGTGGCTTCTATTTTACTTGCCTCAAGGCTTTCGCAAGAGTCCTACACTGATGCAAAAAGCAAGGCCTTCTCCTTTTCTCAGTAAGAGCTTACTCCCTCAGCTGCCTCTGGAAGCCTCTCCCAGAGGAGTCGGGGTTACCAGCTGAGGTCTAAATCCCACTCACTTGCTAGCTCAGGGGCCTCTGGTAAAATTGACCAAGAGTCAGTTTCCTTATCTGGTCATGTGCAGAATGGGAATAATAGTAGCAATTCACAAAGCTGTCTTTGGGAAAAAAATGAGTTAAGACATGAGATATCTTCATAAAGAGAAGTATGAACAAAGAGATGGTCATTATGGTGGCCTTCACTGGTCTCGTTATTTCACACAGGATAGTCCTTCCTTACCCCAAGATCCTAAAGTAACTGAGGGAGGACAAGAAGGCTGACAGAGGTGCCATGTCTTGTTTGTCATCTGTACCTTTCCCTCTTCTCATTCCCTCCCACCTGTCCTTGCCCAGTATGCCAAAATGGTATGTACCCTATCGATTCTTACTGATGACCTAGAGTGATTAGACCTGGAGGCAGAGGAATAAGCTCAGGACTTCTCTAAGTCTGCCTTACCAGAGCCTTTTGGGAGATGAAACCCCCCTGAGCAAGTATCCTGAAACCTCCTGCCTCAACCTGTGAGCAGAGATTTTTACATTCAGTGCCCCACTTTTACCTTCACAGAAATGCTACCAACGAGATACTGTGAGCCCCATTTTATGTATGAGAAAACCAAGGCTCAGAGAGGCTAAGGGACTTTCCCAAAGCCATTAGGTGGTTCCAAACCGAGGACAGGGGCTCAGCTGTACCAGTTTCAGTATCTGAGGTCTTGGTGCCCAGGAAAGACCGGGGTCTGAATCCTGGCCTTGCTCTCATGAACTGTGTGGCCTGGAGCAAGTTCACTCACCTGAGACTGTGTCTCTGTAAATGAGGATGATGACACCCTTTTGTTGTTGAGAAACTTAAATAAGACAATAGATGCAGACCCAATGCACTATCTGGCATGCATAAGGCCAGATCAATGTTTATGGGTCATTCCACCAACCCCCGCCCTTCGGGTTCACCCATTCTAGGGATTCTTCTTTGTCAACGATGACTGCAGTGTCCCAACTAAAAGAGCAGTAAGGAGGTTTGCACCAGCTCTAGGTGCAGGGGTCTGGCAAGAAAATACAGACCAAATAGCCACTGAGCTCTGGAGTTTCTCTCTGTGGGCCAGTGCCTGGCATGGTGCCCACACGAAGTGGGTGCTCAGTAAACATTGTTGAATGAATGGATGTTTGGATGCCAAAAGTTTGGCACGGCCACCCATTTGCTGTTCCAGGGGACAATGGGATGGCCTATTTGGAATGGGGGGCTGTCCCAGAATATCTGAGGGGTGAGGTCACAGGGCTTGTGTGCACTGCTTACAGGAAGCATGCTAGCTCAAGAACGCCTGATGCCAGCCGGCAGACATTTCCTGGCTGGCAACAGTTCCCTACCTCTTCCTCCTCCTCCTCCTCCCCTCGAGCCCCAGGCCTGGCCCTGGGCTGGCCTCTCTCCTTGCTTCAAGTCCCACGCTAGGATTGGAATGCCTCTGGGTCACCTGAGATCCTCACATCCATCCTCCCTCCTAAGGACCCAGGGCTACCTTGTCCTCAGAAAAGTCAGAGGAGACAAAACTTCCTCCCTTAGGAGTCCTGGGACCTCGCTGGGGGAGGCTCCCCAATTGGACCCCTTCCACATCATCTGGCCCAGCCTAAGCCTGGTCCTGGGGTACCACCACCTCAATGGACTCTTGGATCATCCCATGAGACAGGGGGCCATGTTATACAAACAATGCCCAGGTGCTTCGGAAGCACGGCACCCCCAGCAGCCCTCGATGTGATTGACAGAGGGTGAAACTGAGGCCCAACAAGGTTAAAACAGCTTTCCAGGACTGCCCGGAAGTCCAGACTGGGGACTCCTGCCAAAAACTAGGACTGGCTCCCGTTCTTCCACAGTCTTTGGGCAACTCTCCTCCCAGCCTCTTTTTCCTCCTCTGAAAAATTAGCAGAAAGTGTTGGACAAGGCTTTTGCCCCTTCCAGCAATCTGACTAGAAGTTTATCCTCCCTCCCCAACAAACCCACCCATACCTTGTCTTGTGTATTCACCAAGTCCCTCAGCCTTTTTTTCTGTACTTTTTCTGCTTCAGTGACAGAGACTTGGGTATAACTGAGCAATATTAATAATCCCTCACTTGCATGCACCAGTACAGTTTTAAAAATCACTTTCACACACAATAATTTTCCTTATACCTCATTCTAAAGATAAGGAAATTGAAGGCCAGAGGAGATATGTCTGTAGCTGGCCAGTGGCAGAGCTGGGATTTGAACCTGTACCTGTGCAGGTGCTGCGCCTAACTCATCATCCCTGCTTTCTTGGAATGGGCACAGAGCCAGGCACAACCAGATGTCCAATAAACCTATGCGGGCATGTGTTGGCCCTTCTGGGGTCTGATGTGCCCATTTAAATGAGGGGCTTCTGGAGACGAAGCCCCTTCCAGGGAATGGGTTGGACCTTCAGACCCACAATAGGACCAAATCAGAAGGCACTTTTGTCTTCTCATCTGCTCATCAGAGCTGGGGAGCAATTCTCTTAGTTTCTCCATTTATAAAATGAGAATAACAATCATGCTGAAGTCTTAGGGATGGTATGAGTACCTACTGGTGCCAAATCATCTCCCTCCACTTAGCCCAAGACAGCGGGCCCTGCCAGGTTCTGTGGTTTAAGAGTAGGAGCTGGCCCTGAGCCACCAAAGCAGGCTGGGAGCCCACACCCCCCATCTTCCAGCTTCAGCATCACTCACATCAAAGCCCAGCCACTCGCCCTTCCCACCAACCCAAACCTGGCTAGCAGGAGGGGATGCAGCCAAGAAAAAGCTGGGCCTAATGGGATATTTGCTGTCCAGCGCTCAGTGATTGTGGTATAATGACCTCAGTGGCTGCCAGAGTCAAAGGGGACTCTGTTCTCTGAGGCCAGGACACCCCCAGGGTGGGAGAGAGCCAGCTACCCAAAGCCTGAACTCAGGCCGACAGAGCCTCCGGCTCTGGGCCTGGCACAGGCTTCCACGCTTCACACGCATGACCTCATTTAATCCAGTGACAACCTTGCCAAAGTAGTTTGATTATCTTCATTGAACAGACAAGCTAACTGAGGTGCAGGAAGATGAAATGACTCATCTATGGTCCCGCTATTAGTGAGAGGCAAACCAGGTCTATTTGACTTCACTAGGCACAACGAATGACCCCAGCACCAAGATCTGGCCATAATCTGTTTCATAGTAAGCTCACACTGAAGGCTGGATTGGATTGATTTGAGCATGTACTGTGTGCCAGGCTAGCTGCTTTGTTTGAATGTTACTTGACCTACAATTGAATAACTTAGAGAAGGAGTCATCACTAGCCTTATTGTACAGATGAGTAAACTGAGGCTCACACAAAATCAACTTCAAATATTCAAAGGCCCAGGGAACTTTCTAGTAGCTGAGCTGGATGCCTTCACCCTCTTCTTCCTTCCATGCTGGAAAGAAAGCAAAAGCACTCAACAACATTATTCTCCTGACTCTTCAGTAATACCCTATGTGCAAGAGTGCAGCTATATAATGACTCCTCATTCTTTCGGTGCCTAGGAGAACCTGGTCCTCTCCCTTTTTCCTTGGCAAGATCAGAAGTGTACAGCTCAATGAATTATAATTTTGGAAATGAACATAAACAAATATTTAAAAATTAAGAAAAAATATTGCCAATAATTATGACAAGCCAAAGATTAATTTGACAGTGTCTTTCATATATAAAGCACTTTCATAATCAATAAGAAACACAACTCAAAAGTGAGTGATGGATATCAGAAAGTTATAAAAAGCCTATAAATATAAGAAGAGGCATTCAATTTCGCTTATAGTTGAATAACGCAAATTAAAACACTGGGATACAAGCCTCACCCATCAGGCAAAGAAAGATTTAAAAAATGTTTTGGTCATGATGTGGGGAAATAGGCAATTGCACAGATAGTTTGTGAACATATAAATATACAAAATTTGATTTTAAACTTGTATATTCTTTGACTCAGTACTTCTCCTTCTAGAAAGTTACCTAGTAGATAAATTTATGCAAGTGCACAAGGATTAGGTACAAAGTGTCAAATCAGCACTATTAGCAATAATGGAAAACTGGAAATGACCCAGAAGCCCATTAGTGCAGTCAAACAATGAAAGAGGACTCACGTGCTCCAACCTGGAAGGGTATTTGTGTTGCAAAACAGTATATAAGTTATAATTTTGTTTGTATAAAAAATATGTAAATGTTTACACAATTCATATATGCATAGAAATGTCTGGAATGATACATGACACTTTATATTAAACAATAAGATGGAGAGAGCTTTCATTTTTTTATAAAATCTCATATAATTCTGCAACATTCACCCAAAAGCACATACTACATTTGTTATAAGTAATTTTTTAATGCAATTGGGTTGTACTTCATACTCATTCAGTGGTTGCTGGGACAGTGCTGGTTTGACATGGGGGGCAACATGCTAGAACTTTCTCAGAAGGACACATGGAAGTCTCATTTTAATAGCTATCAGTCACCAATACAACAAAATACATGCTATGTTGCTGGTAAAATCTATTGTTTAAATTAAGTGACAAAATATACCTAATTATATTCCTAGATATGTCTTTATATTGGGCTATAGGATGAAATTATCAGCTCACTCCAGAAGAAATTCAGGGATAGAAGACAGAGAAAGGGACGTGGTCATGGATTACTATTTAATGGCTTATGATGGCACAAAGCTACATGAAAAGTTCCGCCATGTCAACCCTTGTCTTCCCAGGGTGTGGGGGGAGGTGTGTGTGAAGGGCCCAAGGGGTGGAGCAGGGTCTTAGCTAGAGATGGGACTTCTTTACTCTAGAGCTTGGAGCAGGACAGCATCTTGGTGTTTGCTTAATTTGCTCCCTCCGCTGAGCAGGTGAAGGGCTGGGGCAAGGGGGAGGGGTTAGTAGGGAATGCTTGCTCTTGTGAATGGCAGCAGAAAGTTAACCATAGCACCCAGCTGACGAAGTCTGGGTCTGGGTCTCACTATGGAATGAGTGCTCACCTGCCATGCCCCTAGGGCATGACAGCCCCTTCTGGCCCCCTTCAGATCTCCTGGACTTCTCATGCCCATCCCTCTTTCCTCTGTCAAATCTTGTTCTCAAGGTGTGGGGAGGGAGGGGTCATGCTTCCCACCCATGCATTGGGAATCAGAGCTGGATAGAGCCTGGAGACTCCTTGGGACAATTCCCTCATGTTATAGCTGGGAAAACAGACCCAGAGAGAAGAGACTTGCCCAAGGTCATCCAGAAAGTTGATGGCAGAGCTAAAACTGAGCCTTTGAGTGAGAAAATGTCACAGCCCTTCCCCTCACACTTTTCTGGATATGTCTGGCTGCCCTTCTCCATGGCTCCATCTGTTATTCAGCAAATACTTCCTGAACACCTGCTATGTGCCAGATAATATTCTAGGTTCTGAGAATGCGATAGCGAACAAAACAGACAAAACTGCTACCCTCGTGAAGTTTATGTTCAAGCTTAATTACATTACAGGGGGTGCAGCTGAGAAGACTTGGTTAGCAAAAAACACTCTGCCTGTGTCTCTACTCTGCAGGACAGAGAGCCTCATTCCTAGAGGAAAAGGATCACCACCCACGAGTGGCCCCAAGGGCCCCCCAGGGCCCAGCTCTGCAGGAATAACACACCCCTACCCATAAGAATTATCTCCTTTGATTCTCAGAACCACCCTATGAACTGGGTATTCATATCCTATTTTACAAGTGAGAAAACTGAGGCCCAGAAAGTGAACACACCAAGCAAGTAAGCAGCAGGCCTGGGCTCTCTCCTGCCCACGGACAGGGGTTCTGGACACTGCCCAGGCTCAGGCAAGGTGGGAAGGGCAATGGGAACAGGGTATGTTTTCTGTCTGGCTCCCACTTTTGGAAAGGAGAGTAAGGGGCTCTGTTGGCATTTTCTCAGGGTGCTCAGAGAATTTGCCTGCCCTGCCTAAGGCATGCTAAAGTGGTTCAGGAGGTAACACTCCTATCCTGGGACTCTGGTACCCAGAGCAAAGTTCCTAACCATGAGGAGGCACCAGCCTTTTTTGTGATACTTAATGAAAACCATGGTCCCTCTCCCCAGAAATATTCTAAACATTCCCCTCACATAGTTTTGCACTCAAATTCCCTAAAGCCCATCCTGGCACCACTCTGGGGAGGGTGGGTCCTCTGGGGAGCTCTCTTAATGAGGGGAAGGATCATACCATGAAGTTGAAAGTTCGGTCCCCACACCAACATATCTCCTGCCCTTCCAGAGCGCCACTAACCTAGGGGCCTGCAGACCATCCTGGAAGGTATTTCTGGCCAGACTGTGCTGCCCAGATGGGGCGTGAGTGCCCCCTGGGGGCAGCTCATCCAAGTATCCCAAGAAATATGAAGCCACCCCCTTCCCTACTATCATTTAATTTGATGCCAAGATATGGTCAAGAAAAGTTGTTATTTAAAACACTATTTTTTAATTAAAATAGTCACAGGTGGGTGTTAGAATGCAGACTGTGCTTTAAATGTAGAACAAAATCTTTCAAATTGCTTCATTTCCTGGGAATAGGAACTTGCCCTCCCGTCTTCAGCGGTGTGATCATGTGATAATATCTACCTCTCTCTGCCAAGTTTTCTCAGCTGTAAAATGGTCATAATAATACTCCCTCTCCCTCAGGGCTGCTATGAGAGTTAAATGCATGCAAAGCACTCAGAACAGAGCCCAGAACAGAGCTAGTTCTCAATACTTGGAATCTTTTATTACTGTTGCTACTGTTATTGTTATTATCGAAGGTCTTAGGTATTAAAGTCTGAGAACCGCTGCTGGAGCCAAGCCCCTGCTAAACAGGACATGAATTCAAATCCCACACCCATTAGGAACCCAAGCTCCACACACCTCCAGTTTCCCCAGCCGTTCCTTCCTTCCCAGCTTCCCCACTCTATCAGGGCACCAGTGCCAACACAGCTCCTCCAGCAGCTCAGAGGTGAGCCACAGACTATCACAACCCCCATGTTTGTAGGGGCCAGTCAGATCTGAGGGTCTAAACTTGGATACCCAGCGGCTGTGTAACTCTGGGCAATTCCCTTTCCCTTTCTGGGCCTCAGTTTGCTTCTGGCAGTGAGGAAGGTTGGACTCACTGGATGAGTCCAAGTCCTAGAGAGGCCTTGTCTCTAGCCACCTGGTACAGAAATAATTTATTTCTTTGCCCAGATCTGCAGGACAGTGTCCTTGGCCTGCACTTCCCAAAGCCTAACAGTTCAAGCCTTTGGCCTCCTGCTGGGCTTTCAAGAGCTAAATATGGGAGAAGTGTCAGGGTTCTCATCTGTGCGGGCTCGAACAAGTTTTGAGAGCTGGAAGGGGCTCAGTAGATGCTCTAAATCCAACCCTCCATTTCACAGCCAAGGATACTGGGAGTGAGAGGAAAGTGTACTTGACTCCCAAGGTCACAGAGCAAGATAGGATGGGCCCAGGGGCTCTACCTCTTGGCCATATTGATTCATAAGCTCCTAGGACCACCTTCAACAGGAGGTCAGGTTGGCAGCAGCCCAGCATGAAGACAGGAGGCACCAAAAATAATCCTTACTCCTTTCCTGGGGGTAGGGACAATAGGGAGGGCCAGAGCTGGTCTCCTTTGTTCTCAGAGACCTCAGAACATGCAGAATGATTCTCAGGCCCCTGACAGGGGCACTACTAAGTCAGAAGAGAGCTGACCAACTGAATTGAGACCATCCTTTGGGGATAAGGGGAAGAACCCAAACTACCTGAGATTAAGTTGGTCCCACTTCCCCCTCTGCTTCCCCTCCCCAAGGAGGCTTAAAATGGATAGTAAGTGGAACGATGGAAAAAAATCATTTCTATTGCTCCTCATCTGAATGACTGGCCTGAGACTTTCTCCTGCTACATTGCCCCATTCACACCCTGAAATCCTCTATCCCCGTCCCCAAAACCCTTAAACAAAGCCAGAAGGAAGGATAGAGAAGCTGATGGAAACATGAAGCCCCATCAGAAGGCACAGATGCATCAGTGTCCTAGGGTTCAAATACCAGCACTGCCACTTACCAGCCACAAGCCCATGCCAAGCTCATAAAGCTTCTGAACCTTGATTTTCCCATCTATAAAATAGGGATAATGAGCCTCACCTCTAGGACTTATGAATGAGCTAATTCACATAGGTTGACCCTGAATCAGTATTCATTTCCTCCTTCTACCTGGGGCCTCGGTTTGCCCATCTGTACCATGAGCAGGCTGCACCAGCTGATCACCAGGTGACCTTCTGGATCTTGGGTCAGTTGGCTCAGGCTGGCTGGCTGTTACCCACAGAGGGTTCCAGCATGAAACAGCGATCTCTGCCAGAGAGCAACTCCAGCATTCGGGAGGGAGGGGCCCACCTCAGCCCTGATTAAATCCTGCTGACAGATCTAGCTTGCCCTGGCTGGGCCCAACGCCCAGCACACACCTGTCAGGAATGAATACCCTTTATACCACACCCATCCTCGAGACCCCAGGCATCAACCCTGTGCCTCAGATAGACTCTCTATGCCGCCCTCTGTCTGGGAGTCCCCTTTCACACACTCGCACATTTTGTGACATGACTCTGAGTGGAAGAAGTGTTTGAAGCCACAGGCAGATGGGCTGGGCTACTGGGCCAGTCACAATGCACAGGCCTCCAGGTGGATGGAATCCAGCATTTGTAGGTCTCTGTTTCCAGGATGCTCCTCTGGAGCCAAGAGAGCCTGGGCTTTCAAAGAACTGGGTGAATACAGCCTTTTCCTTGGGCACCCACCTCATTAGCTCTGGGGTGAGGGGAGGAAGGGGCATGAGAGAGAAAGGAATGGATGGAGGTGCTGAAAGGAGAAGGGAAGAGATCCAGCTCAGACCCTGCACTCTTCTAGAAACGCTCCCTGCTGCCCACAACAGGAAGTGGCCACCCTAGCCGGGACTCCTCAGGGATCCAAAGCTTGGCCCTGACCTCCTGGATAATGAGCTGCTCACGGCAACTCCCACCTCTGCCCCAGTGTAGCCACCTGGTTCTCTTCTGGGAACCCACATCGCAGCTTCTCCTTTTTGACCTTCACACCTAAGGGGCTGCCCATTCCTTCCCCGCTTCCTGGACAAGACTTGGTTGTCCCCTAGGGGACCCATGACTCTGAGATGCACACAAAGCTTCCAACAGGTGTGATTCCTCTTTGCAAAGACACCACTTACCTCTTCCATGAGAAATCAAAGCAAAAAAAAGCAAAAAACCCCCAGCTAGTTTAATCTCCAACAGCGCCTTCTATTACACTTGCCTTGTAGTTATTCTTTTAGCTTTTGGGACAAACAGTTGGGGGGTTGGGTTAGCTTAGGCCTGGGCGATCCAGTGTGGAGGCCGCCTGCCACATGTGGCTGATGAGAACCTGTACTGTGGCCAGTCTGAGGTGAGATGTGCTGTTAGTATAAAATGCACATGAGATCTCAAAGACTTAGTAGTAAAGAAAAAACAAAAAAATCTCGTTAATAATTTTTATATTGATTACATATTGAAATGATAACATTTCAGACAGAATGTCCTAAAGAAAATATATTATTAAAATTAGTTCTACCTGTTTCTTTTTACTTTTTTAATGTGGCTGCTAAAACAAATTATACTTGTGGCTCATATTACGTTTCTACTGGATGGCATCGGGTCGAGTACTTCCTCCCTACCAGGCTGCGTGCTCTCTGAAGGCAGCAAAGGCAGCACAGGTGGGAACATATGTAGAAAAGAATTCAGTAAAAGTCTGATGCCCAGCCAGCAAGTTCTCTGTCCTGGAAGCAAATGGTCTCCTGTGTCCTTCCAAAGATATTCTATACATATATAAGCAAATATAAAAAAAAAATACACACATATATTTAGATAGATAGCTATATATAGATATCCTTCCCTCTCCATTTTGGTTCTTTATGCAAATGGTAATAAACTTAATAAACT
>NW_006442109.1:9150616-9227976 GCF_000325575.1 Pteropus alecto
AGTTGGGAACATATGTAGAAAAGAATTCAGTAAAAGTCTGATGCCCAGCCAGCAAGTTCTCTGTCCTGGAAGCAAATGGTCTCCTGTGTCCTTCCAAAGATATTCTATACATATATAAGCAAATATAAAAAAAAATACACACATATATTTAGATAGATAGCTATATATAGATATCCTTCCCTCTCCATTTTGGTTCTTTATGCAAATGGTAATAAACTACATACACTGATCTATGTATTGCTTTTATCACTTCTAACATATCTTAGAGATCTTTTCATATTAATACGTAGAGAGTAATTTCATTCTGTTTCACATAACATGGCATTGCATAAATATATCATAATTTATTTACTCAATCCTGTAATGATGGACATTTGGGTTATTTCCAATCTTTTGCAATTAATAGCCTTATATATTTGTTGCTTCATACATGTGTGAGTATATCTGTAGGATAAATTCCTAGTAGAATTGGTGGGTTAAAGGGTATGTGTGTTTGTAGTTTGATAGATAATGTCAAATAGTCTGCAATAGAGATTGGTCCAATTTACAATTCCACCTGCAACATGTGAGCACAGAGTTGGATCTGAATTCAGGTCCATCTGATTCCAAAGCCAGCACTTGTTCTGTTGCACCATGACTATCCCTGCCATCACAAGAAAGTTTTTCCTGATAATTTAGGCCACCCCCAAGTCCTGCTTACTCACCTGGAAGGCCTGCCTCCTCTAGGAGCACTCAGCCCTACCGAATGCCCCATGCCCGAAGGTGAACTCTGCTTCCCCTGAAATCCTGTCCACCCACAATCGGTCCTAACTGGTTTCCAAGCATCTAACACCTCTCTCCTTGTGTCCTGGGGGTTACTGTTTCCCCTCCAATGCCCCTGCGAGGACAGAGGTGATGCTCCATGTCTCCAGGCATGGTACCTCTCAAGCGGGATTCATTCAATAAATGTTGGCTGAATAAATGAACCCAATTTTGACATGGGATACACAGAAGTGGTCCCTGACTCCTCCTTCTCCTCACCCTCAATACTTAACTAATACCAAATCCTGTTGGCTCTACCTCTTAAATAGTTCTTAAATCTTTCCACTTGTCTCATCTTAACTGCCATCTCTCATTCCCAACCATCAAATTTCTCACTTAGATTATTCCAGTGGCCTCTTACCTGGTCTCCCTACCTCCTTGCTCAGGCCTTCCAATCCACTCCTGCTTTGTGGATAAAACCACTAACTGTTCTCCAATATCCAGTCTCCTCTTCTTTATTAACAGAACCCCTGTGTTTCGGCTGGGCACCTTTCTCAGCCTGCAGAGTAGTGAGGTGGGACCATGTGACTGAGCTCTGGCTTCCAGGTGTGAGCACTTGTGACAGGCACAGCTTCCATCTGCCCTTAAAGGGGAAGGGTACACTTTCTATACCCCCCAACACTTCTCACTGATGAACAGTCAGCTTAGACCTTGAAATGGAGGCCAGGCATTGAGGATGGCAGAGCTACAAACTAAAAGGAGCCTAAGGAGGCCTCTGGGCAGAGGGCAGGGTACCTGGCAGGGACACTCCAAGCAGGATCTCAGTGGCATTGACCACCCTGCCTCCAGCCAGCCAGCGGGGGTGTGGCAGGAAGCAAGACCTGCCATTAAGTGTCTTTTAATTTAAAAATTTCTTGGGAATTGACTTGGAGCTCAGCCATTGAAATGTCATTCTCCTGGGTTCCTGCTACACACGCACGCACTCATGCTTCATGCCTGGCAGCTCTCTGCTAGGAAAGAATGCAGCCTTTTCCCTTTCGTCCATCATCACTATGCTCTCAGACAGCCTGCATTCCTCCTCCCTGAAGTCAGCAGCCTCTCACTCTGGGCAGTCACAGAGAACTTACACATACTCAGTGATCCATTCTTCTGGGCCAGCTCTCTACTATCTGGGCCACAGGAAAAGTGGCAGAAACAGTCCCCAAAAATGTGATCAGTACACACATATAGTATGCATGTACATATATCCCCTTTATCTATAACAAGGAATGTCTGCTATGGGCTATGTGCTTAGCTGGATCTTACAGGATCCATGAATAGGGAGAAGACGCAGCCCTGCTCTCCAGAAAAAGGAAGCCAGTATTGGTGACATCATGTCATTCAGAGCTCAGATATGTGTATAACCCATCTATGTTTCACAGGTTGTGGTCCCCGCCTGCCAAGGCCACCTGTACAATCCCCTGCCAAGTTCTATGTCTTAGATTTTCAAAGCATATTTTATGTGATCTCACAGGAAAGAACAGTTAACAAACATGAGTTTTCTACCTTTTTTTCTACTATAGCTTTATAGTTAAGTTTTGAAAATAGGTAGTGTGAATCTTCCAACTTTGTCTTCTTCAAAACTGTTCTGGCTTTTCTAGTTTCTCTGATTTTCTGTATAAATTTTAGAATCAGCTCATCGATTCCTACTGAAAATATACTTTTCAGAACTTTAATTGGAATCGTATTTAATGCATAGATCAGTTTGGGAAAATCTGACGTCATATCAATCTTGAGATCAACAATTCATGAACATAGTATATCTCTCCATCTGTTTAGGTCTTCTTTGATTTTGTTGTTGTTGTCGTTGTTGCTGTTGTTATTATTTTGTAGTTTTCAGCATACAGATCTGGTACCTAAGTATTTCATGGATTTTGGCGCTTTCTAAAATTTATTTTAATCAATTGTCTATTGCTACTATACAGCATTAGGATGGATTTTTTTTCTTTGTAATAGTAACCTTTTATCCTGTGATCTTACTAAACTTACTTATTATTACTAATAGCT
Organism: Pteropus alecto; assembly: GCF_000325575.1. Classification (NCBI taxonomy): domain Eukaryota; kingdom Metazoa; phylum Chordata; class Mammalia; order Chiroptera; family Pteropodidae; genus Pteropus; species Pteropus alecto. The sequence continues at coordinate 9,153,404 of NW_006442109.1, forward strand.
TTTTTTGTAGATTTCATGGAGATTTTCTATGTAGGCAATATTATATGTGAATTGTGTTACTCTTCCTTTTCCAATCTGTGAAACTTTTTTTTCTTGCCTTATTGCTTTTCCTGAAAGCGTCACTACAATGTTGAAAAGAATGGGAAGAGTGGGCATCCTTGTTTTAGGTCTTCCCTTTGTGCTTCATCTCAGAGTGTCTCTCCTCCGGCAGTTTACTGCTGACTTTGGTTATTCATGGCTCGCTAGCTCCGTGATGAGAGGTGGAAGTGCTCACATCTTCTGTTCTCAGCAATCTTGTCCCTCCCTCAGCAGTAAAGGATCTCTAATAATCTGGACCCACTCCTTCTTCTGTCTCTCCCCCATGGAGATGGGTTTTTTCTATTCCCTTTCTCTAGTTGCACTAGGTTTTCCCCTGTGCCCTGAATATTCCCTTTTCTTTTCTAAGCAGCTTAAGGCTCTTGTTTTGTTGTGGAGAAAATGTAGAAGCACCTAGGGTAGACCTTTGTTTCTATCCTGAAGTGGCTACTATACATCTCCCCCAGGTCTCCCTTTTTTAGAGAGTCTTCTACCCTTTTAAAATTTTTTCTTCTTCTATAAACTCCATTGGTGAGAATTAAGAATTCCCCTCACCCAGTGATTCTTGTTATACCCAGATGATCGCTCCTCTCTGAGAGCTAAGCTCTTTCCTGGGCCATGTCCCTCAGTCTGACAGGAGTCCAGGAGCCTTCTCTGACCTCATGTAAGTATCCCCCAGTGCCCCCTCCATAGCTCTGCACCTCAACACATCTGTGTCACAGGGCTGCACCAGCTTACTCTCAGGACCCTACCACAATGAAGACAACCTTCCCCATTTTATCCGTGAGGAAACAAGCTCGGAGCAACTGACTTCCCCACAGTCACATAGCCAGGTGGTACAAAACGCCACAGTGCTCAACAATCACCATCAATTATTCATTCAGACATCTGAGGTAGGATAGAGGGAAAGATTTTTAGAACTGAGGAAACGGAGAGAGTCCTCAAGTTTGGGTGACAGCAGGGACTGAGATTGGAGATTAAAGAGAGATGATCCGTGGGGTGGGGGCGGAGAGGCAGATGTGAATTAAGGAGTCGTTTCAGTTGGAGTAGCAAGGAGAGAAAAAGAACGTAGGGCCTTAGAACCACAACTCCAAAATAGAAGCCTCTAATTTGGCCTCTATTTTCTCCAGTGTTGGAGGGTGCAAGGGCCAAGGCTGGAAATGACAGAACTTCAAACAGTTGCCTCCTTGGGCAACTTTCCCTAGCAGCCCTCCTGGCTTTCCAGCAGCCCTCCCAGCCAGGAACCAGGAATGGAGATAAGATATGGACCCCCAGTGGGGTAGGGTAGAGGAAACAGAGGGCTGCAAGAGAGGGGCAGGTTGCACTGTGTTGCCCAGAGGGATTGTGCCCTGGTGCAGCCAGTCAGGGAAGGCTGCCTGCAGGAAGTAGACACAGCACATAGTGGGCAGTCAATAAATGTTTTTGTAAATTGCTTTAAATGTCCCAGGAGACACCTGTAGATGAATTCTCTGAATTCCCGGATGGAGCTGATAGCGGAGACACTGTTGCTGCCATCACTTTGCATGCCTGAGCTCAGTGGAGGCAACTATGTCCTCACAGCAGTAGGAAGATGTCTGCTCCTGGGCCTGAGAGAAGGCTCAGAAGGCTGTCTGTGCCAGGTAGCAGAGGAGGAGGGATGGTGAAGGCATGGGGACCAAGGATGCAAAACGGCCTCAGTAAGAGGGCCTTAAATGTCAGGCTAAATCCGATGATTCTGTACAACTGCCCAAGCCCAAGTTGGATGTCAGATGTGCTGCAGGGGCCCTTCATGCACATGTCATCTTCGCCTGTCGTGTTTGTGGCTGTATCTTCAGTAGCCAGAACTGTACACAGATAGATACTTGATAAATATTTGTTAAGTATATGAATTAATAAATTTAATCCTCACAATATCCCTGTGTGATATAATTATCCCTACTTTACAGAGGAGGAACTAGGATCAAAAGACATTCAAACCCAGCTTTTGTGGGAAGCAAAATTCTAGGAATGATCCCCAAAGACCCTTGACCTTGTAGGATCCCTTCTTCTTTGCCTGTAGGTGGTATTTGTGAATATGAAGAGATTTCATTCTCATTATGTTACATGACGAAAAGGAGATCTGGGTGGGCCTAATCTAATCACTCAAGCCCTTTAAAAGCAGTTTTCTCCAGCTGGTGGCAGAAGGAGAATTCAGAGATTTAAAGCACCAGAAGCATTCAATGCACCCTTGCTAACTTTGAAGATGGTGGGGCCAGATACAAGGACCAGAGAGTGGCTTCTAGGAGCTGACAGTGACCCCTAGTTGACAGCCAGCAAGGAAACAAGACCTCAGTGCTGTAACCACAAGGAACTGAATTCTGCCAACAACCTGAATGAGATTGGATGTCGATTCTTTCCTGAAGCCTCCAGAGAAGAGCCCAGTCACAACTTGATTTTGACCTTGCAAGACCCAAGGCAGAAAATCCAACCACTCAGCCTGGATTTCTGACCTACAGAACTGTGAGCTAATCAATGCATGTTGATTTAGCTGCTAAGTTTGTGATAATTTGTTACACAGCAACAGAAAATGAATACAGCCCTGTACACAAACATATACAGAGCACACAAATGCCACATTACATATGGTGCATAGAAAACTCACACTCCACACTCACTGTAGCTCCCCATTCAATCCAGCCTTCTCTGGCATCAGAGCCCCTCAGAGCCTCAGAGGTGCCCCACACCTCACTGTTCCCCCATCGGCCTCCAGTGCTCATAAGAAATGTGTAAATAAAGTACATACAACAAAGGCACATCATTAGCAATGATGATGATAGTGATCAGCCAAAATGACCTTCTCCTCCTACCAGTCTGAGACTATAAAGTCCTACCTATCCTTCATGATGGCACAAAGCCCACCTCCTGCAGGGGACCTGTAATGGTTAATTTTATGTGTCAGCTTGCTTGGGCTAAAGGATGCTAAAATAGCTGAAAAAGATTATTTCAGGGTGTGTATATAAGGCGTGTCCAGAGAGATTAGCATTTGAATCAGGAGATTGAGGGAAGAAGATCTCACCAATGAGGGTGGGCATCATCCAATCCACTGAGGATCTGAAAAAAAAAGTCAAAGGGAATGCAGTTAGCATTAATATGATGGCTAAGTGGAGGGCCAAGAGAAGGAAGGACATTATAGATGTCTAACCAATGTACTGTATACTTGAAACTAATTTAAATAAATAAATTTTTTTGAAAAATCAAAATTAAAAAAAAAAGTCAAAAGAAGGGCAAACTAGAAGGGCGAATCTGTTCTGCATTTGAGCTGAGACATCCATCTTCCCCCACCCTTGGACTTCAGAGCTCCTATTTCTCCGGCCCTCGGACTCAGACTGGGACTTACACCATTGGCTCCCCTAGTTCTCAGGCCTTGAGATTTAGACTGAAACTACACCCAACACTGGCTTTCCTGGGCCCTCCAGCTTGCAGATGGCAAATCATGGGACCTTTTAGCCTCCATAATTGCATGAGCCAATTCCTCAGAATAAATCTCTTTCCATAGATCTATAAATTTCCTACTGGTTCCTTTTCTCTGAAAAACCCTGACTAATGCAGGGCCCTCCCAAATGCTCCCAGCAGGCATGATCCTCCCTTTCCAGCACTTGAGTCACACAATTCACCAACACTGCCCATGGCACATCAACCACATGTCACAGGTTGGGTCCTCTGAGAAGATTCTAAGGTAAAATTTAAGGTACGGGGTGTTTATTAAGGAGGCCCTTGGGATCAATACCTGTGGAAAGGAGAGCACAGAAGCAGGAGTGGACAGAGGGAGAAGCTGAGCTGTGGTGCAGGTCCAACCCCATTTGAGCTCTGGAGCACATGTGCCCTTTAGACAGGTCCTGAGTGAGGCTGAGACAGCCGGGCCTTTCTATTCCTGCCTCAGTAAGTCGGAGGATGTGGGCCACCCAGGGAAGGGATGTGACCTTAGAGAAGCAGCTCTTGGCAGGAGGGGCCATCCCTAAAGGCCTGACAGCACTCCCAACATCTGGGGCAGCAAGTCCTTCCTAAAAGAGCGATCTGGGCAGACCTCCCTGTCCACTACAATTTGTCATGTGGCTGTCACTTCCTCCACCTGCTCCAGACAGGGAGTCCCTGAAGGGGAGAACACCTAGAGGCTGAGTCAATTCTGTATCCTTTGCCTCCCTTCTCCCACCTCGAACAACTACAAGGCTGTCATCTTGGGAACAAGACCCTAAGTTCTAGCTGAGTTCAGAGGGTGTCTATGATCTAGGGGTGGCTAAGCCCAGGTTGTGGTGCAGGGGGCCAATCTGGAAGCCAGTAGCTCTGGGTCCCCTGTGCGGCCTCCTAATGCTGATCCTCAGAGAGCAGATACTGCCCCCAGGACAAGTTTTATAGAATTGTGGATATGTACGTTGGTTGTCACAGTGATGGGGGATAGGCCACCATTGCTGGTGAAAGAATTGTCCCAGCTCCCGTACCGGTGAAAAACCTGCTTGTAAATCTCCAATTCTAGAACCTAACTCTGTTTTATGTATAAACACAAAGTATTTTTGTTGTATGATTTTAAAAGCATATACTGGAATGCAACCACTCTGTAAATCAAGGAAAGATAGGTACTTTGTTCAGTTTGGAATTTTATCAAGAAATAGTCCTCTTTTAGAAAATCACGTCAGGTATTTGGCTCACCAGAACACCCCTGTATCCACCTGCATTTCACTAGGCACGTTCTTAGTGCTTCTATTTATAGCTAAGTAGTACTGAAACATTACAAGGTTTTCCTAGCGTAGTGATGCTTAAATATTTACAGATTGAAATACATTGTATTTATTCTCAATTGCTTTCTTTTTATTTCTCTTTTATATTACAATTAAGGCAGTATATTTGATTTTTCATTATGTCTCTAGATTGGTGGCAATATCTGTGGATTTCATTTCAGGATGGTAAAAGGAGCATTCACAATATTTTATATTAGAAAGAGGGTGATAGGTCTGACAGGGTAATAACCTCTAATGTGGATTAGTATCTTCCTCGTGAGCCTGACCTAGCTCTAAAACTCACCCCATCACCCACACTACCATCACCACCACTGGGCAGGTGGGCTCTGAAACCCGTGGTGGGAGGGTGCACTCTGCAGGCCCGGCCCCCCTCATGGGTGCACTTTCCAGGATTTATTCCGATTCTTCAAGCCTTCTCTGGGTATTTTAGCCAGTGTTACTGGACCCAGGTGGCAGGGAACCTCCTAGGGTAAAGATGGAGATCAGCCCACCTAACAGAGCCTATGGCATCAGTGAGTGTCAATGGGGAGCTCGAGTGTGTCCCAACAACCAGGAAGCTGCCTTGGGGCTAAGTAGGGTTACCAGGTAAACCACAGAATGCCCAGTTCATTTGGATTTCAGGTAAACAATGAATAATTTTAGTATAAATATGTCTCATGCAATCCTTGAAACATACTTATACTAAAAAAGTGTAAGCTGCTCATCTGAAATTGAAATTTAACTAGGCGTTCTGTATTTTTATTTGCTAAATCTGGCAGCTCCGTTCAGAACCATGTCCACATGTGCATCACCCAACATTGTCAGTGTGACTGAGTGAGTATGGAGACACTATGTGTGTGGGAGGGAGGGAGCTGTCCACAAACCCCAAAAGTACCATAAAAAGGCTGACCTGGAGAATGACTCTACAATGAATGCCAGGCCTAGGTGTGCACCTGTCAAGAAAAGGTGATGGGTCAGGAGCAGCCCATGTGGACACGGCCTTGAGTCCTAAGCCTGAAACCCAGTTGTTCTCAATCCTAGCGGGGTTCCCGGTCCCCGAGGGTTCAGATTCTCAGAACTACCCCTTCACACATATATACCTCATCCCCAGATTCTGGTTCATTGGGTCTAGACTAAATCTTGGCTCCCATTTCTCATATATCCTTCACTGGGTTGGTGACAGCTTTGTCATCAGTGTAAGTTAAGGCCTAGATCTGGGCCTTGAGGCATTGGGGGAAGGCAGGGGACTTCCTCGAAGGGGAGTGGCTTCAGACCCTTAATGGATGCACTGGCTGGAGCCTGGCTCACCTTCTGATGATAGCAGTCCAACCTCACGGACACAGTACATCCTTCCCGCCCTCCCAGCGTTCTCCTGCATCCCTGTGGAGAAGAAGGTTCTAATATGGATGACACTGTTCAGATGATGAAACCGAGGTCACAAGATCAGGCCAGGACTGAACCCAGACTGCCTGAGTCCAGGCTTACTGAAGGATCAGACTCCAGAGTGATCCCCACCAGCCAGCCCCAGCCCAGGTCTCCTCACCTCCCCACCAAGGGCCCTCAGGCATGGCAACCATTCATTCATGTTTCCCACCCTGGACCAGTCCAATGGCAAAGAGTTCGTGTGCTATCCCTCCTCAGCCCACATGTTCCAAGTTCCTATCCTCTCCTTCCTACCCTCTCTCCTCTACGCTCAAAAGATACCATGCACTATTCCTGCTCGTACCTGCACCATATCATGATTATCTGTGGCTCCCACTACAGGTGAGCACTTTGAGGGTACAGACCCAGCGCTATTCACCACTGTGTCCCTTTGTAGGGCGTTCTGGAAGAACTTGAAGAATGAATGGGGGTAGGGTGGGGACTATCTCATAAGTGGCCTACAAAACTGACTTTTACAACTATCCTCAGTTGCCTGAATATCATCAGAAAGTCCAGGAGCTGCAAACAACACCTTCTAAGAACCTAGGACTGTCGGCTGTAGAATGTGAATACTCTCTGATTAGAAACAAATCAAAATGCTCACACTTCAGTAAGTCCTTACACAGCCACACAGAAGGAGGAATTGTGAGGAATATAACTCCATGTCATCAGTGCAGTGTGCTATGCAAACACAGCCACATGGACAACCTGGAGCTTCCATTTATTCAGTAATTTTATTGTTGCAGTCATTGAAAAGTCTTTAAAGTTCAATGGAATGGATATTTACATATCTTAGGATCACACATTATTCAGAAGTCTTAGGATTAAGTGAAAAATTGTATTTATATAGTATATTAAGTTCCTATTGTTGCAGTAACAAATTACCACAAATTAGTGGCTTAAAACAACACAAATTTATCATCTTACAGTCCTAGAGAACGTCCAGGCATAGCATGGCTTAGCTGGTTCCCTGTTTAAAGCTCTAGGGAATCAGTTTCCTTACCTTCTCCAGCTTCTAGAAGCTGCTCTCATTTCTTGGCTCGTGGCTCCTTTTCAGCCAGCAATCACATCATTCCAACCTCTGCTTCTGTTATCACATCTCTCTCTCTCTCCCTCTCTCTCTCCCTCTCTCAATAACTTTTTAATTTTAAAACAGTTTTAGATTTAGAGTTGTTGCAAAGTAGCATAGAGACTCTGTGATTACATTGGGCCCGCCTAGATAATACAGGATAATTTCTCTTTCTCACGACCCTTAATCACATCTGCAAAGTTCTTTTTGCCACAGGTAACATATTCTCGGGTTCTAGGGATTAGGATGTAGACATTATTGGGGGGATATTATTTTGCCAACAATACCTAGTTTAAGAGCTAAAATCCAATCAGATTATTAGTCTGAGAGGGAGCTGCACAAGAAGAACTGAAAAGTGTGTAGAAAATATGATACCAAGGATATGGGCTACTAAACCGTGACATTAATATTTTTCTATTAAGAGATAATATGTACATATTTGGTACTCTATAATGCTTATAACATATGAGATAATTTGGTCTTGTAGAGTGATGGCTTTTTAACTAATAATTAAAAGTGTATAATTGAATAATTTAAACTGAGGGGTTTAGGTTGAACTCTTCCCAACTTCATACACAATATTAGAACATATGCGAGAACTTTAAATTCACCATATTTTAATTTTTACTGTTATTTAATTTAAATTTTTACTTTTTATAAGTCTCACTTACTGGTTTTATAAATATTACTTAGTTCTCAGGAAGGAAACTCTCGTTGATTGTCAGAAATTGGAATACCGAAATAGGAAGTCTAATTTTTTAAAAAGTTTAAAGTATTTTCAGGTATTTGATTAAGTTTATAAACTGGACCAAACATTAGTCAAAGAGCTCCCAAAGGAGAGGGTCAAAATTTACATAAATAGGATAGTAAGATTTGCAAGCTGAATTTAAAGTCAGGAAGGCAACCCCGGTTTTATTCTCCTGCTAACATCAGCATAGAGGGGGAAGGTGTTGCCCGGGGCGGCTACGGCAGCCTGAGGAAAGACTGGAGTGAGGTCCCAAAGATGGCACAGACCCAGGACGAATCACAGTCGGACTGATGCTGGATGGATGCCTCTCGCTGAGTTTTGTTATTGTTCATATTGGTATTGCGTTTTGAACTTTTTTTTTTATATTGTCAGAAAAAGGACATATGTATATTTTTAGATATTGTATTTTCAATTTAAAAGAAAAAGGGGTACAGTTATAGGATCCAAAATTAAGTAGGAATACTATTATGTTAGAATCAAATTGGAGAAGACAGATTTAGATGATTCAAACCAACCATGCTACTGCAGACAACTTACAAAACTGGCCACAATATTTTAAGAATCTTAAAAGCATCAAAAAGGTGACAAGCTACAAAGAAACTGCCCAGCCAGAGAGCCCAGCTTGAGAGGCTCCTCTGCAGTGATGCAGTTGGCCAATCACAGAAAGGCAGCGGAAAAGCTGAGCAGAACCTCTGAGAGCCTTGAGGGGGTCAAGAAACAGAACTTAGGGTATGGAACTGAAACGCCAACACCCACCCAGGACTGGGAAATCCAAGAGGCTGTATTCTAAGGGTAAGGGTGAACCAGAAGCAAACTGGCCTTTGCAAGGTCTATGCTCTGGTTTTGAATTATCTGGGTAAGCCACAAAGTCTTAAGCCTTGAAATTGGACTAAGGTGATCCTGCATTGCTAGTGTAGAAGCTAACTGAATTTCTAACTGAAGGAAGATGGCAACATTTTAGGCCTCAAGTAATTTCTATAGGTAGTGTCTCAAACAATGTCCATCCTACAATTAAAAATAACCAGCACGCAAGGTGACAAGATCCCATAACCAAGGGCCAGCTGAAAGAAGAGATATCAGACAGATCCATGTGATATGGAATGATCAGATCACACTGTAAAACAAATGTGTTCGTAGTTTTTCATAAACGAAATCATACAGTATGTACTCATATGTTTGTTCTCAAGGGGAAGAACTGGAAGAGAATGCTGGCCTCTGCATATTGGCCTCCTGCCCATCCCAATCCCCCTACTCACAACTCACACCCCCAGGTGACCCTGGGAAGTCTTGATTGCTCTTTCTTTTCTATGTTTACGCCTTCATTCCAGGGGTTCCCAGATCCTACTGGAGCCCCCGACGATGGAGGCCATTTCCTGCAGAAAGCCTTCCCTACTCCCTCCAGCCAGAACCCATCTCTTTCTCCCCTATTATCTTTGTCTCTTGGTACGCTTTTGTCCCTCTGCCTTGTATTTTAAGTTGTTGTGTTCCTGACTCCACCCCTAATGAACCAAGAGCTTTCTGAGGCCTGGGGGGACTCCTGCTGTTTTCACCTCACACTTCCTCTGCTCAGGGCTGGGCACTTTGGAGGATGACCACAGGGGGGCAGTAGACAGGCTTGCCGATCAACACCATGTCCGCGTTCCACCACTATCATCTTGCCCTGGGTTCTAAAGGCCAAGAGAACCCTCATACCCTACTTCCACCCAAACCCTCACAGGTGGACATATAAGACCTATTAACCTAGTGCTTACATTTTTAATGTGCCTGAACGCACCCAGGATCTCAATTTTTTCCCAGTAGCTGTGGAGAGTAGGCATCATTAGCCCCACTTGATAGGTGAGAGACCGAGGCTTAGGAAGTGACTGGCCCAGTGGTTCTCAAACCCAGATGCTCTTTGGAATCACCTGGGAGCTTTTAAAAATTAAGTCCGAATTGCTTGGAGTAGAGCCCAGGTGTCAGTATTTTTTAAAGCTGTCCAGGCAATTCTAATATATAACCATGCTTGAGAACCATTGGACAAGCTCAAGGCCCACAGCTGGTGAAAAGCAGAGCCAACTCTGGAATTCTAAATCTTAAGGTAGTGCTCTTCCTTTTATCTCAGGAAGAATGTGGGGAGTTCCTGTACCATTGGCTATCTGAGATCCTACAAGCTGGAAGACAGTGTTGGAAGAATAGGCTCCACAGACAGTCTTGGATTCTGTGAGGCCAACCTCTTCCCTCCTTGTCCTTCCCTGACTCCAGAACTAAGGCCCAGACAGCCCAGGCCCAGGGGACAATGGGTGACTCAGATGCTTCCTGTTTTCTTGGCCACAGTGACAGGGGGGGATGGAAACAGCCGGGCTGTTTCATGGCCTAAGCAAGGGGCCCTGGAGAGAGGACAAGGCTGAGCTGTGGGGTCAGCCTGCCCTGAGATGCAGAAGGAGCGAGCTAGGCAAAGCTACACAGGGTGGTTTTCTGGCCTCGATGAATGGAGATGAGGGGTGGTTTGTTGAGTGGCCATGTCAGAAAAGGGAAGGAGGATGTGGGGCCAGATTTTCTTGAAATATAGGGATTTTCTGAGTCCTCGGGGGTTGAAGGAGACACCTGCAGCGCCTGAATATTTGGTTTAGGCAAAGCTGGCAAGCTGGGAGACCATTTGGGTCAGAGGGAAAAACTCTGCACCAGAAGCAAAGGATCTGCTTTACCTTGTCCAAGATCTGCCATGAATTACTGTGTGAGCCTGAGCAAGCCCTTACTCATCTCTGAGCCTCTGCATCCTCTCCTATGAGACAGGGAGGGGCTGGGATAAACTGAGCTCTGAGAAGCCCTGGGATTCTAAGAAAAACCTCTCCCAGCTTTACAGAGCACAGTGCAGCCTCTAGGGGACTTTTCATTTATATGAGTTTGATCTCAAGCCAGACAATAACCCTGAGAGATAAGCAGGAAAACTGCTATAATTACCTGACTGCTATTGTAGGCTTTAATAATCAGAGAGACTAAGAAAAATAGATGCTGGTCAAGGGTATGTGGAACTGGGGACAGGACTCTCCTGGTGGCCCAACTGGGTCACTCCTTTCCTTGGAGGACAGCAATTTGGAGATGTTTATGAAAAATCATACGTGCTCGAATCTTGGCCTCAATCATCTCCCTGCTGAGATCACCCTCAGGAAATGACCCTAACCTCAGAAAAGACTTGTTGGACAAAAAGATATTCACTAAATTTCATATTAATGAAAATTTAAACATAGTACAGACATTCAGCAATAAAAAAAATGTCGACCGTAGAACATGTATCAGCTACCTATTTCTCAGTAACAAATTACCTTCAAACTTAGTGGCTTAACAAGCATTATTATTTTCCAATTTCTCTGGGTCAGGAAGCCAGGCACAATTTGGCTGGTTGCCTCTGGCTGAGGGTCTCTCAGGAGGCTACAATCTAGGTGTGGGCTGGGGCTGCAGTCATTTCAAGTTTGACTGGGAGAGGATCCACTTCCAAGTCACTCACATGACTGCTGGCAGTCTCAATGTTGGTCTTTGTTGGTCCTTGTTGGTTTTTGAGATAGACATAGTTCTTCAACTTGTGGGCTCCTCCATAGAGCACCCACAACATGGCAACTGGCTTCCCTCAGAGCAAGCGAATGAACTGAAGGCACAAAGTCCTTCTGTAACCTAATCTTATTTTTCCCGAACGGTCATCTCTCAGTATCTTTGGGGAATTGATTCTAAGACCCTTGAAGGTAACAAAATCCAAGGATGCTCAAGTCTCTTATATAAAATGGTAAAGAACAATGCACATAGTCAACCCTCTGCATCGATGGATTCCTAGCCACAACTGAAAATGCTGTTGAATCCACAGATGTGGAAACCTCAGCTAAGAAGAGCTGACTGTATTCTATTCATTATAAGTGAGTCACTAGGTCTAGCCCAGGTTCAAGGGGAGGGGATTACATAAATCAGGAGGTGGGGCCTGTATGGGAGGGAAAAGATCCCTGGCTGGGTCTGAAAAATAAACTGACAAGGACAGATTAACAGGAGAAAAGCACACAAACTTATTTAATATAAGTTTTACATGACACAGGAGCCTGCATAATGAAATGAAGACCTGAGAAATAGACCTGAGTATTTTTATACTAGGCTTGATGAGGAGTAGGGGATCATGTAGAAATATGATGTCAGAGAATATGACTCGAGTGTAGTAAGCTGGGGGAAACATAGCAAGCCCTGCTTGTTTGGATTCTGCTTGGCATCCCTGTGTCTTCAGAGATAAGGATGCTCCTTTTCTCCTGGTATAGGGAGAACACCTCTCGCAGGTTTATGACCTGATTCAGGAGAGAAGGGCAGGGGAAGATCAAAGTAAACTTCCAGCTTCTGCTGTTTTCTCATATCCCTTCAGTTGATTCACTGTGCCAAGGTGCCATATTTGGGGGCAGTATGTCTTGATCCCTATCAAGACCACTGAGGGCCATCTTAGAAACTGCCTACCATATAGCGTATGTGAAATGTTTATTGTCTTAAGTGAAATAAAGACAACAGGATGATCACTTCTGAGTAAGAATACAATAGGGAAAAAATTATTAAAAACACATGTATACACCTAAAAAGCAAATGGGATCTGGATGATAAAACACTTTTACAAATTGGGTCTTTTGCTTTTCCACACTCGTATTCATTTATGCCTCCCCCGCCCCCAATCATTTATTCTTCAAATTTAAGTAACTACTTTTCTAGCCCTGGGGGCCAAGGGGTTGGGTAGGAAGGAGTTCAGGCCCCACCTTCCATCCTTGAGCCTGTGGAGCAATAGGAAGCTACAAATTCTGACACTGGGACAACCTCAGGGAATATATTCCAGGGAAATGCTAACCGCCTCTAATCTAATTACCTATTCCTGGGTTTATTTCAACCTGAGGAGTTAGCTTTGGGGTGATCCTGAGGGTAGCATTGCTTGGGGAGGAGTTGGTTGTAGAGGGGGTGGCAAGGAGTAGAGAGACAGAGAAAATGACCCAGTAAGAAAGGGGGGAAGCAGCTGACATAGTGGAAAAATACTTGAAAGTTGAAGTTTGGGCCTGCCAATCACTTGAGTATGTGACTCATTCAGGCCTTAGTTTCCTCATTGATAGAATAGGATGAAAATAAATAAGATTGTCCTTCCTCATTCAATAGGATTAAATGAGATTGATTATGCACAGAAATACACTCTGTAAACTGTAAAGCTCTGGACCAGTGTTGGTTTCTTCAGGGGTTAACTAGAGCAAATATAACCCCCTCTTGCCACTGAGCTCCCATCAGGAGTCCAGCCCTTCCCCAACCACCTGCAGGCAGGGGGCCTTGTTGGCTCCCACATCCTGAGTCACAGTTCCATCCTCATCTCTAACAGGTTATGTTGGTTAAATGCTGACGTTGAATACAATTCAGTTAAAAACAATGAAGTTACCTCTAATGAAGGATGATTTCTCATCATCCATCAAAATCACAATTGATTGAGCTATTCCACTTTTAAGACTAGATATATATACACACAGAGATATGAAATTACATGTACTGACATATTCATGGCAGCATTCTTTGTCAGAGCAAAGCATGGTAAAAAAAAAAATGTCCATCCACAGGGAACTGGTGAGGTCAATTATGGAACAACTATGCAATGGAATGCTGTGAAGTCATTAAAACTAATAAGGCAGCATTGGATGCACTGATCCAGAAAGATCTCCAACATATATTATAAAATGACAAAAAGCAAATTGCCAAACAATATCACCTGTTTATCTCCACTAAGGTAGAAAATCAAACCAAACTACCTTATTTGTATGAAAATACTGAGGAAATGCAGAGAATGGCTCTGTCTGTGGTCGGAAGCGGCCATCTGGGGAAGGGAAGGTGGGGAGAGGGGATAAGGATGAGGGCCTTACCCTTTTTTATTCCAGATACCTCAGGAACAGTTGCCATTTCTTTTTCCTTTCTTTCTCCCTTTCTTCCTTCCTTTCCTTTCCCGTCTCCGCCCCGCCCCCAAACTGTTTATTGTCTGTTTTTGTTAAAGAGTCTGGAAGAATAACTTAAGACGATGCAGAGGTGTTCCTACCCGTCCAGTGGCCTGAGCAGCGGGGGTTCAGTAGGGGACTGCTGAGCAGGCACGGGGGGCACCTGCACGCCTCCAGACCAGTCTGCGACCTCGGGTTGAGCAGCAGTAAATTGGGGAGCTGGAGAGGTCCATTCACCTTGAAATTCCTCATCAGTCACAGCCCTTTAAGCAGCAGCCTGCTCTCCAGGATCTCTGTCGAAGTAGAGAATGGGGTGGCTTCCTGCGGGTGCTCATGGGAGATGGTGCTGCGCATGCGCAGAGCTTCCAGAGCCAGTATGCACCACCTCGGACCTGATTGGGAGTTTCCTTATTGCTTGGAGATGGCCATGTCCACCTAGCGCAGAGAAGAGTCTGTGTTACACAGAACGATGGTAGGCAGGTTAACATAAGATGACTCTGTGAGAGGCTGGTGGTCAGCCCAAGGATCAGTAACCACCAAAAGTCACGTCTCCGGGAAGGCTTCCTGGAGCTGATTAGAACAGGTCACAGGAGTAAAGCACTAGCAATAAAAGTGGCTCCAGGGCAGCAGCAAACTTCAACACAGCCTCTGGCTGGTAATCCCGAAAGATATGACACTGACATCAGCCCGGTTTTCTGTGGCATCTATAGCACAAGCTGCCAACAGAAGCTTCTCCCAGGTTCTCCTCAGATTTGTGATGTAGGTGTCCTCACTTTTCCTTTTGTGGATATGCTGTTCCATTTGGAAGTCGAAGCTGGTATCATCTAAGTGGGTTTCTGTTGCAAGAAATTTGAGGACATCCTCCTACTTCATTTTCAGGATCTCAGGGGTCTAGACACTGTGAAAGTTTCCCTTTAAGTTACAACAGGAAAGCAGAAAAATGCATTGTGGACAACTTCTCTGGGTAGCATGGAAAGGAGTCGCCAGTTTTTGTGATGTGAATATGTTCATATATTTTCTGTGTACCTTTTTAATTTTAAAATTTATATTTTTTTAATTTTTAATATATTTATATTTTAAATTTTATAGTTTTCTATAGTTGAATTTTATATAATTATACAAAATCTTTTACTGTCTTTAAAATTTTTAATTCCTAGCTATTATTTTAGGAAACTTCTGAGATCATCACCAGGCACTTATTCATTGAAATGAAGTCACTTCTCTGTAGAAAGACCCAAGCTCCCCTCTTCTTAGATGGCACCTCTTCCCAGGTGAGGTATCTATGTATCTCTGAGGTTTGTCAGACCAGAACCCAGAACCCCTCCCCCAGGCCTGCTCCCTACCCAGGGATGTTCCTGTGAGCTAGTTCTCACACCATCTGTGCAGGAATGAAGGCAAAAAAAAAAAAAAATTTTTTTTTAAAAATCTTCATTCATTTCTTCCTTAAACGAATAATATTGTCCTGAGCAAAGCCACAGGGATTCAGTGGTGAATAACAGCAGACAAGATTAGAGTATAATGAGGACAAAATCTAATCAAACGCCTGCTAAATAAAAGTGAAATGAGGTCTCTGATGGATGCTCTGGAATTGAGACCCAGAGAATGTCCTGAGGAGAGAAAAGCTAAAGAGGCTTTTCCCCCTCATTTTCACTGAGACTCTCCCCCTCTCCCGACTCCACATCTTCATTCTTTCCACCTTTCATGAACCAGAACCTGAAGACATGGTAGGGTCTTCAGCAGCTGCCCCGCCGACTCCCCACAAGTGGAGATGAAGGGGAAAATGCAAAGCAGAACCCAGAAAATCACCAGCAGATGACTCAGACCAAAGAGCCCTGGTGGGGACGTGCTGTCCAGAGGGACAGGATGTTTCCAGACCTGTCACCACCATCATCTCTTGTTCACAGGTGCTGACCTCGGGCCATCCAAGGCCACAGTCTAACCACCATCTCCTCCCCAAACTCGGCCCTGAGAGGTCCTGAGCAGCAATGCCACTGCTAAGTGAGATCTTTTTGTTTGAAAGCAGTAGTTTCACTACCAATGCTAGTGTCTGGACCAAGAAAAGAATTCTTCGTGTGTGTGTGTGTGTGTGTGTGTGTGTGTGTGTACGCACGTGCGCACTGCATACTATACACACAGGTTCATACTCCCTGGATAGGGTGTCAATTCATTCCAGATTGACTGGAACAGCCTCACTTTTCACATATTTGGATACCACAAACCATTGAAATATCCTGAAAATTCCAATATGATTATTTATGTAGCACTCCTTCAGTCTCATTCCAAAGAAAAGGATTTGAGAACCAGCTTGCAAAGTTGTATACACTTCAGAGGATTTAAACAGACAAGGGAATTGGGGAGAAGGGAGAGAAAGATGATACACTGAAATGCATAACTCAAGTCCTGTGCATCTGCAAGAGGCAGGCCATGAATGTATCTTGAAATTTCCAAGCGGCTAGAGCTAAGAAGGAAACAAGATGGCATGGATTTCTGCCCTTGAGACCTGCAGGAATTTTCCCCAAAAATCCTCAGAAAGATGCAGAGTGACTCAGTTAGAAAGGAACAAATTCGTATTCCATATCTTAATAGTGGTTTGGTTACACAAATGACTGCATTTGCCAAAACTCACAGAATAGTACACTTAAGATTTGTGCATTTTACTGTCAGCAAACTTTATCTCAAAAAGAAAAGAATTATAAACAAATGTAGTTAATGAGATACCTGCTAAAGTGTTTAGGGATGAAGTGAACTGACATTCGCAGCTTACTTTGAAATGCATCAAAAAAAATAAATAAATAAGATGAATTGCTAGGTGAAAGGAAGAATAGAGGGACTGACATGCGATAAAGCAAATGTAGTACAACAGAGTCTCAGTGGTGGGCATACAGTGTGGACCATATGATTCTTTCAACTTGTCTGTGTGTTTGAACATTTTTATAATAAAAGGTTGGAGGCTCTGAGAAATGAGGTAGGCTTTGGAAGTTACCATCAACACTCAGAAGGTAAAAGCCCTCAGTTATGTTCACAGAGCCAGAGCTAGCAGCCGATTACCTGGGTATTTGGCCCATGGGCAGTGACTGGCGCTCTTGGGTGAAGAGCTCTGGCCTCAGCAGGCACAGAAATGCCTGGCTCCTGCAGAGCCCTGCAGCACGGTGAAATTTTGGCATTTCTCAGACAGAGTACTCAGATCATGGAAACCCCTTGTCCAGCCATCAAGGAGCAGTTCCCCTCGGAAGCATTGTGCCTTGCCCAGAACACCCTTTTAAGAGGCAGAGTTGGATTTCAGCCTTGACAATACGATGGCGTTGATGACAAGGATTATTTATTAGGGCTTTTCTCTCTGCCAGCACCACATAAAGCATTTACATGTCACTTAATGTTTAAATAACCCTATAAAGCAGGTGCTATCTTTGTTCCTATTTATACGTGAAAAATGACTCAGAAAAGTTCAGTAACTTGTATGTAACTCTCAGCTGGTAAAGGCTGAGCTGGGATCCAAAGTTCTTTTTGACTGCGGAGGCTTCGATCCTAACCCTGCCCTTTTCTGCTCCACGACCTGCTCTCCCTATCCCTTCCACTCTCTTTCCTAACCCCTACCCCAAAGGCCTGTCACAGACTTGTCTCTGCTCTGGCCTCAGAAGAAAGCTCAGGAGAAATTCTGGACGCAGGCCCAGAATGTTTCTTACAAATCAAGCACCCGACTCCTGCCCCTGTGCTTCTGCTCCCCAGGAAGCTGCTCTGACCGGCTTCCTTGCCTACTATAAAATCAAAACCTAGATACTTGAAAACAGCCTGCCACCTCTTTAATAGAATCTCAGAGCTAGGGAAGGCTTCAGACAGCTGATAGCCAGGCTCCTTAGCTTTTACAACAGAGGAAATAAAAGCCCAGAGAGAGGCAGTGGCTGGCCCAATGTCACACAGCACACCAGTACTGAGCCTTGTCTCTTGGGCTTGTCCCTTTAGCCCAGGGCTGGGCAGAGCTGAATTGGGCTGCAGGGCTGTTGGGGTGGTGGTGTCAGGTGATGGATGGGGCCTAGAGACTCCCCAGGGGATAGAAAGACTAGCTCTTAAGACCAAGGAAGAGAATTGCTGGGCCCTGCGCTATTAACCGAGAGGACCTTGAAAGAATGACTCTCATTTCATAGATGGGGAGCCTCAGTTCCAGAGAGAGGAAATACCTGTCACTGGATCCTACAGCCAGTTCTTGGCTACATGGAAGCAGGAATCTGTTTCTTGAACCTCAGTGTCCTTCCCACATTGCCCTTGAAATTGCCCTGAAGGATTTGGAGACACAGAACAAGATGGGGTGGTCTAGCCCAATGAATCCCTGAGCTGTACCTCCCCCATATCCATACCCACCACACCTCATGCCTGGGACCCATCAGTGCTCCCAGGACCCAAGACCAGACCTTTGGTTTTTACCAAGTCCCTTCTTAAATGTCACAGAGCTTGGGCTACAGCCTGGGCCCTGCAAGGGCGATTGGGAGAGGGGCCACCACCTCTGCAGCCCCTGGCAAGGAGGCAAGAGGAGGAAGTTACAGGGACCCAAAAGCTAACCTTCCCCAACACACCTGCTGTTTAGCCAGACCAGGCCTCCAGAGCTTCAGACCCCGCCCGAGGTTAGGGTCCTGTCCCAGTTGCTCCAGGCCTCGGTGCCCAAGCAGCATCTGAAAGGTGTGTACATGGGAGAGGGAGTCTGTAGGGGGCTCACCCAGCTGTGAGGCCCACATCCTTCCAGCCAGAGCCAGGCTTAGAGCCACAGAAAGAGAGCAGGATCAAGCACTGGAGACTGGGTCCGCAGACAGATCCCAGGCCGCCCTGGCCATGTCTGGCCAACCAGCAGAACCTCCAACACAAACACGGGGCCCCTGGCTCTGTGGGCATTTTTCAGAAATGACATCAGCTCTTAAAGTTTTATGTTTCTCGCCTACCTCAGCCCAGAGAGCAGAGTCCCCAGAGCCCATGAGTCTAGAGAGGCAGGTACCAGCTCCAGTGCAAATGGCACATCACTGACCTTGGACACTCTCAGTAGTCCACCCATAAGAGAGAGACCTCTGACCGTAGCTGTCCAGTGGTAGCTGCTCACTCTGAGGACACAGCCCTGCCTCCGCAGGACAGATGCAAGGGGAGAAAAGATCTCCAGGTACCCAAACATGCCTCAGAGCCTTTGCTTATGCTGTTTCCTCTATCCATTCCCTGCCTTACCTGCTCTACACCATCTAGCAAACACCTCTCTATCCTTCAAGTATCTAGTCTAGTGTCTCCTCCCCTGTGCAGCCAGCCCCATCTCCCAGATCCTCCACAGTATCCTGTCTATCCTTCCACTAGAGATCTGGTCACTCTGAACCATGTTCGGAGCCACCTTCCTTTCCCTTTCCCCTCTCCTTCCCCCATCGGACTAGAGTCCCTGGAGAGCACAGGCCAAGTCCTATTTCACTCTGGTTCCCAGGGCACTTGCTGGAGACTCGGGAAGTGTTTATGGAGGAAAGGATGGAGAGCAGACAATGGGGAGATAGCACTACTCAGCATCCTCCATCCTTTTACCAGGTATTTGCTGAGGGACCAGACCTGGCGACCACCGAGAAAGCGGTCATGCCTCATGAATGTGCCTGGGGAGCCTCAGAGTCTAGAGGGGGAGAGCCTTAGTCTCCTTCCCATAGGCTTTGCCAGTGAAAGCCCAAGGGAGTCATCGCAGCCCCCAGCTGAGCCGCTGGGGTAGGGTCGGGGAGCCAGAGGGAAAGCAGTCTCTGCCTCTGTCCAGGTACCTGCTCCCAGGCCTCCCTCTGCAAATCTCTGGACAAGTGCTGGGGCGGCAAGCCATGGAGGAGTTCAGGTAGGAAATGGTGGAGGAGTTCAGGATGGTCCAGCAGTGGTGCCAGCCTCAGAGCAGGGCCACCTTCAGGCTGGTATGAAGTTCAAAGGGGCCACTTCTGTCTGCATAGCAGTACAAACGTGCCCTTGTTGGGGGCCCAGAAATCCACACCCTCCTTCCCCAACCAAGGCTGAAGCTGCTTCTGCCGCAGGAGGTGCTGGGAGGATTAAATAGATCAATATGTGAAAACACCTGGACTTCAGGAAGCACCCAGTAAATGTTAGCCATTTTTAGGATAATTACTGTGACTGTTATTTAAATTCAACTCACATGACTGAGTGCCAACTCAGTGCTGGCTCTGGGAAAGGTGGGTGAGCAAGGCAGGCATGCCCCTTCCTCCCAGGCACCTACAGGTAGGCAGGGGGCACGCTTTAAAAAACAGGTGCCATGGATGTGCAGGGCTGGATGGGTAACCCGTAACCTGGTCTTGGAAGGCTTCCTGGAGGTGGTGCTGCTGCCCATGGAAGACCTGAAAGATGAATAGAAAGAAATTAATCACTACAAAGGGATAAACCCCTCCCAGTTGAGAGAGCTACAGTGAGGGTTCAGCTAAAGGCAAGAAGGATGCGGGTTGAGTGAGGTGAAGGTAGCTGCAGGAGAGGAAGGGGCATAGGTAGAGGTCACTGCAGTGAAGGAAACCCTGGTGGGGAACCTGGACAATGAGGGTGGGGAGGAGATGCTGAACCTCCAGGGAGGGTGTGTTACAACAGGCAGTCCTGGTTGAATGAGTGAGTGAAGGAATAAATGAGGGGTCTACAGAGAGGAGGGTGAGGTGGAAAAATCAACTTTCCCTTCTACAGTGAATTCTCTCTGGCAGCAGGGAGGGGTAGACACAGAGACAGATGCCCACATATGCTGATCCCCACCCTTCCACCCTCACCTTAAGCTTACCCGACTAAGGTGTGGCACACACATCAGGCCCCTACAAAGGGCCAGGGGGACTGGATTACTGCCCCTCTGCCTTGGGAGGGGGCTGACTGCATGGCCCGGGGCTAAGCTGCTGGGCTGCTGACTCAGGCCCCACAGGCCAACTCAGCATTCCTCTCGGCCCGATGTTTCCATTGACATTACAAATTTGGTGACAGTTTACGTGAATGAAATCCACAGGTCTTGGCCTTTGCGGCTGTGACGTGTGTGACCCATGCGCTTTCAGCTGCCCGCTCCCACCGGCTGCCTGCCCCACTGAATGGGGCTATTGAAGCTCTTTTTAGATCTAGGTTAGGCCACAGACCACGCCTCCAACCGAGAGCCTTCGCTGGGCTGTGGGCTCTGCTCTCAGGGGGCAGCACAAGCCCTGGGGGTCAGTCTGAGAGCCCTCTGGCCACCAGCTGCTGCTCTGCCAGTGTCTGGGACTGAGGACAATCCTAGGTAAGCTGGCTAGGCAGCTAGTGGGAGGGAATCACCCTGACCCTCAGGACTGGGGGTCCCCAGCTTGGGGAGGAGTCTGTCCCTCTACACATACCACAGTGTGTAGGTGGGGGTGCTTCAGGAACCCTGTGGTTGTCCTGTCTCCTCCATCAGACTGGAGCTTCCCTAAGGCAGAGGTCATTTCCCTATTAGATTGGGGCCTCTCACAAAATATGGGCTGGGTCTCTCCCAACACACAAAGGCTGGGAGTGGTTTGGAGCCTTTCCCATCAGACTTGGAGCTCCCCAAGCCCAGCGTTCATCTCCTTCTTAGTGTTTTACACAGGAATCGTAGCTTGTCCCCATCCTTAGCCTCCACTGGTGGGTCCCAGCGTCTAGAGCCATGGACCAGCTGCCCCCAGTAGAGCCAATGCTTCTCTAAATAAAGCACCCCCACCTCGTCCCATCCTCCGCTCCTCCTGGCCTGGCCCCAAGCTGTGATCAGGCCCCCCAGCCCTGGCTGTGTGGGCCTGTACCTGTTAGGTGTACTTTTCCAGGAATGGGGGAGGGCCGGGTGCCATGAAGTCAGTCTCGGCTGTCACCCTTTGGTGGGTGCTACTGCTGGTATCCAGGCTGGGGGCCACCAGGAAAGGGTCCCCAGAAGAGGCCTCCTTCTACTACGGAACCTTCCCACTTGGTATGTCCATTCTTCTGTTTGTCCGTCTGTCAGCTTGCGCACCTTGACTGGCTCGCCAAGGAGTCGGTGTTTTAGCTTCTGGACGGGTAGAATGTGGAATATAATTCCATGTAGTTGTCCTAAAATAAAAGAAGTTCCTAACAGATTTTTTTTTAAGTTATTTTACAGTTAGTATGTTAATCAGAGCTAACTGTGCAAAAAAAAATGTTTTTAATGTATTATGTCTTCACCCACACTGCCACACATGCTCCTACTCCTAGGGAGACAGGGACGGGCTACTGGGGAGGGGACTGCCCTGTGGCCCAGGAGGCACAGACTATAGTCCCGAGGCTGGGTGGGAAGTGGGAGGGCCCAGAGCTCAGCTTGGGGTCTCTGCTTGCAGGCTTCTCTTGGGGTGTGGGCAGCTCTGCCTTCCAGACAGAGGGTGCCTGGGACCAGGATGGGAAAGGGCCCAGCATCTGGGATGCCTTCACGCACAGCGGGAAGGGGAAGGTGCTTGGGGGTGAGACAGCAGATGTGGCGTGTGATGGCTACTACAAGGTCCAGGTGAGTGAAGGACGTGTGTGTGTCTGAGCACTCACCTAGCTGAGTGGTGGGCAGCGATATACTGGGGAAGCCCAGGTGAGAATGTCAATCCAGTGCTCTGCTAAACACCCCCACCAAAGGATGTGGGGTCAGTGGGGACTGGGGACTGGGGACTGGGGCTGTGTGCAGGCTGTGGGAAGGTAGATATAGGAAGAAAGGAAAGCAGGGTCCCACTTGAGCCAGGACCTTGTCCAGGTGGTGGGACCAAGGGGCAATGTCATGGTTCCAGAGCCTATAGGCCACAGTAGCCTGAACCCCAGGTCCCTGCAAGTGAATTGACCCCCCATGGAGTGAGGCCAGCTCATCCTCAGTCCCTCTGCTCAGCACCCACTTTCTTCTCTGGATTGACTTCTTGGGGGATTTACCCCCAAGTTTATTAGAAACACCCAGATGGAGTTCTCGAAGTGCCCCCGCCCCCGTCTCCTGCATTTTGTTTGACTCTTGGCACATCACCAGGAGGAAGCCGGGGCAGGTGGTATTGCACCTATTGTATAAATGAGGAAACAGCTGCTTCCTCACTCACTAGGGGTATGGACAGGAGTGAGCCTTGGCCTGGGGGACCCCAGTGTGACCCCTATCTGCCTACCCCAGGGTCCCCAGTGACCCTGCCTGCCTCCCGCCCTGTCTGCACAGGAAGACATCATTCTGCTGAAGGAGCTGCACGTGAACCATTACCGATTCTCCCTGTCTTGGCCCCGGCTCTTACCCACTGGTGTACGAGGTGAGCTAGGGCAGCCCCTCCCCAATACAAGCGTGACCCTTTTGGCCACGTTGGCTTTGTAGGGACAACAGAGTCCTGCAGAGAGAGGCCACAGACATGGTATTTTCTGGCAGCAGCTCTCACAGGCTCTGCAGGTAGCTGGGCTCCCAGGAGCACCTAGAGCACCTCTCTAAGACCCAGGTGCTGGTGGGCTGAGGTGCCTTCAGTTCTTCTGAATGCTGCATTTCAGAAGGCCAAGGCCATGGTCCTTTCTTGTCAAGTCACCTTTCATCTTACCTTCAGCTGACCAAGTGAATGAGAAGGGAATCAAGTTCTACAGCGACTTCATCGATGCCCTTCTGAAGAACAACATCACCCCCATCGTGACCTTGCACCACTGGGATCTCCCGCAGGTGAGGGCTGTGCTGGCTCAGAGGCCCATGGGGGACTCAGCAGGAGGGAGCCTGATCTGGGGACCTGGGGTAGCTAAACTGGGGGCAAAGACTGGGGTCCGGACTGAAAGGTGGGTTGGAGTAAAGAAGAAATCTGACTCACCCACGGCAGGGAGATCATGCTATTTTAACCGACATTTGTAATAAGTGATAAGTGCGAATTTTGAGGTTTTCTAAAACATGTGCCCTAAAAACGAGACGTCAAACTATAAAGAAAGAAACATCTCTTGAGTAAAATCTGATGACATGGCATAATTAACAAGTTTGTTTAGCCTTTTTTTCCAGTTTGTTTGAGCCAGCACCATACATGCTTATGTATGAGCCGCACCTCTTCCCCAAGCAATTTCCATTAAGTCCCAATATGCTTAAGAACATCACTATTCAAGTGACTTTTATTCATTCATCAAGGCCCCATGGGGATCATGGCCTAACCAGGACAGGAGCTGTGTATGTAACTCTGTGACACAGGGTGGCAGGAAGGAGGTGAGAGGCTAGAGACATGGCTACAGGGAGCTGCTAGGAAGATGGAGTCCTACCAGCACTTTGAAGGGGTGGGGCATGAGGTGAAAGGAAGGGATCTTCTAGTTGGAGGGAGCATGGCAAGGAGGCAGGGAGGGGCTGGGCAAGTGATTCAGTTAGAATTTGGGGAGTAGGCAGCAGGGGAAGGAGACTGGACAAGTAACTTGGAAGGCTTCAGCTGCTAAGGTGACTGGGGTTTGTTCTGTGGTAAGGGGAGTCACCAGAGGCCTCTAAAACTGGGGCTGAGGCCATAGAGCAGGCTTTAGGGAGATGAACTGGAAACTTCCTCCCAGGTTCTTCCTTGGTTAACTACTTTCACTAACCTAACCCTTGAGCATCCTCTCAAACCCACCAAGGAGAGCTCGGTAGGTAACATTGATGGAATGGTGAATCTTGAGAAATACACCTTTTGGCAGATGCCTTTGGGTCGGGGAGAGCCCTCTGCTGAAGAAAGCAGAACCCACTCTCATTTCTGGGAGGTTTCTGACATCTACACGGCCCCCAAAATCCTAATCAGAGCTTCCATGCCCAGTATCACACTTTATTTCTTCGAAACTTATTTTCAAGATGTTTTCCCCATTATTGAACCCCTTTCCCTTAGCAAATTTTTTTAAATGTTCCATCTATCAAGTTCTTCCATCTTGTCTGTATAAGGTATGTCACACAGCTCATCTCCACATTTATGTTGTTTCACGGTTCATCACTGCCACCGTCTTCAAGTCTTAATGCCCAAGACCCTGCGTCTTTGCTCTCCTTTCCTCTAAACATCCTCTGTAGCCGTAATCGTCCATGTTTTTCCCACAAACTTGGCCAACTGGCTCCAAAGGTCTTTTTCTGAATACGGACACTTGGGGCACCTGCTTCTCTCTCCACTTGTCTGTTTGCAGCTGCTCCAGGTCAAGTATGGCGGGTGGCAGAACGTGAGCATGACCAAGTACTTCAGTGATTACGCCAATATGTGCTTTGAGGCCTTTGGGGACCGGGTGAAGCACTGGGTCACTTTCAGTGATCCTCGGGTAAGCAAGGCCCTTCTCCAGGGGGGAAACCCACTTCCCAGACTGGAGCATACCCTGCCACTTCTCATGGTCCTGTGGTCCCCACTTGCCATCCATGTAGACAATGGTCGAAAAAGGCTATGAGACCGGCCACCACGCACCAGGCCTGAAGCTCCACGGCATGGGCCTGTACAAGGCGGCACACCACATCATTAAGGTGAAGTGGGTCCTTCTGGGAGGGAAGGCTGGGTTTAATGTGGAGGGATAAGCCTCAGTGTCAACTCGGCCTGCCCCAGGTCTGAGACTGAGCTCAGTCCTCTGCCATTCTACCTCAAAACCAGCATATTCCATAGCACTTTTGCACTGTCCGCTTCCCTTCCATGAGGATTGATGTGGGTGTCTTGTCATGCAGTGCTCTGCTGGACACTGCAACTAAGACAATATGGTGGCTGCTATCTAGAGCTTGCAATCTAGCCAAGGGACGGAGCACATACATGTGAAAACTTGTCACCTGTAGGTGTAAACTGTCTTGTGTGGAATGGTGACAAGGGGAGGGGGCATGACAGTGAACTAGGGTTAAAATCCTCAGTGAATGAGATGTAGCTGGAGGTTGGTGCAGGACAGCAGTAAGAAGGGGTTAGGAGTGCTCATCTGACACCATGGACTTCAAGAGACCTGGGTTTTTGAAGAAAGAGAAACAGTTTGGAGGCAGCAATAAAGAGCAAGGCAGACACTTCCGTAAGGTATGGGCGTGAGAAAAAAAATGGCCTGTGCCAGAAGAAGTGGCAGTAGAGGTGGTCTTAAGGGGCAGCCAAGCTCAGTTAGGGCACAAAAGTGAAGGAGACATTCAAAGATGATGGTGACTCACCAAGAGTTACAGGCCTACCGGAAAGGCTTGAGAAGGGAGGGAGAGAATTGGGTCACATTATAGGACACACACATATGAGGGTATGGGTGATGATGACTGGAGGACGGGAGTAGGAGACATCACAGAAGGCCTCGACAAACTCTGAGCAGAAGGTGGACAATCTGATCAAGCAAGAAGGCAAGGGGTCACTGGGGGACATACCAAACCCTCACATTCATGTTAGGAAGAGAACTTTCGAAATTTGGCTTATGACTTAGTAAACTGAATATTTTAAGAGCAGAGCTCTGAAGACATCAGTGGATCACTGGGAGAGAATAGAGAGAGAAGGCAGGTCGGCACATTTTGAATACCATTTCTTGAGATTTTTCCAGATGCTTGGTATTTTCCTAACTTCCTGAGCTCATTATGGGAAAAGTACTATGTAATTGCTGTAGAAGACAATCAAGAATACAAGAAACTTTAGAAGAAATCTTAGAAATAGGAAATAGCACAAAGCGGTACTTTATGTGTGTATGCCACATTTAGACCAATTTTCCTCTATCGTACAAAGAAAGTAAGTGCCCCTGGAGGTCAAGGCTGGATTCATGAATGTGACAGGACTTCAACTGGATCTCTAGAGTTAGGAAGGAAAGGCCACCTCAGACAGAAGGTGAGGAGAGAAGTGGATAGGGCAGGCATCTCCGCTGATCTTTCCTCTTTCAGGCCCATGCCCAAGCCTGGCATTCTTACAACAGCACATGGCGCAGCAAGCAGAAAGGTGAGCTTTACCACCACACATGTACTAAGAACAAACGAGTGCCCAGAGGAGCGATGTCATTTCTACCTGCCACCCCTTTTCTTTCTTTTCTTGTAAGGGCTGGTGGGGATTTCATTAAACTGCGATTGGGGGGAACCCATGGACATTAGTAACCCCAAGGACATAGAAGCAGCTGAGCGATACCTACAATTCTGCCTGGGCTGGTTTGCCAACCCCATTTATGCTGGTGACTACCCCCAAGTCATGAAGGAGCGTATCGGTGAGCCAAGCCCCATTTTTAAACTCCAGATGCCACAGCAACAGTATTGAACTCAAGTGAAATGACCCAAAGGCAGGGATGGAAGAACACACTGGGCTTGGGTGAGGCACTCAAGGGGATAAGCCAGCCCCCAAGGAATCAAGAACCGGTCATTTGAATTGGGGTAGGGCTGTTGAGGGGGAACACTCAGACCCCTAGACATGGAAATTGAGTTCAGAACCCAGGAGAAAAATTTAGCAGGTCTCTGGGCTGCTTGCTCTTGTCTTCTGCTGTCCTGTCTCCTCCACCCACTCCACTCCATTTTAACTGCAGTGAAGTGGGAGAGAGAAGTCAAAGACACAGCCATAGGCAGTGTCAGTTCTATTGCTGGTTTCATTTGAGAAATACTTTCCAAGCTGTTTTCCAGTGTCAGAGAAGAGCTCACAAGATTGTTTCAGTCTGGATGCTGTTTAGTGCTATATAACGGAAAACTACAACTAAAATCTCTTGGAAAGTAGGGAATTTATCATCTCACTTGAGTCCAGAAAAAGATAATCAGCCTTCGGGGATGTTTTTGAGGACCCAGGCTCATTCCATCTTTCCACTCAGGCACTTTTAGCTAGACCATCACTACTCCCTATGGTCACAAGACAGCTGCAATAGCTCTAGGCATCACATCTTTACACATCAACACCCACTCGGAGGCAGAAAAAAGGAAATAACTCTGTCATATCTGTTTTTAAGAACAAGAAAAAATCTTCCCAGAAAACAGCTTTCACCTGAAGCTGCCTTCCTTTTGTGCCTAAGGGACAGAACTGTCACTTGCCCTGGAATGCCCTAGACCATTAGGACTAGGTTCTCAAAGGCTGGGGAGGAACCAGGACTCATACAAAAGAGACATCCTCTTGGAAGAGGGTGAGGAAGAGGGCATGAAAGAAGACAGTATGGGACTACTAGGCAGGCAACCAGCAGTGTCTGGCTTTAGGAATCTAAATGTATTATTTGTGTTTAGATGTACCAGCATGTACTCTACTAATAAAGAGACAAGGATCACATTGAAATAGGTTAGTGTCACACAACAAGGCTACCTTGGATGTTTGACTAAGAGACTGTCAACATTTCAAAACTTTCTCTTTTTAAAGCACCATTTATCAGACTTATCTAGAATAGTAGCAGCAACTTCTGATTCCAACTCTGCCACTAGTGAGTGACTGGACAAGGTGCTTCATCTCTTTGGATGTTAGTCTTATCATCTGAATATGAAGAATTAGACAAAATAACCTCTAACAATCTTTTGGCAATAACCAGTTCTGTGACACTCAAAATATTGAGAACGATTTCCTCAAGATGTACAAGGAGAAAACCCTCATGACCAGACAGTGCCCGTGTTCCTGCAGGCCCATCTCTTCATTCACATAGTACATTCACTCTCTCAGGACCCTCATAGGCCATTGCAGGAGGCAGAACAGGATTGCACTAAAAAAGCCAAAGTGATTGGTTGTCACAGAGCAGTTCTTGGGCTTAAGCCAATCAACTTCAACTCCCAGACCTCACCAACTCTGTGATAACTCAAGTGGAAACTGGCTGAATTTTCCCTTTGTACAATGTGGAAAGAAGGATCCTCCGAGCAGTTAATATTTTCTTTAGTAGTGAAAGCATTTGCTTGAAATCTTGTTCACAAATTACTTCCAGGCATCTCAAGCATCTTTTTATTCACTATAAATATATGTATGAAAGTAATTCTAGACCAGTGCTGACCAACAGAACTTTTGGTGATGATGGAAATGCTATACATGATGTGCATGTGTATTTGTATATATACACATATATAGATACGACATATATGGATATACATTATATCTGTGATGTCCAATATGATAGCCTGTAGCCATTTGTGTCTATTTAAATTAAAAGCTTAAAGAAATAAAAATTCAGTCCTTTGAGATGACTAAATTAAAGATGCAGTTACCTTAGCCATATTCCAATAGCCACATGTGATGAGTGGCTACTATATTAGGAATAGTACAGTGACAATAACTTGCAATTTTTCTCGTTACTAAATGTAAAAATAATAAAATGCTAATATTTTAAAGGTATTTAATAAT
Organism: Pteropus alecto; assembly: GCF_000325575.1. Lineage (NCBI taxonomy): Eukaryota > Metazoa > Chordata > Mammalia > Chiroptera > Pteropodidae > Pteropus > Pteropus alecto. The sequence goes on from NW_006442109.1 coordinate 9,182,533, forward strand.
ACAAAGTTTTCACTCATTTAATCTAAACCAATAGCCTCTGTGTAAACATTTTTATGGTTGTATTTTTATCAACTCACAAAATGTTACTTTATTTAAAACTTTTTTTCTGCATAGATTATAGAAAAGGACATGCACATTGCAAACTTTGAAAGTGAAAAGTGAAAAGTCAGGCTTCTGACCCTCCTCCTCCCCACTGCTCCCATCCTCCCCAGGAGGAAGCACACTTCTGGACATGGATTGTCCACGTGTGAGCAGAAACACTGCTGCTAGGTGGTACCTGTTATGATATGCAACACTCTGCATCTTTGTTCCACTAAAACGTGTATCTTGGCATTCTTTTCATGTTGGTGTGCAAAGTGCTGCTCATTCATTCTAATGGCTGCATAGTGTTGCACTGATGGATATCCCATCATTTTTTAACCAGTCTCTCCTGATAGACATCTAGATCGTTTCTAACCTTTTGCTATTCAATCTACAATGAATATCCTTGTATATACATTCTTTCGCATGTGTAACATGTAGGATAAACAGATTTAGAACTGGTCAGTGAAAGGACATATACGTTTACAATTTTGAAAGCGAGAACAAAATTTCCCAACAACCAGCTTACACTTACAACACTGCATAGATGTGACCATATCCTTCCCCCACTCACTGGGCTTCTTGTTCCCTTCCCAGGGGCAACCAAAATTACCCAATTTTGATAGAAGGAATAATATAGGAATCCAATTCTACTTTTTTCCAGATGGCTATACATTTGTCCACATACCACTTCCTGAATAATCTGTGAAAGTATTACTTTTAAGCAATGTAACCTTTTAAATTTGGGATAGTACTCAAATGTCAACATTCCAGTTTAAAAAGCTCAGGTTACACTTTCCATACAAATGAATCCCAAAGCCCAGCATTTGGATAACAGGTTATATGTCAACATGCTTAATCATCATGGTACATAAAATGATTGCAAAAGTAAAACTTTGTTAAATTCGATTTTTCTCTCTTAATAGGAAGAAAGAGCGCAGAGCAAGGCTTGGACTTGTCACGGTTACCAGTGTTCACACTCCAGGAAAAGAGCTACATTAAAGGCACATCTGATTTCTTGGGATTAGGTCATTTTACAACTCGGTACATCACAGAAAGGAACTATCCCTCCCGCCAGGGTCCCAGCTACCAGAATGATCGTGACTTAGTAGAACTGGTTGACCCAAACTGGCCTGATCTGGGGTCTAAGTGGCTATATTCTGTGCCATGGGGATTTAGAAGACTCCTCAACTTTGCTAAGGTAATTGTCACATTGAGCTATTTAAAAGGCATTTTTTGACCTGAATTCATGGTCTTAGAGCTTAAGCACAGGTGCTTACATTTTAAAGTTAATAAAACAAAATACAAATAGTTACTCATACTCCAGAAGCTACCAGATATAGACCTAACAGACTAATGCCTACTATGAGTAACCATTTCAATGTATACAACTAGAGCTAAAAGCCTTATCCCACATTTTGTTATTTTGCTGCCCTTTTCATCTGAAATGGAATATGTGGGAAAGAACAAGACCTGAAATACATTTTCTCTAGAATGATGCTAATTTGTTAACAAAACATATTCTTTCATATGAATTTGCCTCTTACTTACATGCCTATCTAAATAAACGTGCAAACTGGCATCTACTAAACACTAAAGACACTCAATTAGAATATAGAAGGCTTGGCCTTGTATGCCAATATGTGCCTCAGACTCAGAAACCCACCTGTAAGTTGGAATTTTTAAGATATTTGTTACTATGACTTCCAGACTCAATATGGCGATCCTCTCATATATGTGATGGAAAATGGAGCATCTCAAAAATTACACTGTACTCAATTATGTGATGAGTGGAGAATTCAATACCTTAAAGGATATATAAATGAAATGCTAAAAGGTAAGATAAAAACCAAGACTGTCTTCATGAATTTTTCTAACTTGGACAAAATTTGATAATACGCATGATTGACTAAAACTTGTTTCTAAATCTCATAAAACATTTATCTTCACAATATTATTTTTCCAAGTAAATAAAATATATTAAATATGCCAAAAAATGTCTTTGCAGCTATAAAAGATGGTGCTAATATAAAAGGGTATACTTCCTGGTCTCTGTTGGATAAGTTTGAATGGGAGAAAGGATACTCAGATAGATATGGATTCTACTACGTCGAATTTAACAACAGAAATAAGCCACGCTACCCAAAGGCTTCAGTTCAATATTATAAGAAGATTATCACTGCCAATGGGTTTCCCAGTCCAAGAGAGGTAGGACTAATTATCCATGTTACTCATTCTGGATTTTAGAAGAGCTAGGCAGCTAGGGTGTAGTTTGGCAAGAACCTGTCCTCTTTCCACCCTGAAAGAAGACAGGGGTATGTGGGAGCATGGTCCTTTGTGTCGTCCCCCAATTTGTACAACCTCTTTGCTTATTTGCTTAGAATGGGGTAAACACACATTAAAATTCAATCCCAACATGCAGAATATTAAGGGCAGACGAGGGTTATGCAGGAGTCCTGTTTGCTTTAGGTTATAATAGAGACTTTTAGTTAAGTATTATTCTAAATGTTGTATCTTACCACAAATACTGCCTATTCTTCAACATATATGAAAAGTTAAGTAAATCAAATATATAATGACCATATAATTTTCATTTCTTTTCCCATCAAATGGCAGAGTCACACAAATGCACTGGTTCCCAAATGAGATTAAAAAATAATCAAACTTAATAATCCTTTAAAACCTACCAAACATTTTCAATGACTTACACATTTTTCTATCAGCTCTCTATATTGCTGCGCCTAATGGCAGGGAATACAAATTGTATTTGGAGTGTATTAACAAAAATAATTTTTAAAAATAAATCTCACTTGTTTACCAACATTCTTTTAGAGTGAGCCCAATGGGACTATACATGGAAGCAGTGACTGTTAGCTATCAGGCATTCACAAGTTTTGCATTACTAGAAAAACACTAGATTATAAACTCCTCAAGAATACTGTTTTTTGACCCCCTCATAATGATGCACATTGGTGTTCAATAAACATTAACTAAGCTACAAGCATATTAAATTTTTTTTATTCCACATTATTCCAAAAATAACTTCAACAGCAAAAAATTAGTATAAGACAACATTACTCATAAAGTGGCTTTTTATTAGGTGGAAAGTTGGTACTACCAAGCCTTGGAAACTTGCTCTATCAATAACCAGATGCTTGCTGCAGGTGAGTATATTTTAATTCTTCCCTTTGATAATTAAACCACATAATTATATAATGACATTATCAAAGTCTCAAAATGTTGATCTACCCTAAGTCAATCTTCCAAAACCACAATTAAAAATGGCTTTTTCTTCACTTTGAAGCAATGTCAAGTTTCTATCTTATAAGCATTTTAAATATTTTAAAAACCTTCCAGAAAAAAATATTTTATCCACTCTAGATTTATTCTTTCTGATTCATACTGTAAACTTATAAATCTACTATTTTATTATAGTGGGCTTTGTGAAAGGTAGAAAAAATTCAACTATTATATCAAATGGAATGAAAAAAAAAAAACGGTCAAAGAAAACTTCAGATATTATATTTATCCAGGAAGTAATTGTTAAACACTATTAGCCTGGGGGGTGTTTTAAGCCCTAGGGATATAGCAATGAACAAAACAAAGTCCCTGACCTCATAGAAGGCATCATTTCTTATGCAATAGGATCTAAAATGGTACAATGTAGAATAACAAAGATGCAATTATACATCAAGAAATGCCAACGGCATATCATTTGTTTCTTTGAATTTTGTCTTTCTCTCTCTAGAAGGACAATCAGAGAAATATGCTTCTTGTTTTAACAAAGTCATCTTTAATGTGGTATCAGAGGTGGAAAGTGCTAGACCAAATCCTATCAATTCAGCTATTTTTATAGGCCAATATACCACTGTGCCCATTCCCCTGTCCCATCTAAATAACCACTAAGGATGTACAGTCCATTAAACTAAAATAAAATGCATTTTATCATGTAGAAACATGATAGAGAATTTATTACTAAGCCTATGAACTCCATGAGAGCAGGGCCTGTGTCTTATTTCTGTTGATAACCATTATGTCTGACACAAAACCTAAAAGTGGGTATTACTTCAATGTCCACTACTTTATTCATGTACATGGTATATGCTTAACATTTAACTCTTTAAGACTCTTACCTAACTATGTAAGAACTACCATACAAAATTTCAATATAGAAATTCCTTTATCTATTAAGATATACAATAACATCTTTGAAAGGTTGGAAATGTTTCCCACGGATTTTTCTTTCACAAATCCCCCCAGTGAAAATTATAGAAACCATGGAATATAGCTGCTAATATTGTGAGATTAATTATGGTAAGCATTAATTTACATGTAGATTTTATTACAGTAGCTGTGTCAGGCATTTCTTTATCCCATATTTTCTGAAGTATTTTCCAAAGCCCTCACATAATTTTTTATAACATTTAATTCATCAGGTCCTCTTTTACAGAAAATGAGAATTAGAAAGTGTAAAGCCATTTTCCAAGTTTCTTCAATACAGTTAAAACTTTCAGGATGAAGCTAGACTCGCTAAAATGATCACATTCCCATTTGTGGTGGTGTTCTCTCTCCCATTTCAGAGCCTTTGCTAAGTCACATGCAGATGGCGACGGAGATCATGGTACCTACGGTCTGCACCCTCTGTGTACTAATCGTTGCAGTTCTCCTAATGCTTCTCCTGCGGAGCCAGAACTGATACAGGGTTACTACCATTCTGCAGCTTCATCTTTCAGAGAGAATCTTCCAGATATTCCTCCTCTTTCTGCTTCAAAGGTTTACATACATTTTTGTTTTCGGGCTCTGTAATAATTTCTTTTTTCTTTTGGGGGTTTATGCTGGGATGTAAGAATTAGAAAATAAAAACAAACATTTAATAAATAAAATAAAAATCTCCTGTTATCTCACCCCTCTCAGTCAAAGTTAATATTCTGCTATATATTATGCATATAGTTTCATTTTGCAAAAAAGGATCATACTGTACAAACTGTCTTATGACTTGATTTTTTTCATTTTTAAATCTATCCAGAAACATTACTTTAATGTAGAAATGAATGCCATCTCAGCGATCTCCTACACATGATAGTTAAAGCTAATCATCTGTAGATAACAATTCTTTCAGGTTGTAAATTTTATTAGGTAACCAGGGAATAGCATTAGGTGAATACCAAGCAAATGAGCACATAACACTTTTCTGAATTCATTTCACTCTGAGAAAAATCTTGAATATTATATATTTAATTTATATATCTTTTCTGTAACTAGATATTTTGTTTTTAAAATAAGTGTTCATTTTATTCTTAACTATGCTAAAATTAACTAATCTCCATGTATTTGGGAACAAAACACGGCTTAAGATGGAATAATGTCAGGTGTTTTACTCATCTGATTCTATTTAATATTTTTGAAACACAAAAATAGTAAAGATAGTAGAAAATGCTACTCCAGTAATCCTTTTGGTTAATCTTATTTCAGATTAAACATTTTAAAATGATATTTACATTGGGGGCTTAGTCCTACAATTGGGCTGGGGTAAAATTGCTTTTAACAAACCTTTGCTTTCAATGTCACATTGATATGCCTGTTTATGGTTTTTCTCTTCCATAAATGTTTTTGAAATCAAACTCTCTTTCTACTCTCTATCCAGATTTAAAGTACAAAGATATTACTACTCAGAAAAAAAGTTTTTGTTTCTCTGGTTTTATGATTAAACTGACCTATTAAGTTGACTACAGAAGGTAGAAAGGAAATTAAAGACTTGCACTGCTCAGTAACATCTGGTGAGCCTTTTATGTGATTACTGATAAATAATCCATATTCCCAATGTATTAAGTCGGCATTTATAGAAAGAACTAAAACTTAAGGTACTTAACACATTACAAAATATTCGAAGAGAACAAAAAATGAACATACTACCTGATAGAGGACCCCCCTTCAGCACATATCACTTGAAATGCACCTGGCTGCAGGTAACCATGTTAGTAAAGGATGTCCTTTCTTCCAGGCTACTGTTTAATGTTAATTCAGAAAAATCTGTAACCAGAAAGATAGTGAGATCAGAATTGCTTACACCCTGATGGCTTTTCTACCATGTATACTGCTGAATTTTACCATAATTGAGAGGTAGTCTGAATGATTATGTGTCTTCTACTTTAAGAGAATTTGTTAGACAAAAATCGCAAGGATGATTCCTTTAAATAGTGCCAAAACCCTCTTGGCACATTGAAAACATGACTAAACAAACTAAACAAACTAAAATATAAAGAAGATTTTTTTAAAAAATTAAATATTTTAAATTTGGAAACCTACGGCTTTATTTTTGTGTGCCTCATCCACTATGGTTAACAATCATCTTTTTTTCAATCTTAATATATATTTCAGAAAACATTATCTCCTTAGGATTTTCAGTCTTAGGGCTAGACATATATCCACTTTTTTTTCTCCTGATGACTGTTGTATTTCAAAATAAATGGTACAATTAACATTTAGATGAAACTATATCCACTTCTTTGTGGGCCAACATTTTGGTTTCCATATTCCCACCATTATCAACAATCATTTGTTGAACAACCACTGGGTGAGCAGCACTCTACTGGATATTGTTTTTCTTCCCTATGAACCCCAAATCATTATTCTTTCTTCCCAAAGCAGACAAAGGTATACTTTTCTCTCTTAAGTCTTCCTGCTTTTGATATCAACTGTTTTACTTAAGAGTGTCATACCATAGATATTCTGAAAAAACTAGTATTTGACCAAAGCTCGGGCAATGAAATAGTCTAATTTCTTAAACGTATATATTTAGCCAAAAAAAAAAAAAGAAAAACCACATTATTGGGCTCTAATATTTACAACCAGGGCTTTGCATGAATACAAATGAGGTCCTCCTTGAACAGTGGGTCTTGCTTTGGGCCAAAAGTCACTGAAAAATTTCTAGACAAAACACACAAAGAATATATGATGGGTAGAAAAGGTTATAAAATTCAAGGCAAAATTGAGTGTGTTTCTAAGCGCACAAATATACAATTTCATAAAAATTCTTTATTGTTATAAAAGGAGTCATTGGACCAATGCATCAATAAATTGTTTTAACTCTAACATTCAAAATCACTTTCACTCTTTTTGAAGCAAACTGAATTAAAAAGACTGAAAGATATGTTCAGTATATTTCACTTATTCCGCATCATTGGAAAAAGGTGTTTAATCTTGCATGAATTTCCTCAAAGGCGAGGTTTAATCTTTATGTAATAAAATTCTAAAACAGCATTTTTCAAAAATGTATCACATATGTTCATGTCTTTAAAACTTTCTTTTAATCATAAAATACATGTCTTTAAAAAAAAACACTTGAAACAACATATGTGGATAAAATAAAATGTTTAAGCTGATGGTTCTTAAACTTAGTTGCACAATGGAATGACCCAGAGAATTTAAACATTACTGATGTCCAGGCTCTACTTTCAGAGATTCTGATTTACTTTATGTGGGTATTAGAACTTTAAAAGCTTCCCAGATGATTCTAATATTCAGCCAAAGCTGAAAACCACTCATGCCCTCACCATTCTATACCTTGGGAATTTGGTTGTATCCTTCCTGACCTTTTTCTCCATGTTTTTTTCCCAATATTTTGCTGCTGTAAACAATACAGCAATTAATAACCTTGTTCATAGGTCTTTTTGTACATCTGGTTATATGTGTGGAATAAATTCCTCTTAATGAAACTGCTGGGTCAAAAAACATATTTTTATAAAATTTTGGTGGATATCATTCTCCACAGAAGCTGTACAACTTTACATTCCAACCAGCAATGGGTGAGGTTGACTGCCTGTTGTCCATGTCCTTGCCAGCACTGTGACATCAAACTTTTTGAACTTTGCTAAACTGACAGGTGAAAGATAATAAAAAACATAACATTTAACATAAATTTGCATTTTTCTTCTTGTAGGTGGGTAGGTATTTTAAGATGACATTTGAATTTCCTTTCTGGTAAACTATTCATATTAACTGATCATTTTTCTATTGAGTTATTAGTATTTTTCTTACTGATTTGAAATTTCTTTACTAGGGAATATAGCCCCTTTTCCGAACTTGAGCTGCAAATTTCTTTTCCTAGCTTATTATATGTCTGTTGTTTTGCCTCTGGTATTTTTTGCCATACAGAAAATTTTCTATTTTTATATAGTTGATTTTCAATCTTTTAGAGCTTCCATGTTTTGTATCACACTTAAAAAAGACAGCATGATTTTAACTGATGATTCTCAGGAAAATTCTTTCGGTTTCTTTAGGACTTAAACAGTTCAGTTATATGAATAGAGGAGTTTCCATTCTAGTTGAGAGAAGATTCACCATGCCTGAATAAATATATATTTGGGATAGAAGGATAAACATTTTTCTGGAAATAATTTTGCAAAGTATCAATCATTTAAATAAGACAATATATTTGTATTCCCAGCAGTGGTTAACTACAGGCTTTTGAAATCTTGCATTCTCTCTTATAACCAACAGATTTTATTTTAGATAATCCTTGCAATATTTGAATGCAGCCATTTAAGACCTACACAAATAAAAGACAACAGCACCATACAATCCACATACGTGAAGATAACAGTTTTATAGGTGCTTACTGAAGGAGGAAGACTTGGTGGACCAGCTAATTACATCAGGGACTGAAAGACATTCTTTGACTAACGTGAACCATCTTTGATAGAATACTAGAAATCTCAACCCTTATTCCAGACACAGAGAAGACATTAGAACAAAAATATCATCACTATTTTAAACAGTGTACAGAAATGTAAAGTATGGCATTTTAATTTTATAGCCTATTTTTATTCCTATGTCCCTATCACTTCGTCTCTTTTAAAAAAAGTTCTTCTATCTAGGATAATGAAAAAAAAAGCACCCCTTCAAGATTTTTTTCAGAATAAATGTTCTACATCTAGAATTCAGGAAAATTATTTAAAATTGAACTCAAGAGCTATTATAATGATCTCTATCAATAAAACTTTGTTTATTTTCATTTTCAATTTACCTAAATAGATTACAAACCATATTTACCAGGTTTGTGGCAATTCAGATGGTCTACAGGTGGACTGTCACTCAGTTGCCAAATTGTTTTCACCTTCTTTTGACCACTATTTATTTCCACTCTCCATTTCTGTGGCTTCTCACTAAGAAAAAACATCGAAGGAAAAAAAAACAAGTTATTTCCTTTCTTCCTTTATAGTCATTTAATGAAGTCCTTATGTGATAAGCACTAAGGAAGAAGAGATGAACAGGTCACAATTCTAAATTTTGGATTTTAGAGTTCGACCTACACAGGACACTGAAATTGGGGAGTCATATCTAATAGGCATTTATAAACATGGGTCTGAAGCTCAGGAGAAGCTGAAGAGATGGGTTATAAATTATCATTAGCCCAGAGGAATTGAAGCCTTGAGTATGAATGCGATCACCCAGGAAAGATAAAAAGTAAGAAAAAAAGAGGGCAAAGGATAGACTTCTGGTAAAAAATTCACACATAAGAAGCAGGGAGAGGAAGAACTTGATAGGGAATCATTCTCAGTCTTGGAGGTGGGTCAGAGAGGTAGACAGAATGCTATGTCGGTTTCAGAAACGAAGAAAGGGGGTAGGTTCAAGAAGGCAATTGTGTTTAATGCCAAACAGCCTTATAAGTGTTTACAGAAAGAGAAAGAATTGGTGGGTCTGCTAATTACACAAGGGACTAAAAAACACTGTTATACTGGAAACTGTCCACTGAATTTGGCAAGTAGAAGGCCACTGGCAACCTTTGCCAGAGCAGTTTCATGGGAGTTCTGGGATTTGGATAAGAGAGAACTAAAGAGAGGGAGGGTATAAATAGAGCGGCTTGACTATGAGAGAAAGTTCAAGTATATATGCCGAGGGAGGACCATCATTTGAGGTAAGCTTAGTGTCCATATGGATGGCCAATCTGTCGTCTTAGCTTCTACCTCCCTAATCCCAAATTCTTCTCTCACTTCCACTGCCATACCCTTGACTTTGTCATTACCTTGATCACTTCTTTTCCAAACTGTCACTTCCCTTCTGGCTATATGTTCTACCCTGTTTGCCAAAGGAATAACAAATTGAGAGAAAAATGGAAGATGCTGAGGCCTAAAAGTCTAAAGAGAGTAGACAAAAGGTCTGGGAGAAAGCAGGAGAACTCTACCAGAGTATGGCCAGAGAGGGGGTAAAATAATTAAGATTTCAGAGGTGAAGCAGCTTGGGTCATGAGGTCCCCATGAAACAGACACCAAAACTGTCGGAAATCATGACAAGACTTAAGTATAATTTAATTATTAAATTGCTTACCTTTGATATAAGTTTTTTACAGCAGTTGGTCTTATTGGCAGCTGAAAAATGTGTTGCTCGTCAAGGGGATTTTGTTTATAATATTTTATGCAGGATCTAAAAAAATTAAAAAATGAACCTCTTTTGGGAAAAAAATGTCACTTGGACATAAAGTCTTTTTGGTAGCCTAAAACTCATAAGGGAAACATTTTATTGAATACCACTAACCACAACCTCAACAACAATGCTTTCAGGGACACAAAAGTAAAAAACAAACACACAATACTCACCTCCCAACAAAACTTAGGTTTTTTTTTCTTTCTTTGAAAGGAAATATTCACTTTTAAAAAATTAATAGTAGACACATTTCTCATAAATGTAAATATATTTAAGTTGAGCCCAAATAAAGGTTTAAGTGGGGAGAAAGAGATTTCAGAAAAAGAAAAACAAAGCAGCAAAAGAGAAAGATACAGCCTCCATGGTTTTCAGAGTCTAGGGAATTAAAGTGTTAACTTATGTATACTACTTATCTTTAATGGAAAAAAAAATAATAATGATTTCAAAAATTGCCCTCTATAACTGAGGCAAATTCTTATTTTGGAAAAGGCAGTGGTGGTACATTTCCTTCCACAGGGAAAAAGCAGCCCAGTCTTTCCACTGGATGGTTCACTAATTTCCAGTTTGAGGCCTTCAATACACATAAGACAATGGCAATCCATGCATGAGGATTATTCCAAACTTATTTTAGTCAAACTCATTGGCAGAAATCTCTTAAAATTACAGCAATACTATTAACAGAGGTCTAGTAATAACATTTAATTCCATTCAGTTATCATGTAGATGGCTGGCAATTAGTTTGGCCCCAATTTATAAGTATGTAAAAAAAAGAGAAGGAATTAATATTTATTAAGCGCTGATTAAGTATCAGGTACTTTATACACATTATATCATTTAATCCTGATAGCAAAAACATGAGGTTGTTAGATCCTTTTTATAGATAAGAAAACAAAATGCAGTTAAAGGAAACTTCTCTGTAAGTTAGGCAGTGCTAGAACCAAGTGTCAAACCTGATTCCTTCAGAATCCAAAGTATTTCCTTCCTATGACAGTGACTTAGAACCGTTCTGCTATTGTGAAGACAAGATACATAGATTCTATCCTGATAATAAAAAAAGTATATATTTTGGCTGCAACTACTTCAGAAGAGAATATATTTTTAAGTAATAAACCACAGAGAAATACTTACTGTGTTAAAGAAAAGAGGAGCTCATGCTGAGGTTTAATGAAAAGCTTGCAACTGACTAATATTTCTAGGATATGGTGGAGTTTTTGAACACGGTATACTTGTTCTTGTATATCTACTGATGGAGAAATGAAATATTCCTGGAATGAAAAAAGTATAAGCAAAATAGGGAGTTAAAGAAGTGGAATCTTTGGAAAGAATATATCTGTTCCTGCTAAACCTGAGTCTGGATGCTTCATTCACGGTGGTGGGGGCAGGGGCAAGACACAGAAGGCATAGCTAGATAGAATTTATCACCTTTCAATGCTATTCCTCTAACTAATCCACAAGTAAAGCCTTCACTGAGAACGTTTTAAGCAAACCATTACATGTATTTTCTGGTAAAGGCAAATCACAGAACTGCTTCATGAAGGAAGTTCAAGTGGGTGACTAATGCCACTTACTAACTCCTCTAGATGGAATAAATGGCATATCCACAACATAATTCTTAACTTCAATACTCTTGCTAGGTTGATGACAATGTCCACCTCTAAAAACAGGTAGTAAACTTGAAGTACCAAGAAATTAAGCAAGTGTACTGATAAGATTCCACTCAAATATATTACTGGTAAATTGGTACAACCTTTTAAAAAATAAATTTGGCAATGTATGCCAAGCACCATAAAATGCTCAGATCTTCTAATCCTATTTCTGATAACCCATCCTAAGGAAATAATCCATGGTAAATATGGTAGGTGAAATTCGATGGTGGCCCCTAAGATTCCCGCCCTCGGAGTATACATCTTGTATAATCCTCTCCCCTTGAGTAAGGTCAGAGCCTCTGAATAAAATGGGATGTCAGCCTCATGATTAGGTTACTATTTGACTTTGAATTAATCAAAAGGGAGATTATGGTCATTACTATGACCTCATCAGGTAAGCCCATTAAAAGAAAGTGAAACATTATAGATGCTCTCCTACTGGCATTGAAACAAACTGCCTGTCATGTTGTAGAGAGGGTCCCATGGCAAGGACCAACAAGCAACCTCTAGGACCAGACTGATCCTGGTCCAAGGTCAGGATTTTGGAGACCTTTGTCATAGGGCCGCAAGCCAACGAATTACACCAACAACAAATGAAGGAACTTCAAAGTGGATCTTTCCCTGGTTAAGCTTCCAGATGAATACACAGCCAGCTGATACCTTGATTTCTGCCTTGTGAAACCCTGAGCAAAGAGGACCTAGCTAAAACATGCCCAACTTCTGATCCCTGGAAACTAAGATAATAAACTTGTGTTCATTTAAGCTTTTAAGTTTGTAGTAATTTACTATGCAGTAACAGAAAACTAATACAGTAAGAAAAAAACATCAGAATCATTTGGAGTAGGAGATGGCTTATTTAAAAAGACATATTCCTGAGCCCTAGACCTACAGAGTCACTGGGGCCTAGGAATTAGCATTTCAACAAGCCTTCTGGAGATTCTCAACTTTAAGAACTACTGTGTCAAAAGTGTGGAATCAAACCATACTAAAAGAAAAAACAAAAGGCATATAAAATGACTAGAGGGGAATTCATAGTTTGGTGATAAGATTAAAGGAATATTTCCCCTATACAGTATTCTAACTTTCAAAAATGTTAATAAATGTTTAAAATTTGAATAGCAAAAAGAATCCAGTTGAGTCTTATTCTGCACAATAGACACAGCTAGAATTTTCTATCTCACATTTTTATGAGACAAACAACAAACAAGTTGATACTACAAAACTATTTCTAAAAGGATCTTCTAATGAATGTCAAGGGTCAGTACAGATGCCGTTCAATCTCCTAAACTTTCTAAATCAAAACACTAGAAAAATACATAATCTTGTAATTATGACCCCAAAACCTAGAAATCTCTTTTGAATCACTATATTAAAGAACATCACAAATTTTTTGAAGTTTGTGCATAACAGAAATTTATGAGTAACAGCAATAGGTCAAGAGAATACAAAGCGAAAATTCCTTTATAGAGCCTATCAAAGAAAGGCATTCTCTAACCATTTTAGCTAAAAGAGAGTTGTGGGAGTACATTGGCTTGTCAGCATCATAAATTTATAAAGAATGAGAAATGACACTAAGTGGGATAGCTTTTTGTCTGTCTTACTAGACAGTAGTAATTAAGGGCACTCACTGTCTCATTTATCTGTTTCCTAGGACCTAGGACTAAGGCTGATACAGATTAAGCACTTAATAATATATACAGAATGAATAAATAAAAAAAAAAATCAACTTTTGAAGAAAAAAATAAACTTACCAAATGATTCAAAGAAGCAAGTTCCTGACCTATTTATGAAAAATAATATACAAATGAGCTTGAGATATTCTCTGCTAAGGAATTTAAGTAAAAATTTTCGTAGTTCATATATAAAAGAGATGCTCGTGCTGAATAGTTCCTCAGAAATGGCCAAATTTTCCGGCACGTTATACCATAAATATATATCAGTATTTATTCTAAAAATGATCACAGCTTGCCCTGATAAAAATAACCAAGTGTTGGATATTAAAACAACATCTTATAAAAGGCTTCATATTTACTAAATTAACCTTATAGAATCTCAAAATGTTTTAACTAAAAACAAACAAACAAAAGCTATAATTATCTTTAATATTTTTATCAAGGGGGAAACTAAAGGCTGACAGAATGAAAATGTTTGTATCACAGTGAACCAGGAGTAAAGCCAGGACTACAAATGACTAGGGACAAGTAGAAAGATAAAATTTGAGAATACCTATGGGCTGACAAATGTGATGCACTTTTTAATTTTTTGAGCTGGGAAAGGAACTTACCTATGAAAAAACTGATATAATCTCTTTTTAGTTTGTCCAAACCAATTTCCAAAAGCATCTGAACTGGCATAGTCCCACTGAGAGAAATTGTGTCCATGGTCCCATGGTAAGACTGATGAATGAGTTTACTTAGTAAACTGTTACTTCCACTATGGAGCTAAAAATCAAGAAAATTTTATAAAACCACAAATAAATCCAATAAGGAAGAGAAGCAAACTATATTAGCTACAAGCTAAAAATTATAACCTTTCATCTTTAGTCTCCAGATACTATGAATTGTTTGAATAAAAGTCCAGAAGTTACGAATAGTTTCTAAAGTACCATTCTTGCCTCATTTGCTCAAGTCCTAAGCAATTAAGAAAGAGTTTAAACTTATCACTCCCAGATGTAATTCCACCAAAGAGAGGGCAGAGTTGGTTCTCTGACGCTTGACAACTAGAAATTCTCTTCTCCTGGCTAAGCATTATCGGGCATCTTTACCCAAATTGAACATCTTCAACTACACTGAAAATCTGCTGCTGTGGGAAAACTCTCCCTCAACGGTCCATGCATGTGTTATAAGGAACTCCTTATTGGTTACTATGTCCAACATATTAACTTGATCATTTGCAAATTAAAAAGAGCTCTGAATTTACAGATCTAACATGTGTTCCAAATGTTAAACAATTAATTTTTAACATACCTAAAATATTTGATATTTTTTCATTACTGTCTTCCTATCTCTAATTTTCATCACAATCTTTTATATTTTCTTTTTTTAAACTATTTTCACTTCATTTGCACTCATTACACATGGTAGGGATATACTTGTAAACATTTCACAAACACAGAAACTCAAGAAAAAAATTAAATGGCCAAGGCTACAATGCCTAGAATGACTTATGCCCAATTAGGGGCAGAGTGTGCACCCCTTTGCTCTGGATTGTAGCTTTGTTCACACCTGCGAAAGTGTCAAAGCTTTATATTCATGAATTGGCAGCCACATTATTGAAAATAATTCCTATTAAATGATGAATCTTTTTGTTTCTAGCTTTTATTTAGCTTTTTCCCGATTATAAAAGCATAAATTCATTATGGAAAATTCATAAAGTACAGAAACACATAATGCAGTTGGAAAACCCCATCTGTAACCCTCCACTAGAGGCAACTGCTAAATCATTTTAGTATATTTGCTTCCATGTTCTTCTCTCCAAAATTTACATTTTTAAATAAAATAGTGTATACTCCTTTCTTTTTACCGATCTTCATAAGCATTCTCCACATCATCTGTCAGCATCATTTTTAGCAACTGTTATATGAACCATTATGTGATTAAATTATTATTTAGCTATTCCATTAATAGTGGAAATTTATTCATTTACAATTTTTGCTACCATAAATAAGACTCTAATGACTATTCTGATACATAAAATCTTGAAACATATTTTTGTGTATGAGCTTAGGATGGATCTTGACAAGAGAATTATTAATTCAAAGGTCATGACAATTTGAGGATCATTATCAAAATTACTTTTTAGAGAGTGTTCCAATTTGTACTCTAATCAGTAGTATATAAGAATTATCATTTATAGCAATAATAACAATGAGAATATTAGTAGCTTACAAGTACTGAGCATTTAACTATGAGCTAGGTGCTCTGTATGAATTAAATTATTTAATCTTAAAACAACACTATGAGGAAGCTATCGTTCCTACTCCTACTTTACAGATGAGGAATTTGGGGCGTACAGAAGTAAAGGAATCTGCCCAAGTTTACAAAGCTAGTAAGCAGCAGGGCTGTAACTCAAACTCAGGCAGTCTGCTCCAGAAACTGTGTCCTTAATTGTCACGTTATACTGCTGAGAAAACATTCAACACACTCCATCCACTAAACCTACCCATGGCTGTATATCACCACGTTGTAGACTCTGGATGATCAATGTGAAACACTTCACCAAGTCTTGATATGAAATCACACCTTGAAAAACAAGTCAGTCTAACATTATTTTCATGGTATTTCTATAAATCAAATACGTCATTAATCTTAGGGATACACAAATGAAGAGGAAGAGAAGCATCTGTACTTTATAGATGGAGGAAGAGGAAAGAAAAAGGCCAAAAAAAAAAAAAAAAAGACAATACATTTCTAAAGAAAGAAATTAAACTGCTACAAAATAACACACCTAGTAAAATATTAAGAAATATCTTTTCCTTTTTCTAATAATTGCAATTTTACTAAGGTACATGTTTTGGTTCACACAAACAGCATAATCTAAGTCTTATACTTAAGGCAGGAGAAAGGAATAGAGTCCACGAACTGCTTTGTCTTAGTACAACTCTTGAGTAAAATATGCCAGTGCATTATTAGAAATGAATTTGTAAAACTAAGGAACCAGACTTCCACACAGAACTAGTAGTACCCACTGTATTATTTCCAAAGACTTAATTAAAAATAAACCTAAGAAGTAACAGGAAAAATTTTATTTTACAATCATGATGGACACCTACTGCTACTCATTTTGCACCACAGCTGCTCAGCAAAATCAAGATCACATCGTACTGTGAAAAGGCACTCAATGGAACGATCAAATGCAGCACTGTCATGCTTCATTGTCTGAAAAAGAAGTGTCAGAGAATACTCGGTTTAATTTTTTAAAAAGTGAAATAATTTAAGGCCAATAAGCTTTCAAATGTTGCTCTGAGAAAATGTGGATCCATGAACACACACAAAGAAAAGAGATACAAATCAATAGACCGTGAAAAGCTGGGCCCCTGAAATTGTTTTAAAACTGTGATGCCTAAAAACAAGCATCAACTTACCTTCATGCAAAAATATTTAATTAAATTACCATTTTCTCCATTTTCCTATTTGTCAAATGACAACACAATTAGCTTAATTTAATAATACCACCACTGGAATATTAACATGCCATCTTATATTAGTATACTAATGTAATACCATGTTATAGTATATTAAAATTCATTTCTACTTCTCTGCAGTTAAGCAATTAATAATAATACATATTAGTTCTCTTTAAAAATATTTATCAGCTCTTAAGGAAAAAAAAAAGACCAGTGCTGACATTAAAGACCAAGAAAAAACTAACTTTAAAACAACGCTTTTGCTGTACCAGATCCATTTGATCCATGGACAACAAAACATGAAAGATAATCATACAACCACATTTTAAAAGCTATTTCAGTGTATATTTCTAACTGATAATAATCACTTACCTCTGTGTCTTTTTTTGTAGAATCACCAAATCCATCCAGCTTATTTAAGTCTAGAAAGTGGCAAAAGCTCATTAATTCTGGATTTAATTTTTCTGCTTTCCAAATTATTTCCATCTTGACCTTTTTTCAAATGGCAAATGAGAATGGTAAAAGTATAACTAGGAATTTTAGCAAATTACTTAACTCTCCAATGGAAGTCATATAGATACCCAACAGGTAGGGGTGAGAGGATGAACTGAGATACAGTGAAAGCCCCTAAGGCACAACATCAGGTACATGATAGGCACTCGAAGGATACTGTTCCAATCCACCTTCTCCTAAAAATCTCAAGTATGGTTGTAGTATATAAATTTTAAATTAAATCTTATTCTTAAAATTACTTAGGCCATTCCATTAGCAATTCAGAATGAAAGTTATCCTTCTGATCATGACAGACTTCATAGCTTTATATATCCCAACTACAAATACCAAGACTAAAAAGACAACTTATTTAAATATTGTAAGTATAAATTCCCAATTAAGAAAAATAAGGTAGAAGCATAAATTAGGAAAACAAATACCATTCAGAAATTCCTGCACAAGTTCAACAGCAGATTTTGCTTCCAGAGGTGCAGGCCATTCAGTTATACCAGTCCTCAAACCATCAGCCAAAACCTATGCGAGATTAAAAAAAACCCAAAAGCTTGTTAGCAGAAAACATTGTTTAATCAATAAGGATATATTTAGTAAAACAATATTAGTTACAATAAAATTTCTTGAATGTTTAATCTCATGCCAGGAACTGTTGTCTCATATTAGCACGTCATTTAATTCTCACAAAAACTCTATGAGGCAGATAGATATTAATATTTACCTCCATTTTATTTGAAGCTAAGAGAGGCTAAGTAACTTGCTTAAGGTCACACGATTAGTAACTGACAATAGCAGGACATATATCCAAAGACGGTGTTCTGAACTGCGATGCTACATGCAAAGATGTTACAGGATTCAAGGCTGATGAGCCTTCCCTAAAGATGCTTTTAATTTGGGTTAAGAAGGACCAATACAGATGAAATAACTAAATGGAAGTTTATATAAAACTAATACAAATGCATATGCTTATACATACAATATCTAAACCAAAGTATTATGGAAAGGGATCAAGTTAGGCTGGAATAGCCAGAGGAACAATGTGAAGCCTCAGCTCAATTCCAGCTCAATTGTGGAAACCATCAGCTACAGAGCAGGGAAGGAGCATGGAATGTGATGAAGAGGGTGGGGTGATTCCAACTAAGGTGGAGAAAATACCTAGGGAATACTGGGAAAGAAGATTATAAAGACTAGAAGCTAGACAGGAATAGTGATCTTAAAATTTAAAAATATTTTTTATTTCACATGGAAGACAATAGCCACTATTGATTTTTTTAACAAGAAAAATGACATGATCAAGTAGTTCAGAAATCCTTCATCAGAAATACCCAGGATAGATTCTAAGGAAAAGAGAAAGTACTATGTTTCTCAAAAGAAGTGATCTTATCCTCTACCTCCAGGAGGTCTTTGAGAAAATGCGCAGATAATTTTTGGTGTCACAATG
This sequence comes from Pteropus alecto, assembly GCF_000325575.1. Lineage (NCBI taxonomy): Eukaryota > Metazoa > Chordata > Mammalia > Chiroptera > Pteropodidae > Pteropus > Pteropus alecto. The sequence goes on from NW_006442109.1 coordinate 9,201,752, forward strand.
GCTGAGGTTACAGGGGCACTTAGAGCATTTAATTTGGTAGAGAGTAAGGATGCTAAACATTTTGAAATGTGTACAATGGTCCCAACCCACAAAGCGTGGTCCTGCCCAAAATGCCAATAGTCTCCCTGTTAAGAAACAATGAATGACCATTAGAGTGGTCCAAGAAGGAGGTGACAAAGGCTTTAACTAAGATGGGCACAGGGAGAGAAACGAGAAACTTCAAAGGAACAACAATATATTCCTCCTATCCATTTATAAAAACACAGAGGATTGAACTCAGAGAGACTATGGCCCTGTGCATGCACATCTAAGATTTGGTGAATTTATAAGGGGGATTATAACAAAGCACGGACTTTCAAGTTAGAAAGACACACATGTATTTGAAAGAGTTTTAAACCAGCTCTTGCACTTACCAGTTGCTGATGCCTCAGGCAAAATAACAGAGACATCTAGCACCCCATGGCAGCTTCTAGCTGTGGTAGTAAGAGGTGGTGATAGAAATAATTCTTATTAAAGTAAAATACAGTTGGCTCTTGAACAACATGCATACTTATGTGCATACTTTTTTAATAAATACAGCAAATGTGTTTTTTCTTATGATTTTAATAATATTTTTTCTCTAGTTTATTTTATTGTAAGAATATAATACATATAATATACAAAATATGTGTTAATCGACTGTTATCAGTAAGGCGTCCAGTCAACAGCAGGCTATTAGTAGTTAAGTTTTGGGGGAGTCAAAAGTCATACTTGAATTGTTGAGTGTTTTGGTGGGGTGAGGATGGGTAAGTACCCCTAACCCCTGTGTTGTTCGAGGGTCAACTATATAAGGGAAATCGAAGGAATGGTGGAACCAGACAGGGATTCCTGATCTGGAGATCTAGTCTGGAGAAGATTTCATGTTTCATTTTGGATATAATGAGTTTGAGGCAATAGCACTCTACTCAAATTAGAAATAACTTGGTGGAAGTAGGAAAAATGGGGACTTAAAAGTGGGATCTGGAGTTCCCTCAAAGGCATTAGTCAAATCACTTAATGTATAAGCTCTCTGCCAGGGTGAAGAGAGAAGGGCAGAGACATGAGGATGGAAGTATTATAGCAGCCCACTGCAATGATCCTGAAAGAGGAGCTTTCAAGAAGGTGAGAAAGGTAGAAAAAGTATCAAGTTTTGTACAAACATTGAAATAATAATAATTGGAGGGAAAAAGATAATAATAATTGGAGGGAAAAGGAATGCTTGGTACTACACTAGTTGCTACGAGCACAGTAGGTTAACTGGCACTGAAGTCTAATAAGAGAGCCAGGTAAGTAAACAAATTACTGTTTGATGAACAGTCTGACAAGAGGTATGTGTGGAATTCTACAGCAGCTCAACGCACAGGCAGCATAAACCATTCTGGGGGATCAATGCAATCATCCTAGGTGAAGATGTCACAGAGAGTTCACGCAGCAAAGAGGCTGGAAAAGGGTACACCAGGCAGATCAAGACACAAACACCAGAAAGTGACAAAATGTGACAGGATCGGAGCTACAAAAGCAGGAACCTCAATATGGCAAGGGTTAGGGATTCACTGGAAGTGGAAGTAGGGTGTTAGATTAAGCTAAAAAAATAAGTAGGCACCAATAGAAACCTGAAAAGATGCTAAATGTTATTAGCCATCAGGAAAATGCCACATAATGAGATATTACTTAATCCTCACTAGGATGGCTATAATAAAATACAAAACAAAACAAAACAAAAACAGATAACATCAAGCACTTGCAAGAATATGTAGAAAATGAACCCTCACATATGGCTGGTAGGAATGCAGAATGGCACAGCAACTTTAGAAAACAGTTACAGTTCAGAAGTTCCTCAAAAGGTTAAACATAAAGTTACCATATGAACCAGCAACTCCACCCAAGAGATGTGAAAAGATATGTCACACAAACACATGTACATGACTGTTCATGGCAGCATTACTCAGAATAGCCAAAAAGTTAGAACTGAAATGTCCATTAGTTGATGAATTGATAAACAAAATGAAGGGTATCCATACGATGGAATGCTATTCGGCAATAAAAAGGAACAAAGTACTACAGAAAGTGGTTGCCAGGGGTAGTGAGGATGGGAGGTGACTGCTAATGGGTATGGGGTTTCTTTCTGGGGTGATGAAAATGCTGTAAAATTAAATATGGTCATGGCTGTACAACTCAGTAAGTATACTAAAAACCACTGAACAAGTGAACTTTATGGGATGTAATTTATATCTCAATAAAGCTGAAAGTTAAAAAGAAAGAAAGAAAGAAAGCAGTGGCTGGATATAACTGAGTTTGTATATCAGGCTAAGACATTTGGAATTTCTACTGCATTAAAATGAGGCACCCCCTTGAGATTCAATTTGTAGAGTAGAGCTAAAATTATTGAAATGTAAGATTCTTGAGGTACGTGCTCATTAATCTTTAGCATCAATCATAACCTAAGTTATTAACAAGCAGATTATATGTGCATTTGAAATAAATTGCCAGCTAACCCACCTGGAAAGAAAGAAATCCATAGTATAAATAAAAACCAAACACTCAGTAGAAAACGCTGAAGAATTGTAGCTATTAACTATCTAATGAACGCTCCCTTTAAATGTAAGGACAACTACCACATAAAATTAAACTGTCTAAACTGCCAAGAGTATCCAATGCACACATAACATTTGGAACCAATTTCGAAGGACACAAAACTAAGTAACAATTTTAGCAAACATTTTTATGGAAACAAAAGATTTAATGCAAGTTACAAATTCCAGAAGCATACTCACAAGAAGAAATTTCAGTTCTCTGTGAAGATGATTCAAAGGACTTCTGGGATCACCCGATTCCACTTTAATATTCTAAAAAGTTTCCAAAGTCAGTTTTTACTGATAATCCCATTTTCTTGGCATAAGAGTCATAATTACTTGAATTTCAAACTGCCCATACATTAAAAATATATTTCATAAAGCATACTTTTTTCCTTTTGTTTGCTTAATAATAAGCATTTCCTACTTTATTAAAGATACTTTAAATAATGATTTTCAAGGAATATACCATATTTCATCATGGAAATCTATTTTCATCATGGAAATCATTTCCCTATTGAATATCCAGGTTTTATTTTTACTATTTTGGAAACACAGCTATATTGCTGTGAATATCTTCGTACATATATTTTTGTTAGCAATTCTGATTAATTTTTTAAGACAGATACCTAAAAATGTAAATACAAGGTGAAAAGACTTAATAGTATAATGATTTTTGATGTGTTGTCAATCTCTTTCTGTACTCTTTTAAGAACAGCAGAGATAACTCACTTTAATGATTTTACTTGTGTCCCAACTCGAGCCTTTATCACTGGAAACTTCTTAAGTTACATAATTGCAGCACTGTGGGCAACTGATAGATAAGATCACCTGACAAAACTTCCACTGGCTGCCCTGGTGAGACTTCAGGGGCCAGCTGAGCCTTTCAGAGCTCAGGAAGGGTTGGGATTGGAAGCATGCAGCAACAGCAACAAGCAAGTTAAAAGGAAATCTACATTGAGTAAATGCAACAGAAAATAGGGTTCATTCCTACCAGAGTTGCATTTGAAGAGAGTGGAGGAATTTGAAGAATCTCATCCACAGGACTCCAGGAAATATCCAAAGTGATTGTAGTTTGTGATGCTGGGACTGAATCATCCAAGGCAGTGGACTTCAAGAGCTCATACTGGGCAAAGCCCCTGGCTGTAACCTGAAAAGAGTGCATCCAGCAGGCCATTAGCCATGCTTTCACATGACCAAAGACCCATTATCAAAACAACTTTGATTCTTTTCCCAAAAGAAAAAGCGCCATACTTTTATCCCAAATGGAAAAATTAGACAATTATTTTTAATCACAAATATAAGCTAAAAGGCAAGAAGGCATATATATTAACTTTAGTCAATAGCTGATATGAAAATACAAATATTTTAATACTGTAGAAAAATAACTAATCATAGTATGAGTGAAAAAACTTTAAACTAGGAAGGCAGTTCAATAACAATTTAAAGAAAATAATACTGTAAAATACTTACAGTAGACAAGTGATGTCTTTTCTTATGTGAATTTTTTAAGTCTTCAAGATTTACAGAATAATTTTTATCAGCTATGGTCATGAAAGAAAGAAAAAAATTTAAGATATAATTCAAAATGATATCTTAGCACTAGAAAATTCAAATTCTGAGAGTACCACAACTTAACAATAGTTGAAATTAAATTTTAAATGATAAATGAAATATTTATAAAAGAATGAAAGTGGAACAAAGGTCAATACGACCAAAAATATAATTATATGTCTACTCTGAAATTGGAATTATATTGTCATTATATTCAATTTTCTATCCTGCAATGAAAATTTCCAAAAAATACACACATACAAATCAAATGAAACTCAAATAAACAGCCATAGACTCCTATACAGACTTTTGCAGATCTGTTTCTGGTGTTTCTGGAATATCGCCTACATGCTACAAGTTACACACTAGAGTAGATTCATGGTGGCTAACACAAGTTCCATTGTGTGCACTTCCCTCTTAACAATATCCACTTTTAGGAAAAACCACAAAACAATAACTATCAAATAAATACACCCATAAAACTAGTAAGAGTGAGCACTCACCTTTACAACTGACCACATATAAGACAATTCCTGTAATGCTGTTATTTGTTGTGATAAGCTCAGCTCCCAGCCAACAGGTCCCTTCAGGATCTGAGCTGTCACACCTTACCCAAAGGGGAGGAAGGGCAGTAACTGGCCGATTAATCTTCAAATGGGTCATATTAGGATTGTGAGCCATGGTGTAAAGTCCAATTAACTGCCTTAAAAACAAGAGTAAGAAGAATAAATTATAGGTAGAGGTTGCTAATCAGTCAAAAATTTTTTTCCCCAAAGGTATCATGAAGGATTTCCCAGAAATAAAAATCTGGAAATTAGTGGCAAAATGCACATAAATAGTTCACCCAGTGAAGAAGTGAAAGAAGGGTACACCATGGAGGTCAAGACTCACATACCTGAAAGTGACAGGATCAGAGCTACTACAAGCAGAAAGCTCAACATGGCAAAAGTAGAGGTCCGGTGGGAGTGGAAATAGGGTGTGAGATTAAGCTAAGGAAATAAGGATATGTCAATTATATCTCAATAAAGCTGGGGAAAAAAGAAAGAAGTAGAAGCAAATAAGCACATGAAAAGATGTGTGAAGTCATTAGGACACTTAAAGAAATCTGAATATGGACTGTGAATTAAATAACAGTATATAACAATGTTAAATTTCCAGATTTTGAGCATTGTTCTGTGGTTATATAAGAGAAAGTACTTGTTGTTAGGAAATACATAATGAAGTATTTAGGAGTAAAGAAGTACAGTATCACCAACATCCTGTCAATATTTCATAAAAAATTTGTGTGTGTGAGATGTGTATATTATACAGATGATAGGAATGGGGGAGGAGGAAAAGGAGGAGGAAGAGAAGGAATAAGAGAGTGACAAAGCTGATGCAGCAAAATGTAAACAATCTCTGTTAAGAATATACAGAAGTTCCTATACTATACTATTCTTGTAACTGTTCTGTAAATTTGAAAGTATATCAAAATTAAAAGTTACCCAATAATGTGACCTAATTTTTTTTCTAAAGAGATGAAAACTGAATTTATTACCAACAGATGTTCAGGAAAGGAATTTCTAAGGGATTGTACTTCAAAAAGGAAATACAATAATCCCAAAAGGAAGATCTGAAACACAAGAAGAAATGGAGAGCAAAGAAATGATAAGCATATGGGTAAATCCCAGCAAACAATGGCTGGAGAAAACAATACAAATAATTAATGTTTAAGTTGTGGGGGAGAAAAGAAAAAAAGCCAAATAGGACTTAAAATTAAGAAGCCATGAAAGAAAATGTTAATTTAACTACACAAAAATGTTAGAAGCTTCTATATAGCAAAACGAAAATCACCATGGAGAGTCATTTTATGATTATTGTCATTACAGTTATTATTCTGTTATTATTTATATGACTGTATCCTCCAAAACTTCTTGATGGCAAGGACTTTTTGGTTTTGGAGGTCGGAGAGGCCAGGCATGGCTACACAGGGAGAAGGCAGGAAGTGAAGCTGGCAAGGAAGACAGAGGCAACAGGGTTTCTAACAGGGTGGGATCATTCTTCATTGGGCAGGAGAGCCTCATGCCTTGTAGGACATTTATAATCCATGGCCCAGGCCCATAGCTCCCCTCAGTCATCATGAAGACCAAAAAGTACCCTGCAATTTCCAAATGCCTGCTAGGCATAGTACCCCTGGTGGAGGAGCACTGGACTAGACAAGAGAGGCTCCTATATGTCACTCAAAAGGAATTTGGATGTTATCATGAGGCAGGGAGAACCACTGAGGGATTTATAAGCAGGGAAAGAACACGATCAGGCTTTCTGGCAGCAGTGAGGAAGAAAGATTGGAGGGGAACCAGATTAGACACAGGGAAAGCATTTAAGAAGCAACGACAACAAACAGTATAGGGGACTAGAGAAAGGGAAGATCACCACCACCTTTCGGGTCATGTTTGGGATACCTAGTAAAGCTATCCTTAGAGAGGTGGGTATACATATCTAGGGGCGAGGGGATGAAGCGGGGAGAAGGGATCTAGGATAGACACATATTTTTTCTCTAATGCTTCAATTTAAATTCCTACCCTCCACCCTTATTCTTATCTCAATACTAAGAAAAAACTTACCTTGCCCTCCCAACTGGTAAAGCGAGTGGTCCAATATTCTCACCAGTAGAGAAGTCAGAAATAGCAGTTTCTTCAGATTGTAGCTCTTCAACATTACTTGTTTCTTCCTTTTCTAAAGGCTTGAAAAATGTTTTTTAAATTATTTAATCAGGTAAAAGCACACTTAAGAAAACAGTCAACTCTTCACTATTCTAGAACATAATGTACTGATTTCTAAAACTTTAAACACAAATGATTGGGTTATGGCAAGAATCATAGTACAGATCAGTTTAGTACCGACAAATCTTGCCATCAGAAGTATCCCCCTTGTCCTATCAAAAGATATTGCTGTAAATTGCTACTGATAAAGGAAGCATCTGACGCCATTAGAAAAGCAAGTTCTCTAACACATACAAAATGATGCGCTAAAGACAAAATACCAAGGGAAGCCCATGGGAGACTCCCTGATTTTGTTAGATTCCTCATGACTAAAATGTGAAGATCCATAGCTCTTACTCCTTAAAGCTCTTCTCAGAGCTATTAGCTCTCATTTGTGTTACAGGGTTCTGATATCTATGTGTTTAAGTAATTAATTAGCTCAGCCTTGCCAATAACAATAATTACGAGTTAACATTTCCTGAGCATTACTAGGTACCAGCTACTGTTCTAAATTTTCTTTTATTCTTCATAAAGGCCTTGAGATAGATATTATTAACCCTGTTTTAGAGATGGAGAAACTGAGGTAGTGAATGGCCAAAAAACTTGCCTAGGATAACATGACTGCGTGCAAAGCCAACATTTGAATCTAGGTCATCTATTCTAGCAGTAAATTCTCTGCTGACTTAATAGGTATGAGACCTAGGTGTTTTTTCAATTTTGAATTTCTATTGCCAGATTCCAGATTCCCTTCCAGGCCTGGCTTTTCAAAAAGTTCCTAAAACTAGAGGTACCCAAGAAATATCATTTATTCCTTGTTTCCACTTTTCAATAGTCATGAACCTAAAACTCATGCCTTAAGCTCTACTGGTCTTTGAAGAAACAAAGGCCATTTTAATTGTTCACCATCCAAAAATTCCAGGCCTCACTGAATTCCAGGCAACTCCTCACAACTCCAAGCTGCATTCTTACTGGTATCCTAACCCAGATTTCCACAAATGCCCTCTGTCATCTTTACCTTTTCCAAGATAACTCATCTTCATCCGACCATCTTCATTTTTTTCAGCTTTTACTCTACATACATTTCCCCTCACCCCATTAAAGTCCAAACTCAACCACATAATTCACCTATATTTTCCAAGCATCTGTCTACCATATATAAGCACAAATAACACTCATTCATTAACATAAAAAGACAAGTAGCTCCCCTCCTCAGAAAAGAGTTTTCATGTGTGTGTATTTAAAATGAAGAACTCCCTGTCCATTTGTCACAATCCTTGTCCAGACAGAAAGAGTCCTAAACCAGATAGGGGCCTTCCTTCTAAAGGAACTTCCACTTTCCCCTATTAGATCTTGTTCCTATTTACTTCAGAAAACAATGTAACCAAAGGAATGGATGCTGGCTCTAAGCAACTGGTATTATGTGACAGCATTATCAGCGTTCAATAAAAACCACACACCAAAACAGTTACCAGAATTAAAACACAAATGTTTAAGGTTGTAATTATAAAGTGATACAAAAAGTAAAAAGTTCCCTTTTGTTACATTTAACAAACAAAATTTAAAGTAGAACTTCATGAGTTATAGCTACTGAGCACTTGAAATGTGGCCAAAACAATAGTGATTTTAAAGATGTAGTATGGAAAAAAAGAACTTAAAATATCTCATTAATGATTTTTATATTAATTAGGCATTGAAATAATAATAATAGTAGATATAATAGATTAAATACGAAACATTATCAAACCTAATTTCAGACCCAGAAATCCCACTCCTGGGTATTTATTGTAAAGAAAAATTAAAGTTATGCTTATACAAAAATCTGTACAAAAATTATTATAGTAGCCCTATTCATGATTGTTGAAGACTTTAAACAACCCAAATGTTCTGTAAAAGGTGGATGAGTAAATAAACTGTGGCATATCCATACCATGAGACATTACTGAACAATTAAAAGAAATGAACCCTGATATACAACTTGGATGACTCTCAAAGACTGAGTGAAAGAAGCCAGATTCAAAAGATTACACACTATATGATTCCATTCATGACATTCTTAAAAGAGAAAACTACATTGAGGGAAAAGAGTTTAGTGGTTGCCAAGCAGTAGCAGCTGGGAGAGGGTATGATTTTAAAGGGATAGCACAAAGGAGCTTTTTGGGGTGATGGAACTGTTTTGTGTGTTGATTATACTGAATGTGTTAAAATTCACAGGACTGGAATAACAAAAGAAAAAAAGTCAATTTTACTGAATAATAATTCCACTTATTTTTTTTTATGAGAAAATTTTAAATTATATATGTGGTTCACATTATATTTCTATTGGACAGCACTGTACTTATTTCTAAAAGAATTGAATCTTCTTTCAAAAATATGATTTAAAAAATGTATACATTTGAGATTGTTACCACAAAACCAAATTTGGCTATGAAGAAATTAAACAACCACAAAGCCCAAGCACTACTTACCACTTTTTCCAAGATGAATACTACGTCACTTTCATTTAGAATATTTTTCAAAGGGTTTGGTTGACCTTTGCTGATCAACTGCACTTGGACATCAGCCTATTAAAAACAGATATCAACCAATGTTTTTTACATATATATACAAATATATATTTGTACAAATATGTAAACACATAAAGACCTGTTCTATGCAAGTAACTGAAAAGGAGAGTTTGAACAAGACATAACGTTTTAAAAGTAAGATTTCATTTATTTCTTGTCCATGTTGCTTTTCATGTTTAGAAAATCTAGCTCATATCTATACCTATACATGTTTCGAGACCCACCTAAAGTACACCCTGCCTTGTAAAAGCCTTCTTTCGATTAGGATCATACCAACATTTTTTCCTCTAATCATGTTGTATTTATTGTTATGTACCAAAATTAACCCTTTACTAAACACTATCCTCCTTCTGATTATACTATGGAATTTAGAAATATATCAGTTTATAGAAAATGAATATTCTTTTATTCCAATTACAACACACGTTTATTGTAGAAGAGTTGGCAAATAGATAGCTAACAGATTTCTTAAAACACTTATAATTTTACTAGCCAGAGTAATCACTACTGTTATTAGTCTCATTGGTGTATATTTTTCCAAATCTTTTTCCAGGCATATGTCTATTTAAATCAAAGTGTATCTATTATTTAGATACTCGGATAGGATTTTGCTTAATAAAATAGGACATTCTAATAATTTTATGTCATGAACTTCTCATGCCATTAAATTTCTTTGGCTGTGTAGTACCATGGCTCTATCATCATACTGTTCAACATTTAGGTAGTTTCAAGTTATTTGCTATAATATACATCCTGAATTACTTTCTTAAGATGTATAAAATCATTTTGATATTGTCAGATTGCCTTTCAAATATCATACCCACACATCTGCATTGTCATCACTTATGTAAACACAGAGTATTTTCAGTATCTATTTTTACCATTTCGCAACAAAAAATAGTACCGTTATTGTTATAATTTTCATTTATTTGATCATTAATGAAGGTGAACACTCTAATATACTTATTATTGACAAATATCTTATTATTTAAATCTATTTAATTTCTTATTTTGGATATTGAAGCATTAGATGCCAAGTTCAGAGAACAAAGGATGCTGGGTTATTCTAATCTACTAGGTTCCTGAGTTCCAAATACTGTTGTGGGTTGAATATGTCCCCCCGAAAGATATACTTAAATCCTAACCCCTGGTTCCTTTGAATGTGACCTTATTTGCAAATAGGGTGTTTGCAAATGTAATCAAGTAGAGGATTAACCTGGTTTACAGGGGCCCTAAATGCAATGACTGGTGTACTTACAAGGAGTGAGAGATTTTAGAGACACAGATATACAGAGAGAAATTGCACGTTGACAAATGCAGAAATTAGAGATTAACATGTAACAAAAGAAAAAAAGTCAATTTTACTGAATAATAATTCCACTTATTTTTTTTTTACGAGAAAATTTTAAATTATATATGTGGTTCACATTATATTTCTATTGGACAGCACTGTACTTATTTCTAAAAGAATTGAATCTTCTTTCAAAAATATGATTTAAAAAATGTATACATTTGAGATTGTTACCACAAAACCAAATTTGGCTATGAAGAAATTAAACAACCACAAAGCCCAAGCACTACTTACCACTTTTTCCAAGATGAATACTACGTCACTTTCATTTAGAATATTTTTCAAAGGGTTTGGTTGACCTTTGCTGATCAACTGCACTTGGACATCAGCCTATTAAAAACAGATATCAACCAATGTTTTTTACATATATATACAAATATATATTTGTACAAATATGTAAACACATAAAGACCTGTTCTATGCAAGTAACTGAAAAGGAGAGTTTGAACAAGACATAACGTTTTAAAAGTAAGATTTCATTTATTTCTTGTCCATGTTGCTTTTCATGTTTAGAAAATCTAGCTCATATCTATACCTATACATGTTTCGAGACCCACCTAAAGTACACCCTGCCTTGTAAAAGCCTTCTTTCGATTAGGATCATACCAACATTTTTTCCTCTAATCATGTTGTATTTATTGTTATGTACCAAAATTAACCCTTTACTAAACACTATCCTCCTTCTGATTATACTATGGAATTTAGAAATATATCAGTTTATAGAAAATGAATATTCTTTTATTCCAATTACAACACACGTTTATTGTAGAAGAGTTGGCAAATAGATAGCTAACAGATTTCTTAAAACACTTATAATTTTACTAGCCAGAGTAATCACTACTGTTATTAGTCTCATTGGTGTATATTTTTCCAAATCTTTTTCCAGGCATATGTCTATTTAAATCAAAGTGTATCTATTATTTAGATACTCGGATAGGATTTTGCTTAATAAAATAGGACATTCTAATAATTTTATGTCATGAACTTCTCATGCCATTAAATTTCTTTGGCTGTGTAGTACCATGGCTCTATCATCATACTGTTCAACATTTAGGTAGTTTCAAGTTATTTGCTATAATATACATCCTGAATTACTTTCTTAAGATGTATAAAATCATTTTGATATTGTCAGATTGCCTTTCAAATATCATACCCACACATCTGCATTGTCATCACTTATGTAAACACAGAGTATTTTCAGTATCTATTTTTACCATTTCGCAACAAAAAATAGTACCGTTATTGTTATAATTTTCATTTATTTGATCATTAATGAAGGTGAACACTCTAATATACTTATTATTGACAAATACCTTATTATTTAAATCTATTTAATTTCTTATTTTGGATATTGAAGCATTAGATGCCAAGTTCAGAGAACAAAGGATGCTGGGTTATTCTAATCTACTAGGTTCCTGAGTTCCAAATACTGTTGTGGGTTGAATATGTCCCCCCCGAAAGATATACTTAAATCCTAACCCCTGGTTCCTTTGAATGTGACCTTATTTGCAAATAGGGTGTTTGCAAATGTAATCAAGTAGAGGATTAACCTGGTTTACAGGGGCCCTAAATGCAATGACTGGTGTACTTACAAGGAGTGAGAGATTTTAGAGACACAGATATACAGAGAGAAATTGCACGTTGACAAATGCAGAAATTAGAGATTAACATGGGTCTATAAACCAAAAAACACCAAGGATTGTTGGACACCACCAGAAACTAAGAGGAGGCAAGGATCCTTTTCTAGAGCCTTCAGTGAGAACAAGGCCCTGTTGACACCTTGATTTCAGACTTAGCCTTCAGAATGGTGAGAGAATAAATTTCTGATGTTTTAAGCAAACCAATCTGTGGTACTTTGTTACAGTAGTTACAATACAGGTATCAAATGGCAAGAATTCAGACAGGGAGAGATTAATACATTTACCTGCATATACTTGATTCTTGAGTATTCAGATAGTAAAAGATAACTATATTTGTATTTTTTTTCCTGTGATTACTTATTTGTGTCCTTCTATTATGGCTTCTTTTTTCTTACTGATTTTTAATAGTTTATATATTTTATATATCTGGTATTACACTTATCATTTATGACTATTTCTCCCCAGATTATTAGCCTTTAGGCAAATAATTTACTTTAGTTCAGTAATTATTTTATGGATTAAATTCTCTGGGCAGTTTATCAATGGAACAATTGACATATATTAGATGCTTAATACATCCATGAATGTTTATAGCAGCTTTGTTCATAACTATCAAAAACTGGAAACAATCCAAGTATCAACTGGTGAATAAATAACGGAATTGTAGTGCATCCATACAATGGAATACTATTCAGCAATAAAAAGAAATGAACTACTGATACACACAACAACAAAGATGAATCTCAAATGCATTATACTTATTGCTAAAAGCCAAACCCAAAAGGCTACATAGTGTATGATTTCATTTATATGACATTCTGGAAAAAGCATAACAGAAGACAGAAAACAAAGATAGAAAACAGATTAATGGTTGCCAGAGACTGGGAGCAGGGAAAAGTGTTGACTATGAAGCTACACGAGGAGATTTTTGGGGGTGATAGAAATGTTCTATGTCTTCATTATGGGGGTGGTTATATAACTGAGTCAATCTGTAAAAATTCATAGAAACTAACTCTATGTAAACTAACTTCCATAAACCCAACTTTTTAAAATTCACAGTTTTAGGATTATAGAGTTGTGTTTAAAAAACAAATAAGTTTTTCATACCTCATAGATAAATGGATCTTTACAGATTCCTTTCTTTTCTTCATCAAATATCCTGAAATGTAGAACCACATGTCATTTAAACTCAGGAGTTAGTTATCATTTCATCTCTGCGTGACACCAGTGAGAAAAGCAAAATGCAAAGTAGTCATGGCAGCTCTAAGGCATAGTTAGGAAGAGGGAAAAGGACAGAAAAAGAGTATTAGGTTAAGAAGAGGACAAAGAAATGTGGTAGAAATTAACAGACTGCTGCCCACAATTGGGTACAACCACTTCTCAGAGGCAGCATGAAATTAAGAGTACCTACCTCTACTCTTATGCCTTTTAAAACATATTACTAGCTACTATTAAAATGTAATTTACCACATGACTTTTGGAAAGTAAAAATGACTGGATTCTGATCTGCCATTAAAAAGTAAGCAACTATAGATAAGTTATTTAAGGGTCCCAGGCCTTAGATTTCTATGGCTAAAATGGAAGCATCTATCCTTCCTCTACTTTTATGAGATGTTACTAAATAATTAGTAAATTTGATGCTAAACAATTTCCTTTTTAAAATGTAAGCATAAACTCTTGGATATCATTTAATAATTATCATTTCAGCCCAGAAAGTTTTAAAATAGTGATCCCCAAGCATGTAAACTAACGTATGAAAATGCACATCAGCCTAATCTACATTGTGAAAGAGGAAAGAATCTTTAGACAAAGGAATTGTTTCAGGATGTCATTTATTATTTTATCTACTCTATGACTTACTGAAATAACTGGAGAGATAGGCCTGTGACTGATTCACTTTTGCCATTTTGGACAAGATTGTGACTTATTCTTAAAGATGTCTATTTTATGTATAACTCAGGGATGTTATTCAATCAATCATTCAACAATCATTTCTGGAACGTGTATATTTCTCAAGCCATAGAATTAAATATTATGTAGCAGTTAATAAAAACAATGAGACTGACCTATACAGTCTTATACTGAAAGCTATCCAAGACATTGTCAGTTTTAAAAAGCTAGTGCTCTTTCTATAGGTAAAAAAAAATTGACAGGAATTACCACTTCTGTAATCAGAAAAAAAGCAATAAAGAGTAATGATGAAAAGTTATGACATTTAGAAAATAAGGGGTTAATTATATCAGTGGTTCTCAAAGTGTGGTGTCAAGCCAAAAGCTTCTGCTTCACCTGTAATCTATGAGAAATTCTTCGATCCCATCCAGACCTACTAAATCGAACACCCTGGAGGTGGGGCCCAGTAATCTGTTTTGACTACCCCCGCCCCGCGCCAGGTGATGCTGTGATGCACACTCAAATTTGAGAACTACTGGATTCGATTTTTACATTGGATGCAGAACCAGATGGAACCCTCTTTGATACTAGTACTTCACTATGAGAATAAAATGAAGTCTTGGTGCACGGTGAAATAAAAGTGTTTCAAAAAACCAACACACTATCACGTTATCATTACAACTGTAGCTCATATGATAACTATCTTGAATAGGCTATAACAATATCTTTCAGCAGGGCTTGAAACAGATGAGGGATGCCAACATCTAGTTTTCTATATCCTGGAAGATATAGCTTATTTCAAGTTGTGTGCATTATCCGAATGAATATAGTGCCTCTTGGAAAACTTGTCACCTTCCACCTCGATTGATAACGTATGGCTATTTTCTCCTAAACCAGACTACAACAAAGCCCCCACAGAGCCAACCCTACTCTAACAAACAGATAACCGGCCTTTCCTCAACTCCCGGACCCCAAGAAAGCTAGCTAAGTCTATAACGTACTCGCTTCTGAGAACCGACAAGGGGCTAACCCTCAAAGCTGCAAGGAGGAGGCTGGCGAGAACTGTGATATCCCGAGGTAGTAATGCAGTGCCCGCAACCTAGGCAACAGGAGGGGATACAACTCACTGCAGGAGACGAGTGTAAAACTCCTCAGCAGCTCGGTTCATCCGCGACCACATCCCGCCTTTGCCTAACAGCATATCCTAAACCGCCAAACTGAACTCCGCGCCAGACGCTGACGTCCGGAGTCAGCACCCTCCCCGTCGGGACTACTTTTACTTCTCCCCACCCCCTACAATAGGTCCCATTTGTCCACAAGTTAAACTTCTGTTTCAGAGCACACAGCGATTCTTCCTGTCCCAATAATTTTCTACTTCCGTAAGAAAAAGTTAAAATACGTTCCAGTAGTAGAAGGGAAGGCACCGCGACTCGCGAGAGTTGGTCCCGCCTACTTATGAATTATTCCGCGAAAAGGAGTCCTCGCTTCTAGGCGCTATTATTGGCTTTAGAAATCAATAGATACCGTAATTTGACGCATGTAGAAAAATAATACATTACTTTAAAATTTTTTAGAGCAATAGAGAGATATTTTGTGTCCCTGGATTGGTTCTGAGGCGGGGCAGGGTGGGGGACGAGTTGAAGGTTACATATAGAACGCGGGAGTGCTAAGCACTTCCTTTTCCTGTGGGAGCCACGGGGTTGAGAGGAGTGCGGCCTTCTCCTCTCCCCAGCATGGTGAGTGGAAGTTCTGTCGACCGGACTTTCCCCAGCTCTCGGGCTCGCAGGAATGAATTGGGGGGTTCAGGGTATAAGATCTTCAGGAGGGAAAGCAGGGAAAAGGAGATGGGGACCAAAGGCCTCTATTGCGGAGATTTGTGTAGTGAGGCTATACGGCAGCCATCTTAGAGGCAACGTGGGCGACCCGGCATAAGGCACGCCTGGAAGCAACACAGGAGGACACCAGATTGTTCTCAGGCGCAGAGGGACCTTTGGGATTCTAAACCTCCTTGATCTTAGAAGGCATGGGCTCTACTGAAGATTTGGAAGTTCTTCGGGCCTTAGACAATTGTGAAAGTGAGTTTTGGGCCCTGTATTTCCATGTGCTGATTAGTAAAGAATATTCTGTCTTTTAACTTTTTCGACTTTTTTGAAAAATTCTGGTCTAGTCACCTTAATCGCTTCTATAAAAAGCTTTCTGAGCCTCTTCTAATTTTTCTTTTTGATGTTCTCTAAGTCTTAACTCTCAGCCAGGTCATAGTATGGACATAAGTGTGGCTCATGTTTCATGTACTGCGTTTCCAGAAATGTTTGTATGTGTACTGTACTTAGCCATCGGGAGTTTAGTGAACAAAATAGGCAAAAAAGTGCTTGGATCGTAATAGGTAAAACACACAGTAATGTTTGATGGTAGTGAGTGCTGTGGACATAGGGAATTGGAAGAGAGGCAGTAGTTGGATTTTAAACAATGCTCTAAGGAGAAGATGACTTTGTTTTGAAAAAAGACTGCAGCTGCCAAGAAACCAGCAGCTGAGGAGGCAGTGGTTGGGCTTTAAACAGTGATCAGGGAAACTTAGAGAATGTCCTGAAGGAGGTAAGGGAGCATGCTAGGAGTCTTTCAGAAGACCAGGTACCTGTGAAGGGGATGTCCTGTGTGTGGAGACTGTATCTGGAAGAGAGTATAAGAATTGAGGTTTAGCAGATTGTGTAGGCCATTCTTGGGACTAAAGTTTTACTTTCAAGTGGTCTTTGGAAAAGGTTGGGCAAAATAACATGACTGGTGTTTTTACTAATAACTTTGGAAGATGTGTTTGGACTGGGGGATGAAGGGTGAGGTTGGAAGTTTGGAGTAATAGTGCTTTGGTAGGCAAGATTTGCTGACATTTGGAATGAAAGTTTAGATGGTGGCTTTAAACAGCATTCTCAAACCTTACAGTATGGTTTTGATCATCTTGATTTGTAAGCCCCAGTTTGAAGTTTAATGATAAACCATTCTCTTAGAAAATAATGAAAACTACGTGGCAGAACTTGATTATGTTGGTAACAACCTTTGTTTTAGCTTTAATCATTGTCTACCTTACTAAAATAGTTTCTTGTAACTGAGAGTTTAATGATATTGCTGGCACATGAATAGAATGACTCTAACATTGCTTGTCAATATAAATGTCTTTTCCTTTTTCCCAGGCGTGTGCTCGTCCTCTGATATCGGTGTACTCCGAAAAGGGGGAATCATCTGGCAAAAATGTTACTTTGCCAGCTGTGTTCAAGGCTCCCATTCGACCAGATATTGTGAACTTTGTTCACACCAACTTGCGCAAAAACAATAGGCAGCCCTATGCTGTCAGTGAATTAGCAGGTATGGATATAGATCTTTTGTGGGCTGATGTTTTAAGAGCTGCTTAACAGCAGTGATGAAATTCTACTCCATTGGTCCGTGTTTCTGAATCAGATGATTTTCCTGGACGTTCTGATGCTGTTTGCTACCATGCATACTAGTCACATTGGCACGATTGGGTAGCTAAAACTTGTATTTCTTCCGATTGCAGGTCATCAAACCAGTGCTGAGTCGTGGGGTACTGGCAGAGCTGTGGCTCGAATTCCCAGAGTTCGAGGCGGTGGGACTCATCGTTCCGGCCAGGGTGCTTTTGGCAATGTATCCTTTGTGTCACTACCTAGACGGTCAGCCATCATGGAATTTGGCAGGCCTGGTTTATTCATGTTAGTAGTTTGAAAATATGTTCAAAACAGTTTCCAGGTTGTAGACAGATTTGGAATATGGAAGATTTTTTTGTCAAATGTTAAAAGACAGTGAGAGCTTGACATTGTTTTGCTTGCAATGATGTCGTAATTTGCGTCTTACTCTGTTCTCAGTGACAGTTGCCTGCTGTCAGTAAGCTGGTTCAGAAGAGTGACGAAAATTCTTACTGAGCAAGACATAACCTTTTTTAATACCTAATATTTGAGAAATGTGATTCTTAACTGGGAAAATAGATGTGTCGTGGAGGCCGCATGTTTGCACCAACGAAAACCTGGCGCCGTTGGCACCGCAGAGTGAACACAACACAGAAGCGATATGCCATCTGCTCTGCTCTGGCTGCCTCAGCCTTACCAGCACTGGTTATGTCTAAAGGTTTGTAATATTTTTATTACAGGAGTGATAACAACATAACCCATTTTTTTCCCTTCACCCGAACCTTTCATTTATGTTAATAGCCTGTAAATTTTTTTCAGCCCAGAATGCCTAGTTAAAATTCCTTCTGAAGAATAATTTCAATCTAACAAATCAGTCATCAGTGATTCAAATACAGTGATTTAGTATATAGTTTGAAAGCTTTCCTGTTAAACATAATGCTGCCTGTTCTGTCAAAATGATGAAATTCCACTTCATTGGTCCGTGTTTCTGAAACACATGATATATGTGGAAGTTCTGATTTGGCAAGTTGTATACCATTTTGCTTTTGTGGGTTATATAAAATGCTGCTCAATTTTTCAAAAGGTTCAGGGTTACCAGGTTAATGTTAATTGCCTTTGTCAGGTCATCGAATTGAGGAAGTTCCTGAACTTCCTTTGGTGGTTGAAGATAAAGTTGAAGGCTACAAGAAGACCAAGGAGGCTGTTTTGCTTCTTAAGAAACTTAAGGCCTGGAATGATATAAAAAAGGTAGGTTTAATGGGCACATACAGTTACCTAGCTCTTCACAAATTTGTTGGAATTTTCAAAAGATTACTGATGGGGACAGTATTAACTGAACCTTAGTGGTTATGAGAGCAAGGACTCTGTATATTACAGTTTTACACTGATTAACAGGGATATGTTCTGAGAAATGCAATGTTGGACGATTTCGTTGTGCCTAACAGTCCTTACACAAACCTAAATGGTATAACTTGCTACACACCTAGGCCGTATGGTATACCATTATCCATGTGTAGTTCATTGACCAAAACATTCTATTAATGCAACACATAACTACCTGAGTTTGAATCCTGGCTGTCATTTATGGCTGTGTTTCAATGTTAGGCAAGTAATTTGTGTCTGTTTCATCTGTAAAATGGGATTTTTAAACTGAAGATTTATTATAGGGTTCATATCTTAATCAGAAGGCCTAAACGCCTAAACCTCACTTTGTAGGTGTATGCCTCTCAACGAATGAGAGCTGGCAAGGGCAAAATGAGAAACCGTCGTCGTATCCAGCGCAGGGGACCTTGCATAATCTATAATGAGGACAATGGCATCATCAAAGCCTTCAGAAATATCCCTGGTAATTTTTGCATTGCCTATTATTTTAATCGCCCATACTATGAAAGCTTACTCAGCTTTTATTATGATGAGATTCCACTTTATGGTCCGTGTTTCTGAAACACATGATTTTGTGGAACTTCTGATTCTTGGCTGAATGAGTGTCCTGTTAATGGTTGAAACTGCATGATTAATGATAGTTCTCAGGTACCTTATGTAGCACATGAGCCATAAAGATGATTTGTGTTTCTTCTGTTGAAATACTTCCTGATTCTCCTTTCCCTCTAAAAGGAATCACTCTGCTTAATGTAAGCAAACTGAACATTTTGAAACTTGCTCCTGGTGGGCATGTGGGCCGTTTCTGCATTTGGACTGAAAGTGCTTTCCGCAAATTAGATGATCTGTATGGCACTTGGCGTAAAGCTGCCTCTCTCAAGAGTAACTACAAGTGAGTATTCATATACTGAACATAGACGTTTATACTGTGGATATTGATATTCACTCTTGGTTTGCATGTTTTCTAAGTAATGGATTGTGTTTTGTTGCCATTTCCCCTTAACATACAGATGCAATATGCTGAAATGGTGAGATGTTCTGAGAAGTGATAGTATAGTTGGAAATTGATTGAATTCTGAAGAGCTTTAAATGGTTACAAATTTATCTTCTGTTGAGGTTCATATTTAGTCAATCATATGAGAAATAAGAATTGAGCACCAATAGTCAACAGTTTTTGGTTTTTCTCTCAGCCTTCCCATGCACAAGATGCTCAATACAGACCTTAGCAGAATCTTGAAAAGCCCAGAGATCCAGAGAGCCCTCCGAGCACCACGGTAAAGTTATAATATTTACAGTAATTCTTGCCCCAATCTCATGGAACTGATTATTTTTAAAATGTGGAAAATGTAAAGAAAATGTTAATATAGTGTCTACTTTTTATAGCAAGAAGATTCATCGCAGAGTCCTAAAGAAGAATCCACTGAAAAACTTGAGAATCATGTTGAAGCTAAACCCATATGCAAAGACCATGCGCCGGAACACCATCCTTCGCCAGGCCAAGAATGTAAGCAATAATTTGGTTTTTTGCAGACAATGTTAAACTTTTAGAAAGATTTGGTCCTTAGATTTTCTTCCTAATTTGTTGCAGCACAAGCTCCGGGTAGATAAAGCAGCAGCAGCGCTAGAAGCCAAATCAGATGAAAAGAAGGGGGTCCCAGGCAAGAAGCCCGTGGCAGGGAAGAAAGGAAAGAAGGCTGTTGGTGTTGTGAAGCAGAAGAAGCCTTTGGTGGGAAAAAAGGCTGCAGCTACCAAGAAACCCGCAGCTGAGAAGAAGCCCGTGGAAAAGAAACCCACCACAGAAGAAAAGAAGCCTGTAGCATAAACTGAAATTAGTTTATTCCTTAAAAGTCAAATGACTTTAGGACAGCTAATTTTGAATAAAAACCTGATCAAAGAGGCATTGAGAAACATGGCTCATTGAATGTGTTGTGTGAATCATTTTTTAGTGTCCAGTATAAAATGGAGCATTGGCTTCATACTAAATTCATGCTGTTGAATTAGGTAAGAGGGATGCTCCATAAATTCAGATACAAAATCCATTTTATAAGTAATGTCTTGAGAACGGTGGTTAAAGACTTGTTTCAGAAATACAGAAGCTGTTAAAATTTAGCTGCCTCCCCTTACCCTGCCTCCCCCCACCAAAAAAATCCTTGGAAAATTCTGTAGAGTTGGCATTTTCAGTAACCACAAGAGGGCAGAATCAATACATATATTGAGCAACTGTAAGAAAGTTTTGGGAAGTGTTCTTGTTGCAACTTGCTGTACACTTGGAGAAAATGCAGGCCATCAATATTTTGGCCTTCAAAAGTGCCAGAAGCATTTTTGAGAACTTGTGTACTTTACATTTTTACACCCTCTAGTAAAACTGCCTGAGCATGGTGCAGAGAAATGTACCCACCAGAGTTCTAAAGCTTTATTTGTTCTGTTAGTGTCTTAACGCCCTAGAGTTGACCTATTGTTAACCTACCCTTGTCTCATGCCAGAATCTCTGATTTTTTTTTCCCAAAAATTCACAGCTAAGGTGATGTATAATCTCATTTGCGGTCAAGAGATCTCAGTTCCCCGGCATATAAAAGTGTTTCCTAATTTGCTAAAAAATGCATTCTTTTCATGCTCTTAATTTCACCGACCTCGGTAAATGTTTCCAAGTGGCCGAGAATACTTGCCTACAAAAACCTTAAACGGTGCTGTGTGCTAGAAGGTGTTATCAGTTCCTGCTTTCAAATGGGTCTGCAGGTTTTATGGTGTTAAAATAGCCATTTGCAGCAACGATTGGAAATGGGCAAGTAGTTTAACTGAAGTATTTGACACTTTATACTTCGCCTTTTTTATCTACAGATTATAAACGGCTAAAGCACCCTGTGCTTTAGGAATCTAGATCACTATTCAAGCCTCGGTCTTTCTGATTTAAAACTGGGTTCAAGTTGCGACAAAAAGCAGGAAGTATCCCGTCCCACGTGTCGCCAGCCCCGCCTTGCTCACTTCCGTTTCCGAGAACGCGGAGGCTGTGGCGTCATCACCCAGCGCCTGGCCGACTGGGCCACCTGAAAGGCCGCGGGAGTGAGAGGCGATGCTGAGCCGGCTCCAAGAGCTGCGCAAGGAGGAGGAGACGCTTCTCCGGTTGAAGGCAGCACTACACGATCAGCTGAACCGGCTCAAGGTGAACCTGCGTCGTACCGCCCATCCCCGCCCCCGCCGCCCCTATACCGGGTCCCCTGGCTCTCCGCTAACCCCAAGCGTCTGTGGCGTCCCCCTGCTGCGGGTGACCCCTCGCTCATCTAGCTGTCTACTGACCCATAGGGGAGCTTGTTTTGAGGTCATGGGCCCACCTTAGAATCCTGAAACTTCAAGTCTAGGTTGAGGCCCAGCAATCAGCACGTTTGGCGAGTTCACTCCCACATCCGACACCCCGGAAATGCAACTGTTTTTCCCACCTCACCGCGGAGAAGTGCGACCTCCCTACGGCTTGCCTTGACCTTCCCCTTTCACCAGCCTCTTCCTCCCGAGCTCCTACAGCATTTAGTAGCCACTGTTTCCTAGCTTGTATTGTCAATTCAAACAGCTTTAGCATTGCAAAGACAGAAGACTCTCACCTCCTCCTGTTGTGCTGATAAAGACAGGCCCGTGAAAAGAGACTTTTCGCAGAGTTCCCAGTAGCTTCTCTTCCCGGAGCGGTTACTGACTCCACGGCCTTGAGAAGGAGTAGAGATTTAGGCCCACTAGGACCATTTCCCAGACCCGTGCAAATTAAGCCCCAGTGCGACAATTCTAATAATCCCTGCTCAGCACCCTTCTTCAAGTCGAAATGACATAGGGTTATGAACACCCTTTTGTAAGCTGAAGAGCATTGTACAACTGTGACATTTCAAAATAAGTGTTTTTCCTCAGGACAATTGTGGCCTACATTTACGGGTACATGTATGTATGTGTTGATCATGACCTCCAAAGCCTAGATTTCTTTATGCTCTTGGAAACACTTCCGCTTTTCATTCCTGTGTTCGGTTTCTTATTACTGGGTAGACAAGCTCAAGCCTAGGGAATCTGCCCTCCGTAGAATCAGAAGACACCTGGCTTTTTTAAGGGCACAGTTGGTTTTTGGCCTACACTTACGGGTACATGTATGTATGTGTTGATCATGACCTCCAAAGCCTAGATTCCTTTATGCTCGTGGAAACACTTCCGCTTTTCATTCCTGTGTTCGGTTTCTTATTACTGGGTAGACAAGCTCAAGCCTAGGGAATCTGCCCTCCGTAGAATCAGAAGACACTTGGCTTTTTTAAGGGCACAGTTGGTTTTCTTCCTGGAGATGTTAAGTCTGGAGGAATGGAATCCTTGGCTCAGCACAAACACCTGTACACCCCAGGGGAAAGGGGCCAGCCATGTTCTTTGTTCATTTCCTTAAAAAGCAGGGAACGCTTAAGAGACCCATCCTTTCCTCTAGGGCTGCACCTGTATTAAACTGTTCTCACTTTCCCTCATGATGCCAACCTTTTACAATGTGGATAGTAAATTTTCTCAGGAGACCAGTGAAATAGTAAGGGAATGTCCTTAACTCTTTTCTAGGTTGAAGAATTGGCCCTCCAATCAATGATTAGTTCTAGAAGAGGGGATGAAATGCTGTCTTCTCAACCTGTACCTGAACAGTCACATGATGTAAGTTAATCAAGTGTGGGCCTGGGGAGAGAATACAAAGTCCATTCTACTCTCAGGCTGCATGGAAGTCAAAAATTGTAAATCACATTATCGAGCTCAAAGGACTTGAGAAGTGCTGATAAGAATTTTCTAGTTTGATAAACTGGCTATTCCATAATACTCTTTTAGAGAGAGAACAGCCCACCTTTTACCAGCTGGTTACACTTTAATTGATTAACTAGGTAGTTATATTACCTCCACTATTCTAGTCATCTTTTCTAGTTACTCCAATGAAACAAGAGAGAGTGTGGAGATCTTTGCAGGAACATGTCAAAACTCTTGCTGCTCTGTGAATAAGTAAGTTTGGGATTCAAAAACTGAGTAGCTTCAACTACAAAGCATAGTGCTAAAAAGTGAGTTCTAGTCTTCATCACATTCTCTTTATCAAATGCCCTCATGTAAATTAGTAAAATCAACTCTAGGTATACCATATTTGAGCACCACTTCACCTAGATGTGTGTGAAGTCATTTAAACCCATTTGAAATCAGCGCACATCTAAGCATAATTCTTTTGTAAGAACCATGTTTGTAAATCAGGTAACATTCTTATCAAATCTAGGGCATTTACCCTCCTATTTTGGCAATGGGGGTTTAGGGGGAGGGTAGAATTTGGAAATAGGAAAGTGGCCATACCTCTTAGTGATAAATATTGAGAATGAATATGCAGTTAAGATTTGGTTTTAAAGCATTTTTAAGAATTTACTGTTTTGAGGCTAGTGTCTTTCCTACTAATCTGTAATGTCCTTGGCTAAAGCAGATGTTGGTGCATGTAGACAATGAAGCATCAATCAACCAAACTGCACTGGAGTTGAGCACAAGGAGCCGTGTGCCAGAAGAGGAGGAAGAAGAGGAGGAAGAAGAATCAGATTCCTGAAGGGGAAGAAAGAGACAGGGTTAGTTATACAAATTAAATTTTAAAGTCTCAGGAACTTTCACTCTTCAAAGAAATCTTGCCATGGGCCCTAAGGCCTGCTTTAAAAGAAAGCAAGAACTTTAGGAAGATGTGTACTTGTAAAAATGGTTCCATAAATAATTCAAGTTTCAGAATGCTTTCAAAAATTAGTGACATAGTAGAAAAGCAAAGATGCAGTGTCTTAGCATTGAGCAGTATGGGTGGTACTCTGTCTGTATTCTGGTCAGATACAGTAATTGTGTTCAAAACAGAAAATGCCCTCTGAAATGCTATTGAGAAAGCCTGACATTTGCAAAAAGGGCAGTGTAAATGCAAGCCAGCCTTTTCAGTCAACAAAGCCTCTTTTAAGAAAACCAATTAAAGGCTATTTGCATACCACTGAACCCTTGTACGCAGAGCCACTTGAGAGCTTAAGCTGTTGCCACCTCTCAGTGACATGGCAACACACTGCCCACTGTAGACTGTGTGGTTGTCATCACATTTAGGTTGAGACATCTCTATAGTAAAATGTACTTAGAAATCAATTATAGATGAATAACTATCATCAGCTTGCTGGTTTCCAGTAGCAGCAGGGAAACAAATCAGTTCCTACTCTGGGGAAAACAATACAACAGGATGGTTTAAAACCTGCTTTTGGACTTAGGGAAATGTGCCATTAAAGAAGGAATCACTATGTTTGGAAGATTACATTTTTGTAATAAAGAGATGACAGTTGTGGAATAAGTGTTGTTAAAACTTGGCATTTGAAGGTGAGATTCTTGTCTGCATACTGTCCCTTTCCCACTGAATATAGTTAAATAGTTGTTTATTTGCCTTGTCCAAGCAACAAAAAAGCCAAACAAACCACAAAGAACCTCTTCAAGCAGAACTTCTTATGTAACTATTCCAGAAGAGAACATGAATATATTTGTTCATCAACGTTTTATTAAAGTTACTTTGAGCTACTCTTACATGAAATAACCAAAAGTTTAACTGAGCATGTTTCTTGGAAAATACAATGTGAAGATAGTTTTGCAATGAAAAGCATCAAAGTATACATTTAGGGGGCCTTACTCAAAATATGAGCATAGGTTTTTAAGAGCTAGAAAACTGGCTTTGAATTCTAGCTCTACCACTGAGCACTTGTCCTCTCACCTCTGCAACTCTTTATGGGGAACTCAAAACAGCATCAGTCCAGTCAGGGAATTCTTGAGAATGAGATCGTTCTTAGTAATTACTAGATAAAAATATTTTGCCTTTGGATGTAAATAGAGATTTTAAAAACACTCCTCAAATCAAAAGGAGCATGAAAGTGTTCAGATCCAGGCTTTAGACTCCGGGTTACACCATTCCTTCTTCCTCAGATGCAACTTGCACATTTTAATGATATCTTTGGTAGTGGTGGCATCTTCTGTTAGCAAAAGATACAGTCTGAGGAGGGTGTGTGTGGGCCTTAAGCTTTGGCCTGAATGTATGTCGAAAACGTTTAAGGGGTGGCTCCATAGTGTATTGGTTCGCAC
>NW_006442109.1:9228534-9247930 GCF_000325575.1 Pteropus alecto
TGCAACATCCATAGGTCAGGGGTGGAAGTGGAGGAGGGGTTAATTAAAGAGGGGAGAAAAAAATGTGTAAGTTAGACTGTTGACTTAGAACAGATACTAGCCTCACAGCGAGGAAAAATGATTGACTAGCTGAAGCAACAGTACATACTGACCAGCTTTTAAAATCTTGGCTGTTCCAAGCTCTAGTAGATCCAGAGTAGAATTACCTGCTCAGGAGATTTAATCAAGTTCTGTTTTTAATTTGAAAATAAAATTGGCCTTTTATTTTTAAATATATACTTACTATGGCTTTCTATAACCTCTCTCAAAGAAAATGAGGGAAGAGGTGCTGACCAGGCAGCCTCACACATACCAAGTTCCAAAAGTCACTTTTCAAAAAGGAAAGGGTACCAGTGGCCAGCTGAGACATGACTTTGTTTTCTGTGACCTCACTGCAGGCATGACAAAGCCAGTACCAGGCACATTTCCTCCCCTCCAGTAAGGTGTAGTACTGGTGTAAGGGGAAACTTGCTCAGTGAAACAAAATAGCACAGACTGTCCTGGAAAGAGGTTCCAATGCCAGCCGGGCACCGCTGGCCACCAGCAAGGCACTCCTGTGAGCACGCTGACCCCCATCAACTGCTTTTCTCTTATATAAAGAGATGGAAGAAGTAGATGGAATCTGTTTACAGGTCCACAGGAAAAGTGGTTGGAACATTTACAGTTAAGGCTGTTTGCTAAGAAGAGTTGGACCAAGTCCAAAGACTGGAATTACAGGAAGCCCCATTAGTCCAAAGCACTGGAACTTGTCCTCAGGGTAGCATTCTCACCCTTCAGCCTCCATCCTGTATTTATCTTTCCCTTCACAATAATGCTTGGCCAAATCATCTGATTTCTTGTGTACCAGAGACATTGATCATTCTACCACAAAAGTAGAAATATCTTTCGAAGCCTTTTAACTTGATAGTATATTTATTAGAATAAGATTATTTGTTAAACATCTGGATTAAAATGGTTAAAAGGATTTTCATACAATTTTTAGGCACTATACACACTGTTGGTTACAATAGCATCAGTACTGGGATTTGGGGAAAGATAAATCTCATACATTTTAATGCCTTGATTCATTTGTAACATTAAAAGTAACTCCACCATTTTAGAAACACTAATCCAAACTTAAAGAGACATATACCACTAAATATCCCACACAGTATATTTAAAAATAAATATAGAAATACAACCAGAAGTCTACAAATCATCAGAGTAGACAGACTGAAGCCCCAATTATCATGGCAGTGAAGGGCTCTGGGTAGATTTTGATGGAAACTGCTGAATTCTACACCAAAAGCAAAAACATAATAAAATAACATGATATACACTTTCCGATGCTCATTTTCATAGCAGCAAAGCATGCTTCACATGCACTGCCTGTGAAGGATCTTACAGGGCTCCTTAAGTAGAAACAAGGTCGCCCAGCAAGAATTAAGTACCACCAAGTGTCAAAGAATCCGCAAAATACAGATGGCCAGCCAGTCACGGTGAGGGAAGAGCAGTGCAATTTTCAGTAAGAATGACACCCACAGTCACCAGTTTCACTGTAATTCAGTGTACATGTTTTGATCATCAACATACACAAAAATAGCCCCAAGCACAAAGCCAATCCACTTTGGGGAATAACAATAGTAACAAGAATAAAGACAGTAATATTAATGACGCAAATAGAATTTTGGCACATGCTGTGTTCTTCATCCTTTGTCATAGGTGAAATGCTATGAACAGACACATGGGAAAGAGGCCCAAAAGCAACATGGCATGCCACTGGGCAGGGGACTCGCTCTTGGCTGTTTCCCAAATGCTTAGACACCAGCTGCATGGGTTGGTGTGCTGGGCTGGTTAAGGCCAATGGTAGAGCAGAGCCAACCTGCAAAATCTACTTCCTCAGCATCAGATCTCTTGATAAAAGCATGAACCTGTGTGGAAAGAAACAGACGAAGTGGTGTTAAAAAACCACCAAGAAGGAAAATTCAAGAGCCACACTTGGAAGGAGCTCCTGGAGTCTGTGCCCTTGAGCAGCAGTGGAAGGCAGGAAATCAGGGCCAGCTGCTGGCCCAAAGACCGGCTCTGCCTGGCTCTGCCTGGCTCTGCCTGGCTCTGCCAGTTATACCAGCTGTGAAGCCTTAGGCAACTCACTTCCCTGAGCCTGCTTTTGCAGCACTGTGAAATGAGGATAGCAACTCTGCCTTCAGTGCCTCACAGGGTTGTTAGAAGTAACAAAGGAACTGATGGACTTGAAAGTCTGTTATACCGTACAGGCTTTACAAGGCATGGAAGCTCAGACATTTACAGTATTACTTCCCAACTCCTCCCCCTACCACTACCACCAAAACAAGAGGAGGCAAGTGGAGAGTGGCTTGGGGAGGATGCTAAATACAAGGTAAGCCAGTGAGAAAAAGACCTTGTCCCTGTGAAGGGATAGGCTGGCCCCTTTTTTTACCTGGATTCCCCGGGCTGCAGGGCCACCCCAGCTCTTCCTTTAAACTGATGGGAGGGCAGAGGAGACATATCTGGTATCCTGAAGCTGTGGGGTCAGCTGGACTGTAGTAGTCAAGGCAGAACAGGGAATGGGCTCAGAAGTACTGGATGGATGACTGACGGAGAACATGAATAAACAGATAGTGTAAGAATCTGAAATGGACTTACCATGAGTTGCTTCAAATCAGCTCTTTCTGCGGGGTTTTTTATTAAGCTTAAAGGAAGAAAGATAATGTGAGAACTATAGCCTGGAGCTGGTACTTACTCCAATTACTTCTGTTTGCCTGCCTGTCCTCCCCACACCCTACAGGCTCTGAGGATTGCCTGAGTCTTATTCACCTTCCTGTTCTTAGCACAATGTCATTCCCACAGCAGGTTAATAAATGCCCACAGTAGGTTAATAAGTGCTTGCTGAATTAAACTAAGGTCAAAAGGCAATATGCCAATACCTGTACAGCAAGTGCCAAAAGCCGGAGCTATTTTACCCACTGCTGTTGTCAGGTCAATTAAGTCCTAGCACTCTGGAAGAAGAGCAGCAGTCAAAGGGATCACAGGAGACATGAAAGAGTGAAGCTGTGCTCCCCAAGATGGAGTGAGGAGACTGATAAAACCAGTGTACACTTCCAGAGAACAAGGAGCCAACTTACCATTTATTCACAAAATCTTGAAATTCCAGACTGAATACTCCACTGGGTAGTTTTGGAGGAGGCTGCAAATACACGTCAACATGTAAAAAATGCCTGGCTTCCTGCCCCAGCCATCTCTCCCCTCCTCAGCCCCCACCGCTGGGCAGTGCTGCCCTTATTCAGCCAAGGAAAGGCAGGGGTGAGAGGTCAATTGCTGCCTGCTGGGTCACTCTAGTGGAACCATCGGTCTCAAACCACAGAACTGGGGCCAGGTCAGTATTCTACTACTCACTTGTCTACTGACTGAACAAATCATTGTTCTCTTGAGCCTCAGTTTACCCTTCTATGAAAGAAGGAGGGCCAAATGGATCTCTCGGGCCCTTTCCAGCTCACTCTCTACAATTGTGAATCGTGGAGTGTGGCATGGAAACAAATGGCAATTACTAATAGCAGCAGCTAGGGGCATATGCAAACCATCAGGCATGGTCCAGCCCCGACAGCACCTGTGGAAGTCATAAGGCTAAAATGTATATGCCTTTTCTGAGCCCTGAAGGAACAGAGAAAGGTTAATAAAACATTAACTGGCAGAGGGCTGTGTCTGGAAGAATGTTAGCTGCACACTCAATCCAGGACTAGGGCTGTTTCCAGGCATCAGAACAAGAACACGGGCCACAGCTTTCGTTTTCCCAGGGTGCATGATGGAGGTCACGCGGGGGTACACAAGACAAGGCCCTAAAGCACCCGGCTCTTGTGCTCCATGCAGCTCAGGAAATGAGATCCACCCTCATGTGACCTGTGCTGGGGCTGTGTGCAGCTTCCTTGTGAGCTGACCCCCAGACACTGCCCAGGATGTCAATGTTCTGATGTGCTGCCCAAATCAACAAGTGATTCAGGACTAAAAATTAAATATTGACACCACCAAAAAAGTCCAGCCTAGCCCTCTTACCCTGAATGCCTTACCAGAACAGCAGATGAATAAGCCTGATCTGAGGTCAGGGACTAAAACCCAGCTTAGGCCCAGTCTGTAGACTATCTCTGCTGCTGAGGGGGATAGGAAGAGAACATTCAAGGGAGAAACTGGCAGCTTGGCCTCCAGAGGCCAGTCCCATCCCAAGTAGAAAGAGGCTAAGAAATGGAGGGACTGTATTCCAGAACAGTGTGAGGTGCATGCACCTGTCACCATGCAACCCAACCTCCAGTGAGGAGGGAGTAGGGGTTTGGGAGGGCTGTGGGATAGAAGGAGTATGTGATAAGGAAGGAAAAGCACAAGTGGGAAGAACTTGAGCCTTAGTTTCCTCACCTACATAAAGAGAATAACAAAACCAATTTGACCCGCTCGAGCAGTGTTTGGAGAACTGAGTAGGAAAATATGGAAGAAAGCAGTGCATACTAGATAACTGGCAGCTGTATATTTAGCCTCAGGCCATCTCTTAATGTGGCTCCCACCCAGTACCACTTAGCTTAGGTCCCAGCAGTAGAGGATGGCTTTCAAACTATAAATGGCAATGTGCATGGCCTTCCCCAAGGCCTTACGCAGCAAAGATCAGATCCTGAACTTTTCAATATCCCATGGTTCTTAGTTTAAAGCTGTGCAGACAACAAAGAGAGGTCAATTAACCTCCCTAGTAGACTATGAACCAGTGATTTATTAACTGCTAGAATGAACCAGGATATTCCCTGCTGAATCTGTAATAGATAAGATCTTTTTGGGATCTGGTTTTAGAGAGTAGTAAGAATTATCTCTAAGGAAGAGGAAAAGACTAGGGCGATGCCCTTTACCATATACCCCAGCTGAGTGGAGGCCTCCAGCCACCTCCCAAACATGCCAGAACCTGTCCCTTGTCCACTACCTGTGCTACTCCTGAGACTGGGCATGCTGGCCCTATTATCTAAAATCCTGGCCTGACCCCCAGCTCAGCTCCTCCAGCACTGCGTCACCCCCTCCAAGCAACCGTGGTGCTAGTCAATAGCGTCTCACACCACCCACTAACCCACCCAAATTTGATTAATGCTTATCAGTGTCATCCTTCCTTGATCTTTTAATATATGTTCCTTGTATTAAAGTCAGCTAATGGCAATAAGCAAAAAGAAGTCTTTACTCACTTGTAATTCTATCTCTTTCCAGACGTTATATGTACATATATGTATACATAGATTTTTTTAAAGAACTGATCATAATATACAAACCATTTTATAACCTTTTTTAATGCAACAATTTATAGTGAATATTTTTCATAGCTATTTCTACACTATCATTTTTAAATGTTCATCTCTTTTTAATGGCACTTAAAAAACAAAACTTATAGTGCAGTTATATTTGCAATCCAGTGACTAGATTTTCCATTTTTGGATCCCTACCTCATTCCTACCACCACCCCACAGTGCTTAGCACACAGTAAGTACACAAGAAATGCTTGGCAAATGAAGGAATGAGAATGTAAATAGGTAAGGTGGAGGCTCCTGAATCTAGGAGGAGGGACTCAGAGTTACCTGAAGATGTTCCCTGAGGAAGGGACTCCTGCAGCCTCTAAATCAGGCACTCAATTACAAGATGCACAAAGCAGAACCCATGAATCCTGGGGCCCAGTAGCCCATACTGTGGGAATAGTCAAATCAACTGATTTTTTTCTTAAGAAGAGCAAATACCAAGTTTAAGGAAGCCATGCAGTACTTACCTCATTAACTATATAATCCAACAATTCGAAAATTGCCATGGGAGGTCGGCTATCCATTCCATAAGCTACAGATTAAATTTAAAATAAAAAAGGAGAAAATACTTCTCAGAAACAGACAGGAAGTTATTTGCAAATAAGAGGCTAGGGGTTGGAAATGGATCTCAGGGGCCAGAACAGGGAAGTAGGTAATAAACAGACGGAATGGCCACAGATCAAGCCTGAACACAGGATGAGCAAAGGCCACAGAGTCTAGGCTCTGCCACATCCAAGGTTTGTGACCTTCGGCAAATCAACTGAATGGTAAGCCTAGTTCTGAGTTTTATAAAGTAGAGAGATACATAATATTTACATCTGCCTTTCCTTCCTCCCTTATACTGAGAGGAGCAAATGAAATAATACTAAACAACTAAAAGACTTAGTTTTAATTCTCCCTTGGACTTGGATTTCTCCCTTTTATACCCGAGTCACAGGCCAGCCTCAGGCCATAGCCACCAGCCCCAGGGCCATAGCCACCAGCCCCTCCAATGACCTACCATCAGCTACCCTTAGGCCCAATGCTTCTCTCTTCATGAATGCCTTCTCCCATGTAGACCTCATGAGGGTAAAGACCAGGTCTCTTTGGTCAAATGGGAACATCCTGGCATGAACCACATTAGAACATGGCTAGGCCAGAATCTCACGAGTACCAGCTTTACGCCACAGTATTCACATTCAAAGAGGCAGACAGTGCTGCACAGTGCTCACCACCTCAGAGTCAGACTTGGCCACTTACAAGTGGTCTTGGCAAGTCAAACACTGCCTCAATGTCCTCATATCTAAAATGGAGATTATAATAGTGCTCACACGCAATTGCTGTTAAAATTAAATAATGCTAGGCAAATCCATGGAGATAGAGAGTAGATTAAGCAGCTGTCAGGGGCTGGGGTCGGGGGAGTTAGGAATGAATGCTAATGAAGATGGGTTTTCTTTTCAGGGTGATAGAAATGTTCTGGGATTACATAGTTGTGATAGCTGCACTATACATTTAGTAATATACTAAAAACCACTGATTTGAACACTTTAAATATGCATTTTATGTGTATTTTAGCTCAGTAAAAAAATCTAAAAAAAAGTCATGATTTTTAAAAATTAGATAATGCATATAAGTACTAAGTGCACTGCTAGAAACATAACAGTCATTCAACAAATAGTTGAGTGGAGACCCCTGCTCTGTTTCTCCCGAGCCCCAGCCTGACATTCAGAGACAGGGAATCAGTCTTGGGGAAGTGGACAGATAATCAGCCCTCTAGAAATGCCCAATAGTAAGAGACTCCCCCAGTCTAAGCTGGAGACACACAGGAAACTCACAGCTGAGGGGCCTCCCAGGGGTCCTTGGCCTAGGCGGTGTCTCAGCTGCATCTCCCTCCACTTGGCACCCAAACATCAGTTCCAGCTCCTTGGCATCTGGAGGAGGGATGGGATACCTCCCAACTGCCATCTCAACCAGAGAGAGCCCCATACTCCAGATGTCCGACTGCACCGAGTAGTGAGTCCCCTGGAGTCTTTCTGGCTGCAGGAGAGACAGACACAGTTATGATCATCTGTGTGAGCTAACCCAGGCCCACACAAAAGAGGGATGGGTGAGTCCCCATGTTGTTTAAGGGGGCCTCAGGACTTGCTGTCCCTTTGAGACTTGCTTGCACTGCAAGAGAGTGGGCTGCCCTGGCTGGTCCCAACTCTAGGTCTACTGATACATTTTGTCTTCTTCTGCCTCTTTCTCTCCAGAGCTCACATCACATTTCAAGACCCCCACTTATCTCTTAAATTCAGCCTCCTGCCTGCCTCCAAATACTGTGCTTACCAAATCCTAGCCACCTCCCATGGCTCTGAGCCCTCCTCATGCTCTGTCTCCCCTGTAAACTGCCCTGAAAAGCATTCGAACTGGTGGAACTCTGGTGGCCACTTCAGCTGTGGTCCAGCTTTGCCCAGCCTGATCACTGTCTTGCGTGGATAGAGCAGCCTATCCAGAACCCAGCATGAGAGGCTCATCTTGTTGCCTGAGTCTGAAACATGAAAATTCTGGAACATGGGTCATGAATGAAGTAGTGCGGTCAGTAAAAACACTAGCCATAAGAGTCAGTAAAACTGAGTTCTAAGCCCACCTTTGCCACTGACTCACTGTTCTTAGACAATACAGAATAGTAGAAAAGGCAAAGGATCTGAGGTTAGGAGACCTGGGTTCAAATCGCAACCCTGGGACTTCTAAGTCCTGAGCCTCTTGTTTCCTCATCTATAAAATGGGGCTGATGATGATGATAACAGCAGTAATGACATAACAAAGTACTCACTCTACTTACTAGAGTTAAGAAGGTCAAAGCAAATGAAAATTGATGTTGCAAAATGCTGTACAAATGAGATGTTATTGGTGGAAAAAGTCAAAGAAAAAAGTATATAGTGCTATAGAAAAGCATTTTTATTGAGCATTATTTAAACTAGCACATGTATTTCAAAGATACTACAAAAAATCTTTATTCTGACCATCACATTTATTTTGACATCAAATTAACTTCTCCCATAGGATTTCCCCCTAATTCTAACACTGAACTATTTTGGAACTGACTATATAACCACAAAAACCCAAACCATTAAACCCTGGATCAATAAATCCCAGGGTCTGTTAATTGATTTTGAATTTGAGAGTTAGCAGTTGAGTGGTCCAGGGTGCTAGTTGCTCAGTTTTTAGACTTGTAAGAAAGAAGCAATGAGGGGGATGACAGAGTAGAAGAGAGTTTTGAAGGACCCATGAGTTTCATGTTTCTTAAGACTGTGGGTCACTGGAATGGAGGGTGGAGATGTGGGTTAGCACCAGTTGAATAGTGCTGACAGTGACTGGAACTGTGGTGGAGGAGGAAGCAAGCAAGAAGGAATGAAGACATGGATGTGAACTTCCACACAGGGAGGCCAGGAGCAACTGATAAATCCTACCTAAGAGGCAAGTGAGGGCATGCTGTGCAAAGGGAGACTGGCAAGGAGACCCAGCTTTCAATCCTGGCTCTGCAAGGTTAGGTGAGCAGGTCACTTCACTTCCCTCAATCTAGATTTCCTCATCTCTAAAATGGGAATAATAATCTTTACTTCCTGGGACAACCAAACAGATCGAATGAGATCACTCAAAGATAAAGTACTTGAAAGAGAACATATAACACACTCTAGATGCTAAGATGCCCTGAGCCTCTGTGCCTGCCCCACTCCAATCCAGGCCTGCACTTATATCAACCTCTATAGAGACCTCTTGCTCACTCTAATGCTCCCCTACCCTGCGCCACTCAGCATTCAGTCCCATTTCCCCATTCTGAATCATTCTCAGGAGCATGCGAGTCATATACCCACCCATTCAGTCAAACAAACACCCACTCACCAAGCATTCCCTGAGCACCCACCATGTGTGTCAGGCCCCAAGCCAGACCCTAGGGACAACAGAGACACCTACGGCCCTATGCCTGCACCTAAGGAACTCGCTGTATGGAGGAGGGAGAAGAACAAGCTGATGCTGCCATGGGCGTGGGCACAGCTGCACAAAGAGCTCTGGTAACAGTGGGAACCACTGAAGTTAGAAGCAGGAGGGAAAACCTCTGTGATGGGGTGTTGGTTAAATTAGAGCAGAGACTCCAGCCAACGGGCTAGGTTGGTATGCAGAGGTGAGAGGCAGGGGCAGTTAACTGGGAGACATGCAGTAAGGAGGGAGAGGAGAGGCTGAATGGGAAACAATTCTGAATAGACTCGCAAGAGTTGGGGGCCACTAGATGATGAAAGGATGGGGAGCTGAGAAGGGAGATCAAAAGCTGATGTTCAGGTCCCTACCTTGGGAAACTAAAAACTGTGATGCCACTTACTGCTAATGGAAAAGAAAAGGTGGAGCAATTTGGGGTGGGATCATGTCTGGGCATGTTGGGTTTGAAGTTCTGAAAACAATCAGGTAGAGGTGTCCAGAGGGTACAGGGAGTGCACGAACTCTTCAGAATTGAAGCCAAGCTCTGGAAAACATCCGAATGCTAGCAATAGCTGGAGATGTGATCAAACAATCTCTTCTAGTAAGAAGAGGCCCAGTACCCCAATTATGCTCCAAGTCCTATGAAAGGCCGAAACCATTTCCCCATTAGACTGCAATCTCCTCAGGGAGGAACCACAATACCTCAGACCTCATTTCTCCCCTCGACCCCATCACCAGGCTCTGGCTCCACAGGGAAAGGCACCCACCAGACAAGAAGCTCGAGAAATGGAACCCACTGCTCATACCGACATGTAGGACCTTGTGCCCACGAAGGAATTGGCCATGGAGTCGATAAGCTGCCCGCTGACCCCAAAGTCACAAAGCTTGATCTCCCCACGAGAGTTCACTAGGATGTTAGAAGGCTTGACATCTGTAAGAAAATAAAACAGAAAAGTTAGGAATTGATACAGGTAGGCTGGGAAGGGAATGGGTCAGTGCTCCATAGACCAGCCCTGACCATGAGTCCCAGGACATACCCCTGTCCCCATCAGAGAGCCAGCCCTCAGCTTGCAAACACTGGACACCGAAATCCCTATTCCCCCTTGTTCAGGGTTCAAGGAAGGATTGTCAGGAAAGGAAACAATAAGCTGCTGTAGAAGCAAGACAGAAAGCCGGTGGATTTCCACTCTTTGAGAATCCAGATTTGGCCAGATGACCCACAGGAAGGAATCAGTTACCATGAATAATCAAAATTTCAAAGTCTATTGCTTCAACCACCCCTATTAGCAAGACACAATATCTATGGCTGGATCATAAGGGAGGAAGAAAAACACAAATCATAAGACCTGTATGCTTGCTGAAGCTATAGACCAAAGACTAAAGAGGGGTGTGGTGGGGGTGGGACTTCCTGTTCTTGATCTCAGTTCTAAGCACAAAGCATGTAAATTTTATGAATTTTATGAATGTGTGGCAGGAGTTAGGAGCTGACATGATTCTCTTTCACTGAGGTCATTTTCCAAACAGCCTATACACCTGCATCTACCTGTTAATCAAGAAGACTCCCTCACTGTTGGAGAACTAGGGAGGCCTAAAAGACTGCTCCTCAGGGTGGTCAAGGCAGTGCCCCTAGAACCAGTCCTGATCTCTCTGATTGAATCAGCTGCCACTATAAAGTGGGCAGACCAGAGCCATGTAGTCTCATTTACAGCTGGGAAAAATGAGGCGGGGGGTCAGTAAAAGTCCCCAGGCCAGGGCTTCGTGAGCAGAGATCAGCAAACACGAGATCCACTCAAGAACAGGCCACACCCAGAGGCAAAATCATAAACCATGACAGGGAATCTTTGATGGAAGTAGTAAAGACACTACATAGGACATCTGGAGAATCTGAGAAAAAAACCAAATCCCCGTAATTCCAACCTACCAGAACCACTATTAACATTTTATTTTTCCCTTCAATACTGTCATGTGAATGCATTTATTTATTCTTAAACAGAGTCTAACAGGTCTATTTAACTATCTTACCACGAGTAAAATGAAAAAAAAAATCACTCTCTTATATCCTGGTAAGTCCTTCCCTGTTCGACTTCCACCTAGCCTCTCATCATTTCCAGGCCAGGTAGCGTAACCACAGCCCCTAGCCAGCTCTAGCCCCTCTCCACCCACCATCAACTCCACAAGAGAGAGATGTTGGCTGTCTGCCTCACCACTGTAACCCCAGAGCGAGGACAAGACCTGACACACTACAGGTGTGGTCTTTCTAAGACCCAGCCCTCATAATGTCACAGAATAAGAGAACATAGGATACGAGACCTTTCCAAATACCTCAGCAACCTCCTACCTACAGACTTTCAGAATATAGGCATCAGAAGTGGCCTTAAAGGGTATCTGGTTTCTCCCTTCATGGTAGAGACAAAATGTCTAAGGCCCAAAGAGGTCCAGGGACTTGTCCAAGGTCAGATAACAAAAGGTGGCTAAAGTTGGAACCAGAACTCAGACCTTCTGATGCTTAAAGCTGTCCTCTTCCCATATACCTTGCTCTTACTGCCACATTACTCAAATGTTTCGCTTATCACCTAGTGTTCACTGATCACCTACTACGAGCCAGGAACTAGGCACCTTATCAGGGAGACAACAGTGAGCAAACTGATCAAGTTCCAACAGTGAGCAAACTAATCAAGTTCCCAGTAAAAAATGAAGCTTATATTTTAGTGTAAGGAGACAGACAAAATCAAGCTGACAATCCGACATGTAATGTCAGGTGGTCTCAAGTGCTATGAAGAAAATAAAAATAACAGAACCATGCAATAGCATAGACAATGAGGGGGTGTTGCTGTAACACGGTAATGAGAGAAGGCCTCTATATAGAATACCTCAGCAACAGCCTGGATGAAGTGAGGGAATAAGTTGTATGGCCTCCTGGAGAACTACTTGAAGCACATGGGGAGATTATAAACTTCAGGAGCTCAAGAATAACTTTTCTTTTGTTTCTTTCCCAAGTCTAATATTAGAACAGGCCCAGACAAACACTTTCAACCCAGGAGGTCCTCCTCTCCAAGCACTGTGGCCATTCTCAAGCACTGGACCAACGCCTGACCCTGGGAAATCAATGCTCATTGTGGAAAGTGATGCTGAGTAACAGCACAGAACTGGAAGAGACAGGAGTATGACAGTGCTTGATGAGGCCGGGTGGGGAGAACACACAGAAGGCACGCCAACATGAGCCTCTTTCTCTCACCAAATGCCATAGCCCTCCATCCCTGTGCCTGAACCATGAAGCCCTCAGCTCCTTCACCTTCCAAATATTCCCGTGGCCTGTTTAGGAATGCCCTAATGGCCTTATTTTAAAGCAAAAAAACAGCAGTGGCAAAAGGGACAGAGCCTGTATTCAAATCCTGCCCCTGCCACCAGCTCTACATGTGGCCTTGAGCAAGTCACCTCACTTCTTTAGTCTGTGGTTTACCTCTCAGTAAAGCAGTGATAACAACTGTAGCTCTCATAACCTCACCAGATGGAGATCAGGATCAATCTAATGAAGTGTGGGCATTTAAAAAGCACAACATGTTACAGAAACACAAAGAATGATTCTTTCATAGGTTGCCCTCCAAGTCAAGACACCATCAGCCCTTTACCCCAAAGCCCAGGGACTCTTTCCTTTGTGGGCTCAGAAATGTCTCTCCAGGCCGCAGCTGCAGCTCAGGAGTGGCTGCACTGCCTCTGTAGCTGTCCTCATATCTGATTTCTATTCACATGGCAAGCAAACCTTTTTTTCGAACTTATGTAACACACTTTTCTCCATCCTTGGCTGCAGCTCTGGCTTCCCCCACCCACCCTAGGGAATAGCACTGCCTGCAAAGCTGCAAAGATCCACAATGGGGTGGAGTCAGAGAGTAACAGAAGGAAACCCTGAGGGGAGTTTCTCTGCTTGGACCACATGTGTCCTGGGAGCCAGAAACACTGCACATGGCTCCTCCTGGTGACCCAGGAAGCCTGACAAGAAGTTGCTTGGAGACCTGGGCACACTAAATCTCTCAACTCCAGAGCATGTAGCTAGAGTGGCCAGGTTAAGACAAGATCCTCCCTGGCAGCCCCAGCCAAGTCAGGCTCTTCTCTGGGGGCAGACAGGAGGTATATGTCAGACAATGCCAGAGAGGATATTCCCTCCAACTGTCAACATCCAAATTTACTTTCTAAAATTGCGACCCCTCCCTCCCGTGTTCCTGCCCCCAGTATCTTCTTCCTCCAGTGGGACAGCCCCTGTACAGAGCCTGCACTGGCTCCCATCTGCCTGAGAGTACAGTCCAAGCCCCTAGACCTGCCTTTCCAAGCCCTCCATTATCCCTCCCTACCTCTCCAACGTGTCTCTGTGTCCACCCCCTCCAGACTCAGGCTTGCCTCCCTGTCTTATTGTGCTAGTCTTGTGCTGGTCCCTGCATCTTAAGCATCCTCCTTTTCCATCCACCCTCTCACCTCTTCGTCTAGGTGCCCGGTTCTTTTGAGTCCCCTTCCCAACTTGGAATACTGTCCTGCTCCTGGAGCCCAAAGGCTTAGTCGGCATCCTCCCACATCTTTCCTAGCAGCAACTTCAAATGTTTAAATCACAGGCTCAGTGCCTCCCTACTTCCTGAGGTCTTCTCTAGGCCCTGGGTTCTCTTTTTGACCCTTTAATATCAAGAGGGTGAGGCTGGGAGGAACCCCAGCATCTGATGGGCCAGGGTGCACTCTGGAGGAAGCATCCACCACTGGCTAGGCTCCCAGGCTGACAAGCTTCTCTAGGAAACCCACAGACGCTAAGGTTTGATACTCCTATCCTGCTCAGCCTCTGTAACAATGAGGATGGGTAAATCCCCCTTCTCCAAAAATGAAAAAGGAAGTTTTATGAAAAACTAGTGGAAGAAAATATGTTCCTCTCTGATATTTTCTGCCCCAGAAATAATCACTGTTTAAAGCTCCCTGATTTCCCCCCGAAAAGGACATGGTTTTAACTTAATTTCTCTCTCTCTATAATAAGGGGTTTGGATTAAATAATTCAGCAGATCATTTGTTTATTCTATAAACACTTATAGAGTGCTTGCATTGAGATGAGTAGAAAGGATACAGTCCCTTGTCTCTATCCTCAAGGGGAGACAGAACCCAACAAGTAACAAGAACATGTGCACATGTGTCTGACAGTAAAGGCAAAGTGAGATATGGTCAGGGCAATGCGGACTCAGATAGCTTAAATTCTTCCAACCAGCTGGGATCTAACTAGCTGGCAAGGCCCCATAAGGCAGATGAAGCAAGGTATCAGACCCCATAGGGTACTATGTTCAAGTAACCTCATTGTGTTTTGTTTAAGCTAATATTATAAGAAGTCACATTCCCTACTGGAGGGTGGCGGAAAGGCAAGATGGAAGAAGGTGGGACATGAAGGAATAGAGGGGCAGAGGATCAGGGGAGGCAATGGAGA
Source organism: Pteropus alecto (assembly GCF_000325575.1). NCBI lineage: Eukaryota > Metazoa > Chordata > Mammalia > Chiroptera > Pteropodidae > Pteropus > Pteropus alecto. The sequence goes on from NW_006442109.1 coordinate 9,243,262, forward strand.
GCACAAGAGAAACAGAAAAGAAATAGAATAAATGAAAGCCCCAGGGAAGCAAGCTCAGTGACACTTGGACACCAGACTCTGTGACACTCATCTATGACAAAGGCTGAATCCAAAAGTAAGATGATCTTGGATAATTGAGAGTTAAGGTTAAAGAAAAAACGGGAAATGAGATTTTTAAATGGTGACTCTCGGCTTCAAACGACCTCTTCTTAGCAACCCTGGTGGAGCCTTAATAACCCTTCTCTAAAGATTAAAAAGAAAGAAGGGAAAGGTAGCTGACCCTGATAAGTCAAATAACAGTCCCCACAGAGCCACCTCTAGTTATCCATGGCCCCAAGGAGCTAATTAAGTAGCAAAGATCATTAAAATTTAGAAAAAATCCTAAACCCTTCAGTTAGCCATGATCTGTAACCTCTTTTTCCCACCCAACCTTCCCAAGAGTATTAAAAAGAAGCTCCAGCCTTCTCCCCTGGATGCCTTCCCCCAGCTAAGGTGAATGAACATAGCTAAAAGACTGGAGTGGGGAGATGGGGAGCTAGTGAGCCCAGCCAACCCAGGAAGACACCACGATAGCTCTGGGTCATTGAGCATCTACTCTGCCAAGCCTTTTAAATATACTGTCTTCTTTAATCCTCATAACAATGGTGTGAAGTAAGCATTATAAACCCTTGTGCATGAATGAGACACACTAAGGCCCAGAGTTATCTGTCAAGATTACATAGCGAGCTAACAGCAGATGCCAGAGTAGAACTCAGACTCTTGATTATCTAGAGCTTAGATAATCTGGGTCTACACAACAGAGCAAATGATAAACAGTGAGATGCACTCCAAAGTTTCAGAAAAGCCATTAAGCTATGGATGAGGGTGGTCAAAAGGCACAAAGTTCCAGTTGTAAGAAAAATAAGTCCTGGGGATGTAATGTAGAGCACAGCAACTATAGTTAATACTGTACTGCATATTTAAAAGGTGCTAAGAGAGTGGATCTTAACAGTTCTCATCACAAGAAAAAGACTATATGGTGACAGACATTAACTAAAATTATGGTGATAATCTTTTCACAATATACACATATATCAAATCATTATGTTGTACACCTAAAACTAATTCAATGTTACATGTCGATTATTTCTCAATTATTAAAAAGTTGTGGCTAGGAAAGGGGGTCACTCATGTTATAGACATAACAAGCTTTATCTGGGAAAAGAATCTGACTTGGGGTAGGTTGAAATCCTTGACATCTGGCTGTGAGAGAAAATAATTCTCTGCTGTGCTTTAGTGAGCACTTCCTCTGAGCTCCAGCTCATTATCCTCCTTGACAAGTCTAACTTGGAAGGAACAGCAGGAACTAGAAGTTGTTTCCCACCTCCTTCTGATTAACAACTAAGTTCAACAGGGAGCCTTCGAAGCAGTGTGCCAGGTCTTAACAAGAAGCTATTTTTATCTCTCCACTTTCAAGATTTTTGCAACCAAGTCCAGAAACTGCATTTAAAAATTTTTCTTCCCTCTCAAGATTCATTAGTTTTGAAATGCTTTCATTCTCTACCTCTGTGCGCCTCTCTCTGCAAATTCACTGGTCATCCCCGACCCAAAAGGCTCCCAAATGCTGACAATTAAAGCTGAGATAATTGCAAGAGTCAGGGTTTGGTTTTCAGAAGCACACACCATTCCAATAAATGGTCTAAATTTTCTAAATAGAATGTAACAAAAGCCAGAGCAAAACATATAGAGGTTACACTAGAAAGAGAGAAAGAGGAAAAAATGGGAAGAGAGGAGTAAAGGAAATAATAGCTTCTGGTCCCTAGATCACCTGATCTTTCATTTCTAATGACCCATAATAATATTTAGAAGAGCATCCCCAGTTTACAGCTATGGAAATTACGGCTCAAGTGAACTCCCTTGCCAAAGATCATAAAATAACCTTTCCATTAAAAGAATGTGCCTTAAAGTAGTGTCTTTCTCCCTGCCGACTATCTAGGCTACTTCAGAAGACGAGCAAGTAATCTATCACAAAGCCAATTAACCACCAGTGGGCAGGAAAATAATACTAACTTGGATACTCCTGCTATTCAAGAAAGGAAAATTAGCTGAAAACCAGTTTTGACCTGCTAAAGACTTATTTTGCTCAGCTGGAGGAGAAGAGAAAAAAAGACAATGGAAAAGAAAAGGTAGAGACAAGCTGGAGGTCTGTTCATTTTAAAATGGAGAGTGAGACAGATTTTCTAGTAACATCACTGTATTTATGGTGACCCAAACTCCACCAAAGTAAGGCATTACTATTTGTGCCTGGGCCACAACTCAGCATGATTCACCAGAGAGGTCTGGAAAGGAGGTTAAGAGACCACTCACTAGTTATTTCTAGCTTAGCTTGGGACAAGTCCCTAAAGGAAGCACTAAAACAGTGTTTTTGCTGATTAAGAAGGAATATAAGCCAAAAGTAACAGACGTTCCTTGTGTAGTCTACCGAGAAAATCCTCTCCCTACCACACGCTTCTTTGGAAGAAGTGCTCCTTCCTCACTCCAAACAACTGCGTTGGGTGGAGAATGACCACCTCCTCCATGATGCTTCCCTAAAAGGACCTGAAGCACTCTCCCTCCTCCAACTTCCCATCTGCCTCACTTGAGCTAGAGACAAACTCATCTGGAGCCATAATCCATCGCTGTGCGTCTAGCAGCTGAGGTAATTCTAGAGAGAACGTGACTCTCATTTCTAACCAAGAGACCAGCTTACTGGATTCCAGCTACTAATTAGTCACTCTGTTTCTCTCCATCTGTAAGGTGGGGCAGTCTAGACAGAGTTCAAAGGAATCTCCCTGTAGATTCACTGCCCCCTTGAAGCTGTCACCACATGGCTGGGGATGAGACTGGTGGGCAAAGGAAGCAGTCTCAGGGGGCGCACAGACTTTCTGCTCAGGGAAGCCTGGCAACACACCAGAAAACACCTGGCAGGCAGGACAGTGCCTTAAAAGGGTTGCAGAAGAAGCTACTCAGAAATTCATTACATGTGAGTCAGCTACCAACAGCTTACAAAACACAAACAAACTTGGACCACTGCAGATCTTGCCTATCAGTGCCAACAGCAAGTCTGAAGTGAGAGGAAGACTTCAGAGGTTGAAATCCTTACTGTGGCTGAGGACCCAGTTCCTCTGGAGGCTGCTGCTGGGATACCCATGAAGTATCCCACCTGCCCCCATGACTAGGATCCAAAAACACACTTATCGTCTCCAAAGAAGTCTTAAATCTTATTCTGATCTGAGATCTCCCTGTTTTTATAACTCTTTTAATCCTGGGCAGTAAGGAACTCTTTTAGAGTGCACTCCAAGCAGGATGGCTCCAAGGTACAAACTACTCTAGCTCTGAAGAGACCCATCCAGCTTGCTTCAATTATACTCTGGCTCAAAAATCGAGGCTGGCTTTCTTAGTACACTGGAGGCCCAGGCTACTAATTCAATACTAGGCATAAAGATCAGGCAGGTTACACATTGCTTCATCTGATAGAAGGGAAAGAAAAATAAGTTGAGGCATAATTTAACACTGTTGTTAGCCATTTATTGATCATCAGCCAGCAACTCCAAGGCAGAAATAATTTACAGGCTAAGTTGTATGAACTCCATTATTGATCCAAATCATGCAATGCTTCTTTAGGGTCTTTATCAAAATAAGAGTGGGCTAAGTGGGTAATTAGTATGGACTATGAATGACGGACTAACAATGCAAATCACTGCTTTAAATGAAACAGAGTTGCATTCTAGCTCCCACCATCCTCCACACAAACGCAGTTTAAATCAGAACCTAACTACCTGGGGGTGAGCTTTGAATGAAGTGGACCTATGACCTCCTGTGACAGTAAGTGGAAAGACTACACAGAAACCTTTATAGCTAATTCCTTTCAGAGCTCCATAGTCAGGAGAAAACCCTCTCTCCTACCAATGTCATCTACCATGTTTTCATTAAGGGCTGTAAAACTGATAAACTTAAAGCTGAGATTTGTGATTAACTTCTAAAGTTTCCTCAGTCAAGGGATTCTTCTTCCCCTTAACTCAGTAATCAGGAAGCTTTTTCTATAAAGGACCAGAAAGCAAACATTTTAGGCTTTGAGGGCCACAAAGTCTCTTTCGTAAGCTTTGTCATTATGGCATGAAAGCAGTTATACACAACACTTAAACAAGAATATCTGTGTTCCAATAAAACTTCATTTATAGACACCGAAATGTGAATTTCACACAATTATCACATGTCACAAAATTCTGAAAAACAATTCTTAGCTTGCAGGCCATACGAAAATAGACAGCAGGCTAGATTTGGCCTGCAGGCTGTCAGTTTGCCCACCCCTCCCTTAAAAGCTTAATTATTGTTTTAATCTGTGTTAACAGTTTTTTGTCTTTTTGACTCAATGCTTAATAGTATTTTCAGTGGGAAAACTTTTTTTTCTAATTTGCTTGCTTTAAGTATCCATTCCTCCTCCTCATCTTCTAGTAATAGAAACACTCTTTTTCATTTGGGATATATTCCTCCCCCAAGAGCAAGCGTTTCTGCTGGGGTGTCAACTAAGGTGGGCTTATAACCCAGGATGGCCAGCCAGACTGCTCTAGCCCCCGGGACATAATGATTGGTCCAGGAGTGGGAGGGCAGTCCAAGCTGAGCCAATAAATAGAGTTCAAGCACTAATCTG
>NW_006442109.1:9247960-9265888 GCF_000325575.1 Pteropus alecto
GTGGGCAGAGCTCTTTTTCTGAGGGAGCCTGAAAGACTAGATGTATCTAAGGTTAGTGAGGTGCATACTGCCTCCCGTGAAGAAATAAGACTAGGAATCTCACATAAGGAAGAGTAAAGCCAAGAGATAACCAGAGTCTTGAGACTAGCATTTTCACCCCAGACTCATCCCTGTTTTCTGACCACGTGGTAACCCAAACCAATACATTCTCTCTTTTGATTAAGTAGTCCTGAATTGAGTTTCTAGTTATATCACATCAGATTCTATTTGAAAGTTGACAAGGTAGTGATTCATGCATAAAATAATGACACTGGCTGTGTTCCACCAGGTATTAGAGTTGATTACAGATATGTCTCTTTTCCCCTGTAAGACTATAAGCAATTAGAGGACACCATTTATGAGCCATCTTTATGCCTTCTGTAGTGATTTATCCAGTACCATGCACTTGGTAAATATTCCATGAATATTTTACAAATACAAAGCACTTTTCTTGGACGGGGAAAGTGTCTGTGAGAAGGGCAAAAAAACAAACATGGAGGAATATGTGCATGTACCTACCCATGATTACCCACCAGGATGTCACCCAGAGATTTCACAGAAAACTTAAACTCCCAGAGGGGTCGCAGATAATACCCACCCTCTGATCTACAGCACACAAACCACATACACCAAGCTGAGACACACGGATTGCTTCGCCCTTTGAACATGCAGGGGAAATAAAATACAATGTCTGCACAACGCCAGGACAGATCACAGTGGACCAGTTCACCACGAATAAAATTCAGAAGAGCTGGCTAGAGCTTCAGACAGTGGGACTATCAGCTGTGCTTGTTCTACCTAAGAAGTCCTGCTCTATGATGGCAAAGACAAATCACTTTAGGAATCAAGGGTGAGAATCTGCTTACCTCTAGGTTCCCATCCAGCTCGGACACATTTGAAATGTAAGAAAGCTAGCATGTGCACATCCAAGGTGGTGTACCTCATTAGGACCAAGACGAAGATAGATAACTGAAAAACTTTTAAGATGCTACTGCCTAGCTGAGAAAACAGTACCTAAATAGCACCTGAAAACAGCTGGTCTCCCACAAATATCATTATTGTGCTTCCTCTTAAAAAATAATTTGTAAGTGCAGGTATGCCTAGTTTTGTATCACTAACATATCCCTAAAAAGAAATGTTTGAATCAAATTAATGTGATTTGCTTGCCTTTTTGAAGATTCTATGAGAAGCTATATTTGAAAGATCCTAGAGTGAATGTTTTTAAAAAGCAAAGAATTGCTCCCAAAGCAAATTGTGTTATAAATTATTGTTGTACATTAGTTTTACTTAGAGTGGGGCACACCTAGAAATCACTTTCAACCTAATAATTAAAAAATTTTAAATGTCACCTCTTCGTGCTAGATAACAGGGTGTCAACCTGCCTCCAACACTCAGCAGGAGGGGATATGTACCTACGTGATTGTTGTGGGAGTATAGGCTTCAGAAGCACTGACCCCTGAATCTTCAGGGAGGTGACTGAGCTCACAGCATGCACCACCACCTCCCCCCGCACCCGCCCCGCCGCTAACACACACACGCACATACACATAAGGCTAAGAAGGGCCAACTGGCTCAGCAGCAGCCCTCTGTAGTAGGTGTGGCCTCAGGGCAGCTGCTTTTCTGCTTGAGTGACCAAGCTCCCCAACCAGAGCAGCCCTGGTTCCTAACTTATCAAAGTATATGGGATAAGCTTTTCAAAGGATCCTTCTAATGAGTAAGTTTTGAGTGGCTTAAACAAAGTTAGGCTAGTTTCTGTTGCTGGTAATCATAAAAACCTATACCAACTCATCTGCTAAGCAGTAGCTAATGTTTATTAATGTCTATTATGTATCAAGCACAATTCTAAGTACTTTGTAGGCATTCTCTATTATTGTTATTTTTTATTATTGGCATTATCTCAAATAATTCTCACAACCTTTAGGTAGGCTCTATTTTCTCCATTTTCCTGAGGTTTGGAAAAGTTAAATAACTTGCCCAGGGTTACACAGTAAGTAGCATAGTCAGGATTCAAACCCTGAACTTTTATAATTGTGATAGAGTGAAAAAAACTGGCCATCATATTTTGTAGCTTCCCACAACACGAGATAAGAGTCTACCCCTCTATTCTTTGAATACTGGCTTGACCACACAACTTGCTTTAGCCAACAAGACAGTAACAAACCTGAGGCTTATGTGATACTTGAGTACTGGGGTTATCCCCTCCTGCTACTGAAACCCTAAGACTATCACGGGAAGAAACAAAGGCTTTCGCCTCTCAGAGGACGAATGAAAACATGGGGGATAGGTCCTGCCAACCCACAGAACTGTAGAAAGTAATACACTGTTATTGTTTTAAACTACTAAGTGTGGGGTGGTTTACTACACAGCAAAAGCTAACTGAAGTAGTCACTAAGCTATCACCAGCAAATCAACATTGAGTAGGAATAAGTAAAAATCTAAAGCAGAGAAAAAGCTTCTTTATACTTCCTCATTTTTCCTCAAGGATAGAATGAGAATGAAGTTTAAATTTCATCAGGAAAGAATGTATTTAGACCAAAGGAAGAACTTACTGGCACCAAGGAGGCCTAAAGACACCCTAACTCAGGTTTCCAGGAATCATCTACTCATTGTGCTTCTTGCGCAGGAATCAAGCTGTGCAAGAGTACCCACCCACTGGCCAGGGCTTACAGCAAATCTTTTCAGAACTTCTGGAGAAGACCCACAAACAGGAGTCTGAAAAGCTGAGCAGCCAGACCGGGTCTGCCTGCACACACACTGCTCACTGGGGCAGAAGTACTTCTAGTGACTCCCCTTTCTTGGCTGGGCAAGTAGTGAACACTCCACCAAAGACATCTGTCCAGAGACCTATCTGGCTCACAAAACAGTTCCTCATGCCAAAGATTAATAACTAACTGGTGGAGCCAGAAAAGAAATTCCTAGGAAAGTGGGGGCAGCACCCTTCTGAAAGGTTATTCCAGGAATGAGTTAAAACATTGAGATGGAAATGAAGTTACAGCTTTCTGTCAAAACCACAGAGAAGGCACATGGTAGAAAAACACACAGGACTGGATTAATGACTGTGTTAAGAATAGGAGACATTGGTTTTTGGCCCAGTTTCACTGTTGATTCCTGTGTGTTCTGACAAAAGTTATCACATATCCACCCATTTAACAACTCTTTAAGGAGGAGCCATTTTCTGAAATTACATTAGGGACTGGAAATACAAAGATGAATTATACCACCACGCCACCCTGAACAAGCTCAATCCCATCTGATCTCAGAAGCTAAGCAGGGTGGGGCCTGGTTAGTACCTGGATCGGAGACCACCTAGGAAGACCAGGTGCTGTAGGTGGAAAAAAAAATAAATAAGGGATTGTAAGCTGACAAGATCCTTGCAATCTGTGAGGTCAACCAAAGGCTGTCTCGCCTAAAAAAATAAAATAAATTAAAAAAAAAAAAAACCCAACAACAACAACAAAGATGAATTAGACGTGTTTCCTGATTTGAAGAAACTCAAAGCCTAGTGAGAGAGACATATAAACTCTGTGTGCTTTTTTTACACAGGTTTCCAACATGTGTAAACTAGGAAAAATATACCTATTTCACAAGGCTGTTGTGAACAACAAATAAGCATAATGCTCATAAGACGGCAGTTGGTACATAACAAACCCTCAATAAATAATCATCATTATTGATTACAATAAAAAAGAAATGGACACTGTACCAAAAGAATACAGAGGCAGAGCACTCAATCCATTCTGGGAATGGACTGGGTTCATGGGACAGCTTCTCGAAAGAAGAGATGACTGAGCTAAATAACATTATTACTATTAGCTAACATTTATTAACGATTTATGAGGAACACTATTTAACTCTTGCAACTATATGAAGTATGCAACGTGCAACTATTGCTCTTTGGCATGAATTATCCTCATTTTACAGATGAATAGAAAACTCAAAGAGTTTATACACTCTTTTACATAAGCGAGTCAATATTTGAACTTGAACTGGCTGATTACCCAGCCTCAGTGCTGTATTTAAAAGATGAGCAGACTCAGTCTAGCAAAGGTATAAGGGAGTCGGGGTGGGGAGAATCAGAAAGGAAGTATTCCCAGGAAAGGCAGTAGTAGGAACAAAGGTGAGGAGCACACAAAGGTACAGTTCATAAAAGGAATTTAATCTCACTTGGGTCTCAATTTCCTCACAAATTACATAAAGGAATAAGGAAGGCAATTACCATTTGTTAGGCCCTTCTACATGCAAAACTCTTTGCTAGTTGCTTCCTTTTATAATATCATTAATCCTCACAGCAACCTAGGAGTAGGCATGAGAATTCCATTTTATAGATGATGTAATGGCTTTACTCCATCAGATCCTTCTAACAACACTGACCTTATGGGCACCTCTCAGTGAGATGACATATGTCAATAGCAGCCCTAGAACACAGCCCTATACTCAAGAAATGTTCATTCCTCTTCTCCTCTCAGTTACTCCTATTTCTTAGAAATTAACACACTAAAATATTCTAACATGGAATTCAGAGGTCTTAAAAAACCATAGATTAAGGGCCGTTAAACTGCTGGAAAACTGCTTTCCCCTCAAGCCATACCATACCTCCTATTTATACTTTTTAAATTGCCAGTGGAAAAAGGCAAAATGGTAGCCAGTGCAGTTAGAAAGCAGAAGATTCCTACAGTCTGCATTTTCAGTGTATAGTTTGAAGAATTTTGAAAAAAAAGTATATATCTGTGAATCTACCACCAAAATCAAGATTTACTATTTTGATTACTCCAGAAAATTCTCTCATGTCCCTTTGAAGTTAATCTCCACTCTACCACCCTCATCCCCAGACCCTTCAGGCAATCATTGATTTACTTTGTTACTGTAGATTAATTCTATCCTAGAATTTCATATAAATGGAATCATACAATATGTACTCTTTTGTGTCAGGCCTCTCACTTAGCATAATGTTTTTGAGATTCATCCAAAGTGTGTTTCTCAACAGTTCGTTCATTTTTATTGTTGAGTTGTTTTGTTCTTTGAATATATCGAAATCTGTTGGTGATAAACATTTTGGTTGTTTCTAGTTTGGGGCTATTAGGAATAAAGACGATATGAACATTTATGCACAAATCTCTGTGTAGACAAATGTTTTCATTTCTCTTAGGTCAGTACTAAAAAGTGAAGTTGATGGGTTCTATGATTTAAAAGAAACTACCAAACTCTTTTCCAAAGTTGTCCCTTTCCCTGGCTGCTTTTAAGAATGTCTATCACTGGTTTTCAGCAACTTGACTTTTTTTTTTTTTTTTTTTGCTTTTGGGTTTTTTTATAGCTTGATTGGTATGTAATTTTTATATAATAAATCCATATATGTAATTCCATCATTTAATGAATATATACAACTTCATTACAATCAACATTATAAATATATCACCTCAAAAGTTTCTTCATGTTCCTTTGTAATTCTTCCCTTCTTCCCTTCCTTCATTCCCCAGGCAACCACTGATCTAAATTTTGTCACTACGGTTTGCAATTTCTAGAATTAAACAAATGGAATCACAGAGTACGTGCTTTTTGTCTGCCTCTTTTCACACAGCATAATTCTTTCGAGATTCCTCCATATTTTATCTATGGTTTATTATTTTTACTGCTAAGTAGTATTCTATTTATGGATATAACACAATTCATTTATCCATTTAACTGTTGATGAACATTTGGGCTGTTTCTAGTTTTTGGCTACTACAAATAAAACTACTTTGAACATTCACGTACAAGTCCCTGACGATACATATGTTTTTATTTCTTTAGGGTAAATCCTGGGAGTGAGATGGCTAAATGTATAGTAGGTAGGTATAGGCTTAACATTTATGAAACTGATATGCTGTTTTCCAGCAGGATTGTACCATTTAACATTCCTGCCAGCAGTATCTGAGAGTTCCAGTTGCTCCACATACTCAATAACATGTAGTCAGCCTCTTTTGACAGTGGATATTTTGTAATGTCATTAAAACCACAACCTCATTGCAGTTTTAATTTACATTTCCCTAATAACTAATGATGTTGAATATCCTTTCATGTGCTTTTTTGCCATTCATATATCTTCTTTGGTAAAGTGTCTGTTCAAATCTTTTATCTATTTTTTATTGGGTTATCTTTTTATTATTAAGTTATAGAGGTCTTTATATATTCTACATAAAGTCGTTCGACAGATGTTTGTTTTGCCAATATTTTCTTAAGTCTATAGCTTGCCTTTTCATTTTTGTCACAGTGTCTTTTGAAAAGCATGTTTTTAATTTAGATGAAGTTTGACTGATTTTTATTTTAGTTTGTGCCTTTGTGTCCCATTTAAAAACTGTTAAAACACAGGTCACTAAGATAGTTCCATGTGCCTTCTTTTAGAAGTTTTACAGTTTTATCTCTTACAGTTAGACCTATGATCTACTGAGAGCTGATTTTTCTATATGGTGTGAAGTAAAGGTTCATTTTTGTGCATAGGATATCCAATTGTTCCAGTATCATATAATGAAAAGACTATTCTTCCCTTATGGAACTACTATGTAATCTTTGTCAAAACTCAACTGATTATATATATATGTGTCTATTTCTGAACTCTTCATTCTGTTCTATTTGATCTATTACGTTTAGCTTTACACCTATACAATACTCTATTGATTACTGTAGCTTTGTAACAAATATTAAAATTAGGTAGTGTATGTCCCACAACTTTGTTTTTCTTTTTCAAAGTTGTTTTGACTCTCCTACATCCTTTGAATTTTCATATAAATTTTAGACACAGTCTGTCAATTCCACAAAAAAGATTGCTGATATTTTCAAGGAAATGGCCTTGAATCTATAGATCAATTAAAGCAAAATTGGCACCCTAACAATACTAATGGTGGTGGTGGTTGCACAACAATATGAATGTATTTAATACCATTGAACTATAACTTAAAACTGGTTAAAATGGTAAATTTTATGTTATGTATATTTTATCACAATAAAAAAAAATGCCTATTTTAAAATTCAGAATGTTATCACCTCACATATGGTCACTCATAAGCTGACCAGTCAATTTCACCAGTCTAATCCACTCCACTCCTCCTTGGCCTTCCTTCTTTATACTTGTTGCTGTTAGCACACCGCAGCTGAAGGGACATGGTTGACAGCATTTTCAATTATTCTTTCCTCTAGCTTCTTCATCCTTTTTTAAAAATACACTTGAAGTATAACATATACTGTAAAATGCAGCCACTTTAGTGGAAAGTTTGACTTTTGATAAAAGCATATATCCACATATATACCATCACAAACAAAATATAACATTTCCATCACCCAAAAAAGTTCCCTCATTTCACTTTGAAGTTAGGTCTCCCCTAAACCCTCAGGCAACCACTGTTCTACTATATATCACTACAGATCCATTGTTTTCTCTATCATTTTATATAACTGGTAACAGCATGTACTATTTTGTGCTGGGTTTCTTTCATCCAGCATAAATGTTTTTGAGATTAATCAAAGTTATGTCTATCAGTAGCCTGTTCATTTTTATTGATGAATAGTATTCTCTATCATATGGAGATACTACATTTGTTTATCTCCTTGCCTGTCAAAGAACATTTTGGTTGTTCCTACAATGAATACAGTTGCTTTAAACATCTGTACAAGAGTTTCTGTGGACATACATATATTTTCATTTATCTTGGATAAATATGTAGAGTGGTATGATCATATGGTTAAGTGCACATGTACCTTTATTAAAAGAAACCAAAGTTTCTTTTACAGTTAAACTCATATCTAGTCATTTAGTCATGGCTTTGGGCCTATGCACAGTCTAGTCCAGAGGGCAGACAGTGACACTGGGGGCGGGGTAACTAAATTCCAGCTGAGCCTCTGGGCTGGGCTTGCTGTGGATTATGCCTGTCATAGCTTCAGGTAACAGGTGTACAACAGACTAAAAAGAGGTTGCTCCAGCCATCAAGCTAAATAGTCAAAGATTTGTAATAAAAACTAAAAATACTATTAAATGGTTTTTACACTAAAACACAAAAGAGAATGCATTTAGATTTTAGCTAAAATTTAAAAAGCGATAACTAGCAAGTAATTTCTTACCTCTATGCATAATCTTGTGCTTCTCCCTCAGATACGTCAGACCTTTAATTACCTAGAGAAAAGAGAATGTAAAAAGATAGGAAACTGAAATAATGGTGTTTCAAAAATACTCAATGTCTTTTTTAAAATAATCTAGAAAATATCTGATCTAACATCACAAATTTGCATTCTTCTCCTGTTTTTTCTTTTGTTTGATTTTTTAACCTGCCTTATCAAGAAACCATCTTTTTTACATGGCATATAGAGTATTATTTTTAAGTAAAATTGATTATTGCAAGATTAAACATTAAAAAACACTTTGCTTGAATTCATTCCTTTCTACATCTGCAATCTAAAAAGAGGCTTTCTGATGCCACAAATAGGAATTCTTTTGGATACTCTGTGGTATTTTTCATATAGAGAAAATTTTAAACAGAGGAAGTCACTTTTCTAGTTTTAATGGGGGAGAAGAGAGAGAGAAATATCATAAATAATCTAGATAGGGAAAACTCTAGTGAGAAAACCCCATTTTATTACAAACTTTCCCTTTGTAGACTTCCTAGCTTCTTCCCTTGTCCATTTCCTACCAACTCATTATCAGTGAGAGGACTTAGAAGAAAAACTTCACAGTATACTCACAGCAATGCTAACTTTTCCTAAAATTTGTTCAGGAATTCGTCCAGCTTTCTTCAGCACTTGATCCAAGGAACCCCCATCCTAAGAACAAGAATACCAGCCCATTTAGTGACAGTGTTTCTAACTATTCTTTCAAGTGTTAAACTTCAGGAGGAAAGTGAATCTCACAGGTGGCAAATACTCCTAGAAGAGTAAGTACCCTTTGGTTTGTTCCAGACATCAAATATCATATGCATGTGAAACACTGTGAGGGGTATCAAATAACTAGTAACTCAAATCCTATGAATAATCATTAAACAAATTACTAATTCAGTGGTTAAAAAGGGGGGTCCTCATTTGTGACAGTATATGTATTGACTAGGAGGGCTGGCTCTAGAGGCAACCCATTTAAATTCAAATCCTTACTCTTCTACTTACCATCTAGGGGACTTTGACCAAGTTACTCAACTTATAAAATGGGGGTGATAATAATTATAAAGCTATTATAATAATCATAGGGCTAGTATAAGTATTAAACAAGCTAAAACATATAAAGCACTAAGAACCAATGTCTACAGCACATTAAGTGCTCAATAAATGTTAGCCATTTTATCACCATCATATAAGTCACAACTTATAACTGGCATTACCCTAACAAATCATAATTAATAAAAATCTTTTAAATGTCAGAGAAAGCAATATATTCACTTCACAAATCCTACAAAGTGCCAAAGACTATGTTAGTTCTATGGGGGATAGAGATATGAAAAAGACCTAGTTCCTGACCTCAATAAATTTACAAAGTAGTAGTGGGAAGAAAAATACCAGTCTCTTTATTATGAATACAACTCTTAACAAAATATTTTTTTAAAAAAATGTATGGAAAGGTGCTATAGACATGCAGAAGGGAGAATTCTGACTTCGTTTACAAGAATGGCATTTGAATATGTCTGCCTTCTAATCATATTCATTCTCAATCTTAAAGAACGAGTATGAGTTCCATACCTGGGAAAAAAGTGGGGCAAGGGGAGAAAAGAACAAGGTATTTTAATAAGATCAAAAGGAGAGATGAATTAAATTGTGTACTACTTCTGGGATGACATGTGGTTCATTTCACCATGGATACATTTAGAAATGCAATGATGGGTCAGGCTAGCAATGGGCAGCTATGGCCAGATCACAGAGCCACATCAAGGAACCAAGACTTGACTTTGTCAAGGCAGAAGGAAAGGAATCTAACCAGAGTGTTTTAAGATGAAAACCATAGCAGCTGAGAGAAAGGCAAGGAGATCAGCAAGGATTAAATCAGGGGAAGACGACATAAGCTGGGCCCCGGGCAAAGGCAGTGGAAAGGGAGAATGTTAAGAGAGAACCCAAGTGTATTTTGAAGCCAACCTCTGCAGGACCCACATAGCAGGGCCTTTCCATTTATAGATTCTACATTTTAACTGGAGATCTTGAAGAAAATGCTTCACTCAAGGAACTCTGATGTGTCAAGGCAGAAATAGGTTCATGCCCCTACGGCTTCAGGTGTAACCAATTACCAGCCGCAATTTAAAATTACCCTTAGAAGTAGAGAGAATTCCAAACTCACACTGATTTTTCTAAAGTATACTGTCTACACTGAGAAGTTACCATCATTATCTTTCATTTATTAATCAACTCTGTGTAAGGCACAGAGATACGTAAGGAACTAGGGATGGAAATCTATAACTACAGTAAAAAACAGTCTGCTTGGAAGATAGGACATATTCATAAAGAGGCAAAGGACTTTAAATCCTCCTCTGAAACAAGGCGGGGAACGAATAATTAAAGAGAACACACAATGCTATAGGTGCTCAGAGGAAGAAGTGATTCTTGCACCAAGTAGCTAAAGGAAGGACTCGCAACAGGAGTGACAAAGAAGCCAAGCAAAATCTTGGAGGTGGGCAAGACCAGAGAAAAGTTCCCTCCAAAATCACCAAGCCTCTACAATGCATCTGTGGAATGTAAAGTCAGAGAACAATGTATAAGATTATAAACTAAAGAAGGACGGAGGAAAATCCCATTTTTATAAGTAAAAAGATGTGTGTGTATACTCACAAAACCAGAACATCAAAAATGTTATCAATAGCTATTTCCAATCTAGGTAATAAGATTATCAGGGATTTTTGTTGCATGATAGTTTCTTCTTTGTGCTTGTCTATTGTTTATAAATTTTCTACATTGAATGTTTAACCTTTTTTGATTGAATTCATTTATGAAAGTGGAGAATTAAATCTATAAATAAATTAACAGATACTTACTGAGCACCCATTTTGTGCAAAGGCACTATTAGGTAGATACAACACTGCTTTCTTTCTAAAGGAGGTGAGAAAACAAGGAAGATTCACTCAGGGATACAGACATCTCAGGAAACGTTACCAAACACTTCTAAAAGTAGATTATCAACTTAAAAATTCCATGCTTATAAAAAGGATAGTTTGGACCAATCACTTTCTGTCATGTCAACTCTGGATCACAGATGTGAATCCTCAAACCCAAATGAACACCCTGAATATGTCTGCCTTCTAATCATAATTAACTCCCTAGCACAGAAATAACTCCCTTATTTGTGGGTCCTAATGGTGGGTCTGTCCACCAAGGAGCACGGTGGAGGAGTCCTAAATTCAACCTAAAAGTCAAACATACCATCATCTCCATACAGACAAAAGAATAGAATTATGAATCTAGAACTAACCAGAACTGCCCTGTAAATACACTTATTTTCTAAGAGCCCTTGGAAGAAAGAGCCCTAACTCAGGCTGAGGTATGGGTCATCTTATGAGCCTGGTAGCCTTCAGAATGCCACAGGCCCTTGGTGGCCATATCAAGACAATACCACAGACCAAATAACTACACCCAAGTCAATCAGCTCCTAGAAATGCCCAGCACCTCTCAATTTCCTTTACTGATGGAAGAGGAACTCCAATGCAGAAAGTTTCTGAGCCATTGCTATTTTGCTTCCAATCGAATGTGGCTTCAGATCCTTTGAACGGCTTTGCCTAATTCTCATGGAGGACTTAAAACCAGGTAACAAAACAATCCTTTCAAAAGCCACCTGCAAAAGAATGAAACTAGACTGTTGTCTATCGCCATACACCAAAATTAACTCAAAATGGATTAAGGACCTGAATATAACACCTGAAACAATAAAATGCATGGAAGAAAACAGGAACTAAACTCAAAGACCTTGGACTTAAAGAAGATTTTATGAATTTGACCTCAAAAGCAAGGGAAGTAAAAGCTAAAATAAATGAATGGGACTACATCAAACTAAAAAGCTTCTGCTCAGCAAAAGAAATCATCAACAGGTAGTGACAACCATCAGAATGGGAAATATATTTGCAAGCAACACCTCCAATAAGGGCCTAATATCCGAAATATACAAAGAACTCATGTGACTCAATAACAAAAAAAACAAATGATCCAATCAAAAAAATGGGAAGAGGACCTGAACAGACACTTCTCCCTAGAGGACAAGCAAATGGCTATCAAATATTTGAAAAGATGTTCAACATCGCTAGCTATCAGGGAAATGCAAATCAAAACCACAATGAGATACCATCTCACACCTGCTGGAATAGCTATTATCAACAGGACAAGTAATAGCAAGTGTTGGAGAGAGTGCGGAGAAAAAGGAACCCTTATACACTGCTGGTGGGACTGCAAAATGGTACAGACACTATGGAAAACAATATGGAGATTCCTCAAAAAACTAAGAATTGATCTACCATATGATCCAGCAATCCCCAAAGACTTGAAAATCCACATCAGAAAATATATTTGCACACCATTATTCAGTGGCCAGGACATAGAAGCAACTGAAGTATCCTATGATAGATGATTGGATAAAGAAGCTGTGGTACATATATATACAATGGAATATTACTCAGCCATAAAAAGAGATGAAATACTGCCATTTGCGACAACATGGATGGACCTCGAGATAATCATGCTAAGTAAAATAAGCCAGATAGAAAAAGTTGAAAATTACATGATATCACTTATATGTGGGACATAAACCTAAAAGCAACAAATGAACAGGACAAATAAACAGACGCATGGACATGGATAATAGACTAGTGGTTACCAGAGGGTAGGGGGTGGGGTGAGGAGGGAGGTAGACGGGATAAAGGGGGTCAATATGTGGTGATAGAAATCTAACTATGGGAGGTGAACACACTGTGTAAATATATATATGCCTTATTATTGAAGTGTATAGCGGAAACTTACTGGATTTCGTTAACCAATGTCACCATAAAAAAATTAATTAATTAAAAAATAATCCTTTCAAAATCTGATTCAAACGAAGTAGAAAAGTTAACCCTGTGGTTCTCAGGTTCCACAGCCTGGGATAAGGGCAGCACAACTAACCATCTTGGTTTACACTTTCTCTGGGAATTACGGTAAATATTTCTATTAAAAAAGAAGAAACCTTGGCTCTTTTTAACTTCCTTCCGAGCTATAAGAAGTTACAATGTGAACAATGCAATTAGCAAGATTTAAGAAGCATGAACCACAGTCAGGATTTCCCAGAGTTGCCTGCAACTCACCTCACAACCTTTTAATTCTACTTCACTGTTGCCAAGGACTTGCCTTCACTGACTAAAGCTGCTGAAATTGTGAGTATTTTTAGAAGCTGATTATTAACTAAGTCAATGGTGCTTTTGTGAAGGTTTTCTATAGAAGAGACAAATGCTTTATGGAAAAAAAAGAGCTCAAAAGCTTTTACTCCTGCATGAGAACCATAAATCCTGAGTCCCCAATCTTATGGTTGCCCAGCTACCACTGGGGCAGGAATCTACTTCCCCAAAACAACAGCATACCTGTTCTGATCAAGGAGCCCTCATTTACCCCTTGAGTATCAAAATTCAGAATGGACAGTACACACAGCTTATTTCTATGAACGGTGAGACCCTGGCCAAGTGCTTTAGAAGATGGGACTCAGTGAATAAAATTGTGATGACACAATTTTACTTTAAAATGCATCCCCAAAATAATCTGAGCAATGGATAGATGGACAATATGTGGTAAAGCAAATATGGCAACATGTTAACTGAAGAATCCAGGTGATGGGTTTACAGTGTGCATTATACAATTCTTTCAAATTTCTGTATGGTTCAAATTTTCATAATAAAGTGTTGGAGGAAATTATTAATGACAAAGAATATCATACAAAGACTTGTGACAGAGAGGACCACAGAACCTCATAAGTTGGGATATGGCTAATAAACAGAGTTCTACATGTCAACACCTTTGAAATAGAGAAACTGAGGCAAAGCAGAATCCCAAAAGAGAAGTAACAGCCAGAAGTCAGTCTTCCCATCAAGGGCAGCATGTGCAGGAGCTCTCCTGCAGGAGGGCCTGCTCAGGGAGCAAGGAAGGGTTGAGTGTGTCCAGGGAGGGCTAGAGCAGAAAGCTACTCTGGCACTCAGGGCTGCTTGGACTTCAAGCCACAACTGCTTCCTGACAGGGCCTTTCTCTGGCTGCTCTGAGCGCCTCCACTAGTATTAACAGACTGTTATAGCTGCTGTCTGAACCTGTGTATACCCAGAAAGACAGTCTATTGCTGACTCCAATACCTCTTTCTCACTGAGCCCCAGGCCCGATCGTGACTTCCCCAACCCTAGCCTCCCTCAATTCAGTCATCTAACATATATAGTCTAACAGGTGCCAGACACCATGCTTGGCCCTCAAAAGGTTCTGACCCTTCTAGCCTCTGACAGCCAGTTTTCCAGGCTCAGGCTTCTCAATTTCAGAATTATCCTCTGCTTCATTGTATGGCAGGACTCCACTATTCCCAAGGAGCCAAATCCATGGCAGGGGGGATGATCTGCAGATATTGAGACCAAGAGAATAGGAAACCAAGCCTTGTCATGTCCTGTGTCATCTTCTCCTGGAAGGGAGGGCTGGAGGGGATGGAGGGAGACAGGGCGAGAGGTACAAATGTCATGATCAATATCTATGAATCCAGAATGAATAAAGATTCCAGAACGACAAAGCCTCAAAATAAGTCAATTTAAGATAAATAAAAAGACTGTCCTCCACATGGCAAGAGGCCACATAAAGCTAATAAAAGAGGTCCCAGCAAGGTCTGAATAAATGAATAGGCCACTGCCTATCAATGTTTGGGGCCTAAGCAAGCACTCTAGAGTTCAACCATACTCACCCCACAAACAGCCTCCTGGTTTCCCTATTAAAGGCAGAATTCTGGGTGGCACAGACTTGAAGGAAAGAAGTTCTGATGGTTTAGAAGGTATGAAATGACACATACTTGGTGCTAAGAAGCCCTTACATCCACAATGACACCCCTCGCTTGAGAAGGCTCTAGAATACAGCCATCCAGCTCTAGGAGGCAGAGATGCTGCTTTTAATGTCTCCATCTCCTCTGCGGTTCACAGGGCACCTTGCATATAACAAGCACTAAAATAAATGTGAAGCAGAACCCATGTTCATTAATGTAAATCCTGACGGGCTGTAAGTGCCAAATACCATAGAAACACAAGATGTTAGCATGGGGAGGATTCCCTACAGAAGCTCTGATCCAAACATTTCTTTGCAGAAATGAGAAAATCCTGAGTATAAGTATATGACTTGGAGAGAGTATTAAATTGAAAGAAAGCAGATAGGTTAGATACAGTGGTTGGAAATCAGCACTTACACTTATTGGTTATATGACTTAGACTAATTACTAAACCTGTCAAGGCCTTACTCACTCCATCTACTGTCTGGGGTGGGGAGTGGAGTCAATAATCCAGCTCATGTGACAAGCCTGACGTGATCAATAACTTACATAATGTGAAAAGGACTCAGCAAGTGGTAGAAGATGTGAGAGCCAGTTGCTTTCATGTCTAGTCATGCCACCACCCACTTTCCATTATTTTGGTGAAACCTAAGAGGAAAGAAGGCTACTCTGGCCTTTCCTGTCTCTAGTTTATCAATATTACCTCCACCCTCTCCCGCTTCTAGTTTTCCAGGACCTCCACTGCCGCAGACACATTCATCCAAAACTCAGCCTAGAGCTGGAAAACCAACCATAATGAGCACAAAGAGCCCAAGAAACCCAAAGGATAAGAAACAGCCCCACCCCACCAATGGAAAGCCAAGACCCAAGTAAAAAATAATCAGCACCACAGGCCTGGTCTAGGACGAAGCCAGAAATGTTCACATGGTTCCCAGAGAAACTACTTTACTCTCACTAAAGCAAGAGGGAATGAGTACTTTCTCAGTAACCTTTAGACACACAGATGTTTTAAGGATCCATGTTCCATATGGCACCCAGAAAAGTCAACAGATGCCTACAATAGTGTGTATGGCATTTCTTGATCATTAAGAGATGTTCAAAATAATGGGACACCAGCTAGGGTCAAAACACAAAGAGAGTGTGTTCTTCTAGAGTTCATTGAGACCAAGCACCAGGGCTCTCATTCCAGGTCTACAGAGTCAGGAAGGAAGTGGAGAAGTTGCTGAGGGACACTGAAAGCATAGCAGTCTTGAAGTATCGAGACTCAATCACGTCAGCCTATATCTCTGAACTGTCGGTGCCAGTAATAATAAAGCAAAAGCTTAATGTTTGCAGAAGACATGCTGAGTCAGACAGTGCTGGAAAACTTATATCTGTTATTTGAATTAATCCTCACCACAAAGAGACAGGTATAATAATGGCCACCTTACAGATAAGGATACTGAGAATCAGAAAGATAATGAAATTTGCCCAAAGTTATGGAGGCACAGTGGCAAACAAGACAAAGTACCTACTTGTTATGGCGGTGTCCCATTATTTTGAACATCTCTTAATGATCAAGAAATGCCATACCATACAAAGTTATGGAGGCACAGTGGCAAACAAGACAAAGTACCTCTAGGGAACACCCACCAGGGATAACTGGTTGCGCCATTTCTCTTTGAAGAAAGGCAGGACCCAGGCAAGAGGCTACCCAGAAACCCAAAACAGTATGGGGGATCCAGGAGAACCAGACAGCTAGTCACCTCTCAGATCAAAGATTAGACCAAAGCCACCCAACTCCCAGGCTCCAGAGGCCAACAGATTGCCACATACCATATGCTCCATGCAGATGCTGATCTCGCCATCACTGTAAAATGCACCATAGAAGCCCACGATGTACGGAGAGTTACACTCATGTAGAACTTGCAGCTCTCTTATGATCTGGTTCCGGATTGCAGGTTTGATTTCCAGGTGAATTAACTAGAAGGAAGAGAGGCTTTAAAAATATATGGATGGATGGGTAGATAAACACTTTCTTAAATGCTTAAGCTCCTAAAGGTAGGATGAGAGGAAACAGGCCTCTTCTTGTAGCCTCTTCTGCAAGGCCTCCAGGTTGGTCCTATTCCAAGGGAGGAGCACAGGTCAATACTGTCACCAGAGAAATCCACCCAGAAGAGGAGGCTGCAGGGAGGCTTCCATCTGCTGTGGCTATGCCCCTTCACTCCACCAAGTTTTAACAAGTCTCTGCCTAACCAAAGTATTGAGTGCCAATATGTCAAGGCAGGTGTTGGCATCTGAGGAGCTGTAACCAGAGGAGGGCCAGCTATACTTTTGATCCTGGGAGCCAAAACTGAGGAAAGCTCTCCCCTCCCAAGAACAAAGCTGAATGAAGGAGTTCCTCCAAAAGGAACCAGGAAGTAGAGATGAAGGGAAAGTAGCCTTGAGGACCCGCTTGATTCTATAGGGTTGCAGGAGTAAAAGGGAATGAGGAACTGGGTATGTTGACCTAACTATGAAGTTGTCCAACAGATTTCTCTTTTACCTGAGGAGGCTAATGTTGTTGAGATTTAGTTAGGGCTTCAGGTGCCACCTTATATCTCCCTAATTTGTCCTTTGTTTCAGCTAGGTAACAGGTAATAGATACATGAAATGGTTCCCTAATAATGCTGAACTTCTAAAAAGAGCCACTCATTGTCAGAGGACATTCATTGTGGTTATCAGTGTGGGCTGGAGCAGCTAGTGAAAGCTAGACAAGAGGTGGGCCTTGAAGATGTATACTGTTTGAAATGATGGAAGGAATAGCACAAGCAAAAGTATGTGAACAGGAATGAACATGGTGGGCTGAAAACATGGAAGAGTCCAACTTCCCTGAAGTGGGGGGCTGTGTTCAGAAAGAGGAGAACCTGGGGTAGATAGGAAATGAAATCCAGCTCAAAGACTGCGTGCCATGGTGGGGATCC
>NW_006442109.1:9265927-9274497 GCF_000325575.1 Pteropus alecto
GGAACGCAACTTGAAATGGTGTTTTGTGCATCCTTGGGGCTGGGTCAATGAGAGAAGCTTCTCCTCCACTTGATAAATTACAAACATGCACCCTAGCATATTTTCCAGGACACACAGAAAGCTAACAAAGGGTTACTTGCTGTTATTTTCCAGTCTGGGGATGGGATAAATATACTAACACATCGTTAGTGTGTTTACCTATAATCTGATACATAACATGAGTTCAAAATTCAAACAGCATGAAAGGTACTGAGTGAAAAGTCAGTCTTCCTTTCACCCCAGTCCCCAGGCTCCCAGGTCTTCTAAGAGATGATCCACCCGTTTACCAAGTAAGCTTGATTCAGCCCTTTTCTTTTCTTTTCTTTTTTTTTGGTTGCCTCACCTTTCTAGCCATGACCAGGCCGGATGGCTTGTGGGAGACCTTGAACACCACACCACCATTGCCAGCACCCAGCTCACTGATCTTCTCAAAGTCGTCATCCTTCAGTTCCCCCACCTTCTGCTTCTGGGTAAGAAAGGCCTCAAGGCGCTTCCGCTGCTGCTCATCCAGCTCCAGCTCCTCCAGCTTCTTCTGCAAGGCCTCCAGGTTGGTCCTGTCCCAAAGGAAGAGCACGGGTCAGTACTGTCACCAGAGAAATCCACCCAGAAGAAGAGGCTGGGGGGAAGAGTTCCATCTACTGTGGTTCTGCCCACTTCAGTCCACTACCCCACACAATTCACCACTGACAAGGCCTTAGTTTCCTCATTTGTAAAATAAGGGAATTAGGTCTCCCTCAATATGCTGTGAGTCTACAAGAGGAGCCAAAGAATCTACAAAAATCCAGAATGAGCCACATAAATTTGCTTTAAAACCTCAGTTTCAAAAGCCCCACTAAGAAAATAAAATAAAATAAAAAATTTTAAAAGCCCCACTAGTGTTTGCTGTATTAACTTGACAACATATACAAAATAAAATCTATTTCCTAAGACCAATAAACTGAAATCGAACCAAATCATCAAAACAGGTTCTAAACTAAATCACAACAGTAAACTCTCCTTTCCAATGTAATCAAGTCAGAAACTAGGTTAATCAAAATAAAGCAAGGAATCATAAAAAGATATAACTGAAATTTTTATTTTTGCATAATATATATAAACGTGTGTTCATTCACCCACATTCTAACACAAGGCAAGGCCATCTCTTTGAATAAGAGTCCACTGGTAAGAGCCTCATATCATCTTCCTTACATGAATCAGAACATAATACATTGTCTATCATTTCCAATTACTGAGTCTTTGTAAAAATGTACACACTTTACAGAGTTATATCAGAATTAAATTCTAAGAGTTTTATGATTTCCCCAATCTTAATTTACTTGAACAGTAGTTCATTTTTAGTGACTTGGACTTATTGAGTCTTTCCACAGCTTTTAACCAGTGTTCATGGTGAGGGGGAAGGGAGAAAGCCACCTCACCTGCAGTCATATTTCGTCAGTCTATCTGATATTTAAATACATTACCTAGTTACAATACCAGCTACAACTGTACAAATGGCTTTGGGAACAAACTGGCTCTTGGTAAGCACATAATTCAACCAGTGGGTGCTGAAGCGAGTGGGTAATGCAGAGAGAGCAGACTGCTAGCTGTGCATTCAGCAAGCTGTGGGCACTATTAAGTTTGTTTTACAGAGAGAACTGAAAAGTATTCATTACTCCTGGGAATTCATTAAGAGGAGAGTAGAAAAGAGACTATGTTTCATTTGATTTCAGTCCCTAGTCTAAACAAACAACACAGGTGACAAAACAATGGTGCCCCTCCCCCAATATACACCCATTTCTGAGCTTGAAGTATAGGAGCAAGCATAATCTTCCACCCTTCATTCACACTCTACTCCAATCTCAAGAAGACAGGAAGACGGAGACCCTCCTCCCCCAATGTACAGGCAGATCCAATACTGCCTTATACAAACAACACAGAACATGGGGCCAAAGAGGACACAGGCTGACTTTACCAATTTTCCTCACTGGGTAACTCTGGGAAGGAGGAAAGCTGATGCTATGGACTGAACTGTGTCCCCCCAAATTCATATATTGAAGCCTTAGCCCCCAAATGTAACTATGTTTAAAGAGAAAATTTTTAGGAGGTAATTAAGGTTAAATAAGGCATAAAGTAGAGTCCTAATCAGAAAGGATTGGTGGCATTATAAGAAGAGAAGTGGCCTCCTCCCCAACACACCCACATACACTGGTATCCTTATCTTGGACTTTAAGCCTCTAAAACTGTGAGGAAAACAAATTTCTGTTGTTTAAGCTACCTGATCCATAGTATTTTATTATGCAGCTCAAGTAGGTTAAGACAGCTGGTCAATATTCTCATCTTGCTAAAAGGCTCAACTTAAGTCTCAAAGCTGCCCCCAGATCCTCAGGCATGGGGACATGGTACAGTGTAACTGGAGTACACAGTACACACCCTCTGGTTTCTTTTCTCTCAGGTCTCTCCACAAAGGAGCCCATTGATGACAACATTTAGACACGCATGTCAAATACAGACAAACCCCAAAGCTTAAACTTGGTTGAGGTGTTACAGTTGTCTGGAGAGTTCATCAGGCCAGGTGGAAATGCACTCTGAAAGACACAGATACAGACAGACAGACAGACAGACAGACATACACACACACACACACACACACACACACACACACATACTGAGTGGGTATGAGGGAAAGATGAAAAGAGGGCTAGATGGAAGGAAAATCACTCTCCTCATAACACTGTATATTCTTCTGTTTTATATTTATTAATGTAGTTAATCCACAACACTATAAATAAAACAGATGGCAAACTCAAGCACAGGCAAGTGAAGCAACCTGTCCAAGATTACACAGCGAGTAAGATGCAGAGTCAAGATTGAAAACCTAGGCAGAGAGAATCTCTAGAAGTCTTTTTTATTTCATTAACAAGTTCAATGCTTCAGAGAAGCCAACTTGTGAACATCAGTAAGATGCTAGTGTGGAACATTTAACATACTAGGCTCAATCAGACATCAAGATGGTGTACCTACCCTTTACCCCAGATGAAATCCTGTTTCCCCTGCACATCAATCTGAACACTGTCTTGCAAGTAACACTGGCCACAAGAAACCCCACCCATCTGAGGGGGTGGGGGGGGGGAAGGAATGTTGATTCTGTTCATTTTCTTGACTCTCTATAGAAATAATTCTCCCACCTTCAGAAGAAAAATTAAATCTAAGCTTTGTGTCACCTTCCTCTCTCCTCTACCTCCTATGCTCTACTGTCTAGCCACCTACCCCACCAGTAAGGATCTGGCTCCTGCTCTGTGTTTTCTGAAGGTGGAGTGGGGAGAGACATGGCAAAAACGATAAGCTGTTATATAGCAAGACTCTCTTAATGACTGAGGGCGGTACAGTGTTGTCAAATTAACAAATCATTAGTTATCTGGTATCTTGGATTCTCACAATCATTCTTATCATTCTTATTGGTCATCAACTAACTGTGTGACCATGAGTAAGTCATTTTAACCTTGACACATCTTGGTTTCTCTTCTGTAAAATGGAGTAGTAACTCCATGCTTATTTCACTAGGGGAGGATCAAAATTGAAAACTAATGGGAAGAAACACTGGAATTTTGACACACTTCTACCTTATGTTAGGGCAGGTGGAGCAACAGCAGAATTAGAAATACTGCCTTTCCTTTAATTTAATAATTCTTAAAACCCCCTAAAAGTTTTTTTTACTGTTTCAGAAAATCTAAAGGTGAAAGGAAAAGCGTGGCATCAAATGGTTTTCAGTATTCATTAAAAAGCAGTCATTCAATAATGTAACCACATTCAGTATTGCTTCCTCTTGCATAGGGAGTTTATGATGTTCAACAGGGCTCATTTCTGCCTTCCCAAGGTGAAATACCTTAAGCAAAGAAAATAGGAAGAGAGGGGCCCCTCGCCCCCAACCATACCACAAACCTCTAAAATTCAGAGGGCAAGAAACTGCCTCCTTCATAATCTTTGGTTTTAACTGAAAAACAGCAAAATCAGAACTAGAGATTGAGAAGAGAAACTGGAGCCTGGCACAATAAATCTGACGCACACATACAGCCCACTCCAGGGACCAGCTATGATGGGCTCTGACCACCCCCCTCAGGTTCATCACAGCAGAGAGAAAAACCACACACTGTTAACACAAATTCTGCACAACAGCTTATCTTACAGTAAAAACAGTTCATAAAGATACAAGAAGATTATAGGTTTGAAATGGGAATGCAGAGAAAAACAAGGGTTGTCATTTGTGTTCCAAAAACACTAGGGAGGCACATGAAGTAGGTGGGGAAAAGACGATCCTATAGGCAAGAACATCTCCTTCCCTCTCATCTCGCCCATCTGCTAAGTGTAATTACAAAACCACGAGTGGAATCTTTCATTTGTAGCTCGGTGGTTCAAATCAAGTAGTATAAAAGGTAGCATAGGGAAGGACCTTAAAGACCACCTGATCTAATCCACTTTACAAGTGAGGAAACTGAGGTCCAGAGAGGACAAGGTCACACAGCTAACTGGTGGCAGGTCTCCCAACTTCTAGAACAGAGCTCTTTTCAAGACCCCACACTGCCACTTCCAACCCTGATGGTCACAGAAATGGGAAGCTGACCTAAAGGAATGACTGAATGAAGAGGGAGGTGATATCCAAATGAATAGGGTCTTCAAACTGCCACATACTAAACAGAAATGGGCCACAATTACATGTTAAACACCAGCCAGATTTCTATCATCAACCTGAGCCTTGTTCTAGCTTGACAGAGCAAGGCTGCTCTAGGTGGCAGGCCTTCTCTCTGCCAGGAGGGAGCACAGAGGGAAGAGCAAAGGATGACAATCAATTACAGTGCTGGAAGGAGAGAAAGGGTCCCAGTGAAGGTAACTCTCCTCATCAGAGACCCCAGGGAGTTGTTAAGTTCTCTCTCCCCAGTGAATATGGCAAGTAGGAATGCTACTGGGGCAGAGAAGAGGGAAGGAAAGGCACAAAGACTCAAGCTAAGAAGGAACAGCACCCAGAGACTAAGGCTGCAACCCCTTGATCCATACCCTATACCATTCCCCATCTATAAGATCTCAGGAAAGTTACCTCCTTCTCTGGTCCTCAGTTTCCATACACATTTTTTTAAAAAAGGCATATGGAGAGAAGAAGGAGGGAAGAGTTGTCTAGATATCTCTAAGGTCCAAGCCTGTCAACATGACAGCCAGCTGAGAAGGTACAGAATAAGGCTGAGGTATGTTCAGGTTGAAGGAATAAGGAGCTGCAATAGGCAGTGGGGGAAGTCTCAGGAAAAAAGAACTGGCATCAGGGTTCTCTGCATAGTCAATCCATGGCCAGCAGGGGATGCGGGGAAATTAGAGAGTAGTAAGAAAGGAAAGGAGACTACACCGGAAGGATGAAGGCAGAGAGGGCCAAAGGTGCAACTTACCAACTTCCAGACTCTACACTAGCCCACCTATGTTAGAGAATGCAGATGTGCCACGTAGGGATAGCCCCAGACAACATGGTGAAAAAAGGCTTCTATACCTCACTACAGCTCAATCTTGCAGGCCACTCTGGGAAGGGCTGGTCAACTAACTAGGCAATAAAATCCGAGGATTATGTATACAGGCCCTGTGAAGGAAGCCAGATGCAAAAGTATACTCTGCTGTGCCATCTACATAAAATTCAAAAAAGAAAAAGAAGGGGAAATTAATCTATGCTTTATAAACAGGAATCACCCTTTGTTGGGGAGGGTAGCAAATACAAGGGGGCATGCGATGGTTAATTTCATGTGTCACTTTGGCTGGACCACAGTGCCAAGATATTCAGTGAAACGTTATTCTGGATGTTTCTATAAAAGCATGTTTTTGGTTTTTGGTTTTTGGTTTTTTTGGGGGGCGGGGGGCGCAGGAACAAATCTAGTGCTTTACTCAGGTCTAACAAACTGGTAGACGTGAGTAAAGCACTAGATTACCCTCCATAATGTGAGCGGGCCTCAGCCAGTCAGCTGAAGACCTTAATAGAACAAAAGACTGACCTCCCTGAAGAAGAAGGAACTCTGCCAGCGGACTGCTTTTGGACTCAAAATGCAACTCTTCCATGGATCTGCCGCCTGCTCAACTACCCTGGAAATTCTGGACTTACCTAGGCTTCCACAATGGCATAAGCCAATTCTTTTAAAAGTTCCAGTGTCTGTCTCCTCTCTATCTCAATCCTTCTCTCAATAGACAGATAGATAGACAGACAGATAGACAGACAGACAGACAAACAGACTGGATATTCTAGCCTGAAATTACTTTTTTTGGTGCTAGGCTTATGGTAGGGGCAGGTAGAGGGTGGTAGGTTCTCTGTTGTACTGGTCCAGCTTCAGTCTTAAGCAGCTACTGTGAGCACAGACTTCCTCTCCTCTCCATGGCAACCAAACTCTACTTTATATCTGTCATAGTTGTTGGGCAGGAGAAAGTTTCCTATACCTCTTCCAGCAATAGATGACCTTTGTAGGCCTCTGCTTGTTGGCGCTGAGTCTAGCTTTGGACTTAGATTCTTAAGCAGCTGTGGGAAGCCATGCTTCAGTACAGCCATTCTCTTGCATAGTTCATAATGTATTTCACTGAATTTAGCAGAGGTATTTCTTTCCTTTTCCTTGATGCTGGCTGCTCATATCTTGGCCTCCTACTCTTCACTGTCTACCTGCTGACAGATGTGCAGGTGAGAAAAGTCTCACAGCCACTGTCCTTGAAAGCAGTCCCTGGACCTATTTCCAAGGCCAAAGACATGTGCAGGAAATCACGTGCATCTGGGTCAGCACAGAACTGGTCTTTCACAAAGGCACATGAAAGTAGAAAAACATGTCAGATACCCTGTGCTTGGGAAATAGGTGTGAAGGTTTTGGGAGTCAGAAGACCTGAGTTCAACTTTAATAGTTACTTGCTCTATGAACTTGTACAAGTCAATTCCCCTCAATTTTTCTCATAGGTAAAAGAGGAGAGTTAAACTAAGTGGTCCTTAAAGTCCTCTTCAGTGCTAAAATTCTCCAAACCTAATATTGAATTCTTCCTGTAATATTCCAAGGATAGAACTCTACGGCTAAGGTCCGTATATTTCTGCAGAGTGGTTGGCTTCCCCTGTTGTATGGTTTGAGGCCCTGGTTATTACTTCTTGCCCACATATAAACCGCAATGACAGTTAGCTCATCTTCATTGCGTTTTCCTTCGAGAATAAATTGATTACTTTATCTTCCCAGCTACTCTTTGAGAATGCATACTTTTTGACACTAGAAGGCCCTCACTGAAATAGCAGAAGGAATACAGACAGCTCAGGGCAGATTAAGACAACGATGTAATGATGTAATGATAAATAAAAGGTGGCTGCAGAGATGAAATGAGAGTGTAATGTAAAATATGTTAGAAGCATCTAAAATGCTAAACAAATATTAAATATTGTTATGCTGTCAGCTAATTATTGGTTAATAAGACACTTGATTAACAGTTCCTACTGCATACCTGCTATATACCACGTATTCTGCTAAATGTGGATGAACTCCTTTAATCTCCTAACCATGATGTGATTAGCACTGTTAGCCCCATTTTACTGATGAAATTCTTATATTTTCAATTTTCATGCAATAAATAAATAATCTGGAAAAAAATGCACAATGTAGTTAAATACTACCTTTATTGCCTTTAATTTGTTTCACCACCACTCCCAAGAAACACTATGAAACAAAGATTCCCACAGTTCCCCTAATTCTCACAAGAGGTCTATGATACAAATAGTTCTGTAGTTCAGGATACACTGGAGTAATTAGAATAAGGTTTATGTGGATATGAGACCTGAATTGATCTAGAAAATACATAAAATTTAGATGATCTTGTACAGTTGAAAATTATATAATGTTATTAACCAAAGTTACAATAAATTTAATTTAAAAATTTTAAATTTTCCATAGCAAAAAAAGGAGAAAGGGCATTCTAATGGGGTCCACTCTGTAGACAATGGTACAGAATTGAGATCAAGAATATTATAAGCAACAGTTGTGGTTAAGATGGTGGAGTAGGTAAATGCTGTGCTCGCTCACTTCCTCTCAGACCACCTCAAAATTACAACCAAACTACACAACAACCATCATTGAGAATTGCCTGAAGTCTAGCTGAAGAGAAGTCCTATAAGAATGTACAAAAGTCATGTTGAGACTGTGTTATATGTCAACTATAATTGAAAAATAAAAAATTATTTTAAAAATAAACTAGAAGATTATTATAAGCAAATAGAAAGTATTGGGGGAATAAAACAAAAGTAAAAAAATGAGTAAAGACAGATGTTTATCTTTAATTTCACTTTAAATCAAGTAGCTTTCAAGCTAAGAAATGTTTCTAGAAATCAAGAAAACCAGTTTAATTAAAAAGAGAAAAATAAGAATCACATGTTCCTATCCTTAAACAAACAAACAAACAAACAAAATCAACTTACCTCTTGGAATCAAACAGGCTTCTGAAATCATATAAATTACCTTCCCAAGGCATGTTTCCACAGACAGACTCACTGAACCCAACACGCGCACGCGCGCGCG
>NW_006442109.1:9274882-9312313 GCF_000325575.1 Pteropus alecto
CGAATTCCAAAGCTTGACATTTTCTCCACATCTTGCTGAAGAGCTCATGTCCTTCAAACACATCTCCCATCAGCTCATCCCTACCACCAGGTATTTACCCATTAGTGACTTATTACTTTGAGGTAAAGAACTGTGTTCTGCTAAAAGATCAAAGTTCCTGGAAGGACAACAAATTAAATCTACCCAAAGAGGAACTCCCTTCAAAACATCCAAGACTGACACATTTTGATTGGGGTAGAAAGGGAACAGACACTGCCCAGGTAAAGCACGTTGGTAGAAGCAGTAAAATTTCTGGTGGCCATAAGAGAGCCAGGGCACTACTGAGGAAGGGAAAAGTAAAGATGAAGGGCAGGGAGGATCGAAAGGAAGAAAGCACCAAAGACAGCCCCGGCAGAAAATAAATAAATGTGTGGTCATCAAAAAAACAAAGGGAGCCATGTAAATTTTAAGATTATTTGTTCTAACTCTCTGAAAAATGCCATTGGTATTTTGATAGGGATGGCATTTAATCTATAGCTTGCTTTGGGTAGTATGGCCATGAACACGGTTTATGTTTCCCTTTATTTGTATCTTCTTCAATTTCTTTTTTCAGTGACTTATAATTTTCTGAGAACAGGTCTTTTACCTCCTTGGTTAATTTGATTCCCAGGTACTTTATTGTTCTTGATGCAATTTATATGGAACCATAAAAGACCCCGAATAGCCAAGGCAATCTTAAGAAAAATGAAGTTGGAGGTATCACACTAACTGATATCAAACTATACTAAAAGCCTACAGTAATCAAAACAGTATGGTACTGGCAAAAAAAAAAAAAAAAAAACAGATACATTGATAGAACAGAATAGAGAGCCCAGAAAAAAATCCACGCCCATATGTTCACTTAATATAACAAAGGAGGCAAGAATATATACAGTGAGGTAAAGACAGTCTATTCAATAAATGGTGCTGGGAAAATTGGACAGATACATGCAAAAAAAGAAAAAGAAACTGCACCACCTTCTTACACTGTATACAAGAACATACTCAAAATAGATTAAAGGCTTAAAAGTAAGATCCAAAACCATAAAACTTCTAGAAGAAAACATAGGTAGTGAATTCTCTGATATTGCTAACAGTAATACTTCTTTTCAAGTATATCTTCTCAGACGAGAGAAACAAAAGAAAAAATAAACAAATGGGACTACATCAAACTAAAAAGTTTTTGTACAGCAAACTATCAACAAAACAAAAAGAAAACCGACTGAATGGGAGAAGATATTCGCTTATGATACATCTGATAAGAGGTTAATATCCAATATATATAAAGAACTCATACAACTCAACAAAAAAAGCAAACAATCCAATTAAAAAATAGGCTGAAGACCTGAACAGATATTTCTCCTAAGAGGAAATACAGATGGCCAACAGACGTATGAAAAGATGCTCAAGTTCACTAATCATCAGAGAAACGCAAATTAAAACCACAATGAGATAGCGCCTCACACCTGTCAGAATGGCTATCATCAATAAATCAAAGAACACCAAGTGTCAGTAAGGATGTGGTGAAAAGGGAACCCTCATACACTGTTGGTAGGACTGCAAATTGGTACAGCCACTATGGAAAAGTCTGGAGGATTCTCAAAAACTTAAAAATGGACATACTTTTTGACCCAACAACTGCACTTCTGGGAATTTATCCAAAGAAAACCAAAACAATAATTCGTAAAGATCTACGCATCCCTATGTTCATGGCAATACAATTTACAATAGCCAAGATATGGAAGCAACCTAAATTTAAAAAAATAAATCCTACCATTTGCAATGACATGGATGGACCTAGAGGTTATTATGCTGAGTGAAATAAGTCAGAGAAAGATAAATACCATATGATTTCACTTATATGTGGAATCTAAGAAACAAAAAGAAAAAACTGATCAAAAACAGACTCACGAATATAGAGGACAATCTGGTGATGGCCAGAGGGGAAGGGGGGTGGGAGGCTGGGAGAATGCGGTGAAGAGTTAAAGTACAAATTAGTAGTTGATGGATGGTCACAGGGATGGGGAGCACGGCATAGGGAATGTAGTTAGAATTAATGTAACGGCTAGGTAGAGAGTCAGAGGAAAGAAAGCAATTAAACTATATAAATGTCTAACCAATGTAATGTATACTCGAAGCTAATAATAAAATTTTTTTTAAAAGTGAGAATAAAAAGGGAGCCCTGGGTCTGGTGGTGGCCACAGAATGGGCGTAGCTGGCTGTTTCTGAAAGGACAAGGTGGTTGATTGTGGCCTCAGAAAAATGACGTATTTGACCTCACCTATTCCCTATTTTTGAGAACCTGACCTTTTAGAAACACCCTGTGTAATAACGGCCCATACTGCTCTGTATCAAAGATGCAGGGTGATCTTCAATGAGAGGAGGTAGAGGACACAACGTGACCATAACTCAGACCAGGAGGATGGTCCGGTCCCCTGAGCAAAAAGATTAACAGTGAATACCCAAGAGCACAACTAAGGGCAGAAAGATGTAGTCAGAAGAATCACAGCATTCAAAACATCTCCAATTCTAGTCCATGATGTTGAAGAATCTTAATTCCTCACACCTGTTTACTCCTTTAAATACACAAACATGTTTGGCTCTTCTCACCCAAAGTACACATAGACTGGTCAGCAAACCTCATCATCTTTGAGCAAACATCACCTCTGGAGAAAAATCTCACTCTCTAGATCACTCCCTAGCAATGCTCAGGGAATCCTGATCTCACGATCAGGGATAGAAATCCATACAAGTGCTCACCTAGGCACTCAACTTCTTAATCTAGAACATGGCAAACTACTAGTCAGGCCCTCAAAAAAATAGCAGTTGGCCTGGTAAGGTCAAAACTCTACCAGGGTTTTGAACCAGAGAAAACTAAATTTATCTAAAAACTGACAGTGCTTGCTTCTGTCTTCTAAAAGAAGATGGAGGATGGGAAATAAGCATTTGTGCTAACCAATCTCCTCATAGCAAAGGCTACCAGAGAACCAGAAGGCTTGCTCACAGTTTACAAGGGTCTGCTCGTAAGCCTTGGCATAGGCAGAAGCAGGCCTGAGCAGCACATAGGGGTGGAGCTAGAGAGCGGACTTTTGTGGCAGAATAAAATGGAAGAGGCTTGCTTTAGGGGTGGCTATAAAGTAGCAAGAGAAGAAAAAAAGGATGCACTATGGCAAAGTGGCAAAGGTTATTTAAGACCAAAAACATCCAATACTAGTAGATTTTAAGTTGTCTTTATTGCTATAATTATCCTCCCCACCCCAGACCCTCAGTCCAATCTTCCATGTACACAAATAGCTTATGTACATTTTGCTCTTATTGTTGTTTGGTCAAAACCAGGGAAAGGGGGCCAAATTCCAAGCTGGTTAAACACAAAGCAAAAAGAAGAGAAAATCCACAGAAAGGGAAACGTGAGCCCCACAGAAGCAGAAGTGACCATGAGAATGTAACTGCTCCAAACTAGAGGACAAAGGATAGGGAACTTGAGTAGACATCTGGCTTACACCCATTTATGTCTACAGCTGTGAAAATGCAATGCAGATTTATTATGGAGCACTCACTGTGTAAGAGGCACCATTCATGCTATGCTAGAGGCTAGGAAGGTACAGGTGAGGAAGACAAGGTCCCTCCCTTCACCAGGCAATCTCAATTTGTGTATATGTAAGAGGCATGGAGATAGAAATACAGAGATA
Source organism: Pteropus alecto (assembly GCF_000325575.1). NCBI lineage: Eukaryota > Metazoa > Chordata > Mammalia > Chiroptera > Pteropodidae > Pteropus > Pteropus alecto. Next base: position 9,278,590 of record NW_006442109.1, read on the forward strand.
AAAGAAACAGAGTACTGCAGTAAAAGCCAAACACAGGGAAGGATACTAATAAGTACAGCAACAACTGTAGGGTAATGCAGATCATAATACCGAAAGTGAAGTAGGCAGAGGGGGCTATGCGAATAGAAAAAGAAGACCCCAATTCCATCTAAGATGAGGAAGGGAAAGTGAAAGTCAGAAAATGTAACACCCAAGTTTAGTACTGCAGGATATCAGTTTTTGCAGCAGAGGGAAAAGCACTCTGGGCTTGGGCAGCAGAATGAACAAAAAGGTACTGAAAGTTACAGCTGTTCCAAGTGGCCAGAGAGTAGATGCATCCAGAAAAGAGCCCAGATGAGGTTGGAGGGTAAAATGGGACTAGACCATGAAGGGCACCAAGCTAAGGAATTAGGTTTAGGGAAAAGGAAGAGGAATTAGGAAGATGTTGGTCGAAAGGTACAACCTTGCAGTTAGAAGATAAATAGGTTCTGGAGATCTAATGCACAACATAGTGATTAAAGTCAACAATACTGTATTATATACTTCAAAGATGATAAAAGACTAGATCTTAAATGTTCTCACCACAAAAAAAAAATAATTATGTGACTTGTGACAGAGGCGTTAGCTAATGCTATGGCGGTAATCATATTGCAATACATAAATGTATCAAATCAATACGTGGGCACACCTTAAACTTATACGATGTTATATGTCAATTGTATCTCAATAAAAAATAAATTAAGTCTTAAGTTTAAAAAAAGTGCTCTTAGCACACCAGTCTAGAATGCCTCAGGATGTTTAGGGTTCAGCAAAGAGCTGCCTGACATCTTAGCTTCTAAAAAATGCCATAAGAATACTTGTTTGAATACTGAAACATCTAAAGTGTATGTAAGATATCACAATTTGACAAGAATGCAATTTAAGTATGCAGTTTTGGGATCAAATCACCCATAATGTGCTTGTGCAAAGCAGATATTTGGATAAGTGCAAAAATTCTAGTTTGGAACCTTCACAGAAATGGAGTCAAGAGCTGCACAACTCAGGAGATATTGGCTTTCCAGGTCCTTGGAAGCCCACTGGGGACTTCTTTTTTAGATAATTAACTTCTTATTACCTAGTCTAAGGAAATAACCCTGAACTTGAAGTCAGGAGATCTGGAGCCCTCCACCAACTCTACTGGTAACTGGTCATCTAACCTTGACATCTCTTACGTGCATTAAATAGAAGTATACTCTTGTCCTGTATCACAAGGGACTGTTATGGGCACCTGGATAGAGAATGGGTAGAGAATGTGTTCCAAAACAGGTAAATAGGTAAACACAAGAAAAAGGTATTTTTTCTAAAAAAAAGCAATAACAAAAAATGCCTTTCTTCTTCCTTATTGTTGATTAGAAAAGAGTGTGACACCTCACATTAACTATAAATCCTCTAACAGCATTAAATATATCAATGATCAAGATTAGAAAACAAAATCTACTAAGACAATACTCCATTGCATATTAAACTTGAGTTTATTAAACTTGAGCTGTGGAGAAAAACAAGACAACTGCAAAACCAGCATTATTAAGTATTCTTTGGACCTTGGTTGCTTTGGGTCAAAACTATATAGGCTCTGCCTGGCACTTAAAAGAGTTGCATGTTCTTACAAAAGCAGATAAAAAGATTTGTCCACCAAGCTCTTCCTCTTCAATTCTCCCCCACCCACTTCCTTTTCTTCCAAAGAAGAACGGCTCTCATTTACTCACTGGTTTGCCACATCCTGCCTCTGAAGCTACATCCTAGGAGCTGCTTGGGCTATTCTGAGAGAAGTTTTATTAACATCTTCATACCCCTAGACCACCAGTATATTTATGACATCCTTACTCACCACAGTCATTTACAGTCTAGTAACCAGATAATACTCCCAACTTCCTTCATGACAGGCATTGAATTAAGCACTATACCTACAACACAGTCAGGGAGGAGCCACATCTCTTGGTACCATCTGGGGCTTCAACAAGCCCAGATTTTGCTTAATCAGTCAAAAAAGAAGAAGAGAAAAAAAATGATTCAAGAATAGTTATCAAGAAATTCAATGCAGATAACACTGTATTTGATATCAGTGAAAACTCAATACAGGCACACCTCGTTTTACTGTACTTTGCTTTATTCCGTTTCAAAGATGTTGCGTTTTTTACAGATTGAAGGTAAGACTCCCCACCAGCAAAAAGATTATAACTCACTTTATTGCCATACTCACTTTACTGCTGTGGTCTGGACCGAACCCACAACATCTCTGAGGTATGCCTACAGAGAAAATCTCCTGTTTCATATGAACTCTGTAAGCTAACACCAACAATCATTCATTCCACACTTACAGACCACCACACCAGGCCTGGACTAGAAATGGGGCATAGAAACTGAATTCTTGCTCTCCAAAAGTTTACAGGATAGGTGATGAAACGCAACAGATATGTATGAAGATTACCACACACATACACTCCCAAGTGGTTTGCCTCCTTAATTCATGGACAGTCTCAGGGGAGCTTTTCCAAGGGAGATGAGGCAAAGTTTCATGGTCAAGATAATATCTGACTTCAACCTTAAAGGAGAAGTAGGCTCCCAAACACTGGCAATAAACTTGAAGGAGAAATTCCAAACAAAATGTAAATAGTTGTGGGTAACATTTTACTGAATGCTTAGTACGATTTAGGTGTTATGCCAAAAACCTTACATTTAACCCTCAAAACAACACTACAAGTTAGATATTACTACCCCAAAATTTACTAATGAGGATTCTAGGTGTAAGAGAGGTACAGCAATGAACCCAACTGACACAATTTGTTTATGAGTGAAGCCAGGAGTCCAACCTCAGCTGTCTGCCTCCATGGATCACTCCTATGACACTAAGAGCCGCAACAGAGTTTGTATCTGTGGGGGAAGCTGGTCATGGTATTAGAAGAGATGCAGGCCTAATTACCTCCTCTTTTCCCCTTAATTAAAGAAACTCGAGATATTTGTAGTCAAGAAAAAAGAGGAAAATATATTTTTAAAATAAAAAAATCAGTAAACACAACATACTACATGTAAGATCCTATGCAAAGAATTATCTTCTGCTGTGTTACAACTGGGCTTCCTTCTACAGACATTACCCCAGGGCGGGTCAATTGGGTCCCACTGGCTAGCCAGTCACGTGTTTCTCTCCTAGAAGTTCCCACTTTAACAAAGAATACGCCCACCCCCAATAGAGAGAACCAAAGACCAGCTGATGGCACACCAGTTGCTGAGCTCCCAAGCCTCCTTCATAGCAGGAGAACATAGAACACTGAAGCTTCTATGACAAATGAGAAGTATTATTTTTTCAAGCTCTAGAGCTGGAGCTGTTGTTTCATTTTAATAATCTTCAGCAGTCTGGACACCTGTCTTATTTGAAACATCAAAATCTGATGATTTTTAGAGTAAAAGAGCCAAAAGGTATACTGTTAAGAGAAAAATGAACAATAATTTTTCTCTCCCTCCACACATACTTATCATCCTTCCCTCTTTTTCTTTTGTTTGCTAAAAGTTAAATTCTATCAGTCAAATCCATACAGAGTTACCCCTATGCTGCAGCTAACTACAAAAAAATATGCCAAGACTTTAATGGCCCTACCAAAGACATTAAGAGAGGCTGTGAGAGTTAACAGGAAATGAATTCACAGTGCTGGGGGCCTTTAACAATGAACAGCTAGTCATCTTTATTCACTTAAAACTGAACAAACTCTTCCCTTGTTGTAAGACAGATCAAAGGGCGGGCAGTAGGGCAGGGCAAAAAACATGAGCCTGGAGAGAAGGCAGGGGCCCTGGACTTCAATCCAGATCTTCACTAGCCATATAACACTGAGTAAGCTGCCCAGCTTCTCTGGGTCTCAGTCTCTTCATGGTACTTTCAGCAGGTAGAACTATCAAAATCTTTTCTATCCCTAACATTTAAGGACAGGCAGCTGTACTGAGGGGAGAAGAAATTAAAAGTGTTGGTGGTGAAAAAAACGATTAACATATGTAATGCTATCCTGGGTTTAGAAATAGCTTGGCTTTGTGCTGCATTCACCTTATCAGCCTAGACTAGGGGAAGGGGGTTGATGTAGGAGGACTGGTGGGTGGGAATCACAGCCACCTACAGTGAAATTAAACTCTGTTCCCAAATGAGTTCTGCTGAAGTGTGATTTATCCAGAGTGTTAAACAACTACCAGCAGTATGAAACCACGTTACTGAAATTGTGTTATTGCACAAACTTAACTCTTCCTCTAATGTGATTTGCAGAGAGGATGCAAAGCTGAGAATTCTGTGTCTCTGGCCATCTGTCCTACCCCAGTTCCTGAAGAGGCGTGGGGGGAGAGTGTGAAAAGCCACAGGTGCCATGTATATTCAGCCACCAATGTCACATATCCATCAAGGAGCCCGGCATTTGCTGGGGATAAGTGTTCAGCTCACCATGCAAATAGGCTCACAAATCCATTTGGCCCCAAACATTCTCTGAGCCTTCCTCTGTGCCAGGCATGTGGCTGAGGAAACACCACAGAATGTCACTGCCAGTTTCTCCTCTGGGCTAGTAAGGGACCACTGGCTGAAAAGGCAATACAGAGGACTACAGGCACTCGCAGCTGCCTGGATGACTTGCATAAAGCCCTTAGCCAGGATCAGTTTCCTATCTATTAAGTATAGACAACACGCATCCCACATGCCTCATGTGACTGAGGAAATAAAAGGATGTGAAAACAATGAAGAGTATATAGAGCCTTGCAGAACAAATGCTATGATTACCACCAACACTGTGACCCTCTTGGGCCAAGACACTAGAAGCTGAAAATACTCAACCACCAATAAAGTCAAAGTCAGCCTTAACAGAGATTAGCAGAGCCTTGTTCTTGGGAGCAGAGGTCTTCTGTCCTCTGCCTTTACTGCCATCTCAAAGCTTGGTCAGTCAACTAAATTTTAGCAAACCAGATGCCAGGGAACATACTAGCACTAGAGATAAGGATGAATAAGATCCAGCCCCAGACTTCACCAAGTCCAGTCCAACTGGACAGAATCACACAAACAACTGAACTATGGTGGGATATGTACAGAGTGCTCTAAATGGTGAAACAGATGACCACTACACGGAGTGCGGCGGCGGAGAGCTCTGTGACGGACTTGCAGAAGGTGTGATGCAAGGATTTCAACATGCATTGAGGGTGAAGAAGAGAATCCCCAACAGAAGACACAGTTTGAGCAGAGGCCAGGGCCCACTGGGGAAGAAATGTGGATAAATCACGAAGGAAAAGCTAGAGCTGACCCCCAACATCTGGCTAGAGCTACAGGAAGGGAGTGTTACCGTCCCTTTATGTCAATACCCCTCCCTATTCCTACACACACACACACACACACACACACACACACACACACACACACACACACACACACACACACACACACACACACACACACACACACACACACACACACACACACACACACACACACACACACACACACACACACACACACACACACACACACACACACACACACACACACACACACACACACACACACACACACACAGCCCAGGAAATCCTCTTTAAACTCTTGAAAAAAAAGCTGAGCTTCCTGGGGGTGCTTGTCAGGCAGATGGCAGTCCTAGAGAAGCTGGGAGGAGTCTATATTGGGATGTACTGTGTGACAGTTGTTTCCTAAGCACCTTTTGCAGCCTCCTGTTCACTGAAAATAATTCTTTTGCTTCCTGCACATCCCCAAAAATTTCAAGTATGCCCGGCATCATCTCTATTCTAAGTCTATGTAGATAAAGAACAGTTGAAGAGCCCCATCACTAGAACTTCTTCGGGATGTAAGAATTTTCTCTCTTTCTCATCTGATAGAGAATAAGGCACCCTGGGCTGGGAATCTTGTTCTGGTCTTTACCACTAGTCCTGTTAATCATAAAAACAGTTTACACATACAGAGTGTCTATTAATCCGTTTTGGTGAGCAGGTGTTATTATGCCCATTTTATAAATGTGGAAACAGACCAAAGATGTGAAAGAACTTGCACAAGACCATTCAAATAGTAAGAGACAGGGTCAGGAATCAAACTCGTCTGTTGGATCTAAAGCTTTCTTGCTGTGTCACACTGTCTCCAGGCTATGCTTACTCAAAAGTCACACTCACAATTCAAAATAGAACCTGCTGTGTGATAAGGCCAACTTCTCTTAACCCTTCTTTGTAGTTCTGGATTCTTTTATCTGCCAAAAGATAGGACTGCAGCAAAGATCTCCAAGATTCCTTTCGGCAATAAAATTTAATCCACTTAGTATCTTAGAGTTTAAATGTGTGCTCAGTGGTGTCCTATATGATCACGTGGAGTTCATTATATAAACCCTGAAAGGTAGCAAGGCATTACCATCAGCCTTACTGTGCAGAGCAGCAGCAGGCACAGAGGGGTCATGTGGCGAGTTAAGTTTTACCAGGGAAGGAGATCAGATTACACACACTTTGCCTCTACACAAGGCACTGTTATTCAAAAGCACTGCAGCCTGAAAATTCTGAAGCCAGCAGACTTTCAGACCCCTCTGGAAGAGACGATGGTCTCTGGATTCAAATAAAACACTTGGGGAGGCAGAAATATGCATTTGAAATCTGATTGAGAAGCTGGGCTCTTCAACTATACTGCTAGCACCCAAAACAAGTAACTCTGAGAGGTGAACAGTATGTCCTCCTCGAATCACCCTGCCTCTGGGCCTGTTCACCCCAAAACTCTCATAAGTCTATTCCCAACTTTCTATAAATTAGACACTACTCTACAAATAATAAAGAGAGTTGTCTGGGTGCTCTGACCCACCCCACCATCACATGAGCTCAGGAAGTTAGAAAGACCAGATGTCAGAGGCCCCTGGGTTTCCTTCCAGCTGTCCCCACTACCTTTAAAGATTTCTCCACCTCTGCATTTGCCTCCTCAAGGTAGACAGGAACTTTCCTGGATACCTTGCATCATTCTAATTTCTCTGTTTTTAATCTCTGAGCATACTCATGCATATGACTATCATTTTTTTTAGGAAAAAACCCCAAAACTTTTAATTTCTCAGTTTCTGAAAGACAACTTTCTAAACCATGAGTCTGTTATAATGAAATCAAACATCACGTTTAGATTCCCTAAAAACATTACCCCAGCACGATGCCTTCTTTTTGTTCCCATATGCCCATCCTCCAAACACACACACATAGACTTTAGACTGTCATTTAGATATGAGTGTATAATTTAAATGTCTTTAACAGCATCTACTAAAAGGACATTTGCACATGATTCTTCACTTTATTTCAAAGCTACAATCCAAACTGGAGCTTTTATTAAATTTGGGGGCTAAATAGGTAAATACATGGATGGCAAATACTAACAATAAAATTCAGATAAGAATTTAAGAAACATTCAACTTGTCCATAACATTGGCACCTTGTTCAATTTTCAGTAAAAGTACTTTCTGTCCATCTCTCAAACCAGTGCCTGGTATATATTAGGTATGTACTAATAATCAGTCAAATGAATGTTAATATATCTTAATCTTAACACACAAATTAGAAACCTTTTGCTGTAATTTTGGTCATAATCAAAATCTATTTGACCTCAACACAAATGCCATTCGAATCAATAGCAAATAACAAGCAGCTGCTTGCATTCAAAATATATATACATGTCATTTGACCTGTTTTGAAATTGTCTTGTTTGGAAGACATGGTTAACAGCTGTCAGTTCAATTACAAACTGCTTGGTAGGAAGGCAGACAAAGAACCAGCAGAAATCAAAGTGCTATTTCATACGTTAAACTTGGAATTCCTTTCCAACAAACATCTTTTATTTCGTTAGGGAAAACTAATTTAGACATGCCCTTTGAACTTGGGAAAACACAAGGCTGTACTTTGGGAGAAAGAATCTAGTTTGAAGGCCAGGCAAAGCTAGAACAGTAGGGGAGTCATTGCTTTTGCCTATCTCCATTCTGTTAATTTTTCTTTGAGAGTGTGGAGCAAGGGAAAAGCCACCAGTCCAAAGACCTGGATTGTTTAGATGTATGATAATGAATCAGTTACTTCTTGCCTTTGTCACTTTTTCTTCTCCACAAAATAAAGAAGCAAAAATCAAATAAAAGGGTAAAATTGTATGACCTTTACGTGCAAACAGAATTTCCTGAAATGATAAAAATGTTCTAATTTGTGCTCTGCAGTACAGTAGACACTAGCCACATGTGGCCGGGCCACTGGGCCCCTGGAGTGTGCTAGTGGAACTTAGGAACTGATTTTTAAACTTATTTAATTTTAATTAATTTAAACTTAAATAGCTACACATGGCTAGTGGCTACAGTTTTGCAGAGTGAAGCTCTAAAAAGACCTCAGCATTTTACACAATACTTGGAATGGCAATCTTTGGAAGGTGTGCGGGAAAAGCATGGGTGTTCTAAACTTAGTTCTACCACTTACTAGTTGTATGACCTTGTGCAAATTACTTAACTTCCTTGAACTTCATTTTCCTTATTTGTACAAGAGAATATTATGACTTTTCTTGCAGAATTTTGGTGCATATTCAAGGTAATGAAGGTAAATAAACCAGACAGGTCCTCAATAATGGTAGTTATTTTTCCAGTTATGATGTCCTTTAGTGATAAAAGTTTCATGTCTTCTGACTTCATCCAACTGTTCTTTCCTGATCTAGGCCTCATACTTAATTATTACCCCATAGATTAACAGCCGTGGTTAATATGGTTACTGATGCAGCCACAGATGCAGCCCTTGTCTTTTAAGAAAGCAATTTGCTCAGGAATTGGTCCAGGTCCTCAGCTGTAGGCAAGCCTTCTGTAACCCAAGTCCTCTGTGCCTCCGGAACTGCTGATTTCCGCTTACCCTGTGTCCCCTCTACCTTAAACCAGCATTCAGGAATTCACAAAACTCCTCCCTGTGACTGCCTATCAAGCTGAGACTGTTCAATGCAACTAAAACATCTGTTGGTGGTTTCTGGTACTTTCCTTTAACTCTCCCCTTGACTTCCCCTAATAAATATTTTATGGCTTCTTTTTTTAATTTAGAAATGCTTACGACTGTCTTTTTTTTTTTGGTAATTGCTCAGTGATTTAGAATACTCAGAAATAGAAATGTCGCAAGCTACATTTATGGCTAACCCAGCATTAGTTTAGTTACCAAAATAAAACAAGGCAAAGGAGACTGTCGGTGTTCCAGTAAAATAATAAGTGTTGCAATCTTAAATTAATATAATGTGTTAAAAGCTTGTTCCAAATGTTCTACAGGTCCTTCCTTTGGTATGTGGAACCTTTCCTCAGTTCCAATGACCAAGTTTATCAGTGAACACAAATGAATGACTAAGGGAAGCAGAATAAGTTTTCTATTAATAATTGTTGGAATGTTAAGCTGCTTATTTCCCCACAATTCCAGACTCAGAGAGGAAGAGACGAGAGGGAAGAATTGAAATACAGGCTGGCATTTTGGTAGGATTTCAATCTGGATTTGAGTAAGCCATTAGACAAAAAAAGGTTTACAGCTTGGAATTCATGTTAATTTCTGAGGCCTCTCTCAACAAGGACATTCTTGAAGGATTGTTTCCTGAAGGATGGTTTAACATCTAATAGGGCAAATAATTTTGACTCTGGACTCCTAAATGTGGTGACGGTCTTATCTAATTTTTTAAAACCTGGATATGTAAATTATAACTCAATAAAGAAGGAGAAATAATTAACCTGAATCCAGACAAACCTGTGAATATGACAATATGGTTAGCTAATTAGTCATGTCTTCTTACAGCTCCCCAAATTTCAAGATTTAACCTGAATCTAGAACCAATGTGGATCATTCGCTCAATTCTTCCACTAAGTCTTAAATGTAAATGCACTTAACAGTATTCAAGATTCTGAACCTTTCTTGGTAACAGTTAAACTCAAAATAGGTCAATTCCAGAAAGGCATTCATTTCAAGGGGACTTTTGTCTGTGGTTATTTTGAAAACCACTGCCTTTAAAGCTGACATTATGAAGCTTAAAAATAGGCCCTCCTACTAAGGATCCTAAACTAAAATATCCTTTCCTCCCATTTCCTTATTCCCTTTCCCCCTCAAACACCTAGAAGAGTGGTATCTTCTCCAGAGTTTCAGATTGTTACTTGAAAAGAGGTTTTTTTAAAAAAAAATTAGGAGATTAGGTAAAGTTACCAAAATTCAAGGTTGGGTAAACCTGGAAAATTTTCAAAGCAATAAAGTGTCTCAAATGAAAACATACAACATATACACCATAAGAAAATAAGATGGGATAAGAGTTCAACCACTTCTTTCCATGCCAGTTGTGTGAACTCCCAGCAAGTTTTTTCACTTCTCTGGGACTGGTTTCCTCCTCAAATGAAGGTACTAGGCTAAAGGATCTGTAAGGTCCCAATCAGTCCTAAGAGACTCTACCTCTTTAAAGCTGGGCAGCTGCTTCCTAATTTCATGGCCCCTTGGAAAGAGCATAAAAGTCCCTGGCCAGAAGGTGCTTGGGAAGCCTTGTTATACATAGTTATATATAATAGTGTTCCCTTGGGACACAACAACTGCTACTGAGAGCAATAAAAGATGAGATGGCTATAAAATATAGTAAGTGTTGAGAGGGAAAAAAATATGTTTGGCAGTTGACAGTAGTATTCAAACAAAACGCTACTAGATATAATAAGTAAATTTAATAAAGTTATAGGATATAAGCAATTCATACAAATCAAACCATAAGCAAGATGGGAAATACAAATTTAAAAATGTTAAATGTTCAATCACAACAGCATCAAAATGTTAAGTATTTGAAATATTAACTCAGGACACAAGAGATTTACTCAGCGGAAATTATAATACTATTAACCGTAGATTAAGAAGGAAACCAATTGAAAGATATACCATGAAAAAATTTTAAGTTTTCTTTAAACTTATCAAATTAAAATTTTAGAAATAGAACAAAATACCATGAAGGCTAAATAAAGGTAAACCTGAAAATACAACAGATGAATAAATAAATCATATTCAATAAACTCCATAAAATACTAGAACTCACTGTGGAGAAAAATTAACTTAGACCCATAATTCACATCAAACACATTAATTCCAGATGGGACAAAGAGTTAACCACATAAGGCAGAGAAAAGGCTAGAAGAAAATGAAGCTATATTCTCCTGCAACTTGTGAAGAGATGGCAGATGTCTATTATAAATACTAAAGTAAACTATCCCATACAAAAGACATACTTTTAAAGATAAAAACAATACATATATTCTTTCTTAATAAAATATAAAAGGAATACATCACAATGGGACAATGTAGTACACATGTAATCTATAAAACTTTAAAATACAAAGCATACTGACCCATTGCTTCAATAAGCCAGAGACAAGTGTAGGGGTTAATAAAAGATCAACAAAAAATTAAATGAAATACAAAGTACATAAAAACTATTCAGACATTATCTTAAAAAATGATCAGAAAGAAAAGTTCTGCATGTGACCCTTCAAAATGGCCAGCTAGCACCAAAAAACCATCCCACCTACCTCTCTATCTTCATCTCCTGCGACCTATACTAATGCACCTGGCACACTAAACTGCTTGCCGTCTCCTCTACGCATCCTAAGCTTTCCCACTTGCATGAAGTGGCTCATCTTGAGCTCTCTTTCTGCTCCCCCACCCCATTCGCATGGAAATCCTAGCCATCCTTCAGGACCCAGCTCAAATGTCATCTCCATGAAGGCTCTCCTAATCTTCCTCACTGGATGTACATCTTCCTCCTCTCAATGAGCTCCGACAGTATTTTCTTTGTACTTCTTCTTTTAGGGCACTTTTCTTACTCTACAGCCATCTGTTTGCTTCTTTTGCCTCTGGCAACCTCTTTCTCCTGAGATTTAAAAATCCTCGGAGGCAAAGACAGCCTTACTCATCTACCTATAGCTTCAGCAAAGTGAATTCCATTCAGGAAGCAGTCAATAAATATTAAACTGAACTGATGAAATACAGAAAAATAATTCCATTTCAAATACACAGCTTGGCTAACCACGAAAGTAAAGAAGATTTACTTTTAAAGGAGCTCTTGTATTGCCTATTAAACTATCAAAAACTCACTAAACTTTAAAAAAAAACTTCCTGAAAATTGAGGAAATAGTTGAAATACATGTTGTAAATTAGTTTTGTCTTTTTTTGGAACATATTCTGTTCATGTGTAACAACAGCGGTAATAAGGTTCATTGCCTCTGATTCTGCGTATGAATTAATCTAAAAGCAGAACAAATTGGTTTAGAACATTTACAAGAATACCAATAAAAAATAAAAATCTAGAAGCTACCTAAATAATTAACAATGTCATTTGGGAAGCCAGATCTTAATCAAATTCTACTCTTCAGCCAAAAATAAACAACAAGCAAGAGGATTATGTCCCTGTGTAAAAACTGGGGAAAAAAAAGACTCATCAACTGATCACATCTAAATATGTATATAACAGAAAAACAAAAGTTGAACTGGAAAACTTAGTGTCAGCTAGTTCTTTCTTTAAAAGGTCTTTATACATACAAATATTTTTGAAAGTTGTACATAAGCAAGCAAATATTCAAAAAAGAGGTGAGAAGAAAAGAGGTCACCCTTTCCTTGTCCACTTTTTTTTCAACCCCCACTGTAACCTCTTAATCTAACTCCCTTGCTGACATCAAAGCAGGATGCCCCTGGGAGCTACACCAAGAAATCCGCAGCAGGATCAGCATTTTTAGCAGTCAATCCTGCACCAAGATTCAGAGAATATCTTCTATCTTAAAACAAAACACCATTCATTCTGGGAGGTATTAACTTTGCAAACAGGTATGTGAGCCTCCAAACAGTTCTACTGGCTTTCATGCAAGAGAACCAAGACATGAGACGCAAAGTAAAACTATAATCAAATGTCAGTAAGAGACCAGGATGATTTTTCAAAATTGGCAGCTTCTGGAAGGGAACAGAAACAAAATTGGGACCCTAAACTTTCCTCTTAGGCTCACCTGATCTTCTTCCCAGCCTGTGGGTTCTCTGGATTTGTTTTCTCAAAATGTCAGAAAGATTCACCATTGCTTGACCTGTGCTTCCTGTAGATGTGCTGGAAATAACTACCAATCATAGAGAAAAGCTAGGAAGGAGTTTTTTTGTTGGTTTGTTTGTTTGAACATTATTTTGGCTTTGTCCACTCTACCAAAAATTGTTTACTTGGTATTAACAGCGTTATAACACCCAGGGGTTCAAAAAGGTATGGTCTCTAATAATCAAGTTAAGAAAATAAAGACATAAAAGGAACACTTAGTGAATAAGAAAGCGTTATGATTAAAAAATGATATTGCATTTAAATGTGATGTTTATTATACTATATAGGCCAGAAGTTCAAAAAGGGAGAGAAAAATGTGAGTTAACATTAAAAAAGGGCATAAGACTTAGGATAAATTTTGTTTTTTTGGTTACTTCTAAAAATGTATTATGAATTCTTCCAAATGTACAGAAAAATAAAAAGACTAAAACAGTGACACGCATAGGCTAACCAACTAAAACATCTGTCCCATTTGCTTTATCTATTATGTGTGTATGTGTATTTTTTTCCTGAACTATTTCGAATAAGTTTCATGTATTATCTATGAATCACGACACTCTCCTACATAATCATACTACTATTATTACATCTAAAAACAATAACTCTCTATTCAAATTTCCCTAATTGTCTCAAGAATGAATTTTATCACTATTTCATTTTTTGATTCAGTACCAAATCAAGGTTCATGCATTCCATTTAGTCGGCATGTTCCTTAGTCTCTTCTTCTAGAACAGCACCATTTACCCACCCTGCCCCCCTTTTCCATGCAACATTGGCTTTTTAAAGAGACTGGTTCAGTTGTCTTAGAGAATGTTCTACATCCTGGATTTCTCTGATTGTTTCCTCCTGGTGTCATTTAACTTGTTCCCTGTCCCTGTATTTGCTGTAAATAGGAAATTAGGTCTCAAGCCTTGATTAGACGCAGGCTTCAGTTAGATTTTAAAGGATGGGTCACACATATATGGTCCAAATCAACATGATTTATCAACATTTACAATTTGGAATTAAGATCAAAGGAAACAGCTTTCTGAGAAAGAAATTACAGGTGTTTTCTTTAACATTTCCGATTTGCATTTCAGTAACCATAAAGTGCTTTCACACATTATTTCCGGTAATGTTCACCTGCTCTCCTTACCTCACAGGTTTGTTATATTATCATCCTTACTTTACTAATGAAGAAAACCATGGCTCAGTGAAATTAAATGACATGCCCAGGATGAGCAATTAAAATGTGGTGTAACTAAGTCTCAAACCCAGATCCTAAAATAGCATGGAGTTAAGCATGGTGGCAAGCACAAAACAAAATCACAAAGGAAAGTAGAGGAGGGCATTCCAGACAAAGGAAACCATGTGAGCAAGACTAGACGGAGATAAGAAGCAGTATGCTGGGGCAAAGGAGAGGAGAGTAAAGGAATGAGTCAGTCTGGATCACAGCATGTGAACTGGGAAAGAGAAAAACCAAACTAGATGGGTAAGGCAGGGCCAACGGCTGCTCTACTGAAGTATCCTCTCCCTTTCTTTCAAAGATGCATAAATAGGAAAAAGTAGAATTTTGTAAGTGTTTATGTTCAAATAAGAGTCCCACACATCTCCTTGCCATGAGCTAAGTCATCTTTATGAATCTTTTGCCATTTCTGTATCTGCTGCAACAATAGCAGAGACCTTCCCAAGGACACGGCCTTCAGCTGGCCTTACTTTTCACTGGAAGCTGTTCTCCAAAGTCTGTATCAGTGTTACTGCAGCAACAAAGCAGAAGCATCCAAGTTCAAAACTACAAAAATCAGTTACAACCACTTCAAAAGCTCCTAGTTATCATGGTGCACATCCCTGAAAAGGCCATAAGAGACCCCCAAAAAGCACATCACCCTGTCTCAATCTTTTTGTTCCCTTCCTTAAGGGCCTTCACACTCTAACAAATATGTGTCCCTTACAAACCTGCCAGAACTGCTGATGCTCTAAATTATGCTCTGAATGCAAACACTAAGTCTGAGTGTTTCAGGGTTACCTTGAAACAATTTAAAACCCAAAATCTATGGATGCCGCCAAAGCCACCCTTCCTTTTATTCAGCACCTTACGACCTTCAAAGCACTTATTTAATCTTCATAATACTCCTTCAAAAGAAGAACAATTCAATCATTTAATCAACAGGTATCTACTGAGTACCTACTACCAGGGGCCAGATACCGTTCTAAGCCCTGAGCAAGTAACAAAGCCAAGACCCCACCTTCATGAAGCTTACATTTTGGTGAGTGAGAGGGGTACATAAATACTTGTACACAATGCAGTGTCAGTTACTGGTAAGTGCTATGAAGAAAAACAGAGCAAAACGAAGGAGTAGAGAATGACAGCGAGTGCTATATTAAATAGTGATCAGGATGTCCTCCGTGTGGAGACATTTGAGCAGAGGTCTGAATGAACTGAGGAAGGAAGTTACATGAGGAGGTTATGTGGGTATCTGGGAGAATAACATTCCAGGCAGAGGACTCTGACAGGAATGGGCCCATCCTACTTCAGAACAGCACAGAGAACAGTATGGCTAAAGTGCATGAGTAAAGGGGACAGTGGAAGAAAACAGAGGACCTGATAAGGTAGGGTCTTTTAAGCCATTAAGGTAAAAATTTTGTAAACCATTATTTCCACTTTATAGACTAGGAAACTAAAAGTCAGAAAGTACATAGGACTTGCATAAGGTCAAAGAAACAGTGAGGTCTTGGTAAGTACCATGCTGTTACTGCAATTTCTACTCAGGATTCATGCTTATCCTCACAGAGGTTAGAAGTGTTCTTTAAAAAACAAAGAAAGGGATTAAGTATTGTCTCATCTTGGAAGGAAAGGCAAAGTACCATACGACCCAGTAATCCCAAATTTGAGACATTTCACAGGGAACTCTCACAAGGGTCCAAAAGGAGCTATGTACAAAGATGGTCATGGCTGCACTGTTTGAGGCAGCAAGGGGCTGGAAACAACAAAGTGGTCTAATTCTAGGGGAATAATAAGGAAAATGTGGTACATACACATGATTAACTGCTCTGCAACAGAGAAATAATTAACTAGATACACATGTAGCATCATAAACAGAGCTCAGAAACATGCTATTTGTTTTTTTAAAAAAAAAAGGATAAGAAACTGAAATAAAAGTTTGGGGTGGGCACTGCTGCTGTTCAAATATTCTGGTTCTCTTCCAAGAAGACCCCCACCCCTTGTGAAGATCAGTGTGGCCACGTGATATACTTTGGCAAATGAAATGAGAGCAAAAGTGATGCATGTTACTTGTGGGCAGAAACTTTAAGAACCAAAATGTGGTTCACAAGATTCCCTTCTCACATAATCAATCACATTTCAGAGATGGTGCGTACATCAGCCTGACCCCCAATGGAATCCAATCGACAGTTCCTCAACGACCTGCAAGTGTGTTAAAACTAATAAGATTTTGTGGTTGTTACCTCAACATAACCTAGTCTATCCTGACGAATGTATATTTATAGTACAATAGCATTTTTAATAAAACCTGAATATACTTAAGGAGTACATACGACATGATGATGCATACACAGTGGAATAATTACTACAGTCAAACTAATTAACATATCCATCTTCTCCCATAGTTACCTTTTTTTTTAGAGGGGTATCTCTCTGCATCTATTTAGCTCTTGTTGGGTACCTGGTACCATACTAGACTCATTTAATCTTTACAACAATCCTGGGAAGTGGTTAATAACTCCATCTGACAGTTAACCAAACAGGCTCAGAGAGGTTGACTAAGTTGCCTAAGGTCACAGCTAAGCAGGTGGCAGAGCTGGTATTTAAATCTAGTTCTGTGTAATGCCTAGTCCGTGGTCTTTCTTGTCTTCAGTCTCTTTTCCAATCCCATGGCTTTTTCAGGCTGTACCAGAGACAGGAATAAGGTGGGTAAGCCTCTTATGTCTTTATTATTTAAACTATGTAGAACTGAGGGAAATGATTTAATTTTCATTTCCTGGATTTGGGGGGTGGGGGGGACACTGACATGAGTCTAACTTGTACTGAATTTTCTTAAAAGTTTCAGCCTCTGCCCTGATTCTTACAGCTGGTAAGTTTACACAGGAAGCAGCTGGGGCGTGAAGGGTCACCAGCCAATAAATGGTGGAGACGGCTAGAAGTGGGATTCCAACCTGCATAGCCAAACTCCACGACCCCTCTCTTACTTCCGTGCTGTAGACCCTGGGCCTTGAGTTACCTTTTTGTGTGCGTGTGTAGTAAGAGAACTTAAAATCTACTGTCTTAGCAAATTTCCAGTATTCAATCTAGTGTTATTAACTACAGTCATCATGCTATCCATCAGATTTCTAGACTTATTCATTCCACATACCTGCAACTCTGTATCCTTGGACCAATACCTCTCCACTTCCCCCACCTCCCCACCTCTGATAACCACCTTTCTACTCTCTGCATCTGTGTAGTGCACTTTTTTAGATTCAACATGTAAGTGATACCATACAGTATTTTTCTTTCTATGTCTGGCTTATTTCACTTAGCATAATGTCCTCCAGGTTCATCCGTGTTGTAGCAAATGGCAGGACCTCTTTTTTTTAAGGCTGAACAACAGCACAATAGCATACAGCATTCTAAGCACAAAAACACTCAAAACAATACTACCTACCTCCCAAAGGTACACATATATCCAACAAATGGGTGGAATTATAAAACCATATATTAAATAACTTAAGAGTGGATGAGTGGTGTCTGTGAAAGAAGAGAAAATGGGGATGAGGGAACAGAATAAGAGAGAAAATAAAAGAAAAAGTGAAAAGATATAAAAAGGTTTGTTAAACACATTATACAAATATTAGAAATTTCATTCATTCACTGATTCACTCAACAAACATTTGTGCACTTATTATGTGCCAGGTACTACTTACAGAGCAGTGAATCAAAAAAAAGGCAGCCCTATGCTGAGTTTATGGTGTACGGAAGAGAGAGATATTTAAAATACCCTAGTAAAAAATTACAGACAGTAAATGAGTGTAATTAAAAAATGAGGTAGCATGAAAAAGAGGGACCTACTTTAGATTAGGTAGTCTGTGAACATCTCTGAGAAAACAACATTAAAGCAGAAAGGTGAAGATTGCTTCCTTCCTAGCTTGGGAAGAGGAAGGGATGATTCAGTCCAGGCAGAAGGAACAGCATGTGCAAGAGCCTGGTGGGAGTCTGACCTATCCCACTGAGGAAGTGAAAGAAGACCAATGTGGCAGAAGAAAGGAGCAGCAGGAAACAAGATCAAAGGGGGGAAGGGAGCGCAGTAGGCAGATCACTTAGTCCCACAGCCCAATTTTGGATTTCATTCTAACTGCAATGGAACCATGAAAACATTTTAAACAGGGGGATTTGATATTATTTCCAATTTATTTCATTCTAACACTTAGCACCCTTTCAATATGATCATACGCTCTTTGCAAAACCTGCAAAAGTAGTAGTTTTGCATTCATTTTCTTCAAGAACCTCCCAGACCTTGTATAAACTTCAGGTCCCATATAACCCAGCTCCGTCTGATCAGGGTAAACGTTAGAGGTAAATCCCAAGATGTCAGGGAGCCACAAAGGAGAAGCAACCTTGACAATTTAGTACCAAAAGTTCTTTACTATCAATGGGTTTTTTTTCCTTTTGTTTACATTCTATGATAGTGTTCAGAATTGTGCCCTGGTCTAACCACAGAAATCATAAGAACAGTAGCTTTGCTTGAGAAACACTCTCGAAGGTGAAAGATGAAGATGTGTACAGCTTTCCCCCTGTTAGTGCCAGAAAATGTAGTGGAACAGTCCCTGTTTGTCTCAAGCAGCCTACACAAAGATGCCTCTTATTGTAATACAGCAATGAGTCATGGAGGTAGATGCAGATGGCACAGAAAACTAAGCAAAGGAGAGTCATTTACCCAAAAGCAAAGGCACCTTTACAGACATATCCGCCACCAGGAATTAAAATTACTTTCCAGTTTCCTTCAGCCTTCTCAACGTCTACCCAATAACAAAGGCACCAACAGCTAACATTTATGGAAGATATACTACATATCCAATCTTTTAATCTTCAATTATTTAATCTTCACAACTACCCTAAATCAGTTCTATCATTAGTCCCATTTTCACAGATGAAAAAACTAAACCTAAGCCTTAGAGAGACTAAAAGATTTGTCCCAAGTCACAAAACCACAACAGAGCCAAGCTTCAAACTTAGCCTGACTCAAGTCCCACCTCTTAACCACTATTTAGAATCTCCCAGTCGCACCCAAATTTTTCTGCCACCAACTCCACAGTAGTTTCTTCTTTTCCTCCCTGTATTGTTTTCTGTTAATGCAATTTATCCCCTTTGCAAGAATAGAGCTATAGTGTTACAACTAACAACAGAAGACAACAGGTACTTCCGCTTAGTACCTTCCTCTACATCAAATAGGAGCAGCATGATCCGCCACAAAATTCAGCCAGAATCCACTGTGGTCAAAACAAAAGGTCACAAATTTGTCCCCCAAACACTGACAGTTACTAAGGAATCCCCTGTCTCTGGGAGTTTTCAGTCTATTTTAAGAGGATAAAATTCTGTACACTAAAACTGAATATTTGCAAAGCAATTCACTGACCTGTACAAGTCAATATGCAAAACACACACTACAGTACTGAAGAGTGTTTGTTGGGAGCCAGTGTGAAGAACCTGGGCTGAGCTCGCACCACAGGTCCACCACTGGTCTTATGATCATTACAGGGATGGAGAGTCACCAAGCCAACAGGTCCCTGGGCTATTAAAATCTAGAGAAAGAAAGGAAGGGTAAAGAAATTACCAAAAGGCAAAAGATCCAGGCCTACTCTATTCATCAACTAGCTTCCTAAAGTCTCCAGTGTGCAGGTAAAAGAGAAAGAGCCAAATCTTTACTAGTTATTTCTTCAACTAGCAGGGTCTCTCTCTCTCACACACACAGTTGTTCTTGACCCTCACCCAAAACCCAAAAGAGTTGTGGGAGATCAGAAACTCCCATGAAACAATCTCATTATTTAATGTAATAAAGTGCTGGTTCATGAGTAACACTGGAAGTTGCAAAGATGGAGCACTTTGTGTGTAGTTTCCACTGCCATGGTGTTTATTTCTCAGGAGTTTGGACTCATGGCAAGTAAGGAAAGCCAAGAGAGTCATTAGTGAGGAGTGATTTGTTGAATGAATGAAGTCAGATAAAGAGGAAAGCCGCTCCCTGTCAGACCAGTTTCCAGGAAGGGCAAGGACCTGAAGTCCCCCAAAACGGAAGAGCCACGGGGATGTCTGTGTACACACGCCCCCGCTGGCCAGGCAGCGGGCCGGCATCAAGGCACTCCCCGCCCACAGGTGTCAGGCACTAAGGTGAGGATGCTGCTAGCTGGTCCCAGCTCCACTCCACATACCCTGAAAGAGACGCGATCTTAATTCTTTCCAAAACATATGTTCCCTTCTCCCCTTACAGGCCAGAATCCCAGAGGATCGCATTTAGCAAACAGCTGGGGAAGGGCGGTGGATGAACCAATTTTTTATTTTCTTAAGGCCAGAGAAGGCTGAAAGGGTCGAGAATGGGGGAAAAATGAGACTCGCTGGTCCACTTAACTGGTGTGAGTCAGGAGCACAATCAGTGCTTAGTCACCGATACCTCGGCGGCCGGGAGTTCCTCGCTCCTGCCAGTCCGAGACGTACGTGACGAACTCGAGCGCAGCCCGGCGCGCGGCGCACACACGACTCTGCTCCTGCACCCCCACAGGGGCCTCCCCAGCCCCGCCAGGCGCTCGCCTCCCACCCTATACTTACTCCGCCGAGCTGGTCCCGTTAACCGCGGAGCCGTCTGGGGCTGGATTCAGCTGGATGGGCGTCGGCTTCTTCTTGGGCATTTTGAACCGGGGAAAGGCGCTACCAACTCCGAGGGAAAGGCGGCCCCTCTTGCTTCCTCCCTATGCGCTGTCCCGCGCCCGCCGCGCGGGACCAATTCGGATCCAGGGGCCTGGGGACTGCTTTGGGGAGGGAGGGTCACGCACCGCAGGGTCTCGTCAGCGACGAGAGGCCGGTGGCGGTCTCACGGGACCCCCGCCCTACTCACCCAGGGTTCAGCTAGGCGCGCAGGGAACTGAAGGGCTACCCCGCCGGCGCAGTTCGGCAGCCGGGGATTCCCTCCGTCTCTCCCTCAGTCAACCCGTCCCTCAGGCTGGAGCGGCTCCGCGAAGCGCGCACCAGAGCCCTGCTCCAACCACAGCCCGAGAAAGTACTGCCGCTGCCGTCGCCGCGCTCCTCCTAGCCGCTCCGCGCAGCCGTCCCAGGGAGGGACTGGAGGGCGGGGGAGGGGCGAGGAAGGGGAAAGCCTCGCCCCCCCATCCGGGCTGCTGCCTTTTCGACACACCCACTCGGCTCCGCCCCATTGCCTCTCTGACAGCCAATAGGAGAGGACGGAAGATGACGCGGAAATACGTCATGGGGCGGTGCGCTGTCCTGGGGGCGGAGTCGAGCGCGGGCTCCACAGCGTCCACAGTGCCCTCTGCTGGCTGGAGGCACTGCCCAGGTGGACCCAGCAGGAAGGGGGAGGTTCGTGCATCCTGGTTCCCGCAGGTAGCGGTGAGGTGAGCTTGTACTGGCCGGCTGCCGGGTGCCAGGTGCCATGCTGCCTCGTCTTCTGTGGTGACTGGAGCCCTCTGAGCTGAGTTACATTGACAGAGATAAGATAACAAAATAAAATAAATAAGGAAAAGGACCCCTTCTCACGTCCAGAGGAGACGCAGAGTGGGGGAATAGAAAACTTGTTCAGAGTCCCGACTAACAAACTGGCAAATAGATATACAAATTTAGATAGATAGATAGATAGATAGATAGATAGATAGATAGATAGATAGATAGATAATACTATTGATCTACTCACAAGGGTACAGGGAAAAGAGTTCTTAGTGTTGATGAGATTGTAAATCAGGGCAACCTTTTTTGAGAGCAGATTGGTAATGGTTTTTAAAACCTTAAATAAAACACTTCTACTCAATAATTCTGGCTCTATAAAACTTGAAGAATTAAGATGTGAATAAAGAGCTTTAAATAAGAGGTACAACGCCTATTCAAAAATACACATTCAGTCTTCCTCATCTCCTTTGCCTTTCCTAAAATTTTCTGTTCTAGAGGCATTAGGTGTGCAGAACAAAGTAATCATCTGCACCTGGTGGTCCAGAGCAGGGTGACAGTCACATAGCAAGGAAGGAGGCTGTAAAAACCCAAAAAGGTGAAGAGGGCTTGCCCACCAACGAGGCAGCCCTACACTGGGTCTTGTGAGCCCCAGGGCCAAGTGGAGAGGACAAGGCACCCAAGATGCGGAGGCAGGACAACTTAGAGGGAGCCTAAATATACTTAAGGATAATAAAGCCAGATTTCTCACTGTGGGAAAAAGAAGTTTCAAATCTGGAAAGGAAAGAGAGGGAAAGGGAGAAAATCCTGTAGTGTTCTATCAGAATTGGAGGTATTGCTGTGAACTCATGGTTTTCATTACCTAAGAAAATATGTAAATTTGTGTAGATGTGATTCTCTATTCATATTAAACATGCAAACTTTTCATAGCAGAGTAAAATAGAAAACATTAAAAATTAATTGAAACTTTTTTTCAGGACAGTATATTGAGGAGCAAAGCAGGCTGTCTGAATTTTAGTGTACTGTTACATTAACTAGTGCGATTTTGAGCAATTATTTGAACTTTTAAAGACTTCATTTTTACCCTATGAAAAATATGAAATTCTTCCAATATTGAAATATTATGATTCTGTGAATGCTGTTGAGGGTCTGGCTTCTTTGAGCAGTATTCCTAAACCCTCGCTGTGGCCTGTGGAGTCCTGATCAAGAAATGCCCTAGTAGTTTATGTTTGTAAAATAGTCTAACGTAGGAGAGTTTTCCTCATTTCCAATTCAGACTGGCAATGATTCATTGGTCCTGTCACTCTTCCTGAGTGCCTAACATAGTGATGACCACACAGAAAAGAATAAGACTCAGATATAGGTGTATGAACAAGTGACTACAATATGATAAACATTGTACATATTAGTCTGGACCACGTGAAGTTGCCATTTTTTCAGGTAAAAAATGTTTGTATATTGACAATTTCATATGGCTCATATGAAATTACATACATAGCATTGTGAGATCGCAAATGTGAGGAACCAGAAATACAAGGTCAACCAATAATAAAAATGTATCATAAACTGAGAACTACATTTAACTCAATCTTTTATGATGAGATCCAAAATCAAATAAAAGAAAAACAAAAAAAAGAGCATGAATTTGAGAGAGAAGGACCTAGATTAATTCCACTTCTGCCCTGGGCTGATTACTTTCTTTTGGGCCTCGGTTAACTCATATATAAAATGATAATTATGCTACCTACTGTACCAGATTGTTGTGAGCATTAAATGACATTGTGAAAGAACAATGCCCAACATGCAAAAACCAAATAAAAGGATGCAGGTGGTAGTTTTTTTATCATTTAAATATAATCTGCTGGAAGAAATTAATAGAGGCTTTCTGGAAAACAACTTGGTTTTCAGTAATATTCACACACTTCGACTCAGTAGTAATCCTACTTCTACAAATCTCTTTTAAAGGAATTATGAAAGCTATGTAACATAATAACATTATTTAAATAGCTAAAATCTTGACCACCTAAATATTCAACAAAAGGAAATGATTGCATCATTCATGATACACCCATATGATGGAATATGGGGCAAGAAAAGGCTTTTCTCTCCAGAAATTCCAATCAGTAGGCAAATTTTTTAGCAATCATTCTTAAATGCTATCTATCTTCTTACCAAGAAAGAGAAAAATTGACTTGCTTAATGTCACCTTCTGTTTATGTTAACACTCAAAGGAAACCAAAAGTGGAATGAGCCAGCATTGGGCCACACTATTTTTGGTAAAATCTAATAGAAGGTATAGACATCTGGGAAATGTCTAGGACTTTCAATTACACAGACTATTCAATAAAGTGTACAGGGACAACTGACTGGCCATTTGGAAAAGAAACGGAGGTGCCTTGTACAAAGATGTAAGTGCACAAGTGACAAGCTGAGAAAAGATTGCAATATATATAACAAAAATCTAGTTTTCTTG
Source organism: Pteropus alecto (assembly GCF_000325575.1). Taxonomy (NCBI): domain Eukaryota; kingdom Metazoa; phylum Chordata; class Mammalia; order Chiroptera; family Pteropodidae; genus Pteropus; species Pteropus alecto. The sequence goes on from NW_006442109.1 coordinate 9,302,776, forward strand.
ACTATTAAAATAACTCTTCCAAATAAATAAAAGGACTATCTACCCAATAGAAAAATTAGCAAAGCACATGAATATAGGTAGTTCACAGAAAAAGTAATACAAATAGTTTTCAAATATATGGGAAAATGTTCGCCCTCATTTATTAGAGAAACACACATTAATATTAGATGTCTAGATATCGCCTTTCACTTATCAATATCAAAGGTGTGAGGGGAAGAAGCACTCTCATACACAATTGCTGAGAGTATAATTGCTGCTATCTCTTTAAATGGCATGTTGGCAATAACTTTTTTTAAGTCCCGTAACTGACCCAGCAATTTAATTATTAGGGTTTTTTTTCCTACAAATTTACTTAGACGTGTGTACAAAAAATTTTTTAAGGCATGTTCACTGCAGCAATATTTAAAATGTTTTTTAAAACTGGAAACAACTCAACTATTGAGAGGAGAATAAAGTATGACATGTAATTAAATAAATTATAACACATTTATACAAAGATATACGATACAGTTACTCAAAAGAATTAGATTTATCTATGCTGGTATAGAAAGATCTCCAAAATGTATAATGTTAAGGGGAAAAAAAATGTAGAACATTGTGTGGGATGGTCTTATTTGTTATAGAAAAATGGATATATTTACACATATTCTTATATATAATAGAAAAATTTGAAAAAGACACAAGAGAAACTGTTAACAGTTGCCACTGAGAAGGAACCCTGAGAAGTCTGGAGGTAGAATAAGGTTTCCTTTTCACTTTGTAGACTATGGCATTGAATGAATTTTATTATATATATAACTTATTCAATTAAAAACCATCTTAAAATTTTTTTTTAAACATTAACATGGGAATGTAAAATAGTGTAGACACTTGGAAAACAGTCTGGCAGTTAAATATAGAGTTAATATATGACCTGTCAATTCCACTCCTAACTACATACTCAAGAGAAATAAAAATGAACATCCATACAAAGTGTGTACACAAATGTTTATAGCAGCACTATTCATAAGAGTCAAAAAAGTAGAAAAAAACAAATGTCCATCAACTGATGAACAGATAAAAGGTGGCATGTCCGTACAATAGAATATTACTCATCCATAAAAAGGAATAAAGTACTGATCCATGCTATAGCATGGATTAACCTTGAAAACATTATACTAAGTGAAAGAAACCAGTCACAAAAGACCACATATTATATGATTCTATTTATATGAAATATTTGAAACAGGAAAATCAATAGAGACCAAAAGTAGATTAGTGGTTGCTTAGGGCTTGGCAGGGAAGGTGAACAATGTGAAGTACGATGATAACTAATGGGTACGGGGTTTCTTTATGATGTGATAAAAATGTCCAAAAATTGATGTGGTGATAGTTGCACACCTCTGTGCTTTATTAAAACTATAAATTGTATACTTTAAATGGGTGAACTGTATGGTTTGTGAATTGTCTCTCAATAAAGCTGTTATTAAAACAACAAAATGAACGAGGAAATTTGTGGGAAAAACAGAATAGTCAAGACAGCGTTAAAGAATGAAGCTGAGAGATTTACACTACTAGATATCGAGATCCATATAAAGATAGAGTATTGAGTATTTAAGACAATATTATGCTGGCACAAGGACAGACAGACTAATGGAAGAGAATAGAGAATCTGGAAGCAAACCCATATGTATTTGATCACCAAATTTATGACAAAGATGACAATACAGTTCAGTGGTGGAAATGATGGCCTTTTCAATAAATGGACCTGGGTTAATTAAATATCCATATGGAAAAAATGCCTTGACACCTGTAACTCATCATATGTAACAAAACAACTCTGGATGGATTATGGAACTAAATAAAACTTTTAGAAGAAAATATTGGAGAATATCTTGATGACATTAGGGTAGGCAAAGATTTCTTACACAATAAACACACACACACAAGAAAAAAACCCACAAATCATGAAGAAAATATATGATAAATTTCACTGTATTAAAGTTAATTACTCCTGACCTTCAAAAAGGGTAAAAAGAGAAGACATTTGCAATTCATATGTTGTAATAAGAACTCATATCCAAAATGTCTTAAGAATATCTGTATATTAATAAGAAAAAGACAGACAATTTAGTAGAAAAATAGGCAAAAGGCTTGAACAGGTCTTCATAAAAAAAGATATTCAAATTGTCAATAATTATACAAAGATGCTGAACTTCTTTAGTTATTAGGGAAATGCAAATTAAAACCACATTGTGACCTCGAGATAATTATGCTAAGTGAAATAAGCCAGACAGAAAAAGTTGAAAACCACATTTGAAAACCACACATTATATGTGTGATATAAACCTAAAAGCAACAGGACAAATAGAGACTCATGGACATGGACAATAGACTAGTGGTTACCAGAGGGTAGGGGGGAGGGCAGAGGAGGGAGGTAGATGGGCTAAAAGTGGTCAAATATGAAGTGACAGAAAGAAATCTATGAGAGAGGGACACACAATACAAACTAGACTTTTAAATTGTAAAAAAATAAATAAATAAAAATAAATAAAATAAATCCATATTGTGAGTACTTTATGCCACTAAATTTTACATTTTAAATGGTCAAAGTGGTGAATTTTTCTATATATGTATTTTACCACAATAAAAAAATACACACTATGATGGGAGTATAAATTTGTGCAACTACTTTGTAAAACTGGCAATATTTACTAAGGTTGAGCTTACATCTACCCTATGACTCAGCAATTCTACTGCTAGAAATCAATATATATCTTCACCAAAAAACATGTACAAGAATGTTCATAGCAACAGTATTTGTAATAGTTATTAGAGAAACAACGGAAATGTCCATCAACAGTAAATGGATAAATTGTGGTAAATTAGTATGATGTAATACTCTATAGCATTGTGAAAAATACACTATAACTACTTGCAATAATATGAATGAATCTTACAAACATCCTCGAGTAGAAGCTACACAAAAGAAAGTAATACTACCATATCTATATCTATATATAAAACAGGTACGTATTATTTATGATTTATGTACTTTTCTAGATGTGTATTTCCCTTCAATAAAACAATTACTAGAAAAAAGAAAAGGAAACTCGCCATAAAATTTTTTTTCTCAGAAAATAGGACAGAATGACCAAAATGTATTTTTATTCTTTCTGCTTTTCTTTTTAAAGTAAGAGAATAATATAGGCTTCTCTTACATTAAACATTTATGTCTTCTGAGCATTTTGTTTTTGTTTAAAATTTTGTGGGTCTTGAAAAAATTATATAACTAATACCAGCTTATTATGTGGGGGAAAAAAACTAGAAAAATATAAAAAATACCATACAAACCATTCTTGATACATTACTCAATGACAACTTCTGTTTACACTATGGAGTCCTGTATTTATCTTAGCCATACTTACACACAACTTGATAATATAGGATATTATCAATTTATGAATCCATATTTGCCTCTTACAAATTAAGATCTTTTATTCTCTTATTATGAAAAATTCAGTTGAGATATTCAAAATAAAAAATGTCTAGTTATTGCAAACACAAATTATTTCATATGAAGGAATTCCCTTATGATATTTTCTCATTTTAATACCATATTTTCTTACTCTCTAGTTATGAGAGACTCCTACTCTTTATTCAATGCTTTACTATTATTAATTCCCTTTGCCTATAATTCATTCTGTTCAGGGTGGGGCTGATTTTTTAAATGTTTAAATAAATAGCTAAAGAATACAATTCTTTGTCTAGATTTTTAAGCTCCTGTGAGTTTGGCAGCTGTTCTATTGAGTAATTGAGTGAAGGGTAATACTATCCTTCCCTCCCGCTTCGGAGGTGGTACATCCGCTTCCTCGTTTTGGATGTCAGACATTCTGAATGCAGTGAAGCCACCGGGTTATTTTGGGAGCCTCTTTTAATGATTACTTGGCCTTCATTTAAAGGAAAGATGCCTCAACAAGGTGAGAGATGATGCAATTTCAATTGTTCTCTAAGGATGTGGCTTCAACAAGACAGGATGTTAGATCCGGCACCTTTTTTTGGAGGGTAGCGAGGGTAGGGACCTGGCTTGGCATTTGAGAGAGGAGATGTGCACCCTCGGGAAGCACGTTGAAAGACGATATACTTGGACATAACAGCTTCCTAGATAGCAGCTGTGGAGAAGGAAGTCTTGACTTCCTTTAGAATCACAGTCCAGGATCCCAGATATTCTTATTCTCAAATCTGATCTGAGATTAAACAAATCTCTTTCCCAAGATCATTTGAATGCTTGTCATTATTGATCTTTTAAAGTTTTTTTTAGTGCTTTCTTCTATTCAGTGGAAAACTCCTGCATCATCCTTTTCCTGCCAAGTGCTTTGCAAAGATTACAAGCAGGAAATTTAAAATGAGAATAACCATTTGAGCTACAGTGGTCTGGGAGCTGTGCTAAGAGCGTATGGGGCCTACATGTGCAGAGCCATCTTAAATCTATCAATCTTTTTTATAATTTACACTCTTGGTCAGGGGCCAGGTCAGCTTATAAAGACCTGAGAATTTGCCTGGGTTTCATCTCTGACAATGAAGTGTACATGACACATAGTTCTGGGTTTATATATACTTTAAGATATTATAAACTATAATTAATAATACATTGATATATTTTATAGTTTTATATACTCCTAGAGGGCAAGGAATCTCTTCTCCATAATGTACCAGATTACTTTAATTGTACAGCTTCATAAATATAAATTTTGTTATTATAATGATAGCATTGTTGTGTCATTATAATTGCTACTGAACCATATGGTTATTTATCCTTGCTCCTATGTGTGCTTTCTCTGGATAGACCTTTATAACTAGGACCTGGAATAGCATCTGATATGGGGCTTCTGCCTATAGAGAATAACTAACAGTTCACTGTAGAATTTTAGAGCTGGACCAGAGAGGTCATGGTGTCCAATCACCCCATTTTCTAAATGGGAAAACTGAGCCTCGGAGGGATCAGTGGTAACCTTCTATGTCACACAGTTAGTTACAGGTAGTACAAGGACACATCTTCTGATTCCCAGGCCAATAATGGTTTAAAAAGTCTCAGTACCATGCCAAATAGTAGATAGGTAAAGTTTGTTTTGTTTGATAGTCGTCAACTAGATTTGTTTTGCTGTGACATTTTCAAATATCTTTAATTATAAAGACACTAAAGAGCTTGGTAATGCCAAAATGACAATAATATTATTTTTCTTTTATCTATCATCCCTTTCTCTAATTTTGATACTTACCTTCAATTTCAAGTGCTATCAAACCATATTTGGCATACGTTCAGCAGATTTGCATGAATCATAGTCCATACTTCTTTTGAGTTCTTTGAATTTGGGACCAGACTTAGAAACTGCCAAATTAGATGCCATTCAAATTTAGTTTATAAATGTTTGTTTTTTTCAAAAAGCAATTTCATATAATGTCCATAATGCATACAGTTCAAATTTAGGAATTTATTTTAGGGAAATGATCAGAGATGTACACGAAGATCTCACTGTGGTAAAAAGAAGTTTCAAATCTGGAAAGGAAGGAAAGGGAGAAAATCCTGTGGTGTTCTATTGGAATTGGATAGGAGGATAGAACACATTTTATTTAATGGTCTGCAGCTAAAGTTATAACTTTTATATATGTAAGAATTTCGGTTTGGGCTTCCATTTGTTCTCCTTCCCTGGGCTCTGCACCCACCAGGGTGGGCCTGCCTTTAAGTTCTGTCTCCCAAATATATAATCCTAACTGGCCCTCTTTTTTCCCACTGGCCTCCTAATGATACTCCATTCTCCATACAGCAGCTAGAGAATCTTAAAAAACAAACATTAGTGTACTGCTAAGGCCCACCAGTGGCTCCATCTCTAAAACCCTTTTCAGAACTATCCAGCAATGCCTTCTCCATACCTCACTTCATCCTACTTTCCTCCCTAGTCACCAAATTCTGGCCACCATGACCTTCTTTCCTCCTTCTGAACACCCATGCTTATCCTCACCTTTGGGCCTTTGGGCTTCCCGTTTACTCAGATTGGAGCAGTTTTCCCTTAGCCCTTTGCTTGGCTGCCTCCTTCAAGGAAATATCTGCCCAAATTCTCACTCTTTCTACATTGTCCCTATATTCATTCTCTGTCACATTGCCATTTTATTTTCTTCTTTTATTATTTTATTTATTTATTTACTTATTATTTTCTGGTTCCCTATTGGAAAAGAGGGACCCCATCTCTCTTGTTTCCCATTTCATTGGTGACTCTGAGAACCACATCTGCCATATAAACAATAAATATTTGCTCAATGAATAATTTTCTCACTTCTCTTTCTGACCAGATCCTGTAACAATATCTTGAGGCACATTAATTACATAATATGATCCAATGTATCTCTGTTTTATAGAAGATGCTAGTTGCCGGAAAAGGTTGGGTTACACTATAAATCAGTAGCAAATATTGGACGGGATCCAGGTCTAGCATCTCTCCAGCCCCATGCTCTTTCCACAGCAACATACCTGAGAGCTAACTGAAGCCAAAGACTCCATTCTCCTCATGCCTTTTCTTATATTCTTTGTAAAGATATCTATAGAACCGTACCATTTTAGAGAAGGAAAAGTCCTTAGTGAGTTTCTGAAAAACTCTATGATGTGCTGTAATATCCTCTTATAAAAAAGAAATATTCCACGGCTTTTACTCAAAAATTTTTGTCACAGATTTTTAGCCCTTATTGACAATAAAAAATAAATGTTTTTTTTCATAAAATTATTTTGTTTTATTTCAAGCTGTTAGCCAGTTTGCAATGGAAACATAAAAAGAAGCATTTTCACTTTGAAGGGTTAAGACTTCTGGAGAGAACAATTTATAAAATGAAATAATCAGCTAATTCACATGGCCCTTTTTATTCCTCCCCTTGCAATCATAGTACTTTTATTGTTTTGTTTTGCTTGCTTTTTAATACAAAAAAAAGGACAAAAAATGATTACTCATTCAATTCCTATAAAAGGTGCTATATATCCCAGTTCAGTGCTATATATCCTCAGTAACTGGAAACTCAATAAATACAATCAAATTAATTTAAATGCCATTGAGGGAATTTTCTTCTCTATTTTAAAAACATTTTTCATACTTAGAATTTTTTTACAACTTTCTGAGGTATAATCACATAAGATAGGTGGCACTGAAACTATAAAATTTGAACAGTTTTGACATATGTGAAGAAATCATCATTAAATCAAGACAATGAACACATTCATCACTAGTTTCCTCAGGCTCCTTTAGAATCCTTCCCTTATCTGCCCATTGCCCCCACTATAGTTTGCATTTTCTAGATTTTATATAAATGGAATTGTATGCTATGTACTCTTTAATAGGCTCCTTTTTAGTCAGGCTTTTTTCACTCAGCATAATTGCTGAGTTTAACTCATGTTGTCTATATCGACAGTCCATTGATTACTAAGTAGTATGCCATTTTATGAATCTACCACAATTTGTTTATTTACCTTTTGATGGATATTTGTGTCATTGCCAGTTTTTTGGCTCTTCCAAATAGAGCTGCTATGAACATCTGTGTATAAATCTTTATGGCTATGTTTTCGTTTCTCTTGGGTAGATAGATACCTAAGAGTAAAATGGCTTAGCCATACAGTAGGTGTATGTTTAACTTTTAAGAAACTTCCATACTATTTTACATTCCCACAAGTAGGGGGGGAAGAGTTCTAGTTGTTGCAAAACTTTGCCAGTATCAGGTATGATCAGAGTTTTTAAATTTTAGCTGTTCTGCTGGACGAGTAGGGGTATCTCATTGTGGTTTTAATTTGCATTACCCTACTAATAATATCGAGCATCTTTACGTACTTATTTGACATCCATATATCTTTTTTGGCGAAATGAAGGTTTAAATCTTTTGCTCATTTTGAATTGGATTGTTTGTCTTATTATTGAGTTGCAAAAGTTCTTTATATACTCTAGATACAAGTCTTTCGTCAAATATACGATTTGCAACTGTATACTCCCTGGTTGTGATTTGTCTTTTCATTGAAGAACAAGTTTTTAATTTTGAGGAAGTTTGATTTATTGATCTTTTTCTTTTGTAGTTCATGTGTTTTTGTTCTAGTTAAGGAACTTTTGCCAGTTGAATGCCATCAGGGAAATTTTCTTCCGTATTTTGAATAACATCTCTTAAACTTTGAATATTTAAAATATGCTCCTTGGTCATGAACATGCTTAAAGAATCTCTCCTCAGCTCCCTCACCTGGTGAGACCGCTCTTATAAAACATTTGAACATAAAACATTAAAAAATTAATGTTAATATTAACATTATTATTAAAATTAAATATTAATATTAAAATTGAGAGTCAAAATAACTTAATGTTTTTCTTTTTTCAAATTTTTCAAATTGCAAAATTCCTTACCATTGGGAACACAGAAGAAATAATTAGAAAATGTGAGACATGAAAGTTGGATAGTCCTGGTCTCAATCTGTCAGATGGCTGAGTGCTTGCTTCTTCTATTCTGCTCTACCTTGGGAATACAGTCATGTGCTGCTTAATAACAGGGATACTTCTGAGAAATGTGTCATTAGGCAATTTCCTTGCACAAACATCATAAAGTGCACTTACACAAACCTAGATGGTATTCGCTTACTACACACCTAGGCTATAATGTATAAACTATTGCTCGTAGGCTACAAACCTGTACAGTATGTTCCTGTACTGAGTACTGTAGGCAATTGTTATACAATGGTAAATACAGTACTTTTATATGACTGGCAGCGCAATTAGGTTCATTTATACCACATCATCACAAACACATGAGTAATGTCTTATGCTAAGACCTTTAAGTTCCCAAAAAGGTGTTCAAAGCTCTGGGCAGAGGAGTGTGTCTTGGGCCCACAGGCTCTAGGCTCCTCCCCAACTGAACCTGGGCACATTGGGGGAGGGACAGAAGGAGGAGAGAGGGAAGGAAGGAGGGAGGAATGGAAGTAAGGAGTGAGTCCATGAGAAAGTCAGGTAGGACATGAAAGGCCACCTCATAGTCAACCTTATAGCCACACTCCGGGGCCTGCTGGTTTTACATTAGACATCACAAAGTAATAGGAATTTTTCAGTTGTTATAATCTTATGGAATCACTACTGCGTATTTTGTTGAGCAAAACATTAGGCAGCACATGACTGTACTTATCACCTTTTATTTCCATTAAATTCTATTTGGATGGAGGTAAAGAACCTTTTACTACCTTAATGGCTCTCACTAGAGTCCTCCAAGGGAGAGAAGTGTTCTTGTTGGAAAGAATTTTAATAAGTGCTTGAAGTTTTTTCTGCTTTATTACCTATGGCAGTCTGCTTGTTGTCCCCAACATTTTCTCACCCCTTCCACAGAAACCATAGATTTTTTACTAGGCCATGACTACCAAGAATAAAACTTATATTCCCAGCATCCTTTGCAGATGTGTGTGGCATGGGGTTATATTCTGGATGTAACCAGAATTGTTGTATGCAACTTCTGGGAAATGTTCTTAAAATGTAGGGGCATGCCCTTCTCTCTTCCT
>NW_006442109.1:9312325-9336265 GCF_000325575.1 Pteropus alecto
AGTTAGAACTAGAAACTATCTTGGACAATGAGATGATCTTGAGATGGTAAAGCAAGAAGACAGGAGACTGGATTTCTAATATCATGGAGCATAAATATCAACTGTAGCCTTACTACTTCCAGAGTTTTTGTACATGAGAAACAAACTTTCTATCTTATTATTATTTTTATTTAGTTTATTATTTTTTCCTGTTATTTGTAGCTAAACCATATCCAAATTCATAATCTCTGGCCTGGCTACTTCTATTACTAATGCTGATGTAGATCTGACTGAGTGATACAATTCCAGCTGTCATCTGCAAGGTAGGGGCAAAAAGACATCATAACCTTGAGATGGAGTCCTCAAGTACACGGCAGACCACTACCACTAGCCAGCCCAGCACTTACCTAAGTGATAAGTTCAAATAACACCAGCCAATCAATATGACTCAAAGACTTTGTTTTAATCTTTTGGTTTTAAAAGATTTACCCCATTTCTCCTTTTTCAAACTTCATATCTGGACCGTGTTTCTCGCTTGCTGAAATAACTTTTGCACTCTGTACTCAATCTTTGGTTTTTAATAGTTTTTTTTTTTTTTAACACTTCACTTTTAAAAACATTAAATTGTTTTAAAAGTTTTAATGACATAGTCTATGGGAAAGCTATCTTTATATCTCTGGTGCAATTGCTAAGGAAAATATATTTCTAGATTCCTCATTTATGAAAAAAAGAGACAATTATTGGTCTTTGATAATAATATGTCAATGCCTTACAACTGTGGTCATTATATTCACATGGGCCCGCAATTACTTATCGAATTCTTTTTCTAAAAGGGTCAAACATTCTAAAAATTATATGGATGATAATAGGTAACATTTGTTACGTACTATCATTTAATCCTCATAACCCTATAAAGTAGGTATTATTATTAATAATGAGGAAATTGAAACAGTCAAAAGTCACTAAGTAGTAAATGATGGAACTGAGATTCAAACCCAAAGCTTCTGCTCTAGGCAAATTTTTTTTTGGTGGGAGAGAGGGTAGTATATAACTTTAATTTCTCAAAGTGCTTTTTTATTTACTTTATTAGACATAGAGACTAGAAACTATTTGGATTAGAAGAATGCCTCTTGCTTCAGTTATTCAGATTCTAGAGGTTGACATATTTCCAGTTCAAATTCATGTTAATTCAGTTGTTTAACATTGTTATTTTGCATAGAAATAAAACCATAAAATTAAGGAAAATGTGGTATATACATATATTTGCACACATAATTTTAGATAGCTAAACTTACATATTTTATTTTCACACATTCGATTTATTCTAATTTTACTATTTCGAGCTACAAAAAAAATGGAATGTTGCAGGGACTACTCATCTTGGTTTAACAAATCTTGATACTGTATTTGCTGCAGATAACTTTGTTTTTTGAATAGTTAATGCATTTATATGTTCAAAAAATTAAAGTTTCTATCCCCACAGATGAGTTACATATTTCCCCCCCAGTTTTGTGCATGTGGCTACACTCCTAACTCTTTACCTTATCTTTTCACAGTTCATTATTCAGTAAACAATAAAACTCTCATGTTCAAAGAATTGTTAACTCCGAATTGGTAGTTCTTCGTCAAATTTTCTGTCTCTATCCTTTATACTCCACCCACAATCCCGTTTTCTAAAACACTGAGACATTTCCAAAGTCTAAAGTACCTAGAGCTCAACAAAGGTGAACATCATACAAATATGTGGGCTTCAAAGAATTTAGAAGGAAGGAAGCAGTGGGGACAGGGTCGGTGGGACCGGCGGGACGCCGGAAAAGCAGTCAGTAGTGAGTGGTATGACCTGAGGAAGGCGGGTCTGGCAGTACTGCTCTCGCAGCGCGCAGATTTGGCGCCAAACACGGAGGGCTCTTCTCGCGGCGTTAGCTCTAGAGTCTCGCGAGAAGCACGGCTTGCGCGTTGCGCCAATCCTGATTCTGTGGCCACTGCAGTCTGCGTGAAGTGAGAGCGGTCTGGCGGGAGAGTGAAATTCCTGGGGAGAGACAACCAGGGCAGTCAGGCTGGGCAGCCGGGGTGCTGAGGAGTCGCAGGTAGGGAGTGAGGAGGCTGGAGGACGGGACTGAGGCGGACGTGGGCTGAGCGGAACAGGAGAAGAGGCCTGACTACCTACGACCTTGCGGGGAGAGGAGGCAGGTGGGGAAGGGGGCGGGCTCTTTTACTTGTTTATGGTTCAGGTCGGCCTCTATCACTAAACCGAGCCTTTAAGCGGGAGGGAATGTGTATCAGATACATTGTTACGTGGCCAGGTTCCGTCTAGGGGCCTCTAAACATTCAATGAATGAAGTCGAAGTGAGAGAATAGACAGGAGACCGAGGATGAGAAGGTTGGAGAATGGATGGGACGGGGAATTTAGTGATTTTAGGGATGGTTAGCAAAGAGGTACACATAGTCCATCTGGTAGGACTTCCCTTGCGAAAGGGGCCTCTCTTTTGATAAGTTGGAAAACGTACATTGGACACCTAAGGGTCTGGGAACGAACAGTAGTTCCATTGTTACCTTCACTTCTCTGGGAGCTTGACGGCTAGAGGAAGAAGTCAAGAGAATTTCATCCATGTCTGAAAAGAGACAGTATGCAACCATTGTCAGGAAGTGAAAGATAGAGATACCTTATTCACTACCAATTTACTGACAAGCCCCATCCCATGCTTAGTACCTTATGCTGCATCTTGCCACACTTATATATAGTTTGTGCGTTGTCATCAAACTCAGAGCTCCCTGTTGGCCTCAAAGGTGTGAACCCCATTTCTTCCCAGAGGCCTTAACTAGAATGGGGCTAACTATATTTATTGTCCATAGGAAACTGCTTGAGAGTATATGATTTCTAACTGCCTTTCTAATTTTGAAAATCTATGGTTCTTGAGCCTTACTTGAAGATACACTGGGTCATCATCAGCAGTTGATACTTGTTTTGTTTTTATGTACTTACGGTCATGGAAATTTAGAATTGGAGAGACTAGAGATCACCTAACTCCAGTAGTTTTAGTTTTGGGGAAGCTTTGGAATTCTCTTCTTCCTTCATTCAACAAATATTTATTTAGCATCTTCTGTGTACCACCTTTGGGGATACAGTGAGGAAGCACAAAGAGACCTACATGGTTTTTGCCTCTTTACCCTTTTAGAGCTACAGTCTAGTATGGGAGACAAACATTAATCAAATAATCACACAAATAGAACTTAATATTGAAATTGGGTTAGTGCTATGAAACTTGTATTTGATGCATTTTTGAATGCTTATAAGAGGATTTAATTTAGGGAAGTTGGGGTAGAGTTTTCTGCGAAGGTGATATTTGCAATCTGAAAGTCAGGAAGAGCCTTCAAGATAGGAAACAGCTTTTGCAAAAGTCCAATTGTCTGAGGAATATGGCTCTTTAAAAAAACTGAAAGAAAAGAGAATGGAGAGTAGTGTTAAGTGAGGCTGGAGAAGTAGGATACCAAACCATGCAAGGCCTTGGAGTTTTATCGTTATCCTAAGAGCAGTAGGAAGCCATTGAAATATTTAACCTAGTGGTAATGTGGTCAGCTTTACATTTCCAAAGGTTCAAGTTTGAAGTGGATAGGAGCAATGGAGTAATCCAAGTAGAAATATTAGGAAGTGGTTGTGGAGATAGGGGGAAATGGACAGATCCAAGGGATATTTAGGAATTAAAATGGACAGGATATGTAGGGTAGGGGAAAGAAAGTGTCAAGGATGACTTGTAGGTTTTTGACTTGCGTAGCTGGATAGATGACATTCAGTGAATTGGGAAAAGTAGAAATTTGGTTTTGCACATAATAAGTTATAGGTGCTTTTGAGAAATTTAAGAGCTATAAAATGAGAAGTAGGGATCTGGAGCTCAGATTTGACTCACTAAAAAATTAGTCATCTGTAAATGTTTATTAAAGCCATGTGTGTAAATGAGTAGAGAGGACCTAGGATGGAATCTTGGATACTTACTAGGTTAGAAGAAAGATGAATCTTCAAAGAAGATCCAGGAGGAGTGTCCGGAAAGGGAGGGAAACCAGGTGAGTATTGTTTCAAAAGCCAATGGAAACACTTCCAGAAAAAGGAACTGATTAAAAGTGTCAGATGTTGCTAAGAGGTCAAGTAAAATGGTACTTCAAATGAAATCTTACCTAGAAAATCAGTGTATAAATAGACTTTTGTTAAAAGCTGCTCTGGTTGAAGTGGGAGATGAGGTACCTGTACCCTGTCTATTTCATACTCATTTGGACCATGGTTTGAAGCCCTCTGAAAAGTCCAAATCATTTTATGATAGGGGAAATGGAACAATAGAAGTAAAATGATTTGTTCAAAATCATATTGTTATTTAGTGATAGGGTCTACATTAGAACTCAGTTCTTTCCATTTCTAGCCCAGTTCTTTTTTACATAACTATTATAGTCTCTACTTCTTTTCATCATGTGTGAGTTTCAAATATGGTTTAGCTGACTGAAACACATGAATTTTGCTGCAGGTGGAACTTAACTGTGTAATATGAAGACTACTTGGACGAATAAACATGTTTACTTTTTTTTCCCCATAGGAAAAGATGCTGGAACCACAGGGGAATAGCTTGATTGACCTACCAGATTATGAACATGTAGAAGATGAAACTTTTCCAAATCCTTTCCCACCTCCAGCTTCTCCAGATAGAGAAGATGGCGAAGGAGCTGAAGTTGATGAAGGTTTGTATAGAGTTCCAGAAAAGTGTCCATGTTCATTTATTTGTCTATCAGCTTAGAAATGCTACATTTTATAGATGAGGCTTAAGTTATTTAATATTAATTTTGGTATATTTTACCAGAGCCAGGAAGAGGAACACCTATTCCTGTACCTCCAAAGAGAACAGTTAAAAGGAATATGCCCAAGCTAGATGCTCAGAGGTACATTTACTATTTCCTTAGACATTTATACTTTTTCTTTGCATTTTTTTTTTTTATTTGGTAAGCTTTTGGTTGGAATGACTTGGAGATCATATTTCTAATGACATTATTTTCATGTCAGTGGGTAATACTTTTTTCTTTTTATGGTCTTGGTTTGGCCTTGATGGCTTTAGAAAACTTGTAATTAAAAACATATTTCTATTCACAGATTAATTTCAGAGAGAGGGCTTCCAGCATTAAGGCATGTGTTTGATACAGCAAAATTCAAAGGTAAAGGTCATGAGGTAAGAAATGTCTGATTTTTATTTTAGATCTTTGTTTTTTAAAATAGTCATCCCTCTGTATCTGGGGGGTGATTGGTTCCAGGACCCCTGTGGATTCCACAGATGCTCAAGCCCCTTATAGAAAAAATGGCATAATATTTGTATTTTACCTACACACATACTTTACTTCTAGATTACTCATGATACCTAATACAGTGTAAATGTTATATAAATAGTTGTTAAACTGTATTTAAGAAATGACAAGAAAAAAGTATATGTTCAGTACAGATGCAACCATCATATATAGTCTAACTAGCAACATCAGCAACAATGTGACATTTTTTTCTGAATATTTTTGATCTGCTTTTGGTTGATGCAGAACCCACAGATATGGAAGGCCAACTGTATTTATAAAACTAGGCCTGCTTTCATGTTCTTAGGAATCTTGGAATATTTCACAGATACTATCATTCATCATCATATCTCTTGAGAAACTAGGATGTTGTGGAAAGGGGACTGTTTGAAAAATCAGAAAACATGCTTTGTAGTCTTGGTTTTGTCTCAGTATGGCTTTTGGAAAATCACATCTGAATCAGTAAGCCTGAATTTGTACTTTATAATTTTGAGGGAGAAAATTTGTCTGCATCAAAGAGTGATTTTAAGCTTCATGAGAGCAAAGACTTTGCCTGTATTGATCACTTTGTGTCTTCCAGATATGGTACTATGCCTAGTTCATAATAGGCATCAGTTAAGTTTTGTTGAAAAATGGAGACATTTTGTTGAAAAATGGAGACATTAGTCAATCACTGAACAAATGGACATTTAAAAATTTTCTTACCTTTGAATCATGTAGAATGTAGATATAATTTTTTTGCAGCTATCTTTATAGAGTTTTGCAGTTTATGAAGTATTTTCAAATATATTCTTTGAATGTTCAACCTGTTGGGTAGATGTTGGTACCATTATCCAATTAGGGAAATTAAGTTTTAGAGTTTTAAGTGTCCAGTACCAATAGTTAGGGCAGAGTCTAGATTTCCCATTTTATAGCTCGGCTAGAATAATGTTAATACACCAGTGAGCACCATCTTGGTGTGGTATGCAGGATAATTGGAAAGAGGGAGGAGGTGGGAGGCAGATAAGAATTGAGAGGCTGTTGCACTACCAGTGAGTGGTATGAGGTGAAAATACTTGGATAGGGTAGTCAAAAGGTGAACAACATGTAGTACTTGTAGTTGATTGGATGCAAGGAAGTGAAAAAGGAGTCAGAAATAATCCCAAGAATTCAAACCTAGGAGGCTGAAAACGTATACATTTGCTCATCTTCGGTGGACAGGAAGAGAATATAAATAACTGTGTCCTATTTTGCCACAAAATTAAATGTAAGTCAGATTTATTATAACTATACCCAGCTCAGTTAATTCATTGCCCTTATTGAAATTTTCAGGTAGAAATGATGAATTTGCTTTGAATTTATGAAGTCTTCATCATTTTCATAATAAGATAAAGAAACAGATATCAAAGATATTTTGTTTCACCGGGCGAGATGGGCTCCGAAAGAATTTATCTAGTTTTCTGTACTTTGCCCTTGAAAATTCTTATTTTCTCACAAGGTTGAATCCTAATTGTTTTTTTCTTTATGTGTGACTTGAGACTTCCCACTGTATTTAGGTATTTCTATTCTTGTGTCTCTTGGGTCTAACATGACATTGTGACGTGGCTGACCACATATCTCCAACAATTGGAAAATGATCTTAGGTGATTGAATTTTTTAAAAAACTTCTATCTGTATTATCAGAATGAGAATAGTAAGACATTACACTCTCAATATCACATGTTTAGTTATTGGTAGAGTTGATTGTCTTGACTATTGGCTTCTTAGACAAGATGAAATAACAGCAATGATAATTGCCAACATTTGAGTGCTCACTTTTGTGTCAGTGCTTTACTTGTATTACTTAATCTTCCTAATAACCTGATGAGGTACATATATTATTCTCATTTTATACATGAAGAAAAAGGCACAGAGAAGTAATTTGTTCACAGTCACAGCTGTTAAATGGTAGAATTGAGATTTGAATCTATGTTGTCTGATTCAGAGCATGTGCTTTTAACTATTTTTCTACTTTAAAATACTGTTAAGAGAAGAATAAAATATTTTATAGTAAAACCAGGGATTTGGAACTTTCCTCATTAGTCCAGTTTATTAAACATGTTTTTCATTTTAATTTTTAAAAAATTTAATGTTAAGTTGAAATTTCAAATATAGACAGGTATTGTGGTCTGAGAATATTTAAACTATTCTTGCTAGTTTACCAAACTATTCTTTGGTACTTTGCCCTTGGGATTTCTGAATATATTTTCACAGTGCTGAATTCTCAATACTTTCTTCTCCATATATGATTTAGGGACCTGCCACTTTGTTTAGTTATTCTTAGTTATTCTTAAAAGATATCTTGACATATTTTATTAAAGTTTATTTTTAGTGTTATTTTAGAATTCTGAAAAGACACGTGATTATCTTTTAACTTTTATGAAGTTTTCATGGTTTTTTTCCTCTGATTTAAAAAAAAGTCTGTATCCAGTGCTCTTTTAGACTGTAATCCTCTATGCCCTTAATATTATTTTTCTTCTTAAAGTTTCTTCACCTGATAAATGTAAAATGACACCAGTGACTTTGACATTACTATTCAATTCTAAAATCTGCCGACAGGGTCAGTTCTGAGAATGAGGTTTTTATTTAGCATTTTTATTTTTATGTGCCAGGCTGAAGATTTGAAAACACTAATCAGACACATGGAGCACTGGGCACACAGGCTATTCCCTAAACTGCAATTCGAGGATTTTATTGACAGAGTTGAATACCTAGGAAACAAAAAGGAAGTTCAGGTAGGTGTTGTGCTTATTATGAATATATTCACAATGTTAAATAGTACAAGGAGAGATTTAGTTAAGGCTAAGTAGCTGTTTGGGGTCTTTATTTTGAAATCTGTCTTGGTAGAGAGAAGGAAAATTGGTAGTTATTTGAAGAACAGCTTTTTTGAAACAATTGAATAAATAACCATTTTCCCCTAAATGTTGTTAATGAAATTGTAAAAATATCTCTTTATTTTCAGACCTGTTTAAAACGAATTCGACTTGATCTCCCTATTTTACATGAAGATTTTATTAGCAATAATGGTAAGAATATAGGTTTACCTACTTTATAACAATTTTTCTTTTAGAAATGGATTTAGTTGGGGTAGACAGTATTACAGGAGCAGGTTCTTAGTCTATATTGAGTATAAAATTAAAGAACTCTGATAGTGACCCACTGATCCTTTGTAGTGCTTGTTAGTAAAAATATATGATAAGATAGTGTTCATATACATGTACACTATTAAAAGTGGCTCTGGGGAATTAGGTGGAATAATTTGATGATGAAATAGTTTACATTTCACTTAAGAGTGCAGATCCTGGATATAGGACTTTGGTAAGACCTATGTGACTGTTCCTGGTATTGATTGCATTTGTTAGTTGTACAATGCAACCATAGGCAGTCACGTACATCAAAACATGGTTCCTGCCGACAGTGTCTGTATAGTTATCAGATTTTCTGTGCGATGGCTCCATACACGTTTATTTGGTTTTGTTTTTTAAACTTTTAATAGATGTAGTAGAAAATACAGGCTCCAAATAGAGTCCCCCAAAGTTATTTATAAATTGCTTTTGAAAGTACGAAGAAGTGACATTTAAATAATCCAAGACTTAATTTTTTGGTAATATATGGTATTTACCGATGGCATGGAGAGGAATTAGTTATAGTACTAAGTCTCACAGCATATACCACTGGGTTAGTTAGTTTATTTAGCAGTACTTTTTGAATTGTGTACTGTGTGCCAAAGGTTCAGTGACAAAGATGAGTAAGATAAGACCCCTTGCCTCATGGGCTAACAGACATAATGAACAAGTCAGACATATAACATTGCCAGTAGTTTGATAGGTGCTGTAATGAGAGAGATGAATAGGGGTAGGGTGCAAAGGATCATAGTTTCATCTAGGGGAGGGGAAAGCTTCGCAGTGGAGCCAGATCACAGGTATTTGATAGATGAGCAGTAGAGGCCAGGCAGAGGTGATTTTGGATAGAGAGAGCCATTTTGCAGAGGAGTAAATGAACAAGGGATCATTCATGGAATTATAGGCATGCTGAAATATTATAGGATACAAAGAGGAGGCCTACATCAGAGTGACTTGTTTGTTGTTGAATGTTTTCTTTGTATCCTAAGAGAATAGTCTTCAAATCTTTTGGATCAGGCACTACAACAATAAAAATGTTTTGAGCATTTGATTTACTTATTTTATTAATACATGTACTACTGTACCTTTCATAATATACATTTTTGTTGTCACCAAAACATTACTATACAGTTTTAAAGTGAAAACAATACGATTGAATTTTCTACCAGATTTTTTTTCCCCTAAAAATCTTGGCTAGAACTTCTTGATCAGTGATTTGATAGTACTCTTCTAGATTGTTTTTCTACCCCAAATCTTGGTTTTACCTTACTAAGATCCATAAAACCAAATGTAAGTAGATCATTAACTGTACTTAATAAATCTCTGTATTCATTTTTTAATCTCATTCACTTATGCAAGGATTTTTGTTGAAGTTTATTAGGAAATATTTACTCTTTTTTAATCAGTTGATTTTCTTAAAAATTAAACAGGGGTTATGTTTTGTTATTTTTAATAAATGTGTAGTCATGTTACTCCTCTGCTCAAAGCCCTGTAGTAGCTCCTTATTTCACTCAAAGTAAAATCAAATTTTTATAATGTTTGGCTTAGCTCTACAGAGTCTGTTCCTGTGTCCTCACCCATCCCCCTTGCCTCTCTGACTGTATCTTTTGCTATTCCTTGCCACACTGCTTCAGCCACACTTGCCTCCTAGCTGTCCCTTGAACCTTCTGGGCACATTTATGTCTTAAGGATTTTGCACTCTTTCACTCTGCCTTGAACACTATCTTCCGTCCTCCCTCCCACGTCCAAATCTGCAAATCTAATGGCCAGCTCTCTGACTTAAGTCTTCCAACTGTGCTCAAATGTCAACTCTGTGAAGTCTCTGCAAGCACACTGTTAAAATTGCACCCCTTCCCTATTTTTGATTCTTTTGCTTTTTTTTCCCATAGCAATTATTTCCTTTAATTATTATTAAATTTTCTTATTTGTTTATGTGTACCAAAATGATAACATCCTGCAGTACATCGAATATTTCTGGCATTGGCTTCTTTGCCACAATAGCTTGCCTATGAATGCTACAGTGAGTGAATTTCATGTGTGATTCTAATTTGTTTTTAATCTCATTTTTATCCTAGTCAAAGCTCCATCAGTGGTTGTGTTCACATTGCTTTTCCATAAAATGTTGTTTGTATTAAAGAGGTCATTTACTACTGATGATATCTTTCATGGCTCAAAAAAATAATAGTTCTTTTTGTATTTCATTATTATTAATTCAGAATCCTGTAAGCCCTATAAGGTGAAGCATGTTAGAAACCTTATATGTTGTATAATTAGTTCTAATATTTATTTCTTCTCCAGCAATGTTTTCTACATATACTTCATTAGTATATTCTTACAAAGGAATGCATTTTAATTTCTTGAAACATATTTTTTTCTGTGTCAGGAAGGAAAAATATATGGCCTTTTGTCTTTCATTATTAAGGAAGAAACTTAAAAAGGGGTTTGGATTGTAAAAGACTGGATTAAATGTCATGATTTTTAAACCTCACTAGAATAACTGTAAATATTCGTCTTCATGTTTTAAATGTTTTACTGGTTGTGATGGTTTTTACTCTCACTAGCTAATACTTCAATGTACAGTATAATACATAGGACAAAGATGGTATATATAAATTCATATTTCAAATGGTGCTCTTGGTAATATGAATTTTTTTTGCCTACTTGTCAGATATGATGAGGTTATCATTTTTTTTAAACCCAATAATGTGAATGCTGTAGAAAAAGTGAAGTGTCAGCTTTGCCATTTTCTTTGTTCTTGGTTGGCCTTGTATTATCTTCTACCTATAGGTGTTTTATTTTGCAAAAATCTTTTAAGCTACTTGTGCATTTTGTTGGGGTTGTTTTGGTTGAAACGATCTATTCTGTCAGTCTCCTTAACGGGGCAGTCAGAATCAGCTGTAAGTCGCAATATGCTGACATTAATAAATGAGTGAGGGCTTAACCTTCCTTTCCTCAGTGTGGAGCTGCCTTTGTTCAGGTAGCTTACAGCCCAGATAACTGTCGTATGGATAAGTGATAGTTTGTCACTTCCAGTCCTTATTTTAAATGTGAGTTAGTAATACTTATTTTTTCTTAATTCTTAAGTGAAATATAAATGGAAGATCTAATATTTACTTTCCGTATCACTGTGAACTATTTTAGTGATATCCTACTTGGCGATAACTGGTAGAGAGCACTGAATTTTTTAAAAAATTAACTTGGAAATATGTCCACAGATCTCTAAATTTCTTTTCCTTTTTCACTTTGTGTCTGAGTTTTACCCTATTAAAAAATAGCCTTATGTAAAATTATTACTGACACTGAAAAGCTATTAAAATGTTTTTGTTCAATGTAAAACAAGAATATGCTTTGGATTCTTTAAGTTCTTTTATTAGACCAATCATAAAATATTTCTAAGCATAGCTAAGAACCTTTGTTTTCCGTTCATGCATATTTTTAAACTAGTATTTCCATTTGACTTAAAATGCCTCTTTAAAGTGATTTTTAAATATTCCTTTTACTTGTTTGAATCAAGCATGTGTTGTAACATTCTCATACCTCACAAATTGTTTTGGTTTGCACCTTGTCACTTTAAACTGGTTTTCAGTTAATAGCTGTATAAGCTCTTTTTCTAACTATTTTAATACTAGAGATATACTCACTTTTTTTTTTCTACTGCAGATGAAGTGGGGGAAAATAATAGCCATGATGTAACTGCTGTTGAATTAGATCCCTTTTTGATAAACTCATCTGAAAGTGAAAATTTTGCTTCTGAGTCAAGTAGAAGCCTAACTGAAGAGCAACAACAAAGAATTGAGAGAAATAAACAACTGGCCTTGGAAAGAAGGCAGGCAAAGCTACTGAGTAATAGTCAGCCCCTAGGAAATGGTAAATTTTATGCTGGTTTTTATGTGCTGCCATTAATATAGCAAGGGCATGTTAGAAATTTTAACTTCTCTACTATCTCCCAAAATAAAATACCTCTAGGGATAGAAATATGATATAGTATATTAAGTTTATGTACGTTTGAGAGAGAGATAGTGAGTGTGTGTTAGCTATTCGGAATCCTCAAAGAATAAACAGTCCAAGATGATTTTCTGAGTAGCTGAGTACCTCTTAAAAAGTTATTTTAATCATTTAAAGTTGATTGTGAATCTTTCAAAATCATATCCTTCCTTGACTACTTAAAATGTGTGACACACAATTTAATTTTAGGATTATAATTATGAGCATTAATTATCGTGGTACTTTCCTAAACATATAAAATGCCTTTTGCACCCATCGAGGATTTTAGAGCCATTTGCTATGATGTGAATGTCCTAAAATGTTTTTTTAATTGCATTGTGTCACTTTTGTTGTGAACTATCAGTTTATCTGTTACAGTCCCTTCTCTCTGTTAAAACTGCCTTAATATTTGCTGTTTTTAAAACAGACTATGGGTTTGGAAACTAGACAGCCAAGTTTTTTAAAACAAATTGGTTTTGAATGAAGCAGGATGACATGTTATTTTCAGTTTCTACTCCAGTTTTTCCTTTTGAAATAGGAAAATAAGAATTATAATAAGTAGTGAAGATACCATGTTATAAAACGAGTTTCACCCATAATAAAATTCTCAAGTGAAAATTGACATTATCATGAAATGAGTTTAATTTTTAAATTTACAAATAGATGCTTTATTACTACCATGTGAAAAATTACATGAAGATATAGCTGTTGTTAATAGCAGTATCTTCCTTGCTGTCATCAAAATATATCTAGCAATAAGCATTTTAAGGCTCATCTTCTATTTATAAATATACAACTTTATTATTTATTTATTTGGTGAGGCAACCTTTGGTTGACCTCATAGATTGCAAGGACCTTGTCAGCTTACAATCCCTTATTTTTTAATTTTTTACACCTACAGCCCCTGGTCTTCCTAGGTGGTCTCCCATCCAAGTACTAATCAGGCCTCCTGACCCTGCTTAGCTTCTGAGATCAGACAGGATCAGGCCTGTTCAGGGTGGCACGGCTGTAGACATAAATATACAACTTTAAAATTTGCCCAAATAGAAATAACTATCTTATATTTTCTTTACTATAGATCACTCTGACAGCTAAGAGCATTTGATTTTTAAAAACTTCCATCTAGTAGTGATTTTGAATGAGAACCGTTGCATTTGCCGTTGCATGTCTTTTCAAGACTTGCATTTTTTAATGGATTTTATACATGTATAAAAATAGCTTTATTTGGAAGAAAGTGGTCATAATTAACAATTACAGTGGTCGTAGATGTCATTTCTATTCAGGATCAGGTGCTTATAATGTGTAATAATGATTTCTCTTTCAGATTTGTTAATGAACACACCCAGGGCACAGAGAATTGAAGACGATAATATAGGTGAAGAACAAAAAGAGGAGTCAGATGGATTTAACAAAAACATTCTAGACAATTCACATAATGATGCTGCTGCTAATACTGTAAATGAAGAGGAGGAATTAAAAATAGAGAAAACACAACTGGACCAATCCTTTTAAAATGTACAGCGGTACCTTTATGCTTCATCCAGAAATGTCACTGAGGTTGGATAGGCCTCAACCAAGAGAATGTCTGTTAACTTGGTATCATCCAAGTTTGAGATTACTGTGTATTTTGTCTGGTTTGAAATCCTTATGTAGTGAAACCTTTACAGATTCCTGTTTAAAATCTGAGATTTATAATAATGCTTGTTTCTTATTAACTAGTTAAGTCTATTTATTCTCTTTAGTGTTTATATAGATATGACTTCATAACAATGATTAGTAGTTAATAAGCAGTTTCTGCTGCTAGGGTGCTATTGAGTGCCTTGTTTTCCCTAAATTGAGTGGTGTTTTAAGTTGTAAATATATAATGAATATTGTCCATTAAAAAAAATCTTACAAACTATCTCTAGAGGCTTTATGAAAGTTTCTCATTGCTGTTTAGTTCTGCATTTTACACTTTGGGTTAAACATGTAAGGTTTTTATATATGTTCTCATGTATTCTGAGGAGTCACTTTAATACTTATGAAAAGGTTGATATATTTACTGGCCCGTATTTGTTTGTAGGTGCTAGGGAGGTTCAAATGCTCTTTGGTACCTACTGGCCAGTTGAAAAGGAACTTGCAAAGTATTATGAGGAACACTGAGCACCTACAGAGGATTCATCAGAGACCATTGAGTTAGTGGAGATTCCAAGGATTGGGAAGTACATGTATAATAATGATACAGAAATGAAAATCTAGGAAATAAGATTTGGGAATGATGAATATGAAGCTAGAAGTGTTAGGGCCAGATGATGAGAGGACCTGATTGGAATTTTTCCTGCCTGAGTTTATCAACTTGGTGGAGGGGTAATTACAGATAAGAAAGTACCACAGTGACAACCAAGTTTAAAGGTCTATCTAGTTCTTGGCAGGAGATTCCCATGGAGGAGAGGGAAAGGTAAAACTAGTTTTTACAAACTAGGAGATGGGAAGGTTGCTTTTTGTGAGAAAAACTGGCAGAGCAATGGTGCTAAAGTGGCTTCTATCCATGAAGTTGGGATGGGTATCTTGCTCATTTCAAGTAGGGATGGAGAGTGACAAAGATGTTTTGGTTGAAAGGCTAGGAAGCTGAGTATAAGAGCATATGGGGTTTGGTGGGTGGTGGCTTTAGGCTTGCTGGGGATGAGCATAATGAGGGGCCAAGAGGCATAAGCCTCAGAGGATTGTGACTTATTGCTGCCAATAGGGGATCAGCTAGAAGATGGAGCCCAGTCTCTTCAGATGCAACCAATACCTAAAGTACTTCATCAGGAGGGCCTATTCTGGCCTCTGTCTACCCTCACCAACGACTTGAGATGACTAAAGAGTTATTTTCCCAGTGGTGGGCTTTGCTAGCAGTGACAAGTCTCCAACGAGGGCAAGACTAATGCAACTCATCATCCGAGGAGTACTCAGAAAAATGAGGGTGGAAAGGGAGGCTTGAGAGAACAGACCTTACCTGCATACCTCACCCATTTCCTGTCCCTATGCCCTATCACCAACTGGTACTAGGGATAGCAGGAGAGGTTAGTCGAATATGAAATAGTGGGTAGGTAGACAAGATTAAGTTTTATCAAAGTGACTGAAAAGTTAATCTGACAGTTGTCAGAGGGGCCGATGACCCAAATGGCCCAATGTAGCAATTACTGGAAAAATTAAAACTTGGTTTGAAAGAACTGATTTGAGACAACCTAACCAAATCAAATCTGGATTAAAAAGTGGTAACCTGACTTACAGTCACCATTCATTTCTGAAAAATCAGTTTCCATAGTGTCCTAATTGTATTGTATTTAATGAAATGTTGATGAGAAAACATTTTACACATAGTAGTCCCCCTTATCTGCAGAGGATATGTTCCAAGACCCCCAGTGGATACCTGAAACCTTGGATAGTACCAAATCCTATATACAGTTTTTTCCTATATATACATACCTATGATGTTTAATTTATAAATTAGGAACAGTAAGACATTAACACTAATAAAATATAACAATATGCTGTAATAAAGTTATGTGAATGGTGTCAGCAAACTAGCATGAATTTTTTACAATTTCATAAATTCGTTCTTCCTGTAGATCTTAGCAACCTCAGCATATGATTTTTTTCTTAACTCATAAACTCATATTTTCACTTAGAGGAAGCACGTTATGGCTTCTTTGGGGTATATCCAAATTGCTAATATCACTATTCTTGTGCTTTGGGGCCATTATGAAGTAAAACAAAGGTTACTTGAACACAAGCACTGCAGCCCTGCACAAGTCAGTCTGATAACGGAGATGGCTAAATGACGAGTGGGTAGCATATACCCACTGGTATGTGATGGATATGGGATGGTGGAGCAGGATGGTGAGAGATTTCATCATGGTATGCAGAATGGCATGCAATTTAAAACATGAGTTGTAATTTCTGGATATTTCCCATTTAATATTTTTGGACAGTGGTTGACTATGGGTAACAAAACATGGAAAGAGAAACTGCAGATAAGGGGGGACCATAGTATGTGAAATATGTACCTAGTTCCAATCAACTAGAACATTGGGTGACACAGAAAATTAGATTAACGTTAATGTTGATAAAACATTCAATAAGGCAAAAAGCTCTTTTAATGAAGTAGGAAGAGTATTATATTTCATGACTGTTTGAAACATCCAGGAGAGCTAGGTCCCGTATCTCCTCCAGAAGTGTGTACAGGCTTCTTCCCTTGGTTTGACAATATTTTTGATAATCTTCTTGAATGATGTTTACTTTGACTGCCTGGGCAAGCTGAGCTTCCTCCACAGATCTAGTTACTTCTTTCACTAAATCACTCTTTAGCAAGAGGGAACTCTGATGAAAAAGTTCTGTATCTGGTATCATGTATGGTTGGTTTCTCATTATTTCAAGCCTGATTGTATCCGAATGGCAACGTGAGGCCTGTACAGATATTCTCACCTATCAGAAGAGAAAATGCATATTACTAAATCACATTATTTGTTCTTTACATTAAAATCAATACCTAATGTAAATACAGACTTACTGTTACATGGTCAAACAAGTGGAATGTTACAGATTCTCCTCCTGTTGTGGTAGAGGTAATTTTGTTTTGAAATCGTTGAAGGGATCCTGGTTTCCATTCAGAACAGCTATCTGGGCCACATGAGATCACTAAACCATCTTTATTTTTTAGATAAGCAGCACCTTTAATCCCAAACCTGAATCATTGCCAGAATAAAATTCCAGAGATAATGTATTCTTAGTATGCAGATCTTATACACTTATCTAGAATGCTAGTTTTTCTTCTAGATTAAAAACAACTTTTCCTGTGACCTACCTTCAAATACTTATTTCATTGATCAGATAAAAAATATCTTGCTAAATAAGAAAGTAAAATCCTATCCTAAGACTGATACAGAAAGTAAAATCCTATCCTAAGACTGATACAGATATTCTAATCTTTTATAATCACAGTGAGTTATATATTATTTACACATAGTAACTACAAATAATTGCTAAAATAAATGTTTTAATAAATGATACCTAACATACTGTTTGTGTTTAACACTTTTAGTTTAACTATGATTTCTTAACTATTTGTTAGACATAACATACCTTGGTATAAATACAAGCACACCATTTGTTCTAATTGAATAAATAACCCCATCGGATATGCAACGCTCCTCAGTTTCTTGGTCTTTGTCTTTAAAATACATGCACTGGAAGAGCTCAGTAGACTGCTTCTGAGAATGCTGTGCTGCCTGTGAGAAGAAACACAACCCTAAAGCATGATGACAGACTTCCCTGACATTCCTAGAAAAACCATGGAATTCATAGTCCCACAGAAACAATGTCTTTAAAAAGGCTTGATTCTATAAAACCATTAATACGAATATTCTCTATTAGAGTTAAGTCAATTTTTGTGGGAACCAAACCATCCAATATCATTCCTTCAAAAATGTCTTAGAAAATTCTTTAAGAAAGCAACCAGTTTGTTATTTAGAACCTGTGTATAGTTCATTCAGGTAGAGAGAAAGTATCCATATCTATGTCTATCTTTATTTTCAAGTCTGTCCTACCAAAATCCTGTTGGTGGAAGTATAAATTAGTACTACTATTCTGGAGGGCAATTTAGTAATATGTATCAATACGTATACCTTTTATCTCAGCAATTCATTATCATCAGGAATTTATCCAGGCAATAACCTGAGAAGATTGTAAAAGTGCACACACACAAGGATGGTTGTAAACTGGATTGCCTAGAACAGCGCTGCGCAACAAAACTTTCTGCAATGGTGAAAATGTATATCCGTGTAGACACTAGCCACACACATTTATTGAACATGTGAAATGTGGCTAGTAAGACTGAGGAACTGAATTTTTAATTTTTAAAAATTTTAATTTAAATAGCATAACAACATGGCTGGTGGCTATAATAACTGCAGAGCACAGAACTATAACATTGGATATAGAAATTATATTAAACATTTAGGTAGTTTCTAATTTTCTGTATTATAAATGGGCTAGTTCTATGTTGTGCAGTATTGAATGAAGCCACTAGCAAGAATATGAAACAACCCAAAGTAGCTTCTAAAACGATGATATAACTATACTGACATAGTGTGCTATCAAGAACAGATGTGTTAAGTAAAAAAAAGGCAGATTTCAAAACAATGGGTATGATTTTTATTAAAAAAACTGTCTAGAATTGTTAATAATAGTTATCTCTGGGTTGTGAGATGATAGACGATCTTTTACATTTCTACATTTTGGGAAAAACATCTAACCTATTGTTAAATCTCCTAAATCCACATTAAGGTATTTTTGAACATTTGTAAATGTACTGAGAGCTACTTGACAAACTTTATAATTTTTCATGTTATTTCACTTGTTAGAATTCTAGAATTTGCTAGAATATGTGATACTTCATTCTATTATACAATAAAGCTGATATTCTCTTAGCAAAAGAGAGGATAGGTAAGAGAAATTAAAGTCCCCTTACTCGGTTTCTGTTGTTGATATGTCTGCATAATTCTTCAAGGTCTTTGTTGCTGAACAAATTTTCCTTAATTTCCATTTTCTTATCTTTTGAAATGGCTGCCATTAACAATCGGTGTACTATAATATCTGAATATCTTCTTATTGGAGAAGTAAAGTGAGTATATTTATCTAATGCAAGACCTTCAAAAAGAAACCAAATGATCTAAATAAACAAAAAAATAGTTTTTAAACAATCTGCTCAAGGTTATGGCTACAAAGGAAAATTTATCATTCACCATAATGATGGAACTCTTCCTCCGCACATGATCCGGTGGAGAAATACAGTGCATTAGACATGGCCTGCGCAGCCATAGAACGCAGCAACCTGTTGACGATGGGATCGCTGGGGTCATTCGCGTTATCCAGAGAATCAGCCAGTGTCTTATTGGACCTGACAAAAATATGGAAAAACTTTAATTTTGTCCCCAGTAATGATTTATAAGTCAACACTCTGAGGAAAACACTTCACTCATCAAGTCTGAAGACTTTCATCTTTCAGTAGTTAAATTTATTTTGGATGCATTTCTGAAGAAACTCTTTTCAATTTAGAAATCTAGTTTGCTTTTAAGGTTTAAACAATAAAAGTGTGTCAGAATCTAAATACGTTTCTTAAGTAGTTAAGAGTAATGTGTTGATATCTATGAGGCTAATGCTTGGCACACAGTAGGTGGTCAAATACCTGTTGAATTGAATTCCTAACCCTCTTAACTTTAAACATCTTGTACAAGTCAAAAAATGAACTTTTTCTTTTTTTAAATCAAGAATTGAGCCAGAGTTAAAAAAAAACAAAGCTAAATTAAAACTAAGGTACACAAGTAAAAGAAATCTAAATTATTTTTCTTTTTAAAAAGATAAAGTGGTAGGAAGCATTCTATTTATTTACTCTCAAATAACAATTTGAGAAACATAGAATTATATTAAAAATTAAACTCATAATACAGTATATAACTCAGTTCTGTAATGTAGCCCACCAAAATAAAAGGGGGAAAGGAAGATGGGAAATGAATAGAGAAGCAAAATGACGGAGTAGGCACTTATGTGAACTTTTGAGTCTGACAGACTTGGATTCAAATTCTCACTCTGCCCTGGCTAGCTGTTAAATTGTAGTTACTCAACCTCTCCAGACTTAGTTTCCCTATCTGTAAAATACGAATGATACAAGATGCTGTCTGAAAGTCTGTAACCCTTGCGCTTGGCACACACACAGAGCTCAGCCACCAAACAACCAGCAAAAGATACTATTACCTAAAGATAGAGGCAAAAAAAAAAAAAAATACATTTTGATAAAGGAATAAAATATATTTTAATTAGCACCTAGTAACTTGACAGAAATTTTTTGAAAAATCCTCTTTATATATCATTTTTAACAGGAAAATATTTTATCCTGGAGGTAGAGTGTAAAACGTCTCGCTCTATGAAGGGTTGGTATAAATTTACCATCAGTATGGTGTCTTATAAAACACCGAAATATTCTGTTTTTAAAGTACTGAAATAAATAGGTTTATTTTTTTGTATTTACCTAAGAGGTAGATGAAATTAAATCAAAGGTAACAGGTTCCTTCTGTATTACAAATTATAGTGGATCAAAATTATGCCTCAGTAGACTTGTTTTAATTTTAAGTCTCTATACCTATATTATAGTAAGTGTAGAGAGCCAAGAAGTTTTCTATTTTTGGTCAAAGATCTGGCTGTCACATTTTAAGAACTACTGTAAGATAAATAAGTGTATAACACTCCCTTCCATTCCTCTGCCCCCTCAAAAGAGGAATTACCGTGTATCTATGAAGAAGCCTTTTGCTTTAGCACATTCTCGCAGTTCAGAAAAAAACTCCTGGTGTGGAGGAGGGTGTTGGCGCAACAAGGCCTGATGAGGGAAGCTCTCCCAGATCTTCTTGGCTACCCAGTGGTTGGCCAGGATCATGAATTCAGCTACCGTCTCATGGACTTCCAGGGGCTGCTTGGGGATGAGGTCCTGAATGTTCTTTTTTTCATCTAGCTGTACCCGAACCTCTACCCCTTCCAGTTCCAGGGCACCACAGCGGTCTCGTTTAGCTCGGACATGGCGTGCTATGTCGGTCAACTTTCCAATTGCCCACACTAAGTCCTCTAACTTGGCTTGTCTGCTCTTCTCATCCAAGTCTCTGAATTCTGGAATGTCATCAATGATGTTGAAGTTTCCATCCAGTAGTTCCTGGGCTGCTTCATAAAACAGTTTGTATGATGATCGAATAATGGTTCTGCCATACCACACTTTCTTTATTTCATAGGTGGTTTTATCCAATTCCCACATGACGCTTACAGCATACCTACAAAACCAATAACACTGACATCATTATTTAATTCTTCCATTTTTGAAGCAAACAGAACTTGACCCTAAATGTAACTCGAAAGAAATGGCATTGCTACAGGTTTTTGTCTCAATCCGAACATTTCACCACTAAATCAAAGCTAGACTAGGTTCTGTTGAGCTCTGAACCAATCTGAAATGAGTTCACATGTCACGTTACAAACCCTATCTTACAGTTCTCCATTTTCATTAGAATAGCATAGCACTAATAGAGGGAGTCAAGCCTATTGGGCTCTCTAGTAAAAAAGAGCAAATCCTATAGAATGACACTGAACTATGATATTAGTTTTGGTGGTAAGGAAATTAGCAAAAACTTCATTTAGTAAAGAACCACTTAGTTACCAAATCATTCTATTTGAAAACATGCAACATTTGCAGCTCACATAAAAAACAAAGGGCTAATTTTCCTAATAATCAAAGAGCTCTAATAAATCAATTAAAAATAGATAAAAAACTCAAAGAGAAGGGCGAAGGAACAGAAATAATTCACAAAGAAAGGATATGTAAATGACTGTTAAACATATAAAAAATGTTTAACTTTATGCATAGTAGTTGAGTTAAAAATGCAAATTAAAACCACTCTAAGATACCATTTTCATCCATCAAATTGGCAAAGATGAAAAAATACAATATATTGTGTTGGCAAAGCTGTGGGGGGAAACAAGCATTCTCATGCATTGTTGGTGGAAATATAATTGTTGTAACCTCTTGGGGGGCAATTTGATTAAATCTAACACAAATATATATACTTGTTGACAAAGAAATTCCACTTCTAGGAATTTATCCTCCAGATATGCTGTACTTTTAAAAATATGAAATGACTTATATTCTAAGTAATTCAGTAAAGTTTTGTTTGTAATAGCAAAGGATTAGAAAAAATCCATATTTCCATAGATGAGCAACTGTTACTAACATAGAATGATCTCCAAGATACATCATTAAGTTAAAAAAAAGCCAAGTGCTGAACAGTGTATGTAATGTTACAAAAAAAAGACCAAATGTCCATATTTGTGTGTACATATATTATAGCTAGAAAAATTTGTAAGAAATTGGTAACAGAGAAAGTGGTATCTTTTATGAATTTTAGATTACGTGGTTTTATTACCTATTCAAAGATAATAGACTTAACTGTAACGAAAAACTCCCTAAGTTTATGATCTTCATGCCTCAACCAGAGAATACATACACACAAAGTTGCACCCATTTGTTCTCAGACGTTAGCTGACTTTAAAAAGCCAAAAAACAGGGAGGAGCAGTCTCACAGATAGAGACAGAAGAGGAGAGGAAGGAAAAGGAAGCCTAGAGAAATAAAGCTGTCTGAAAGTAAGTGACACAGAGGGGTGTAGAGGATACAGGAGGGAAGGAGGGGTAAGGAGTGTGGTGGTAGAGCATACTGGAAAGAAGAGGAGAAAGAGGTTGGAAGCAAGAACACCAGGCACCACAGAGGTAAAATTAATGAACAAACTTACCTATCGATGCCTCCTAGGAGGGAGCACAAATCAGCACTGAGGATGGAGGGCAGCATGTCATATCGTCGGTCTGCTAAATAATAAGTGGTGGCCCTGTGAATGACACACATGCAGGTACATGACCTTCAGCAACAAGAAGAACTGCTGACTGCATGGACTGCTGTGAGGTAAACGGCCAAATCTCAGTACAAATTCCCGAAGGCTGTTGTTTTTCATAAAGTGCAGCCGACTGAGTAATAAAGCTATTCCCATGTTCCCACTTTCCTAAACAGTACTGCTTTGGGCTGAATACACTCTCAATGATACATAAAAAAAGAAGAAGTGACACGAATCTTAGTTGTAAAAGAAAAATTAGAGTGTAATGATCCAGTATTTATATAAAATAGTATATTGTTACATGAAAAATTTAACCCGTTTCAATTTAGAAGGAAACAATGTGTGAAAAGTTTCTGTTAAAAAAGGTAAGGTACATTGATCAAGATACTATTTTTCTAAAGGAAAAGGAAAGTGACCTCAATTTCTTTTTTTCTGGAAGAGATCTTCAATATGGAATCGTGAAATCTTTGTTTTGAAAATCTAAAACTAGCATAGTTACAAATTATATTATAGACACATATACATAACCATGGTGTTGATTTCAAATAGCATTACCTTGTCCTAGCTTCAATATCAATATAAGAATTTGGTGCCACGAAATGTGTGACATCTGCAATGTGGACCCCAAGTTCCAGGTCACCATTACTTAAGGTTCTGACTGAGAGTGTGTCATCAACATCTTCACAACCTTTGGGGTCAATACTGAATACAAGATGGGTTTTCCTCAGGTCTTTACGTTCTCGTTCCTCTTCGGGACTCACCTTCCAGGGATTTTCTGGTGTGTTTACTGGCATCTCACACATCTGTACAATGAGAGGCCAAATATTCAGCAATTCTTGAACCACACATTTCCTACAAAAATCCATTCTCTAACATTCTCAATGTGACCTCACAGAAATCCCACTCATTCCCCATTACCTTTAGCAATTATCCTCTTTTTGCTTTTGATCAGTAACGATTTATTAGGTGCCTCATATGTTTCAGGAACTGTGCTAGGATCTGGAAAGTTACAGTCCCTTGCCCTTGAGGGCTCTTACAGTCTGACAGGACTGTCCCACAACTTTCACCAGCCTCTTTA
>NW_006442109.1:9336300-9357399 GCF_000325575.1 Pteropus alecto
ATAAAGAGCACATCGATTTCATTTCGAATGATCCATTTATTTAAATATAGTTGAGCTTTTAATTCAAGTCAAGCCCTGAAAATAAAATCAATATGTCTCAAATAATAAAAAGTTTATTCCTCAAAGATAATTTAGGTAGGACCAATCTAGGGCATTTTCTCTCCATTGTTACCTGTTTAAGCCATCAATCTGCAGTTAAGTATGCTAAAAGGGAAGAGAATTCTAGTTCTGTGAAGTCTAATCCATGCTTTATTTTATTCTAACATTTTCACTAAGAGCTGAAACAAGTCAACAAATAATTTCCAGAAACTAATGTTAAACATAAAAATTTAATAATGTAAAATATTCTAAAATATTTTACTATTACAGCTACTGTTCTGTCAAAAACTAATGAAAATAAGAAAACCTATATGCTCTTGATGGCAATGCAAACTGGTTCAATTTTTCTGAAGAACAATCTGCCAATATGTAACAAAAGCTATTTAAATTTTTTATGCCCTTTGATTTGATAATTTTACTTTAAGGATTGCAATCCAAAGAAAATGATCAAAAAGAAAAAATAGTAATGTTTATAACGTGTTTGAAGTAACATACTGAAAAATTAAATAGCCCAAATGCCCAACAACTGAGGAACACTTAAACAAACTAGAGTACATCAATATAAAATAATTTGCCATAACTATTAAAAATAAGTAGGCTATGTCAATATATAGAAAAAAAATTAAATGAAAGAAGCAGAAAACAGTATGTGCACACTGTGAATATAGTCATGCAAGAATAATAAACAAGATTTATGAGGATTTTAAAAGATCACAAAGTGATGAAAATAGCTAATTTTTTATGTTCATGGAATTTTTGTTTTCTGTAAAGGTTACAAAAACTGTTTCATAATGAGCATGATTTTTTTGATCCATGGGTCCGATGTATGGAACCCAAGAAGCTGCTCCCTGCGGCTTTCTGCAGGCCTCTTGTTGAATG
Source organism: Pteropus alecto (assembly GCF_000325575.1). NCBI lineage: Eukaryota > Metazoa > Chordata > Mammalia > Chiroptera > Pteropodidae > Pteropus > Pteropus alecto. The sequence goes on from NW_006442109.1 coordinate 9,337,279, forward strand.
ATTATGACAGGGAGTGGAACCCAGTGGGTCTGTAACTAGGTACACCCTTGTAGTTGCTGGGGATGAATGTATACTGACTATAAGACACTGACATGCCATTTTTAAGCACAGTTGGAAAATGTGAAAATTTGAAAGCTGTGAGGCTATAGGAAACTAATTCTGTATTTGAAGCTGACTTTAGTCTGGTCCAAACACAAAGAGGAGTGAAATTTTCCATTATCTGTGGCTTTAGACTGTAGGTTGTAACACAGTATAAAGATTTTTTCTTTCTCAATGATGAAACAAATAATGACAAAGGCAAAAAGAAAATGTACAAAATGTCTTTGACCAGACCAAAGTTCTCAGAGAAATCTGACCTGAGCTTCTGAGAAAGGGGCAACTGAAATACTGTTTTCCACCAGGATGGTTGCAATTTCTCCTTCCAGATCTCCAATTTTTCCTAAAACACGCACAAAATGTCCATTAGGATACACAGATGTCGACTCCCAGGAATCGATACGCACAACCACCCTGAAATCCTGCACAAAGGGAGAAAAAAAAAAACATGAGTCCAGCACCAGGAGTTAAGTGGGTAAATTAGAAGCACTAAACAAACGAGATAAACAGCATCAAGCTCCAAAGAGAGTGGCCAATTTGTTAATAGTGGGATTTTTTTTGTTGTTGTTGTTCTTGTTTTACTAAATTGCCAGATAGTATATAAATGCTTGGCCCAGTGCTTTGAAGGGAAGCATTACCTCTTTATATCAAATGGGCTAAAAAGTTTAGTCTGTTAGAGAAAGCCAATTGTAACTCATTCTAGTTAACATTTGCAATACAAGAGAAAAACTCAATTATGCATAGTCCAAATTAAATTTCAAAACAAAAATCTCAATTTTGTGTGTTTGGGAGTTACTTTCTAATGTCTTAATACATCTTTTGGTGAGGAAGAAAGTATCAATGTGAACTGAACTCTAATGCCCCCAAACTCCAGCAAACCATGGATAAGGAAAACAATAGTTGCAACTGGCCTTGGAAGGCCTGCATAAGGCTTCAAGAGGTAAAAGTTCACAATGACCAGGTTCCTGGCTGGGGAAACCCTACATCAGTGTCTCATTTAGAAACTGCAAAACATCAGGCAAATCAAATTGGGTGATGCCTACACTATTCGCCACAGTAAAGGTTAATTTCAGACTTTCTTGTTTATGTCTTCTCTCTGGTGCTATACTCCCTTACAGATAATCGATTTTGTGAAGTACCACTATATCATCCCTCCAAGGCAGAGTGATCGTATTTCTATATTGCTTGCTAGAAGAAAGCTTGTTAGTGTTGGCATAGAGTGTATCTATTCAAAGTCTGTGAGTTGGACAGCTGGATAATGTATGTTCTCTCCAGTGTCTTACATAGTTCTTTCTAGGACGGTTTCTCTCTGGCCTTCATTTATTAACCAAGGACTATTTAATAGATGGTTCTATATATTTAGAATTTTTAAAAAACACGATCTCAGCATGCCAGATGCCATCAATAATTTATCCCTTATATAAAAGAATCAACATTGTTTTCTGGTACTGCTCAAGAGCTAGCAAAAACAGAAAGAAAACAGTAGAGGAATAATGTTAGCTACCTGGAGGGCTTCTGCTTGTTGAGTGCTAATTCGGATTTTGGGAATTCTGTAATCCCAAGGTGTAACTAGGATTTTCTGAGCATTTTTGCCCTGAGATTGGACCTCTTCTTTGGATGGAAACGTCACCACATAATCCCGCCAGTTCTTCTGAAGGATGCCTACCACTCTGCCTTTGGGAAAACAAAACAAAACAAAAGAAAGTCTTAAGTGGTTCAATGTCACCTATCTGGACTCTGACCAGTTCAGCAGTGAGGAAGAAAATAGGAAACACAATGTCCCAGTTTTTCAAGCACATTCACACAAGTTGAGAGATGCTTAAACATTTGCCTTCCTAGCATTTTATTATTAAGATGGATTTTTTTTTTAGATAGATAATTTTTTAAGTAAAATTGTCAGTATGCCCTTTCTCCTGTGGGGCCTGATGTGACATTTAGAATCCATTAGTTCCACTTTTTCTTTTGCCCTTACCCTATCAATCTCATGTACAGATAAGTTGGAAAAAGTTAACGATTTTCACTTTTTTTAAACCTATGCTCTCTACTGTGCGTTTTCAGTTTTTCTTGCATTTTCTGACCAGCCAAGATCAACTGGCCCTATATAATATACAGAGAAGTATACAAATCATTTAAGTCTGATACACAATACTTTTAATCATTATTGACTGAAGTCAAGGAAAAATCAATTTTAATAGTTAAAAGTGCTATCTTCTCTTTTCACAAACATTTATTGAGCCCCTACCAGGAATCAGGCACTGTCCTAGGTGCAAGGAATATATCAAAACAAAGTCTTTGATTTCCTGGAGTGTATCTTCTAGTCCAGGTGTCTGTGGGGTGGGAAACAAACAGTAAAGAATAAATATATGTGAGGTAGTGATGATTGCTAAGAAAGATAAAAAGTAGGGTAAGATGACCAAGAGTGATAAAGGGTCAGAAATAGCAGCTATTTTCAATAAAGCAACATTTAAGCAGAGACTTGAAATGAGGAAAGGCGGTGTGAGGATGTCTGGGGCAAGCTTGTTTTTGGTGGTGGAAAGAAAAGTTGGTCAATGTGGCAGAAGAGTGATGAAGAAGACAATGACAGAAGACAGCCCAAGCTGGTGGGGACTTGTAGACTAGGGTAAGGACTTTGGATTTTATTCTGAGAGAAATAAGAAGCAGTCACTGGAGAGTTTTGAGCAGAGACATGGCAAGACCTAGATTTGTAAAAGGATCACTATGGCTTGGATGTGGAGAAAAGACTATCTGGGAGCAAGGGTGGGAGCACGGAGACCAGTGAGGAGGCTGCTGGGAAAATCTCACCAAGGGATTATAATGCAGGGGTCCCCAACCCCTGGGCCCCAGACTGGTACTGGTACTGGTCTGTGGCCTGTTAGGAACTAGGCCACACAGCAGGAGGTAAGCAGTGGGCGAACTAGAGAAGCTTCATCTGTATTTGTTGCCACTCCCCAGCGCTAGCATCACTGCCTCAGCTCCAGTACAGATCATCAGGCATTAGATTCCCATAGGATCACTAGTCACTGGTGCCAAAAAGGTTGGGGACCACTGTTCTAATGCACTGAATTAAGAGAGAAATGGTGGAGTACGAAGTGGCTGAATTCAGTTAGAGCTGCCAGGACTTGCTAACTTGTGAAAGAAAAGTTGAGGGTGATTCCAAGATCTTTGGGTTGACCAACTGTAAGAATAAACTTGCCATTTATGGAGATGGGGAAAGACTTGGGGAGGAGCAGGTCTGGGGTAGAAATCAGGAATATATTATTAGGTATGTTAAATTTGAGATGCCTATTAGACATTCAGGGGAAGATGCCAAATAAGACAACTGAGTAGACAAGACTGGAGGCTGAGGAAGGGTTCTGAGCTGGAGACAGAAAGCAAGAGGAATGAATGAGATCTTCTAGGGAGAGTGTGCAGGGAAAAAAGAGATCCAGAGAGGAGCTGGTACATCCAAGAGGACAATTAGATGAACCAGCAAAGGAACTGAAGAGGACCAATCAGCAGGAGAGAAGAATCCAGAAGCCAAAGATGAGGCAATATAGTTCATTAGCCAAATGCTGCTGACAGGTTACAGATGCTGAGGACTGCTGGCAATGAGGTCACTGGTGACCTTGACAAGAGGGCAAGGATTTTGCGTGTGTGTGTGTGTGTGTGTGTGTGTGTGCGTGTGTGCGCGTGTAAGGGGAGATATGCCTGCATGAGATGGCTTTTGGATAAAATGGGTAAAGAGGAAGCAGAGAGAATGCAGAGTTAACTGTTTCACTGAGTCTTGCCATAAACTGATGCAGAGAAAAGGCTGATAGCTGCAGGAGATGTGGGATCCAAGAGGGTTTTTATTTTTGTTTTAAAATGGGAGATATTAGAGCATATCTGGGTGCTGATGAGAATAAAATAAACCCACAGAGAGGGGAATCTGATAATGTAGGAAAAGAGACAATAATTACAGTATTTTTGTTAAGGAGAGGAAAAAAATGTTTATTTTTTTGGGCGAGGCAACCCTTGGTTGACCTCACAGATTGCAAAGACCTTGTCAGCTTACAATCCCTTGTTTTTATTTTTTATGCCTATAGCACCTGGTATTCCTAGGTGGTCTCCCATCCAAGTACTAACCAGGCCTGACCCTGCTTAGCTTCCGAGATCAGATGGGACTGGGCTTGTTCAAGGTAGTGTGGCCATAGACAGGAGAGAAAAAATAAACATTCCACAAGGAAAATGGGTAACTGGGTGACTTTCTAGCCGGCTCACCTGTGGGCATGGGCTCACTTGGGGACTCTCCTGAGGCCTTGTCATCACTGTCATTCTCACACAGGGCAGCAGTTCTTCCCTTCCATTCATTTTTAGGAAGCAGTTCCACAACTACCATGTCTCCATGAATTGAGCGGTTTCGAGCCTTCATCCCATGGATTAGGATGTCACTAAATAAACCTGTGTTTGAGGCAGTACAGAGACACCCCATGAAGCCAAGGGGGATGCCACCCCAGTGTGGTACTTCAAACATAATATATCTGAGGTCTAATTAGCATTCCTACAAAGAAGAGCTTCCTCCTTTCAAAGGTGAAGTCAAGTTTCTCCTGTTCTGCAGGTTAGGAATAAAGAAACCCAGCCACCATGTCATACTGTATAATGTGCTTTCATAAGGGCCACCCTCAATCGTCTTTTAAGGTAGGTAATAGTTCCCTGCATGAGATCGTTTAAGCCTATACTGTAATTCTGCAGGGGCCACACAGCCACAGAGTAGTCAGTAGGCTGATGAACTACGGACACAGCGGGACTGAGCAAAGCCATCGCTTCTCGTTTTCCTTCAACCCAGCCATGTTTCCTTGACTGTCAGGGTTTTTTTCCATCTTGTCATTACAGAACTAGGATGTCCACTCTATCACAATATGATTTATTTACACATTTTTTTTCCCATTTTTATTACTTTTTTAGTGATTCCTATAAGGCAATATAGCACATTGAGGCAGATCAGGGCAATGTCTTAAAATAATGGTAAACTGCCTCAGTGACAGGTTCAGGCCCCGCCACTTAGCAGGTGTGTGATCTTGGGCACATTACTGTGCTTCTCTGTATTTTAGTTTCCTCATGTGTAACCTTGTGTATCTTCATGTGTAAAAGGTGGAAAACAATAATAATACCTATATTAAGTGCTTAGAATAATACCTGACATGTAGTAAGCACTCCATAAAATAGTAGCTATTATAATTTTTAAAGCTGATGACAATAAAGTCAGAAATTATCGACAAAAAGTTAGGGGAAAAAAAAAAACAACCCGTGATCCCACACACCCCGTGTATGTGGGGATATCTGACATGGCATATATGATGTGAAAATTTCAACTTTGCTTTCTTCATTGTGTAATACTGGGATAAAAGTCATATGGAGATTTATGTAAGGTTTATACCAAACCTGAATCTTTACTGCTGGCTCCTTGAAGTCGCACAAAAGCTTCTATTTGTGCTCTGTGCTTGTTGACATTCAGAATTCCCTAAAATTGTAACAGAAGTCAATGTGAAAAATTTCTTTCTTGCCTGCTTTACCTCCAAAAGGTAGTTTTTAAAAATTATATGAAAATATCTCCATAATATTCTTATAAGGTCTGTGATCCCTGTCTTTAGGAAGAATATTCATCACCAAAGTTTCTTTGCTCTCAAGAACATACATTCATTTTGAACTACTCTTAGCTATCCCAAGTTTAAAGGTCAGGATTGACCTCATCTAAGCAATGAGTGGTCTTTAAGACATCATCTTCCTCAAAGTATCCTCCCAGGGATGTTGTGAAGTTTACTCTCAAGTTGGAAGCATTAGGCATTCTAGGTATACTCATTTAAAATACCCACACTTCAGGGAGGGCCAGGAGAGGGAGGGAGCAATTTTGAGGATCTTTTATGAACTATATAGATGTCTAACCAATGTACTGTATACTTGAAACTAATTTAAATAAATAAATTTTAAAAAATAAATAAATAAAATAAAATAAAACAAAATATCTACACTTCAGGGAGGAATGTTAGTGTGGTATTCTCAGACTTCAGCCTGCATAAAAATTATCTGAGTGGCTTATTAAAAATGTAAAATCCATGCTGGAAGAGTTCAGTATCTTGACTGTGGTGGTAGATACACAAATCTATGCATGTGATAAAACTGCATCCATACACATAACGAGTACATGAACTCTTAAAATCTGAGTAACAATTTTATCTGATTTCTTCTCAAGACCCTGACAGCATCTGGGTCCTGGGAGATTATAAAAGAGCCCTTGAAAGATATAGGAAAATGGCAAAGGAGTGAAAAAGCCAAATTTCACAAATTTTATAATTTTGCCAAACCTCCAGATCTTAATTCAAAAATACATTCTCTTTTCCAGTGACAGGAGGCATTTACAAGGCTACCTGTGTAATGCTTAGTATGTAACCCAATTAAGAACTCTATAGAGTAGCTCCAACCAGACAGCTATGTCTATCGGAAGAATGACTCCTAAAGCACCTTAAACATCATCAGCCCTGGCTTATTCATACCCATCTTTTTAATCGCCTTTGAAATTAGAGGCCTATAACAGGAGGCAAGTAAAGAAGAGAAGAAAACTGACGCCGATTCTTCATTACCACCTTACCTGGATATAGCGTCCAGACTTAATGCCAGCTTCTAACACTTCCAGAGGAAGATGTTCTGGGTACTCCCTCCTATGGCTCTCCTGACTCTCATTCTCTCTTTCCCGTCGGGACTGAAGGATAGAATCACAAAGCTCATGGGCAGCTTTTAAATCAGGCCAAAAACTGTCCAGGTAATTCTGCATTTGATAAACGCACAAGAGAAACATGGTCAGAAGAGAGTAATTCATTATAGTAGTATTACCAAAAAACCTGAACAGGAACTGCTAGCATGTAGTTCTGAAGAGGTGTTAAGTGAGTATTACTCTCTCAAGCATCACATTACCAGTTCATTTTCTACCATTTCATTAATCCACAAGGTCCTGCCAATAAACCTCAGGGAGGCTGTTCCTACCATGGAACACGTCTACTTCCCTGGTTACTATGACCTTTCAAACCTCTCTCTCTCTCCTTCTCCCCACATACACGCACATACACATCCAGTCTGCCTATCTTTACATGTATCTCATTGCTGCAGATAATGGCCTAGAGTGAATGGACAGGAAAAGCTCCTACATGTGCATTCTCGTCTTTTTTTTTTTTCCACCTTGAAATGTTTGAAATTTGTAAGAAACTTAAACACATAAAAATGGCAAGGAGTAAAGTGTATAAGGGAATGTCTCCCCTACCCCAACCCACTGGCAATGTCGAATGAGCAGAGAGCAGGGAAAGTCAAGTAAGTGAAGTGTTTTTTGGTGTTAGGCTTTTCCCTGCTTCATAGGACCTACTTCATAGGTCCTACTTCAGAGGACCGAGTCTTCTTCTGTGACACCCACAGATGTAGTAACTCTCCTCACCTAGGTGACGCCTGATGTTGCTATTAGTATGATGACGTGGTATGAAACATAGCTTTGAAACAAGGGGTCAGAGTCCTGATTAAGTAGACTATTACTGAATATTACTGTATCTCTTGATGTAATTCCTTCAGAAAGGCTTGAGACAAAACCCCAAGGTGACCAGCCATGAGAGGTTGGTGGGTGGTGAGGATGGCTGTGCTTCATCTACTTACTCTGTGTGTCTAGGGAACACTCCAAATGGTTGATTCTCACAAATAAAATCAAATTTAGCTATGATTTTAACTCAGCTTTAAGTCTAAGGTAGAGTCTCACACATTCTCTTTACTCAACTTAAAAAGAAAATAAATTATCCTTATTGTTAACTCTAGCATTTCTCTCACTAATTTCAGGGTCCTGTTTAAAATGCTTCCTTTCTTTCCAAAAGAAGTTCTATCTGTGCTAACATCAGTACCCCAATTCTATGGTCACTTATCACTTATGAGCACCAAGAGTTAGTCTCTGCTCAATTAACAAGGACAAAGAGCAACTGTTGTACCACCGCCAGTGTAAGCCACAGATGCCAAAGTTCGGTAAAAGCTGGGTTTAACTGTTTCTAAGGAGAACAGGATATGTTTGTTTAGGATTAGTGGCAACTGCTCCTGTGGTACAGCTGTGGATGGTGGAAGACAGAAATAAGAAAATTGTGTGAGGGACACTGGGAAAGCCACCAGAAGGTACAGGTAAAAGTTGTTTGCATAGGCCTTTGTGTGTATGTGTGTTTAAATGTAGGCATTTTTATTTAATAAATAACATTAGTAAACAGCACTGGAAAAAGTGAACTGTTAAAATTAAAAGGCACTTGCAACAAGAATGTGATTAGAATGAAACAAAATGCGCAACTCAGTAGTCTGTTACAACACTATGCAAGTGACACTTGCTTAAGTGATAGCTGTTGTATAAGCCACGATACAACTTCCCAGGTTCATTAAAAAGATAAATTTATAGTGAAAATGCCAAAGAAAAAGTATTGATAAAAAAAAAAGTCTTACCCCCAAATTGCAAATAAATACATTAATGATTAGAAGAAGTGATAAAAAAGCACCAGGCTTTAAACAAAATAAAATGAATAAAATAAATTAACCTAAAGGTACCCAATTAAGCAAATAATATATAAATTAAGGACTTTATATGAACTTTATGTAATACTAAATCAAGTACTTGTTTTGCAGAAAATTTCCCAATACTTTTATCTAAGGCTTGAATTTATAAAGAGAAGGCATAAAAGTTACTAAGATTAACTTTTGCCACTATGAACCACCTCTTCAAGAGGATTTATGGTCTTCTCTCTCCTCATCTAACTTCTGTTCCCCACAGAAAATTCTGGGGTTCTTTCTCATCTGAATGTCACAGTATCTCTTTTTTTCTGCTATCATTCACCTGTATAAAGCCCTTGGTCACAGTTTGCTTAGGAAATGCTATACAAAATAAAACTGTACTATACTAGTGAACTACAAAGAAAAGTAATTTTCACAAAAAGTAGAAAAATGTAATTTTAGTCAACTGTCCTCTGCAGGAACAAGACATGATGTATTGCAACAGAAAAAACAAGTGACACCGCCATTAATATCCAGTGCCCCTGGAATTCTCTGGCATGCCAGAGCACTTTTTTATAGCAGGGCCAAGAAAATTCTATTGGCAAATCTTTAGCAATACATGTACCTAGGAACGCTTGTAGAATCTACAATTCAATATCCAACTAGACTTTCTGTAAACTGACAGGGTTAATGAAGGGCCTCATTCTAGTTTCTGAATCAAGAAAAGATATCAACCATTGGAACCTGACTGACCAACTGGGCAGATAGAAGAGACCAGTAATCCACCGAGAGATTAACAGTCATCTTACTCTTCCAAAGGGTACCAAAGAAATAGGAGAACTGTGTTAAGGCAGCCAAGAAACTGTCACTGATAAAGCTGCTCCTGTCTATGATCCGTACACTAAGTTGATCTGATAGCCTTCACATAAATAATATCACATCTCTCCCTTCCTTTATTCCTATTAACCCCCATGCACATTCACAAGTGGAGAAGAGTGAAGAACCGTGGTGAAACGAGACTGGCCTTTAAAACTGTGTTTTGTACGTATTCAAAAGAATAATTTGGGAGGCAGTTAAGCATGGTGGTCAAGAACTTTGGAGCTAGACTATGTTCTAATCCCAATTCCACCACTTTCTACCTGTGTGATGTCGGCAAGTTGTTTAGTCTTTCTGTGCTTTAGTTTCCTTACCAATAAAATAGGGATGATCACATCTATCTCAAAGGTTGTTATAGGAATTAAATGAAATAATACATTTAGAACAGTGCCTAGCATAGATAAATGTTGGCTATTGCTATTAGGTTGAACCATATAAAATCGATATTTTATAGGTTAAAAACAACAGAATATTGGCAATTTTATAAGATTCAACCTATTATCATCATTAATACTAATATTGTTATTACTGTAGCTACAAACATGAGTTTACTATCAACAGGGGCTTGTTGGGCTAAAGCCTTGGATACTGTAGGCCTTATAGTCACAGGTAGTTTGCCCAGATTTGCTAAAGTCAAGATTAGTTGGGGAGTAATGAAGACATGGAACTTCTTGAAGTCTTCCTTCAATGTTTATTTTCCCTTTTCTGTATTGCCAAAGGGATCTAAAGTCTTCTGGGAACTACTTAGGAAATACACATACACACACACACACACACACACATGCACTCACAAATACACAACAGCTGGAAATACCTTGAAAGAAATCACAAACACTCCTTCTGTTTCACTTCCATACTGTTGCACTGCCTCTTCATCTTCTGTCACCATAACAATTGGCATCCTATCCTGGCAGTGGTGATAGTACCAAACTGCTGCATTGTATATGCTCCTAGAAGAGCAAAGGGCACATGAGGCTCCAAGGCAGACAAACACAAGCTATGGTTCAGAACTTCACAGCTGGCTTTTAATCTGCTACCCTTTGGTTTATATAGACAACCATTTATTCATTCAACAGATACTTCCTGAGTACCCATTATAAATATACCCTGGGTTGGGTACTCTGGGGGACAGAAAGAGGAATCAGAAAGTGTTTGACATATCTTCTTCCCTAAGACAACTAACCACCACAGCAACTTTTTTCATTTCTTGATATGGCCTAGAAAACACAAGGCTCTGCCATCTTTTAACAGCTTTTAATTGGAGGGCTGACTGATATACCACCACAGGGATGACAAGCTGTGCAAGGCTAAAAAAATGAAGAAACAAGTCTTTGGTTAAGAAAAAAAACTAGTCTGCAAGTAGCTGAAGATCATAATCCAATAAGGTCTGATATGAAATCACACAAAATATCTCAAAATCTTCCTGAAAAGAATCTGAATTGGAAAACAAGAGTCGAGGTCTGGAGATGTGTGTTCAAGACTGGATTATGTTTCCAATGAAGTATATAAATTTGGACAGCCAACTTGTTTCCCTTCCTGCAAATTAAGATCCTATGTAAGGTTCCTTTAGTTCTAGAACTTAAAAAAAAAATTCTGCTGACATATACTGAGTACCTATCATGTGCGAGGCTGTGTAGTTAGCTAAGTGTGATCATTCTGAGTACTCACATGTGACCCAATAAAGAGAAAGATTTGCTTTTCCCTTCTCATTTTGAGGCCTGGGGGAATTTGGGGGCTGTTATTAAGGACTCACTATGTATGTATCAGTGTTATTTTCCTTTAGAGAACTTAAATATTTAATGGCTATATAAAGAATTACAAGGAAAAAAATGATTTAAATGTTTTATATGGACATTTGAAAGTTTTGCTCTCTACAGAAGTGTTCTAGGCCCACCTCTGACTTTGGCTGCAGCTGGGTGGGCAGTTCCATCCCCCCTCAAGGGCCCACTGAATGGAGTGAACACCCCTGGGGAATGACCCTCAGCTCAGGGAGGACTAACTAAATGCCCTAGCCTCCATCCTTTGAGGTGACTTCTTAGGCACACTCTACACAGCTTCTCAGAGGTTTCCAGCAGGACTTAGCCTGTTTCCCACAGCAGTAACACATTTTTTACTGCTTTCTCTCCTTCTCTGTCCCACTCTCCCCACTTCCTCACTCCTGCTTCTGGGAATCACCTTGAAGTAAACAATCCACACCAAGTCCTAACTTCAGGCTCTGCTTTTAGGTGGATCTAAGCTACCATGAGCTCTTCTTAAAACAGCTCTGCCAGAATGAACTTACCAGTTTCAGTTTAATAAGACTAGTTGGGATATTAGAGCATACTATAACAGAAAAACTGAGATGACTCTGGCTTAAAAGTAGGACCCCGCCCCCCAGCATTAAATTTATGACTTGTGGATCACTGGAATGATCCTGCTAGCCATTAAGGTCTGGGGCAAACTTACTCTGGGTGTCTATTTGTCCCTAATTATAATTTATAAAATCTATCAATTATATATTCAAATGACATATCTAAAATATTAACACATTAAGCATTTCAGTATTAATCATGGTTCCAGAAATAATTGTTGATTTTAGCATATGACTTAGGTCAACTCCCAAATAGCCAATATGGAGACATTATAGATGATGATCATGTGAAAACACAGCAATTCAGTGCCATACCTGGTCTGCCACTTTTCCATGGATTCTCCTCTTTCCCGAGGGAGATAGCAGTACTGCTGGAATTCATTAGCAAAGAGAATGCAATCATGACGTGCATCCTTCAGGAGGTTTCGCAATTTGTTATACTGTCTGTGACACAGAGGAGAAAAATAAATCTAACATAGCAGGTACTCATCTACTGCCAGCTCTTGCTAAGGATCAAAAAAGATGAGGTATTTTAGAGAAAAATATTGATTATTTAAAACTCAAGAAATACTTATTCAATATTTGGCCTTAGTGTACACAGTACCATTGGGTTGCTGCTTCTCAATTTTGCACACTAGACGTGCTTGGGCAGGGACTCCTTAATTAGTTTGTGGATCAATCCAAATCCTTTACTCCTGATTCCCCTTCTGAGACTTCTGGCCATTTATTACATAATTATCTGATGCTGCCCCACATAGTCCCCACTTCAAGGCTCACAGAGAACACAGAGGCAAGCAGACTCTAGCACTTTATTTTCGTACCTCACTTTGTTCTATAAATGGTATTAGGAATCAGTATATTTTACTTTTTGCTGGCAGCTCTAGGAAAGAACACATAGGGTAAATAAGTTTGGGAATTTATCTCTAAATTTTATTTATGCATTCACTTCATTTGCATGAATGAGAACTAGCTTCATCTGTTAGAGAACAGAGTTCTAAGGTTTCCCACAAAGATCTTTCCAATAATGCTAACCAAAGTCACAAATCAAATACAAAGTCTCATATCGGTCAGTTTCTAATAAAGTGCTTTTCAATAGTCTAGGTAATAGGAACTACAGAATAGTCACGGTTATTTTAAAGAAAGCCATCATTTATTTAAAAATGGATTGGTATGAAACTAGATATTAAATTAACACATAAATTATTCAAGGTAGATGACTGGCATTTAATATAATAAAATTTGTGCCTTCCATTCTCACCAACAGCCTGCCACCATGGATTTTTTAAAGATGAGGCTTTTCATTAAAGCAAAGGCAGAACTCTCCAACTTATGCTCTCCAAGTAAATGCTAACTCCATTTTCTGTGTGGTCTCAACACTACATCAGAAACCAAGAAACAATGATTTTATTTTGTTAGTAATTCTAATTCTAATTTTGAGCCATCTTAAAAAGAATCATCAAATAACAGCAACTTGCAAAATTTCCTGATAAACAAAGGGATTCAGATTCCTATCTGTGAATGGCAGCTTTTCTTAACAGAATTCCGCTTGTGCAAACAAAAGCTGCCCTAACCCCAAATGCTTATAACATATTAAACTGGTAATTTCCTCATGTTCACAAAGATACACTTAAAATCCTTTTTAAAACCTCTTGGAATACACAGAGAAGAGTCTACCTGCTCTGTTAACGGTGGTCATCCCAGCAGAGTGGTGAGGCAAAGACTTTTACCTCCTGCTTTACACACTTCTGTCATGCATGAAGTTTTTAAAACGAGCACTTGTTTGTTAAGTAATAAGAAATATTTTAGAAGAGGCTTCATAAACATCTGTAATTTATTATTCCAGATGAAACACTGAAAAAATACTGCCCATTTTTTTCTGATCTTATCCTCCATAATTTTTGCTCCCTTTAACTACCAATACATTTTATACACCCCTAATAAAGCACCTGAGCTTAGTGCAGTTATTTGTTTACAAATTATCTCCCTTACCAAACATCCTTTATCCAGCAAATGTTTGTTCTATGTTCCAGGCCTTTTGTTCCACTGAATGCCTTCAGAGGCCACCATCTAGACACCCCACTGCTGCTGCTCTTCATCTGCAGCAGTCCTGCTCATGGTGAAAGCACAATAGAACCATCCATTCCCCCAAAAAGTCAAAACCAGAACTACCATATGACCCAGCAATCCCACTCCCAGGTATAGACCCCAATGAATTGAAAGCAGGGTCTCAAAAAGATATTAGTATACATGTTCATAGCAGCATTATTCACAGTAGCCAAAAAGTGGAAGCAACCTAAGTGTTCATCGACAGATGAATGGATAAACAAAATGTGGTGTATACATATCATAGAGTATCATTCAGCTTTAAAAAGGAAGTCCTGATATATGTTATAATGGATTAAGCTTGAAGACATTATACTGAGTGAAATAAGCCAGACACAAAAGGACAAATATTGTATAATTACACTTATGTGAGTATTCCTGAGTAGTCAAATACAGAGACAGAAGTTAGAATGGTGGTTGCCAGGGGATGGGGGAGGGAGGAGTGGAAAGTTAGTATTTAATGGGTGTAGAGTTTCAGTTTGGGAAGATGAAAAAAGTTCTGGAGATTGGCTGCATAAAATGTGAATGTACTCAATGTCACTGAAGTGCACATATTTTAAAATGGTAAATTTTACATTATATATATTTTACTACAATTTTTAAAAATATAGCTATGTTAATTGGAAAAACAAAATAAAACAAAAAACAGAACCATCCATTTCAGTGGGATCAGTGCCATTAAAGTAAAAGTACAGGATGTGACAAGAACATGGGAGGAATGGGGAAGGCATCTGGGAGGAGGCAATATCTGAGTCCTGAAGGATGAATGAAAGTTAGCTAGACAAAGGTCCCAAGGGAGGAGAGAGGGGACAGATGTTCAAGACAGCAGACAGTATGGTTCATTTTTGTATCTGCAGGGCTTAACCCACAATAGGTCTTCAATAAACGTTTTCCAAATGAATAAATGAACTCACAACCCTTTGTGACAACAGTGATCCAAATACAAGATAATGTCTTAGAATAAACATTTGCTAGTCTTCATGCACATCACTGCATTTGTTATTACACCTGTACTTTAGACCTAGGTATTCTCAAATCCCGGCCTCCTCAAATATTGATATCTATAAGCCAGACCTAGGAGGTTTAGCACCAAATGATAGTAATGACAATTCTTCCCAATATTTAGAAAAATATATAACTTAAAAAGAATTTCCTCAATTTTAAGTTTCATTCTCATGTGTTTTCCTTAGACTTTTAGTGTGTGTTTCCATTTGTTAGCTATCTATCAGCCAGATAAAACAAATGAACAAATGGCACAATAATATTAATGGGGAAAGCAGGAAAATAACAGCGAATCACTCTGAATGTGACAGCTGGGTTTTTTTGTAGGCATGTGGGCTTATGGTTATAATTTAATAGTGCACACATACCATACAGTCATATTTTTTGCTAGTCAGAGTTGGTGGTGCAAATGATAGAATTAGATACATGAGTACCCTGTATGGAACCAGCAAGGAACATCATAGTGCCTTGAACAAGTCTGGCCTAAATGATTGAATAATAGTTTCATTTTAAAAATTCAATTTAAAAATTCCAGTCTTAGAGAAAAGCCCTAGTTTTCCTAGACTAGCTTAAGTGTTTTCTAAATCTTTATTACCAAAACATTACAAACAATTTCTTTAGGGAGACAGCTGAATTTACTTTCTTTAGACTTGATTTTTTTTTTACTATTTTTAGTCAATGGGTGATCTTATTTACAGATGCAATATCCTTTCTCCCTGCTGACTATACTCTGAGGATTCGAAGTAGGCGTCCCACAATCAGAGGGGAAATGAGTTCTGTATTCAATGTTGTGTTTCTTTGACCAGATTTCCCAGAACCCTGGCAGAGTCTTGTAGACTTACTTTCAGAGGTCCTTGAGTTTTCTACAAGAATTTTAAGTTTATGTTTCCATTTATATTAGGCAATACTCTTAAAACATTTCTAATGAAGTATATTTTGGACGAGCTGAATGACCACCTTCTAACTGCAATGCCATCCGGGGTCAGTGACTGCCGTCTTGGAAGCCTTAGACATTTCAAACTCAAAACAACTATCTACCTCCTCCCCGTCAGACCTCCTCCAATGTGTCCTCTCTCTATCCACTTACATAAGCCAGAACCCTTATTGTTATCCTTGACAACACCTTCTCCCTTACCTTAGATATCTAAATTCATAGATTTTTTAAAAGTAACAGCTTTATTGAGATATAATTCACATACCATAAAATTCACCCTTTTAAATGTACAATTCAATAATTTTTACTACAGTAACAGTTGTTATGTAAACACCACCACCACCACTATCGAATTCCAGAACATTTCATCACCCTCAAAAGAAACATACACCCACTAAGCAGTCATTCCCCATTTCCCTTGACCCCCAGCCCCTGGCAACCTAACTAATCTTTCTGTCTCTTGGATCTACCTATTCTGGGCATTTCATACAAATGGAATCATACACTATATGACTTTTTTGTGTGGCTGGCTTCTTTTATTTAGAATAGTATTTTCAAGGTTCATCTATGTTGTAGCATGTATTAGTATTTCACTTCTTTTTATGGCTGAATAATATTTCCTTGTATAGATAAATTACATTTTGTGTAATCATTATTAGTTGACATTTGGGTTGTTTCCATTTTTTGGCTATTATGAATAGAGCTGCTATGAACATTCATGTACAAGTTTTTGTCTGGACCTGTTTTCAATTCTCTTGGTCACATACTTAGGAAAGTCTATAGATTTTACCTACTAAATAGCTCTTAGAAATGTCTACTTCTATCTCTAAGCTATGACATCTCTAATCTGAACTAAAGCAATAGTCTGGTTTTCTTTTCTCCTTGCATCTTCTAAACAGGCCCAGCAATCTTTTCAAAATAGCAATCTGATGTTATCCCACACTGCTTAAAACCCTGAGGCCCAGGAGGCCTACTACCATCCAATCCAGGGCCTTCTTCCAGTTCCTTGAGCCAAATTCCCCTCCCCGCGACCTTGCACAGCAGTTTCACCACCTAGAAAGGTTTTCTTTGACTGGTTTACACCTACTCAAACCTTAGAGCTCAGCATAGGCATTACCCTTAGGAAAGCCTTTCCCAGTCTGACTAGTTTGGGTTCTCCTGGAGCCACATGCCTGTACTTCAGTGCATTTTGCCACAGCTGCAGTTCTTCGTCTGTTCGTGTGATTATCTGATTACTACCGCCTGTCTCCCCCTCAAACCATGTCTGCTTTTGTTCACTACTGCATCTTCAATGCTAGCAGTTTCTGGCACAGTTTCTCAATAAATATTTGTTAAATTAAAAAAACAAACACCTGAATACATGAATGAATGTGGTTGACAAGACAGCCTCACAGAGTTATCAAGTAACTCCTCATTAAATAAGCATTTGAGATGGCAGAATGTGTCACTATCCTAAATGATCAAAAACTTGACATTTTCCATACTGTTTTGAACAATACTTATGTGAACATGCCATTTTCTGCATTAATATTATTGACATCAAAACCATATTAAATATAGAACCAGATTAGAGCTATGTCTTTTTATTATTAACCCAACACTGGTAATTTCAATAAAACAATGTGATCTGTCACGTTAATTTAATGTTCTTTGCGGTTTTCTGATTTTGTAGCTTTGTTTATTTAATTTGAAGGTCCGATTTGATTTTAAGGTTGAATTAAAGACTTAAGCATGAGGATTTATACCTAGATTTATATTTAATCATATTTAATAGTACAATAAAACAATTTAATTTAACACTGGGTGTCTGAGAATTTTTTTTCTTTTAGAAAAAAGTTGATAACATTACTCATGCTGAGTAACACTGATGTATTGGATGGGGAGTTAAATCATGTTGGCCTTTTATATACTTTCCAACTATAACATTCTATGATCCCTATCTTATGTTATGTATTGAGAAACTGAGACATGTACTGTTGAGACTCTGAAGCTATACAGAAGGAATTCAGGAGGGGGCGCGGATCAAAGGAGAAAACAAGGCATCCTTATACCAGACACTAGACCAGACCAGATATAGATATATGTATTTTTTTAAGGCGAGGCAACTCTTGGCTGCTGACTTCACAGACTGCAAGGACCTTGTCAGCTTACAATCCCTTATTTTTAATTTTTTTTATTTTTTACATCTACAGCACCAGGTCTTCCTAGGTGGTCTCCCATCCAAGTACTAACCAGGCCTGACCCTGCTTAGCTTCTGAGATCAGACGGGATTGAGCTTGTTCAGGGTAGCATGGCTGTAGACCAGACTAGATATTTTTAACTGACAAAGCTTTCCTAAGAATGATGTTCCTAAAAGCATATCAAACAGAATGAATTATTTACTAGCATCTCAAAACTTTCCAAGAAAGAACTGAAAAATAAAACAAAATGTTCCCCAATATTAAATGAAGCAAAACACCACCAGCTTTTGCTAGGCCACATTTGGTTAAACATAAAAGTCAAATGACTTATACTTAACACTTAGGAAGTCCAAATTAATAAAGCAAATCTCCTGGATGTTCTGAATTCAACAGCTATCATTAATTCCAAAGTTAGCTTTCAATATATGACACTTTCTAGGGCTTAGGTCATTTTAGTCATTTAGCTGTTTCAACTTGAATATACCAGGTGATTGCTTAACAGACAAAGCACCAAGTCCCAAACTTGCTGATTCCTTTTTCCTGCCTCTTCTTCATCAAACATGTTCATTATCCCTGCTTTAAAGACCAGTCTCAAACCTAATTCCTTCAGAGAGCTTTCTGGCCTAATTCCCACACCCCATATTTACTTCTGCACTTTGCATACAGTACATATTAAATTATCCTGCATGTATCTAAGCTGTATTGTAATTACCTTCTTGCTTCTTGCATCTAACCCCAAGAAAAAAAAAAAAAACAGGTTTGTTGAGAGAGGGACGAAGACTTCTTTTTGTAGGTCCAGAAGGCCTGGCTCAAAAGTAGTATTTACCAAATGGGAAAACCAGGGTGTAATCATATGGGCCTATTTCATAACCCCTCATCTTTTGTTTTTACATTTAGTGTAGAGAAATGGTAAAGCAATAGAAAACCAATAGTTTTTCATCAAGTTAACTACTTTTGAAATGTTCAGGAGAAAAGACATTTAAATTCCAATTCTTTGCTTTTGAATGTCCCAGGAATTGGTTTTTAAAACAATCCTTAATATTAAAAATATTTTGGAAAACAGAAGTTGAAAAGGCTCTGCAGTGTACTAGCAACCTGAATGATAACAACAAATTGATTTTAGTAGCAGAAATTGAAATACGACACCTGGAGCAGCATTTAAACCTGTATGTGTGTAAACATCTATATCTTTGTGTCTGAACAAAATCAACTTCAAGCTCATTTAAAAATATTCTATCTGAAAAACCTACATGCAATCTAGTTAATGCATATATTTTTTGAACTGAGCATATAATAAAAACAACTTATTATTTTCATATACAAATAAACACATTTCATCTTTTACTACCAAGGTCTGAAGAAACCACATTTAAAAAAGAATGAACTCGTAGTTTCTGCTTTTTAAATAACTTGCGGTGGTAAGAGGTGGATGTATAATTCTAATACTGTATGCTGTTTCCATACAGCATGAGTCTTCAAGTTTAAATCATAAATCTTTTCCCAATGTTAAATGAAACAAAACCAATTTTTACGTATTTGTTTAAAAGGTACAAGGCAAGCATTTTAGGCTGATTTCAATCAAAAATCCTTTGTTTAGCAAATACAATTTCTATGGTTGGTAGTAATACTAGTAACCTAAAAATAAAACAAGTTATTTGTAGTTTCATTGAATAAATCACTACAAATACAATTTGTATCCACAATAAAGGAGTATTAAATTTAAAAATAAAGTGCTCTCTTTTTCTCAAAGGAAAAAAATAAGCTTCTGAAATAATATATCTATAAATAAGATTAAATAATATGCATTATCAACAAGAAATAAGCAATAACTCTGCTATAAAATGCAAATCAAAAGCTAAGGATCTTAAATACCCACATATTGGGGACACTGCAGTTTATTGATCTACAGTCAGATCTGTTGGCCAGATGTTGAAGCAGAAATATAAAACAATGTTACTGCATTCCTACTAGCAAAGAGAATACTAAACTAGTTCAAAAAATAGTTTCTGACAAAATAAATTCCTCTCCTTCCCCTGCAATGAGGGACCTTTTTTAAAGGGCGTGGGGGC
>NW_006442109.1:9357447-9359228 GCF_000325575.1 Pteropus alecto
CATAAATAAATAATGCAAAACAGATACCTCCGGCCTTTTTGATGCTGCACAGCTTGACAAGCCGTTTGCATGAAAATAATTCCCTTTAATTCAGGAAACTCAAGGATCTCGAGGTAATCTTGAACAACTTTCCAATCTGGAATCATGTAATGAGTCACATCACTAGACAAGAGTTTCCCATCTGAAGCATAATTCAAAATGTAAGAGATTAGACACATTTGCCAAACTCGTTTATTATTATTATTTAAATGTCATGGTGCCCCCCTGTGCAAAATAACTTTCCATCTTAACTACACTGTGAAGTTTTTAAACGACAAGACAAATCTACTTTGGTAGAGGCCCAAAGTTCAGGTAAATTCAGCACCTTCATTTTTCTGAAGCTGTGATAAATAAAACCTCAACGTGGTTTATAGTGTTGCCAGTGGAAGAGATGACTGATCTTTTTTTTTTAAGGCAAACAAACACACCTTCAGCACAACCTGAATATTTCTGTGTTAACTCACTGACATACACTCACATTTAAAAGGGGCCCCTTAAAATTTATAGGTATTAACCACTTGTTTCTGTCCAGCAATTTCAAATCGGTTCTGTCTCAAGTTTGTGAACATGCTCAGAAGTCTCCAAGGGCCAGAACTGACTAGAAAAGATGCTCAGTACAAACCAGGGCCCTGGTAGGATTTCCACCCAGCCCATGTCAGGGAGCTCGTCGCACAAGCAGTAACCGAAATGTTCACCTTAACCAGCAATCCTAAACCAAGGTGCGGATTTCAGTAGTCGCCGAAAAGGCCCAGAACACTCATCTCCCACGAGGGGGAAGAGAACCAGTAACCTTCTTCGTTCAATGGGGCACCCATGCAGCCTGGAAATCAAGTGGGGTAAGGTCTAGTGCACAGCAGTCCTAAATCTAACTTTCCCCTGACCTTCCCAGATAATTCACAAATCCTTTGGATAAATGCCTGAGGCATCCGTGCTGGCAAGTCAGATTAATTTGCGGGGAGCAAAGAAATGTAAAATGAACAACAGCAGTAGCAGCAGCAGCAGCAGCAGCAGCAGCGGTCAGATTAATTTGTGGGGAGCAAAGAAATGTAAAATGAACAGCAGCAGCAGCAGAGGTTTCCGGGCTCCCGCCTCTCACCAAAGGGCCAACGACTAGGGTCCTCTTCATTTCACCACCCAGGGCAGAAAGGGGGCAGGTTCCTGCGCCCAGGCCCCTTGGAAAGCCCAAATCACAAGGCCTCTGGGGCTCTGGGGTCGCCTGTCTCTGGGCCTTTTCATTTTATGGGGCGCAGCAGTCGGGGAGGTCCCGTGCGGAGAGCCCCTGACGCAGCGGCCCACGGCAGTCTCCAAGCGGAGACGAAGGTGATGGCGGGGAGCGGTGGAGGCCCGGGTGCCTTGGACTCGGCGCCTCTTTGGCCTCGCGCTGCGCCTCCTGCCGCGCCCTTCCGCCTCACCGGACGCACGACCCCCGCCCCGCCGCCCTCGCTCCCTGGCGTCCAGGGCTCCCCTCGCACCCGGCCTCGGGGCTCCTCGTCCCCGCCCGGGTCGCTCTCGCTCCCTCCTGGGCCCTGACCGTTGCGGCAGGCGGCGGGCTGCGTGCAGAGCGGGCTGTTGCAGGGCACGCTGGGCCGCAGGTAATGCTCCCGCACGATGCGCAGCGTCCGGCCCTGGAAGGTCCTCAGAAGCAGCACCTTCTCCCGCTTCTGAAGCATGGCGGCGGCGCTCGGCTGGGGCAGAGCTCCGAGCCCGCGAGGCCGTCCCGAGCGAGCGGCCAGGAAGTGGCG
>NW_006442109.1:9359286-9418464 GCF_000325575.1 Pteropus alecto
GGCCAGGTCCCGGCCCGGCCCTCCTGGCAGCCGCCCGAACGGGCCTCGGGGTTGAAGGCTGGAGGCAGCCTGCGAGAGGGGTCCTCCTGCGCGGCCGGGCGGCGTCTCCTACCCCGCTTCAGTTTCTCCCCTCCCCACAATCGCCTGGGGACAGGCATGGGGTGGGGGTGGTAAAAGACTTAATGGGAGATAAGATTATATAGGGATGCTAGTGAAAAGTTTTGTGGAGAAAGATTTGGTACAGCTATAAAGGATTATTATGCTTTGTTTTTACTCCCAGGGGCAGGCAGCCATATTAATATGGGTAATCATTAAACATTTTCTGTTCGGTGCTCTTACTGTCCCTGAAAGAGCTACAAGATTCAGCAAATAAGCCAGCAACTCTGCCACTTCAACATTTTTTTCCTTTCAAAAAGTTGTATTTATGCTCGCTTCGGCAGCACATATACTAACAAAAGTTGTATTTTAACCCATATAAATATGCAAACAGTGTCCGAGACCATGAAAACCCATCCCTTGCTTTGAGGTAAACACTATTTAACCCCAGCTTTATAGCATTTGCAGTCTCTGGCAAAGGAATTTTCTTTTAGACTTGATGGAGACTTACACAGTCTCTTCTGAGAACATATGCCCTTGGTTGGATAGACGCCACTGTTCTTCCAAGCTCTTAACAAAGACTTTTGAGCCGCACCAGAAGCTTTACATACAAGTGTCACATTTAATTTCCACTAGTGAGTGGAGTCAGGCATTATTATCCCCATTTTACAGGCGATGAAACAGAATTAGGGAGATTAAGTTGCCAGAGTTACCCAGCTATTAAGCGGTAGAATCAATATTCAAGCCAGAATCTGGCTGAATCCAAAGCAGGCTCTTAACTAATTGCCGTGATATTCACAGATGAATAAAATATAGCTCATATCTAAGGAGTTTATAGCCTGCTTGTTGAGCTCTAGTTAGGCAGCTCAACCAGCTGGCTGGGAACATGTGAGCTTCCTATTTTGCTGAAGTGAGCAGAACCAGGGTGTTCTGTTGGATGGATGGCTTTTGCTCAAGGGGGACATATTGAAAAGAGCCATGGTCCCTCACTCATTGTATTTTTATTTCAAGTTATCTGCAGTGAGGGATAATGTGAGTGAGATCTGAGATGGAATTGCACAAGTTAGGAAAACATTACAATGCTGGTCCACAGGACACAGCACTGTGAGGCCCATAAAGCAACCAACAGTGTAGGAGGCCCTCCCTAAATCAGAATGTCAGTGCAAGGCCCTTCTTAATTCAGGTCAGTTCTAGAGATCCCAGAGGACAGGCAAGTAGCAAAATTTGTCCCCAACATAAAAATGCTTCTGACAGCTGCCCACAATTCCCTCTAAAGTTCTCCCATTTTAATTTTTCTTTTACTTTTCATTTTATGTCCTTAACATCTCCCTTTAGTGTTTCGTAGCTTTAAACTTTCTCTAAATTGGTACTAATAATTTTTTAAGGAAGAGAGTGTGTCCGGCATTGTATTGAAAATTGATTTTATCAGTATTTAAAATAATTCAAGGCCCCTCAAGCACTTCCTTTGCTTGCATTGAGGTAATGATGTATGATTTATGTTCTTAAAAGCATGGTCCCTTAGTTCTTGCAACCGATGATCTAAAATGGACGAGAATGCCTTTTTGTTGGTTTGTTCACCAACCTTCTGATGCCTCTTGCCTGAGAAAAAGGTTTCTATGTCAGAATAAAGTCAGAATAAACTAGGTTATGTTGTGTGGGGGGACAACTTCAAAAATCCTAGGGACTCAAAACAACATGTTGTATAGGTGCCTAGAGGCTCCACTCTGTTTTGTCCTTCTCCAGGACCAAGGCTGATGGAGCCAGTTCTCTCTAGAATACTGTTTGCTGTTTATTGGCAGAGGGACAAGAGCCCTCTAGACAGCCTTACCCCAGCAATTAAAAGGTCAGTCTGGAAGCGATATATGTCACTTCTGCCTATTGGCCTGAACTAGTCACATGACCACACACTCAAAGGCAGAGTGATGAAACCTTTTGGTGAGCAGCATTAGTGATTACCCGAGTGCCCCCAACTCACACCCCTTAGTCTGCTCTGCCATCATCTTAACCCTTGTGTCTGTGACTACTCCAGCTCAGCCCACTATCATCTCTGCTTGGGCATTCTACTGCTCGCCTCTTTTTACATTCTCACACTCCTCCCCAGTAGCCAGTGAGCCAAGCATGTATCACCATATCATCTTCAATCTTTATCACAATCCTGCAAGTAAATATGTGGGTTTTTGTGGCAGAGAGTGTCACCGAATCCATGTCCTCTTCTCTGGACACACAGATGAACTACATTTCCCAGCCTCCCTTGCATATAGATAGGTGTGGCTACCAAATGTAATGGCACCATTTCCAAGACTGCCCCATAAAAACCTCCCATGAGCACTCCTCTTTTCTGTTCCACCAGCTAGATGTCAAATCCCAGGGGATCTTGGAAGCCAGCACTGAAGACAACAGGCCCTCCTCTGCCCCCATCAGCATGGGTCCCAGAAGGACTATGCGGAGCAGAGCCCTGCCATCCCCCGCACCCAGGAGCATCCACAAGAGATTATTGTAAGGGAGAAATAAACTCTTGTTATAGCAGCTGGAATTAGCCTAGCTAATACACATCTACTTTACAAAGGAAATTGAAGACTGAAGAGTTGCCTATTTGTTAAAAAAATTAAAACGCTCATTAGATATTAAATGTCTTGATGAAGCTGCTCAAGGATTGTACAGCAGTTCTAAAGTATACAGTCCTCTAGGCAGTGGGAGAACAGCAGTGGTCTTTAGTGTTCTGGTTTGGTCTGGCTTATGGTGCCACAGCAGTGCCACACTGGGAAGGATGCTTGGTGGCTTGCTTTTCTTTTCAGTTTTCCCTTTCCTTGTCTATCCAAGTGCAGATGGACAGCCAGTGCCTAGGCAGCAGAACGCTGTGACAGCTTTCAGCACTCTATTGCTGGTGGAAATAACGATGGTGGCTCGGTTTCCCTGGTGCATGACTGCAGTCCTCTTCAGGCTGAGCACCAGCGTGCTTACACTGCAGGAGTCTGTAGCATGCAAGCCTTTTGCGGATGCGCTCTGGGAGTGCAGACATCAGCAACCACTGGATTATAATCAAAAGGTCTCATCAAAAGGTTAGTTTGGAGAGGATGGGGCATCTTTACAAAGGGTTAAGAGGACAGGGAGGTTAAATGTATAAAAGAAATTCTGAAAGATGAGCTCCAGGGGCTAGAATGGATTACTGAAGCAGGGTTTGAAATATTCTGTCTTGATTTATCTATTTTACAATAGTACAACATGCTTGTTGCAACACATTCCAACAATACTGAAATGTGCTGAATAAAAACGTTGAAGTTCTGCTTGCATCTAAAGTCTACTTCTCCTTAGTAATTTACCATCGTTGATAGCTGGTATGCATCCTAGGTGTCTTTAAATATAACCCCAAATTTGCAACTTTTCAAAGAGCTTGCCAATCTATGCAGTATCAGCTAATTACAGCTAAAACACTTTTCTTGTGTTTTCTTAGTTAAGCCTCAAAACAATGCCTTGACTGTGGTACTGCTACCACCTGCATTTTACAGGTGAAGAAACTGAAGTACGAAAGAATTGAGACACAGGCCATACACTGATGGTATGATAAAGCCAGACTTGGACTCCATGCAGTTTGGTACAGAGCCCAGGCAGTAATGACTCGGCCATCCCACCTTTCAGCTAGTAAATGGT
This sequence comes from Pteropus alecto, assembly GCF_000325575.1. Lineage (NCBI taxonomy): Eukaryota > Metazoa > Chordata > Mammalia > Chiroptera > Pteropodidae > Pteropus > Pteropus alecto. Next base: position 9,363,031 of record NW_006442109.1, read on the forward strand.
GAGTTATAGAATGGAGTGCATTCTATACAGTGGACCATGGATGAGCCCCGTCATTTTAGGGTTAAGGAACTGGAGATAGTGCTACTCAAATATTGACCCTTCTACTTTCTTAACTTCCCTGAGCCTTAGTGATTTCAACTATAAAATATAGTTAGCTAGATATTGCTATATTAACGAGTTGATGATTCTAAAGTGTCGTGTAAGTGTCTAAAATTATCTCATTTATCTGAAGAATCAGGTTACTTTCAGTTATGCTCCATCTCAGTGGAAGAGTCATTGGAGGACAAATGGCTGCTGAGATTGTGCTGCTACTTGTATTTGGGATAATTTAATTTCCTATATGTTTAAAGGCTGTTAATCCTTCATTTTTACTTTTCCCAGCAGATATAATGGCTCCCTTTTGGCTTTCTAAACACTCTATGAATCCCCATAATACATTTTGCAATGATTATTCTGAAATTTTCTACGTAACTCTTTCTAAATTTTAAAGAGAAAATTATTTTGTACTCACCAATTTATATCTCAGCAAGATTTTTACTGTACTGTTGACCTACCAATAATTTTGTCCTTCTACCACTAAAGGGCGCTGTTCATTGTTTTTTTTTGTGGGGGGGGAGGGTGCTGGCGGGGGAGAGTGCTTCTTCTGAAGTCCCTTCTGTGTTTGAGTAATTGAAATGTGGCCCTTTACATACTACCAATAAAATGCATCCAATTATTTGAGACAAAAAAAAACAAACAAAAAACCTTAGTATTAAACAATATGTTTATCCAAGGAGCTCAGTTTCAGATGCTCCAAAATTAATTAGAAACTAAGCTTCATTGATTAATACTGAAGAGAAAACGAAAATCCTTTAAGTCTTGACTGGAAGAAAATTCAATTGTATGGATAGCCATTTATAAATCAAAAATAGAAACATTACTATTTGTCATTTAATTTTTTGTATTGATATTATTTGGTGCAATTAAATTTCATTCATCTTGTAGGATTATTGTTACCAGTGGAATACCAGTTATGGTATATATTTATCTTATTATTTAATATGAATGTATTACAAGGAGTTTTCCTATTTTACTATATTGTTGCGGCATATGTTTGAATTTGGGAAAGTGAATTCCATTTTATGTCTTATAATGATAGACTGAATTCTCAAACCTTATAATTACAATAGAAAAGTTGTGGAAAAAAATGGAAGAATAAGGAGTACTTAGCAATGATCCTAACCTCTAGGAAACCTTCTGGGTTTGGGATAAATATAAACAAAGAATTACAATTTTCAATTTAACTTTTATTTAATAAAGAAAAGGCTTATTAAACTATACTTTTGTATTCAGTTCTTGAGGAAGAAGAAGAAGGCTAAAAGTTAAAATTACATTTATACTTAACTTTCTGTACATTTTAGGCCAGAGCAAGTATCTATATCTGCTTGTTTTAGATTACTATTGCTGCATGACTATCTCAAACTTAGCAGCTTAAACCACACTCATTTATTATCTAAGTTTCTGTAGGTCAGATGTCTGGGAATGGGCAAGTTAGGTTCTCTACTCAGTGTCTCCCAAGACTGAAATCAAGGTATTGGCTGAGCTAATTCTTTTCTGAAGCTTGGAGGGTTCTTTCAGGCTCACAGAGTTGTTGGCATAATTCAGTTTCTTACAATTGTAGAACTAAGGTCCCTGTTCTCTTGCTGGTTGTTAGGCAGAGACCACTCTAAGTCCCCAGAGGCCACCCGCAGTTCCTTGCCATGTAGTCCTCTCCATATGTCCTCTCAAACTTTGAATCTCTTTCACCAGAAGAACCCAGTCCCTTTAAGGGCTCACCCGATTAAGTCAGGCCCACTCAGGATAATCTTCTATTTTAAATTCAGTTGATTTGGGAACTTAATTGCATTTGCAAAATCCATTCACAGCAGCATGTAGATTAGCATTTGACTGAATACCCAAGAGAAGGTGTGTGTATACCAGGGCACAGGAGTCTTTGGGACCACCTAAGAATTCTGTCTGAGTCTGCTCAGGCTGCTATAACAAAATGCCACAGACTGGATAGCTTATGAACAACAGATATTTATTTATCACAGTTCTGGAGGCTGGAAGTCTGAGATCAGGGGGCAAGCATGGTTGAATGAGAGGCCTCCTCTGGTGACAGACTTCTCATTGTATCCTCATATGGCAGATGGAGCCATATGAGGGATCTCACTGGAGCTTGTTTATAAGGCACTAATCCCATTCCTGAGGGTTCTGCCCTCATGACTCAAGTGCCTCCCAAAGGCTCCACCTACTAATGCTGTCACTTTTGGAGTTAGGATTTCAACATATGAGTTTTGGGGGGACACTAACATTCAGACCATAGCACCACCATAATAATTTATAATAAACATTTGATCTCAATAAATTGTATTTAAAACTATGGTATTTATTAAATATCTGAGAGCAGCATAAGTTTTGTTCTTAAAAAAGGAATGAGAGAACTAACCCAGTAATCCAGAGGATATAACAAAAGTAAATGAATGATAGATAATGTTGCTTTGGTTAGTTCAAACTAAGGGGGAGAACTCTGCCAAATACAAACCCGTATTCTATTAATCTTAAGTAGCAATGATTTCCACTGGGCCTGGAATTCACCCAGGAATCACTGCAGAGTCCAGCCCCTTGTGCTAATACAGGATCAGCCTGGAGAGAGCAGTGTGCCTGGAGCGGCGGGGCGGGGGTGGGGCGGAGGAGGAGTGTCTTGTGGACAAGAACCATCTTCTTTTGTCTTACCTCTCAGTTGCTACCTAAGAGGAATGATGTTGTATCCCCCAGATTAGGATCCTTTCCTAAACCCCACTGTGACAGGTGATAGGAGGCCTTGGCATTTTTTGAAGATTTGAATTTTAAATATAAAATGTCATCATCATTATAGGCATCCTTTATTGTATGGCTCTCTGCTGTCATCAAACATGGCATAGTGGGAGGCTGCCGGTATTTGCTGCCTATCTTCCATGTAGAATTGTGATGGGGTTAGAGCTGTGATTAAAGAACCTTCTGATTGCATTGTTTGGGGTGGGAGAAAGCAGGACGATTTTCTTTACATTTTTTTTCTATTAAACCTGACATTTTAAGAGATACCATTTGAAAATATTCTCTCCAGGAGAGAAAAGACTTGGGTCTTTGATGTCTTTAATTGAAACTAGAAGACTTTTGTTATGTTTGTCATTTTAGCCTTTAAAGCCTTATCTTTTCTGACTTGGAGAACTGAAGACATTTTGCTCCTCTTCCAGTTCTACAATATTGTTCTTTAATCAGCTTGAGGCAGCATCGTTGATCAGAGAAAAGCACTTCCTCCCCGCATAAAGTGAACAGCACCTGCCAGCCCCACTATCCAGAAGCAAGAGAGAAGGTCTGTTCTTTGAGCCCACAGAGCGCCAATATTTCAAATGTACAAGAAACCATAAAATTAACCTAAAACCCATTGCCTCATTGATAGATACAGAGCATAGAGGCATTTATAGACTCAAAAGCAAGGCCATGGACCCACATATCCACCAAACATATTTATTTATTTATGACTAGTGTAATATTGAAAACATGGTGTTTTATTTCCACTGGAATTAGGTTTATCATCTTAGTGAAAATGTAAAAAATAAATGACTACATAGGAACTAAAAGTGTATTGTTAATCATATTGATGATTAATACTGAGCAGGCTGCAATAAACCACATTTTCCCCTTCGAGCTACTTGTTTTAAGCTTTCTTCAATTTTAGAAGACTAGGGGGTATATATATTTATATTTTTATATATATATATGAGATAGATACATTATATATGATATGTACATCATATATATATATAAAATCAGTTATGATTGGCTAGGTTATGCTGAAGTAACAAATAGCCCTCAAATCTTAGTGGTTTAAAAAAAACAAAGGTTTATTTCTTGCTCATGCCATATGTCCCTCTGCTCTGTGTCATCTTTACCAAGAGACCTAGGTTGATGGAGGCTCCCTGTCAGTGTTTCTGCAATTGCTTAGCAGAGGAGGAGAATGAGACAAATTGTGTACTTGCTCTTAAAGCTTCCAATTGAAAATGACACAAGTGACTTCTGCTCACATATCACCAGCCAAAGCAAATCACTTGGTCATACCCAATTCCATGGGCAGAAGATAGAAAGCCAGAAATATTTCGTGAACAGAACTAATCATACACACACACACACATGTGCACATTTTAATGTAGATTGAGAAGGGAGAAATAACTCCAGTCGTTGAAGACAATCAACTCTAACTATCATTGTAGTACTGTTACATTGGTAAGTTTAGAATCAGTGAAAACAATGACATAGGCTGTATTCATAGAATATATTGCAGTCAATAAGAAGTATAAGACAGATCTTTATGTACAGACATGCAAATATATCCCAGAAATACTGAGTTTTAGAAAAGCAAGTAGCAGAATACCATAATCTCATTTATTTTAAAAGATACAAAAATATGTAAACATATTTATGTGTGTGTGTCAATTGCATAGGAAAAGGCCTAGAAGATTTATTACCAAACAATTACTATTCATGGAGAATACAGAGGGATTTGTATGGCATGTGGGGGACTATCACCCTTTTTACTTTACATAATCCTATATTATTTGAATTAATTACAACCATATATTCATACATTACTTGTATTAGTTTCCTAGGACTGCTTTAACAAATTACCACACACTTTGCAAAACAGAAATTTACTCTTTTCACAGTTCTGGAGGCCAGAAGTCTGAAATCTGTTATGCTCCCTCTGAAGGCTCCAGGAGAGCATCCATTCCTTGCTTCTTCTAGGTGCTGGTGGCTGTCAGCATACTTGGACTTGTGACCACATCATTCCAATCTCTGCCTCCATAGTCACGCTGCTTCTCTCTTCCATGTGTCTCCTCTGTGTGTCTCTTATAAAGACATTCGTCACTGGATTTAGGATCCGCCTGAATAATCCAGGGTAATCTTCTTATCTCAATATCTTTAAGATTCTTTTTCCAAATAAGATCCCATTCATCGGTTTCAGAGAATAGGACGTGTATATAATTTTTTTTAGGTGGTGGGGTGGAGGGCATCATTCAACCCATTACATTTATGTAATGTGAAAAATAGGAAAAGATTTTAAAAATCATTACTAATGATTACTTCTAGGAGGGAAAATTTCCAAATTTTCTATAGTGAACCTATGTAACATTAATAATCAGAAAAAACAGACAAAATAATAGATAATAATAACAACCACAGCAAAAGCAAAACATGGAACAGGCCCTAACTTACACATACCCTATTAACAAGTGACCCTGATACATAAGGACAGAGTGGAAAGGTCATTTCCGCAGACTCAGTAATGGGGCCGTGATGGGGGCTTAGACTTAGGCCAGGGGCCCTGTATTAGCCTTGGGTTCTTAGACAGAATCCTAGAGGCCTTAGCTATACCTCACGCAAGGTAAGCCTGGGTGGGACTAGTGCCCAGGAAGAGCCACCCACCTCACCAGAAGAGAGGAAATACTTTCCTGGTGTTGACTTGTGGAAATTAAAATGCTTTTTTCCAAAGAAGCACCCTTATTGAGTGGAGGTTGCAAGCATGAGCCAATTTCAGTCCACTTATGTGTCTTGTTTCACCTGCACTGTATATAAAATATTTTCAAATTAGTTGCCAACTATTTTCACATTAAATTTTGGTTTTTGGCTTCTGATCTGCTGCACTGGGTCTGCATTCTTCCATGGCAGCTATCCTCTGGAGGTCGGGAGTAGCTGCTCTCTTTAGATGGAGCATGCTCAGCACAGTCTCTGTCATTTCGTATTTTCCTGACCTGACTCTCCTTATTTATATTGTCCACCTGGCTACTAAGGCATTTGAGTTTGCAAACCCCTGATAAATAGAATAAAAATCACTTGTGGTGTTATAATATAGTACATTATGGATTAAGTGGGTTTGTGCACATTCTTGCTTCCATGGAAAAATGTCTTCTAAGTTCCAAATAGCCAAAAAATGAACCTGAAGCAAGCAATCAATTCATAATTTGGTGACTCCTTTACAGTGGTGTTTTATAGTCTGCCTAAACAAATAATGGAAAATGCATATCCATATATGCACTCAGATATCAGAAATTCAATTCCACAGGCTATTTGGAAACGAAGTTTCAAAATTCTGCTGAGAATGATTATGTTGTCTGTCTGAGTATGTGTGCAGGCGGGCGTGTGTCACCCACGGGGACATGAACATGCTTTCACAACACTGGGGCCAGAGCCTGTCCTCCTACCCCAACTTGGGGGACTAATATGTCATGAGCCAATGTTAACCTCATCATTATTGAGTTGGAACTAGGGACCTATAATGGGATGGGTATTTACTCCTGCCAGGTGTTTTCAGTGAAGCTTTTGAATTTTTAATTTGAGTTGAGCCATGGAGGTGAGATGAACTAGGTTGTAGGGATGTTGCCTCAATTGGGACTGGAGTCTTTGGGGAAGACAGTTCTTTTCTGTAATTTCCAGAACAGATTGCTGATTTTCAAGACCTCTGTGGCAAAGAATGTTCTTAAAGTTTTCCCCTCCTAAATTGTTAAGTATTTAATGAGCAACTACTCTGTTCAGAGCACTAGGCTAAGGCACACAAGAAAATTAAGACATGGATGGTGCTTGCAGACCAAGGAGCTTTCAATCTGATCAGGAAGTAGAGATACAAAGAGGCATAACTTTAAATAACAACACAATATTATGTAAAACAAATGAGATGCCACAGACAAAGAGATGCCACAGACAAATACACATGCCAAATGGATGTGTATTTGGACGTGTATTGCCTGTAAGAGACTGTAAGTATGTTGTCTTTACCTTCAGGGAAGAGAAGTATTATTTCAGGCCAGGGATGGCCAAACAGCAGAGGTAGTGGCTGAACTCAGTCTAAGCAGAGTAGAAGATGAAACACCAAGAAGACACGTGGCAGTGGGAAAATGGAACATGGCTTTGCCCATGACAGAGTTAAGTCAGAAAGTTTAAGCCAGCAGGATTGTGGAGGACCTCAAATGACAGAACACTCAATCCTGGGCATAGGCATTGGGGAACACTAGAAAGTTTTTGAGCAGAGGACGGTATGATTCAAGTAGTATATTCAAGATCAATCTAGAGATGATGTCAGGATGGTTTGGAGGAAGAAGGAAATGAGAGCAGAAGGGAAGTTCCTGTAGAGGAAAAATGGCTTAACCTTGGAGAGGCAGGAGGGCTTGAAAAGAAGAGATAGATTGGGGACTTAAAGGACTTTGAGGCAGACAGATTGTAATGAAGGGGGAAGGAGGAGGAGCAACAACAGCATGGTGGAGGGATGACTAGGTTTGGGCTGGAAACTAGGACGACAGTGGTACCACCACCTAAAAGAGCCAAGTGTGGCGGGAGGTCCACTGGGAGATGGCAAGAAGAACAGGTTGATTTGAGTCCTGCTTTAAGGCCTGATGGGGCACCCAGATGCAGTGATCCACCTCTGGCCCCACATTCTCAACTGCTTGGTGGTGTTTTCCACCTACACATGGTCATTTCTTTACTTACACCCCACAGGCTCGACACCAGTAAGTGGATAGGACCTATTGTAGATGCTGACACTCACTTGGTAGACCTGCAAGTTCCTTATGCCTCCTCCAGCTGGTGGTCAGTAGTCTCAGATCCAGCAGACCACCTACCACACATCCTTGCTTGGTTGAGTAAGTGTTTTGTAACTGAACCATTTGAAAGATTTGCAGTAGTTATTCTAGCCCATTTCGCTACCTTCGGGAAGCCCCACACCTCTGAAATTCAATAGGTTCTTTTGATTATGCTTCCAGGGTTCACCACTCCCCACCATCAGAGTTCTTCCTTATGCTTACTTTACATTGTTCACATTGAGCTTTGACCTTCACAATGGAGTTCCAGTGTACTCCCTCCCCCTTTTTCTCTAGTCCCCTTTAAAGTTTATGAGCCCATGTATATACGGGGTAATTCTGTTAAAGGAAATGCCAGTAGTGACATGATTACATTTCTGCTGAATATGCATTAATTACTGCAATGCCTTCACCGGAATGGGGAGAAGCAAAGAAATTGGCACCCCGACTGTTTGGGATTGTTGCTAAATGCAAAGACAAAAATCACCAAGTGAAGCCTGTACTTAGGTACAACTCAGGATGCATTGTTTAACAGGATTCTGAGTAAATCTGTTCTTATTCTTTTTTATTCTTCCTATTCCTTTGTCCTCTTCAATCTTCCCCTGTCAGGCATCAAATACCTTTTCTCTGCCCTTTGTGTTCCCTCCACTTCTATCTGCATCTCTCTTCTTTGGCGCATAACCAGTCCACATTGATATTTATTCCCCCAAAATTACCCAGTCCATTTTGTGGTAGAAAGCAGAGACTGGTGACTGATGCAACTGTTAGAATATATAAACATGACTCTTTTTCAGGTAGCATCTGAGATGCCAGTCTTAGCAGCCTCATTTTAAAAACTATTTATATGCACAAAAGTCTATAATAGCATTTTTATTGTGTATGCCTGTGATTTGGGTGCATTTTCCCCCCATGCCTGTTTCTTATTATTGTTCAACACTGACTACAGCCTTAAATGATAATGAAAACAGAAGCACTCTTTTTAAGAGGCGGCGACTGCTTTCTGTGTCCTTCAGTATATGCGTACTCCCCTGCCTGAAGGGGCCAGGTTAGTGTTTAAACCGTCCGAATTGACTGTCAGAACCTGAGTTCATATCCTTGCAGCATTGACTCAGTCTTTTATTCTTCCGCAGAGAATAAATTGAATACCAGGCTTATTTAGTGTGTGAGTGTCTTTCAGATGAGATCTTAAGACCCAGAAGCTCTCTGTGACCGCTGAGGACATTGGAGTTCTTGTCCTGATGTCCTTGCTCTGGATTCCAGAACTTGGTTTGGCTCCAGATGTCACACACTTGCCTTTGAAGAGAAATGTTTATTCGGGCCTTTCTTCCCTCAGCCTTTGCTGTTTCTTTGCTTCTATAATATGACCTGCTGCTTTCACCCCTTAGTTTTCCGGTGCATAAAAAAAATCAAGTAACAAAACAGTTTGCCTCAGAGTCAAAGTGCTACAAATATAAGCTTATTATCTGTATTCCATTATTATGAATAACTCACTAACTCTATTGCCATGTGTATGATTGACTTTCAATTATGGGTTATGTTTTAGAGCAGCAGCTCTGAATGATATTCTCCCCTGGCTGTTCCTTAAGCCAAGCCTGGAACCCCTGGGTCACATGAGAAAGGGAGAATTTTATAGACTCCATCCTATCGTTGTTGCTTTTTTTTTTTTTTTTAACCCAAGCCTAACTATTGGATCTGTAGTTAGTGATGCAATAATAATACCTTCCATTTACTATTTTATGCCTTTTCAAAAATGCTTTACATCTTCTAGTGATTGATTCTCACACAAATGCTTTTGGCACAGGCAGTGTAGATCTTAATGGCCTGATTTTATAAGGAAACAGACAAAGCAAGGTTAAATGATTTGCCCAAGTTCTTATATAGCAGGTCTAAGACTGGAACTAGATTTCCTGATTTCAAGTTGTATAGTTTTCCTATGGCCACTGCTGCATTTGTAACAAACTCAATGCAATTACTTTTACATCTAAGATTTAATTTGATCTTATGCCCTTACAAGATAGGACGAGCAGGTATTATTATCTCCATCTTCTAGATAAGGAAGTAGAAGCCAGAGAAACTGAGTTACCAAGATAATATGGTGATAAACTAAAGAGGCAGGATTTGACCCCAAGGCTCCAAGCCTACTGTAATTGGTGACACTTTGCTACTGATTAATGATACCACCACTCATTCAGTTGCCTTGGACAAAAACTTAGATTCATCCTTGACTCTCTTTTTTCTCTTATCCGATATCTAAGCCATCAGCAAACCTTACTAAGTCTCCCTTCAAAACATATTCCAGATCAATCATTTCTTACCACCTTCACTGCTATTAATCTGGTCTAAGTCTTTGTTTTTCTCACCTGGATTGCTGCAACAATCTTATAGGGCTAGTTTGCAATGATGATCCCCAACAAAACAGGCCTCTTGGAGTCATGTGGTTCTACAACATTGAATCTCAGTTGGTCTGTGTTTCCTTTTAATGAATAGAATGTGGTAAATGTCATTCTGTTTATTTCTGGCCTAAGTATCAAGAAGGCTTTTGTCCTTATGGGAGCCCTCAATGACCTAGAAAAAGTCCAGCTACTTTGCTGGAGAGACTTAAATAAAGAGTCCATTTGGAGAGGCCATGCGAAGAGGGAGAGGACCTGAGACTGCATGGAGTGAGAAAGAGAGAGGCCCAGCAGTCAGTGTCCCAGCTGAGCCCAGCCTTTTTACTGTCCCACAAAGGTGCCAGACATGTGAGTGAGCATCGTGGGCATTTCAGCCAGTTGTATGCTCATAGGACTGCAGCCCAAATTGATGTCATATGGAGCAGAAGAACCATATAGCTGAGCCCAGTTGGCCCACAGAATTGTGAGAGATAATGAAATGGTTGTTGTTTTCAGCCTCTAAGTTTTGAGTTGGTTTGTTATGTAGTAACAGATAACTGAAACATCTAGGGGTCTCCCTTGCTCCCAGTCTCATTTACCAGTCTATTTTCCACACAGAAGATTTTTTTTTAATTGTGGTAAAATACGCATAACATAAAATTCACCATTTTAACTATTTTTAAGTGTACAGTTCATTGGTGTTAAGTACATATACGTTGTTGTACAACCAATCTCTAGAACTCTTTTCATCTTGCAAAACTGAAACACCTCCCCATTTCCTCCTGCCTCCAAACCCTAGTTCTAGGTACCTCATATAAATGGAATCACATAGTACTTGTCTTTTTGTGACTGGTTTATTCCACTTACCATAAGGTCCTCAAGGTTCATTCATGTCGTAGCATATAACAGGATTTCCTTCCTTAGGTTGCTTCCACCTTTGGGCTATTTATTGTGAATAATGCTGTTATGAACACAGGTGTACAAATATCTCTTTGAAACCCTGCTTTCAATTCTTTTGGATATACACCAAGAATTGGAATTGCTGAGTCATATGGTAACTCTAATTTTAATTTAAAAAAATTTTTAAGTTTTTTAATTAGTTTGATATACAATATTATATTAGTTTCAGGTGTATAACATAGTGATTAGACATTTGTATAACTTATGAAGTGGTCACCCCAATAAGTCTAGCAACCATGATTTTTAATTTTTGGAGGGACCACCATACACAGAAGATTTTAAAACATAAATTTTGTCACTCCCTTGCTCAAAACTCTTCGTTGACTTCTTGTTATTTTTAGAATAATATCCAACACTCCTTCTATGGCCCACAAGGAACCAGTCCATGGCCACCTCAGCAGCTTCATTTCCTGCTCTTTTTCTCCTTCCTCTGCCCTAAGCCACTCTTAGCATCTTGTTCCTTGTCACCCCAGGCATTGTCCTACTGTGGGGGTTTTGCACTTGTCATTCTCTCTGCCTAAAATGCTTTTCCCTGGTAACTAGCATGGTTTGTACCCTCACCTCATTCAGGTCTCAGTTCAAATGTCCTCTCCTTTAGACAGGGCTTCCCCTACCACCCAATTTAAAATAACACTCTCATCATCTCTATGTCTTTATTTTCAACTTGCCATTTATTTCTACCTGATAAGTAGGGAATTTATATTAATGGCATACGCATGCAATATGATGTGCCTGGCACACTACACTTTACATATATTGACATAACTGATCTTAGTAGCAAACTTGTGAATTAGGTATTATTATTATCTCCATTTTACAGATAAGAAAACTGAGACACCAAGTGGTAAATAACTTCCCTAAGGTTCTACAGCTAGTAATCCTACAGAGATAGGATTGAAGCAAGGCAGTTGGATCCAAAATCCACTATATTATACTCATCTCTTTATAAATGTATATGTGTAAAATATGTATATATCATGTACATACTTGTTTATTGTCTGTCTCTCCACAAGGACAGGAATTTTGGGTGTAAACTCCACAAGGACAGGAATTTTGGGTGCAAACTCCACAAGGACAGGAATTTTGTTCTCTTTACTGTTCCTCAGGGCTTAAAATAATATCTGGCACATATTAGATTTTCAATAAAAATGTGTTGAATAAATGAATCAGTGAATGAATGAATAGGTACTTTGTATATTTTTAAAAAGGCTCTCAGTTGTTCTCCTTGAATTCGATTGTGTCGAAAAAGCACAGCTAGCCAAGCAGAGCAGTTATATATATATAGCAGATACTCAATAATTGTTTATTCAGTGAATGATTTGTGAGCTCCTTGAGGATAGAGACCTGTGTCTGTTTTATCTCTGTCTCCCCACAGCCCCCTGGCCCACTGCTGAGCTGCCCAATCTTTGTTGCTGTTGTGGAAGAGCATTTATTGAGTGAATCTAGCTCACTTTGTTGTGGCAGTGAGTGGGTGCACTTGTTTTCACAGAAGTAGCTACAAGGAAACCAAGTGTGCAAATTCCAGGCAAGAAGCTATGTAGAAGAGATACCATTTTCAGAATATTTTATTTTTTCAATCCTATGCATCAAAAACATAATTTTTCATAGGAGTTAGTGTCAGCTTGTTTTAGACACTAAAACAAATTTCTAAAACAGTATTTTACAAAATATCCATGGTCTCTTTCATCATTCTTCTCCTCTTAAAGAATTTCCATAATGTAAAACATGCCTCCTCTTTTTGGAAGAACCAGACTTCAGAGGTCTGCCTAGTGCCTCACGCAGAGAAATTGCTCCATAAACAAATGCTGAGTTAATTAACTATTTAGTTAATTGTTTAGAAATAGTTATGAGGTACTCGGTTCCACGGCTGGTGAGCTTTTAGTTAGGATCCAGCTGTTGTTCAGCATATTATTTTTTTCTCTCTGGTTTCAAATATATGTAAGAGAGTCTTTCTAGCTACGCTTTTTCACCAGATTGTCATCGAAATGCAGTTCAGAAGAAAAGAAGACCGGCGTATATTGAAGAGTGGTATCAATGCATTAAAAGGTACCCTGGTGGCCTTAAAGACTTAATGCAGCTTGACAAAATGGCTAATTTATACACTGGGCTACTCCAGCTCACCCTGGCACGCTTGGATCACATTATACAGAAAAATAGATGGAACACACATATAATAGGCGATGGCTGGGCTCAGTTATGACCTTATTTTCACTGATAAAGACAAATCTCATAATTCACTGGTAGCAATGTCAGTCTTTTATCTTTCCCTGGACTCATGAAGATACAAGTCACATCCACTGAGCCTGCTCTGTGTGTGACAAGGAAACTCAGGCAGCGAATCATCACAAAGGTGATTCATTCATTTGCATTCAGAAGTTCTGTTGGTTAAAAAACAATAAAAGTAGGGCTTTTTTTTTTTCACTCTATAAAAAGTGGCTCACTGGTGAAATATACACCTTCACTCATCTGGCAGGACTGCTGTAAAAAAATAACATTTGGCAGTGGGAAGTGGGACTTTTGCTTGAGGAACTGATGTGTATATATAATATTTATACATTTCTTAGATGACCATGGACACTTGTCAATGCTTTTGTGTTCTAAAGACTTGTATAGATAAAATTTACTGGGCATGGGTCTTGATTTTTTAAAGTATATGTGAGGATTTGTAATGCGTGAGATTGCAGAATGAAATGGTAAGAGAAATGAGGGGATTGGAGCAGTAGGATGGTGACATTAAGTCAAGTATTTAATTCGACTCACGTGCCAGTTGTGAGAAAACACTGTGTATTCTTTCCTCCATGCTCCCTGCCTTCTCTAGCTCCATCTCAGTCTTGGTGCCCACTTTGCTTCCACCTTCGGCTCCGTTCTTAGAGCCTTGATTTTGGCCACAGAGGCCAGTGTAGGGCCAAGCAACCAACACAGGGTCTCAGAACACTGAGCAGATTCCAGAAGACCTGTAGTTTCTCAGAGAAAATGAAGATACAACATCAGGGGGTGGAGGGAGAGTGGAGTGTTTCCATGTTGCTGAAGGCTGGTTCTCCCTGCTGGGCGTAAATACAGTAGGGGAGCCTTAGGTGTTTATTTTCAAAGCAGGAGCTGCATCTTCCTTTATGCTCTGCGCTGTGCTAAATACAATGTTGGCACTGGATGAATGTTATTAACAGCAGCCATAATGATGGTGACAGTAATGTGGTAACCGCACCTCCCACATGCCAGGGGAGTTTAAGAGATTTAACCACTTCTTGTGATTGATGTTAATATACCCAGGGGTAGGGTTCCTTGTCCGCAGACCCCCAACACCCTGGTATTTTTCTTGTTTTCCCATCTTGGAAAGACTCTGGGGAGGTAGGAAAGAGGTCTCAGGGACCAGGGCTTCCGTCATATTCAGAACAGCCACTCTGAGAATGAGCACATACCCGTAATGTGTCTTATCTGCCAGTCGGACCCCTCTGTCCACTGAGACCCTTTTAAAAACAATGATACCTTCATTTTAATTATTCTCTTTGGTCCCACTTCAGGATTGTGCCTTTTAAATAAGCTACGCCAGAGTTTCTTCCTTCTCATTTTGCTCCTAATTAAGGACGGTGGGGGGTATCTTTCAGTGTTATTTTCTTATAATTTTAATTACACTGATCTTGGCTTAAAACAGAACCCATTTAAGTGCTGAGATGGTATATATTTTCTGGTTCAGTGAGGGTTTTTTCCTCCCACACCTCTTAAAAGAGGACATAGCTGAGAGATGGCCCTTCCTTGAGCACCAAACCTAACTAAGCTTACCTTGCCATGGATGAATGACAAGGAGTCCCTGTGGGGATTCCAGCTGCTGCAAGAGAGATCCCTGTATCGGCAGAAGGACTGGCATTTTGCCGTAAGGAGCCACCACCATGGTGGGGAGTCGGAGTTGGGATGTCCGATCCAGGAAATGTTCCAAGGTAATGCAGTAGAGGCTGTCTCTAAATTAGGTGAATGCTCTACTAGTTGGTCTTCTGGGCTGTCCATAGCACCTGGCCTGGTCATGCTTAGAAAGATAGTCATCAGGCCATTTCCCTTCTCCTCTTCCTTCTAGATCGTGGTCTGGCATGGCCTTCTTGAAGTACTATCACTCTCTAGTTCCTAGGGTCCATGTGATTCAGTTGTAAAAGATTATGAGCACTGGAGGCCATGACCAAGGTTTGACTCAGTCTGGCCAATATTGGTGATGTTGTCTTAGGCAAATGATTTTTCCTTTGACTCTGGGGTCCTCTCCTATAAAAGGAGACCATGACATCTGCTTGGCTGGATGATTGAAAATGATGCATACGGTAATGAGTGCTAAGTGAATAATGCCTCCCGGCAGGAGGTAGGTGCTCCATAAGTGTTTCTTGCCCTTTTCCTTTGTCAAATAGGCATGGGTGAGTACCTGGAAGGGTGGGCAGGTATTCAAAGAGCTGAATAATAAAGATAGTAACTCCTGACAACACACACGCGCATACACACACACACACACACACACACACACACGCACACGCACACAATATCTTATCCTCTCTGCCTGTCCCCATCCTATCTTTTTCTCATGCCCTTTTCCACTGCCTCCTCCTCTGTGAGGTTTACTCTGATTATTTCCAGCCTCTGTGGATTCTGCCCAGCTCTTTTGTACTTATTGCCTCAAACCACACAACTTAACATTTCACCATAAACTGTCATGGTTTGTTTGTTAAGATCTTCTTTCTCTCTAATTAGATAAGCTCCTTAGAAAGAGACTAAGCATGATTCTTTTTCCTGTGTCTTCGCAGCATCCAGCACAGTGCCAGGCATGCAGTGAATGTGTAATAATTGATTATTAAGTGCAATGCCATTACCAGTCTTACCCGAGAGTACAGGCTATATTTTATATATATGTATATATTTTTTGTATCTCCATAGCAGTTTGTCCAGTGCTAAGCATCTGGATACGCATAGGTACTCAATAAATATTTGTCAGATTAAAATTACCATAAGCTTTGAGGAATGGCTTTGAGGGGGCAGTTAACCACTGATACAAAAAGTATAGCAAGAGACCTGAGTCTACAAAAGGTTTTAAAATTCCTGGGATTTGGGAAAGACATATGTTCCTTTATAATAGTTTGTGAATCATGTCATGGCAGGGCAGAAAAGCACTGCATAGAGTTTGGAGACTTGGCTTCTGGTCTCGACTGGGACAGTTTATCTGATCCAGCCAAATAGGCCAGGTCTGGAACCAGGTGGCCCTCTGGCTTTTGGTAAAAAAGAAATTTCCTTTTGACTCAGGGGCCCTTTGGAAACTTGTCACCTTTCAGTGACCCTATTGACAGCTTCCAGTTTCTTCCAGCCTATAATCCTTAAATAGACAAAACTTCTAAAGAAGCTGATTTGCATTGGACTGAAAGTCAATCAGGCTGCCACAGAATATGAAATTAGGCCTCAAGGGAAGGATTGGCAGTTATTTTTCGATTATCCACATGTCAGAGGCAGTAGTAGGGCTGCTTATCCAGAGCAGCCTTGAGAAGGTGACCCTCTGGTTCCCTAAGTGTGGCCAGGAAACTCATCTGGGCTCCTCTCCAGGCTGCTCTCTATTCCCTGGCCTTTCATGAGGCTCATTGTCCACCTGTGTGTATGCACAGCCCTGGTTCCATCTCTTCCCAGGGCCCTGGCTGAGTGACTCTTGCAGCTGGTGGTCAGCATGATCCCTGACCTTGGAAGCTCAGTTCTATAGGCCTTTGTGCCTCTCAGTGTCCACTTAACACAGTGGATGCTACAGGAACATGAGATGTAGCCTCGTAGGCTATAAAACCCAGCAACAACAAAATCCAGCAAAGGCACAGTCCCAAATTCTGACCCTGAGCTAGGTTTATGCTGTTCTGTTGGCAACATGCAGGGGTGACCTTGAACACACAGGACCAGTGGGCAGAGTAAGTCCTGCTTGCTGTTGGTGTTTCACACAGGCTTGGTTTTGTTTTGTTTTTTTTTTTTTTCACCCAGTCTGATTTCTTTCAGCCTTCCTTTGCATTATCCCACAGGGAAGGGCAGGAATCTTTCCCAGCCAAATGTGATGAGAGTTTCAGGGCAGCAATGCAGTTGTCCTGGAGGGGGCTCTTCAAGTGCACGGTTTGCATGCTTCTATTAATTCACAAAGCACACTCCATGAGGAAGCCAGACAAGCAGCATTATTATTATCATCAATCACCCTGCACTAAAGAAACTGAGGCAGCTGAGGGCATGCGGGCTGCCTAAGCTTGCTCATCCAATGGGAGGAGGAGCAGGCTGCCTCAGCCTGGTTCCCTCTGCTAAGGACTTGGAGGTAAAAAGGTGAAAGGATGACCAGCCTAAAGGAGCCACATTTTCATCGGGTACCCTACCCATCGGTTTCTTTCCAGGTCCCTAAATCAAATATATTTTGATTCAATTTGAATGTTCAGGATTAGTGGGAGGGAACGAGGTTTAAAAGAGGTCAGCTCCATTACTCAGCATTATTAATGATGTTGTCGGCTGTTAAAATCTCAAAAAACTAAGAAACTAATAAATTTTACATATTGAAAAATTACAGATGGATCAGGCAAATGGATAAATTCTTAAAAGTATTTAATATCTGTTAAGAGGACAGAATGATAAATTTAATATTGAAAACCAATATCAGATTCACAATTACAGGCCATTTATCATAACCAACTGCATGGACAGCGTCTTATGGCGGGGAGCACGCTGTGATTCATAAGCAGAGACCCGGAACAAGTCCATATGAAATGAGAAATAAATCTGCTTTACATATTGGAAACTTATTTCCACTTCCTATCTTTATTGCCAACAATAATGTTAGCTTTCAAGAACAAATTGTTACACATTAAACCCATGCATAATGAGCCCAATTGAGTCAAAAACTTCCCTAAAAAGAGCTTTAAATTATTCCAAATTGGGTTATTAGCTTTAACTCTAATTCCTCTGAGAGGGCCCACCAATCTTATAGTAAGTTTCAGTACTTAACCAGACAGTTAGTTTCTCAGGTTGGGCCCCACAGTTCTTGATTTTTTCTTTCTTCTCCTTCCTTCCACCTCCCCTGAAGGCTAAAGAACAAACAGGATAATGTTTAACAGAAGTGTTAATTAGACAAATTTTAATGTTCTTGCAATTTATATATTTTATTTTCAGGTGAAATTTTCTGCTTTCTTTGAATGTTTAAGTACCTATGAATAATTGGAATGATTGGAATTTGGACCCTTGAGGGTCACCGCCAGAACACCAACTCAGTGAATGTTCTGGTTTCCAGACATTCCAGGATCAAGTGGCAGGGATGTGATTTGACTGTGACATTTCTCATTTTACTCACTGCCCAGGTTGATTCAGAAGACATGACTCTAATCAAGACACAGGATAAATTTTTTAAAAACTTTATTTTTTCCTTATTTTAAGAATGAGGTGCTCAAATGTAGAAGATTTGGACTATAAAGGGAGAAAAAAGCCTAACCCCTCACAGAAGCCACTACTAACTACAATTAGACATGTCTTTTTTCATTTTTTTATTGCTGTGCATTTTTTCTTTATACAGTTAACTATATATATACAATCTTCTATCCTATGCAATCATAATTTTAATGGTTATATAATACTCCATCATATTATAAAGAATCTTTTTCCTAAGATTGGGCACTTAGGATGTTTCCAACTTTATTGTAAATAACATTGTAATAATCATCTTTGTGCATGCATCTTTGGGTGAATTTCTGATTATTTCTTCAAGATTTGTTTCCAGAAATATCCTTACTGGGTTAAAGGGTGTGAATATTTTAAGACTTATGATATATACTGAGGCAAAAAAGAGAATTTTATGTAAACCTTTCATTCATGAGTTTGTTAATAGTTTGCATAAGCTGTAGCCACAGCCTGGAGGTTAAAAATCATGGGCTTTGCAGTCAGACCCATCTGTGTTCCAGTTCCAGGTTAGACTAGCAGGGCGACTTAACCACTTGGAACCTCCATAGCCACATCTTACATCTCAGGGTAGTAGTAAAGATAAAATGTGACAATGCCTATCAGCTGCTTAGCATAGCTCCTCCCCCCTGCCCCAGTAAACACTCCATAAAAGGCAGACAGTGTTAGTCTTTGCATATATTTTTTGTGACAGAATATTATAAATTTGTCCCTATAACGTATATACTATATACATAAAAGCATTATAAGCTTTAATGATATTCTCCATTATCTCTAGAATAAAATTCTAACTTGTTTTTAGTCAGTATCAGAGCCCAGCTCACCTTTCCAACTCTTTTCTCTCCCTTTCCCCTACAGTTACATTTGCTTCAGCAGCCTATTACAGGTATCCTTCATGGTACCATATGCCTTTTATCACTACCCATGTCACTTCTCTTTCTAGCCTGTCCTTTCCCTTCTTTTCACTGTTACACTCTGCTCATAAATTTAGGCTTGGCTCAGGCATCACCACTTTTGTTAAGCCTTCCCTGATACTTTCCCTAGCAAAACGAATAAGTTTGTCTTCTGTGCTCCCACAGCACCTCGTGTAGCATGTCTCAGTCTCACATGATACAGTAGGTAAGACTGGAGGCTCTATAAAGGTCAAGATCACATCTTATTAATCTTGTATTTTTTTTTTTTAGTGCCTACTACAATGCCTGACACAGTAGAAGGAGTCAATAAAAGTTTGTTAAAAGTAACATAGGTAATGCATATGATCAAAGAAATCTACAACTGACATTTAAAGGCAAATAGAATTTCAATTGAATTGAAAATTGACTGGACTTTTAATTTTTTATTTACCATGGGATCTTAAAAATACAAATGTACTTTGTAGTATTTTCTAAACCTTGAAATATTTAATGCTATTTATTTGCAAAGCATTTCTAGGCAAATTACTGAGATTTAAAAATGTGCAAAGAATTTCAGAGGACTCTGTATAAACATATATCAGAATATCTCATGGGACACTACAGCACATGTTCATTATATAGGCAGGGACACTAAAGTCCAAGAAAGAGAGACTACTGAATTATTGAGACCCTGAATTTTCTGCCTAACTTAAATAATATTATGGTTCAAGTTGAAGTATAAAAGTCTTCATATTAACTCTATATACCACTTAGCTAGACTGGTAAAATATCTGGGCCATATTTAATTGACAAGCACTATCATTATCATTATTTTTGTCTGTTTGGCTTAGTGCTGGATCTCTAGTACCTAGAACAGTGCTTGGCACATCATAGGCCTTCAATCAATATTTGCCAAATGACCAAATGAATCAGCAGTCACATTTGGTATGTTCCAATCTGCATCCACTTGGCGTTGTTTAGTTCAACTTGATAAATCTTTGTAGAATGCTTTCTATGTTCCAGACACCTTGCCAAGGAGCTGAGAGTAAGAGGATGAATAGTGTATGGTTCCTGTCTTCACGATCTCAAAGTCCAGTTTGGGAAGCAGATACATAAGAGATAAATACAGTATGCTGTGGTTAGTGATAAAGAGGCCTATGCACAGGGTGCCAAGAAACCCAGAGGAAAGGTGTTTGGCCCAGCACAGGGGCTTCAAGGAAGTCTCCCTAAGGGAGAATATGCCTGAGCTGTCTTGCTGGATGAGTAAGATAGGTTAAAGAAAGATGGAAGACCATTTTAAACAGAGGAGACATCACTAGCAAAGACAAAGATATGACATCTCATTCATTAAGTCATCCAAGAAACATTCACTGATGGCCTACTATGTTCCAAGTGCTGTTCTGGGTGCTGTATATGTGGCAGCAAACAAGACAAAGCTCCCCATGGAGCTTGTGTTCTAATGGACACAGAGCCCATAAGCCTTTCAATATTGCTGAAGAACCAAGTGCAGAACAGGGAGTGGTGGCAGAGAATGCTAGAGAGGAGGGTCGCAGTTTGTTCTATGGGTGAGAGTTGAGTTGATACCTTACCTACTTCCGTAAAGGACTGAGGCACTTATAAAAAGCTAAGGATTTACCAAATCAGGCTACCACTGGACAGGAGTCCCAGACACCGCTCTCCTCCTCTGCTTCCCCAAAGTCTCTTGGTTGCTGCAGGGAGACTGCTAACAATACTGGAGAAAAGAGGCTGCTCCTGGACCCTGTGTGCTCCTAGAAATCCTCTGGGGTTGATTTAGCAATTTGAGTTGTGACTCAAAGCAGTGAGTGAAGAGCTTGGCACATCATAAGAACTTCATAAATGTTTGTTGAATGAAAACATGAAGGTGATGATTTTATCTGTAAAATGAAGGAGTGCCTAATGCCTTTGAGCTTTGACTTAAGTCTACGAATGAGTGGCGTTACGAGCTTCCTGGAAAGGAGGACAGCTTCTACCCCAACACCCCACTCAACTTAAGTCAAAGGATGAAAAGCCAAAAGTAAAACCTATGTAAGCAGTTTATATCCTGCTGGGCTGCAGCCTGCTACGACATAAGGTCTACTTCCAAGTTCAATCATTCATCCCTCCATACAGTGTTAGTCCAGGAGGAAGGTGAGGAGGCCAAGGGAGACCTTGTCAATGTGTAGTTTTACAGGATGAGACTGGAGTTTGCCAAGCTTGAAACAGGATGGGAAAGGCTTTCAGGCTCTGAGAACAGAAGAAATAAAATCAGTAGGTCCAGAACACTATGTTGAATTCAAGACATTCAGGTAAACTCATGTGGCTATCAGGTAGGATGTAAGGGTTGACAGATTACTGAAGATGAGAAGAAGTGAAAGTTTTAGAGGTATACTTTTTCCAATTGTTTGTTGCAAATAAAAATAATATCCAAGAAGTCTGACTACACTGACTTGAGTCAGAAGACTCACTCTCCACCTAATGGTGTCATTGTCTACTCTTCTTTTGGCAGCATCATTTACATTTGCTTTAGACCCCAAATCAAAGCAAATTAGAATCTGACAAAGGTGTGTCCATGACATGAGTTATT
Organism: Pteropus alecto; assembly: GCF_000325575.1. Lineage (NCBI taxonomy): Eukaryota > Metazoa > Chordata > Mammalia > Chiroptera > Pteropodidae > Pteropus > Pteropus alecto. The sequence continues at coordinate 9,384,887 of NW_006442109.1, forward strand.
TGATGGAGAATGTATTTGCTCTCTTTTGTGAGTAAGCAGTTTATATCCTGCTGGGCTGCAGCCTGCCGTGACATAAGAACTATTTCCAATGATTTAACTTTGGCCCCTAACAAACCACATTTTAAAATTACTTATTACCCAGAAAGCATCATTAATATAATTGTAACTTATGTAAAATCTGCATATGTGGATATGCAAAGTTCATTCATTAATTTCCAGAATCTCAAATCCTCCAAGGACTTTCACGAATCTTCGTGATGCCTCTGAAAGCTGCATTTGCATCTGATTCTCTTATTTTTGTAAAAAAGATTCAGAAATTCATGTTGCTTGTCTCCAGTCCTGAAAACAGAGTTTCTTCTCTTGAACAAATTGGTCTTGGACAAAGTATACCACATAAATTGCTTCCAGATCATCTTGTGCCTGTGGGAGGACTAAGGGCTTAAGATAAGATGCATTTCATAGTGTCATATTTGGTTCCTTTTCCTAGCAAACATAAAGGAAAGAGAATAGACCAAATCCAAATTTGCCTGAAGGCAAGGAAACTCAGTGTCTAAATGCCACATTTCCTGAGACTGTGTAGTAATATATAATAGTGGAGCATCATAACAAATGATAGAGTAATAAAGTCATGATGATAACCTGTAATTTAAATAAACCCATGAAAATGTAGAATGGAGAGAGCTCCAGCTTCTGAGAATGAGTCACAAGTTCAATTCTCAATTCAAAGCAATTGGTACTTCTCATGTTTATATGTAAATAGATCTCAACCAAAATCATTAAATATTCAATTCATATTCAAGGTTATAAAATATTGAACATAATTTAATAAATACAACCAAGTTAATCAAGACTTTGGTGGTTGTGGGTTCAAATAAAGCTTTTGAAAAGAGTCATTTCACTTGGGTTTTATTCTGATCCTCCATTTCCCTCTCCTGTTTTTGAGTGCCAAAATTGTATTAAATGAGTGTCTAGATGCTTGAGGTTGTGCTGGTGTGTTAAATTATCGAGGTGCTTGAGGTTGTGCTGGTGTGTTAAATTTAACACATAGATGTGTTAAATTATTATCTCTTAGTAATTTTTGTACTGAGCAGGATTGTGATGTATGGGGGATATTTGAGGATGTGTTGGGGTGTACTCTGTCAGTGTGTTATGTAAGCAGATGTAACACTGGTGAGTTACCTTAGATCTTGGATGCTCAATAGTCTCTTCTCTGTACCTCATCAATTGCTGGGACACAGGGATCCCACAGTCCCCTAGAATTCTTGGGGGAATATCCAAATGTTGCTTTTTCTTAGGGTTGCACAAGTATAGATGGCACCCGAGAGTGAGTACCTTCTTAAGTTTTGGCTCTAGGCCTTTTGCTTATCTTACCCTAGTCTAGCCCTGCAGTGCAAGACACTATAGCATTGAGAAAAGAACTTTGAACAGGCTTGAGTTCAAATTTGGGTTCTGGCACTTGCTGGCTATGTGACCTTGGGTAAGTAACCCTCTTGGACCCTCAGTTTTCCCCTCTGTGAAAGGGGGATAATAATGCCTGCTGCATAGAATTGTTGGGAGGTTTAAATGAAACCATGTCTATACCCTATTAATATATTGTAAATATTTAATCTTTTAAAAAGGCAGGCCCTATGCTTGGCTTTGTTATAGACATAAAGGTAAATAAGACCCCAACTACATTAGAGTCTGGTGGGAAGATAGAAATTTTTCTCAAGCACTCTCATACGTTAGGTTTTACTTACGTTTAAAAGATCCTACAAGTTCTGAAATCTTTCCATCACTCACCAGTCATCTCTGGTATGTGCTGGATGTTTGTCCCTAAGGCTTGGAGCCAAGTGCTCTGCAGGAAGAGGGAAGGGAAAAGTCAATTCCCCAGCAAGGAAAGGAGAGCAAGGGAAGGAAAATAAGGGGAATTTCCTGTATACCCGAGTGAAAGAAGGTGAGAACCATCATAGTCTGAGTCCTGGACATTCTGCCCAGTGTCCTAGCTTTCCGATAGTTTATTTTTTAGAGGGAAGAGATCCTCCCACTTTATAGTCATCAGAGTCACTTCCTCATTTCCCACCCCTGTCCAGACTGAAGTATGTAGAGGGTGGAAATGAAGCTAGGTTTTGGATGCCATTTCATTGAAGAAGAGACCCTTGGGAGCCCTGTAGGAAGAAGGATCAGAGAGACTGAGGGCAGGAGCAAAGGCTGTGAAGTGAATTCTGCTCAGGCTCTGTTTACTTTCTGAGTGACCATGAGCTGGCAATTATCATTGAGCTTTGGCTTCCTCTTCTGTAAGATAGGGATAATAGCAGTGCTTATCTCACTATCATTCCCATTTTGCAGATGAGAACAGTTAAGGCATAGAGAGATTAACATGATCGTGGTCACATAACTAACAAGCGGTGGAGCCAGGATTTGAACTTGGGCATATCTGCTTCCGGGGCCCCTGCTCTCAATCATCTTACTCCACTCCTCTGTTTTACTGTCTTCTTGCCCCAGTCAGAGTGTACGTTTTTTGAGAGCAAGTCTTACAGCTCAGAATAGTGGACTTCTGTCTCAGATTATGCCTTTAGATGAGTGGCGAGGTCTTAGATGTTGCCATAACTTCCCAAATAAACTTATTGCATCTGGATTGAACATATAGACAGTAATAGGATGTGCAAAACAGCACCTTTCATAAACAGGCTCTCAGGGACTAGCAAATAAGTGATGGATCACGAGCTCCAATGTGACCCCTAGTCGACTCTTAGAGATGTTTGCTAAAAGTGTTCCTGGCTCCAAGGGGACATGAGTCCTTGGAGGCCTGCCAGCTGGGTGGAGAAGGTGCAACCTTATAAATCCATGTGGCTTTTTAGAGTATGGCAGAAAACCAGGCAATCCCAGCCCAGCCTGGAGGGGCCTAGCACCCCTTAGCCTCACAATTCCTGCCTGGCAGTATGGGAGTGTGAGGGAGATGGGGGAGCAGGCGGCTTCCTATTCATTTGCTTGTTGAGATGGGGTGAAATAATTTTCCAGGAAGACCTGCCCACCTCCCCGAACCTCTTAGAATTGAGAGTCAAGAATTACAAATGGACAGCTACCACATAGAGGTGAAGGTGGGAGTGTGTGTGGGAGTTGCAACTCATAATCCAAAAGGGAATATGAAGATGAAGAAAAGATAGGCAAAAACTCACCTTGTGTAATATTGCCAATAGTTATCAAGTGCTACCATGTGCATTATTTGGTTTATTCCTCCCAGGACTCACAGTATTGTTATCATTTCTATTTTACTGTTAGGGAAACTAAGGTCAGAGAGGTTAGGTGGCTGTCTAGTGTCACAGTAAGTGGCAGAGCGAGAATATACACCCAGAAAGTTAGAACCCATTTTCTTAGCCTTTGACATCTCTGATTCCCCACCAATGATAGCACCTCTGAGTGGGAGAAACTCTTAGAGAACATTTATTTCAGACTCTTCAGCATCAGGTGGGGAAACTAAAGGCCAGAGATGCAGTGATGTACCAACACCACACAACTGGTTAGTGATAGCTGGAAGATTTGACTGCAGAGGCAGGAATTAGGGTGAGGCAGGAAGGCTCTAGGGTGCAGAATTTAAGGAGACGCTCACTCTCAGATGCCAAAGCTGCACTTGTACAACCCTGAGAATAAGCACTTCCTTAAATTTTGTGCCCTAGATGCTTGACTTGCCTCACCCTAGATCCAGCTCTGACCAAATGCTTTTTCTGGTTTTGTAGTATGACAAAATCTCAGGCATGAATTTATTTATTTGATTTCTTGATGGGATATTTGTGTGTTTTGTCAACATCTAAAGGTAGGTTTCTACCCAGGGGCTGGATGGAGAATCTGCTTCTGGTTGGTACCAGAAGAGACAGTACCGAAGGGGACAAAATCTGGCTCCAGTAATTAGGCATGAAACTAGGAGAACTGTGATTCCCGCCTCGACACAACAGGGTGGCAGAATAGGGTCTATGGGGACTGGGACCCTCTCTCTCTCCTCTGGATCTCACTGAGCTGAAATGGGGAAGTGCCAGGAAAAGCTTGTAGGGGTAGGATTTGCCTCATCAGACCCAGAGTGAAGTGGATTATCAAGGTTTGAAGCAGGGGGGCCAGCTGCTCAGACACATGTACAGATTCACATTTCCCAAAGCCTCAGGCAATGTGCCTGCTATATTTGCAAACAAACAAATAATTCCTTCTAGAGATTTGGGCCTTTCTGCTACTATTGTAGTTCGAAGAGAAAAAAAGACAAACCACACAAGCAATGCATCCGGCTGCCACTCCATCCCTGATATGTAGGGGTATGATGGTAAATCCTGCATTTCTTGGGGAGGGTTTGGATTTGGAGAGAAGGGTTCCTTGCGCTACTTCTGAGAGTCAGGTCCTCCCCCTCGCCCGGGCTCAGCATCCTAGGAGGATTGTGGGGCAGTGAGGCGGCCCAAGGTGCTGTCCGGAGGGAGAAGTCTGCCTCCCCGTGACCCTGCGGGTTGGGGGCCGGGGGCTTGGGGCAGGCCGAGAGCCTGAAAGGAGTGGATCGGACTCTGGCAGCCTCGCAGTTCCAGGGTCAGCGGAGGAGCCCTGTCCCTGCTGCGAGGAGCAGAGGTGGACTAGGCTCTCTCTCTGGAGTTGCCTTCGTCAAGGTAAGGTATCTTCTCTCTGGGCCTCAGTTTCCTCATGTTCCCAGGCGCGGCTCAGCCCGGCATGCCTAGGGGCCTGACATTCTGGGTTCTTTGCCTTCTTGCCCTTCCAGTCCAGATGTTCCTCAAGCCCTTATCTGGGATCCCAACTTCCAGCTCTGGCCCGTCCCTCTCTGTCCACAGCCTGTGACCACAACAGTACTCCATGCGCTGAATGACTTGGGCTTATGACCCACCCGGAGGGAGAGGGGGAGTAGGGATAAGAAAGGAGTGTAGAGACGGGAAAAGGTTAAAAGGGGGAGGAAATAGCAAGGAGAGATAGAGAGGTTAGAGAGAGAAAAGAGGGATTGGAGAGAAACAAGAACGAAAGGGGGAAGGGAGGTGAGAAGAGATGATGGAAAAAGATTGAATCAGAGAAAAAGGATCCCAAAGGAAGCTGGAGGGAGAGACTAAAAGATAGAAAAAAGAGTGAGGGAGCAGAGTCTACAAGGACCGAAGAGGGAGAAAGAAAAAAAAAAAAAAAAGGAGGAGGGAACCGAGGGAGGGAGCCGCGAGCTGGGAGGAGGGCGGCTAGGAGGAAAGGAGAGAGGGAGGGACCGAGGGACGAGGAGGGTGGGGGCTGGCTCAGCAGCAGCGGCGCTGCTCCCGCCGCCCGCCGGCTTGTTCACTCGCTCGCGGTGCCCGCCGCCCGCCGCCCGCCGCCCAGCTCTGGGCCGCTCACAGCTCTGGCTCCTGGCCCGGCGCTCTGGTGTGGCTTGGGCTCCGGAGGACCGGATCGCGTGGCTGGCCGGCCAAGCCCCCAGTGGGCCGCGGAAGCAGGTAGGTGACTGGGCACGGACTGCGAGGACGCGGAGCCTCGGACCACCGGGGGTACAGGGGGACGGGGGTCGGCGAGGAGATTTTGCAGCTTCGCGACTAACTTTCCACCGGTTCCGTGGATTTCCCGCTGCCCTGCCCGGGTCCCGGCTGCGGAAGCCGAGTTCGGCGCGGGGAGGGTTTGGAGAACGCCGGGGGGTCCGGACAGGACGCGGGATGGGGGCGGCCCCTGGCCCTGGCAGGCGTTGGCCCTCTAGCCGCAGTCGGGACGCAGAGCTCACGGCTGGGGAAGACCGGAGCGCAGTGGCGCGGCGCGATTGTCCCAGGGAGGGCGCCCGCCCGCCCCTCAGAGTCTGGGGACTCTGGTCCCCAAGCCGCTCCGGGCGCGACCGCTGCTCACAATGCAACGGGCACTCTCCCTGCCGGGGTCCAGGCGCAGAGCCTGTGGGACGCGGCCAGGTCCCCGACCCGGCCAGCTGTGCGCCTCGCTGTCCCAAGCCCCAGCCCGTGCCTTGCGCGCTTTTGCTTTTTGGAGGCGCTATGTGGAATGTCTTTATTTCTTTCTCGCCTGACTCCCTTAGGGGAAGTCCGAGTCATCCGATACTTGAGTTGACTTCCCAGATGTCCCTCCTGCCCTCAGCGGCGACCCTTGCACCCTAAGTTAAGAGAAGCGAGTCATTACCAGTGTGCGCCTGGAGCGCGGTCCCGAAGTTCCCAACTTCTCGTCCAGCCGTGGCGGTAGTGTTGGAGGTGGGGAAATGGGTGGTCTTTGTGGCCCTTTGGAGCCGCAGCGCGCTGCCGCCTTCCTCATGGGCTTGATTTATTTTCCTAATTTGCTAGAAAAAAAATACGATTTATGATATGTAAAAATCGTGTCTTGCGGGCGTCAAGGTCCGTGAGTGGGACGGAGCCATCACGCGTCGGGAACCTGGGAGGGCGGAGCCTCGGCTTGACCATTTCGGAGCCCCGGAGCCCCGGAGCCCTGGCTGCTCTCTCCCGAACCTGGACCCCCGGCTCCATCTGACCGTAGCCGCTTCTTAGGATCGGTCCCCGCAAGCCCGCGCTGCGAGCCTGGTCTGACTCTCTTGTGGTCTAGAAAAATATTTCAAAGTGGCTCCGCTTCAGGATCTCCCACTCCGTTTCCCCGGGAACGTATAGAGCAGGGCCTCCAGCAAGTTGGAGGAAGCTTTTGGGCGGTTTGGGCTCCTGGCCGTCTTAGCTCGCTCTGGCAAGGGTACTCGTGCCTGGGCATAAGAGCTTGTCCCGCGCTCTGCCGAGAAAGTAGGGGTTAATGCCCGGACCAGGTGGCTGCGAGAGGAGGCTGGCCGGGGCTGTCAGACCCTGCCGGGGGCACGGGTCCTTTGCTCCTGAAGTCCTGGAGGCACGAATTTGCCGCCATATGCGGCTTTTTCGGAGCCAGCAGGGCCCCGGCCTCTCACCCCCCTCTTTGTGGGAGTGCTGTTGGAGAGGTTCGGTTGAAAGGCTTTAGAGCAGGTTTAATGAGACCGAGATCTGAGGGCTACGCAGATCTCCCCTGCAGGTTGGGCAGAGTCCCCGGAGGGTATTGAACCGACCACCTGCAAGCACTCCATCTTCAGCTCGTTTGGCGGGTTTTCCCTGGTGCATGCCACAAACCACCTCTCTTGCTCACATAATTGTTTAAAGCCGCTAGAAAGTCAAGGTCCACCACTGCAGTCTCCACCTCTTCTTTCCATCGCACAGATCAGCAAACTGAGGCCCAGAGAAATAAAGATTAGAGCTAAAGGTGGAAAGGAATGTAAAGATTAGAGATAAAGGTGGAAAGGAATCGGTAGGTCTCCCGATTCCTAGTTCAGGGCTTTTCTTGGTACTCTATGATGACGTTACTACTTTCTTAGCATAGGGTAAGTGTTCCCAGTCCGGCCACAGCAAGCCCTTGACAGGATTGAGGAGTAGGTGTGTTTGTGGTTGAGGCAGAGGACCCATCTCTGGATTCTCTTGTTATGTGCTTTGCTGTGATCATCTCCCAGGATAATCACTTTGGTGACAGTTTGTTGTATATTTATCCTGTGCCAGCATTTAAATCTGGGGGTAAAGAAAGCCCTTACATTCAGCCCCTGCTGCTCAATCCATGGGGAAAGAGCAGTAGCCATTGTTTTGAAGTCAAGTAGGCAAGTACAGGCGTTCTCAGGTGAAATTGATTTTGGAGGATGCAGGATTATGGATAGGGAGGGTTTGGAATTAAGCATTAGGTAGATTTCCAGTTAAGGGAGGATTGTGGGGACAAGCCCTGAGTACTAAAAGGCAGGAAAGCTCAGACATTGTTAAGTGGCTGGCCAAAGGACAGCAAGGTTAGGGCCAATGAGAATTTGTCCTTTGAGTGAGAAGAACTAGGGTAGCTAGAAGACCCAGATGCTCCGAACTCAAGCTCAGAACCCAAAAGGTCTTCTAGTTCTACAACTAGGATGAGCAATTGGCTGGGAAGTCAGCATCCCGTGAACCAAAAGTTGTGGCTCCCAGCTGAAATATTCAGGCTTTTGCTTCTCTTTTTCCTCTTTCTCATTGTTCCCTAGGGTTTCAAATATAGTTGACCCTCAAACAACATGAGTGGGTGGGGGGTGCTTAGGAGTGCCACCCTCCTCAGTCGAAAATCCGTTTATAACTTTTGACTTCTCCAAACTTCAGTCCTTCCTTGGTATGTCGGTGGAGGATTGGTTTCGGGACCCTGCGAATAGCAAAATCCATGGACGCTCAAGAACCTTATATAAAATGGAGTAGAACAATGTATGCAGTCAGCCCTCTGCATCTATGTACTCCAAGCAGATGGAAAATAGTGTTTTTGATCTGAGGTTTGTTGAATCTGGAGATGCCAAACCCATGGATATGGCAGGCCAACTGTATATTAATTGAAAAAATTCCAAGTGTAAGTGGACCCACACAGTTCAAAACTGTGTTGTTCAAAGGTCACCTTGTTCAAGGGTCAACTGTAGAACTGTAGTTTCTTTGCCCCTTCCTAACCATAACTTTAGAATTTAGATACCTACTATTGGAACTACTATAGGCAGGGCGTTTATTGCATTGGGAATATTTAGTCAAATAATTCTGGAGCTCCACCTTTGTGCCAGGCATTGGTCTTGGGGATAAAGCAGTGAACCGGACAGGCAGAGTCTTATACTACATGATATTGACATTGTAGGCTTCTGTCCTCTACAGGTTTAAAGTCTAGTTGCAAAGTGGAAGCAAATACACAAAAAATGTCTGAAAAAGTGCTGAAGTTGGACAATATAACACAGAGAATCTTGAGCCTCCCCTTTAGTGGTTCAAGGCTCCAAGGTGAAAAGGCTTGAAGCTGTTGGCTATGAGATTCAGACATTCTGTGGGCTTCCATGACCCCGGTTTCTGGTTGCCAAGGGTAACCCAGAGGGAGCTGCATTAATGACCTCAGATATAGCAGTGGAGAGCTGCTCTGCAGAGTTTCTGCCAATCAGGGTATGACAAGAGGGAGCTGGTGAGTGTTGACAACTGTGATCATGCTAGGTATCCATAGAGACTGGTGCCAGGTAACCATGTGCTTCTTAAATTACAGCATCCACAGCTACTTGGTAAACTTTGTAGCCACATTGTACAGATGGGTAAATGGAGCCCTGACTCTGCAGAAAGAGTCCCTGTGGAGACCAGGTATCCCTGATCTCTGATTCACTTTAAAATGACACTCTTCTTTTCCTATTTTGTAGACCAGTGGTTCTCAGACTTCAATGTAGGCTTATTAAAACAGATTGCTGGGATCCACCCTCAAAGTTTCTGATTCAGTGGGTCGAGTGGGTCCAGTAATTTGCTTTTCTAACAAGTCTCCAGGTGATGCTGATACTCGTGGGACCACAGTTAAAGAACCACTGTGGTAGAATAGGGAAAGTGAATGATTTTCTTGAAATCTAACAAAGGCTGTGATTTAGCTCTAGAAACTCCCAGAACTTGCCTGTACAATCCCCTCCCCCTAACGCCCCAGGAGGCCATAGAATTAAAAGAATATTTTATCTTCATCAGCACACACAGAGAGAATATATTGCAATATAATTAGGGAATAAATAGGTGTCATGTTTTGGATGCAGACTCCATGCCCTGTGGCTCTGTAGGGGTTTATTGTAGCAGTGTTATAATTGAAAAGGTGTCAGCCACTCTCAGAGCCCCTCATGAAACTTTCATGGCCTGGGTGGTCATTGTCCAAAAAGGCATGTCTTCTTCATTTAAAAGGAAGTCAGAGAGATTGCTTCTCCTGCTAATGGGACTATCTGTGTTTCATTTGACAGTAACTATGCAATGTGTTCTTAGGGGAGAAAGAAGTAAATTGAACAGCCAGTGTGAATAGAGAGAGGTTGGAGGAAATCCATATCGGGTTTACAGATCTGTTTTTTGAGCATTTCAACATGTTTTTGAAACTCTGTCTGTCTGTTTCACCTATATTTCTGACATGAAGCTGCATCTTAGCAGGAGGAAAGGAGAGTTTGAGTTTCAACTTAGCTGGTTGGATAAATGTAACAGCACACTTTATCCCCGATGTGTTAATTAGAGCCAAAAGAAAAGAATTATAAAAGAGTTGTTCTTCTAAATGCTGGCATTTTTCATCTGGATTCTATTTATTGATTATTTTACAGTTGAGAAGTAGCAAAAAATCCATGTTTTTATAGCAAATAAAGCCGGCTGCAGTAATTATGCAGGCTCAACATGTCTGTTCTGGAGCAGGAAGTTGGAATTCAGCCTGACTCTCAAACATTTGGATGAGATCTAATTGAGAAAGACATTTCAAAGAACAAATATTTAGGAATGCGGAGTTTCAATGATGGTCTCTCTGGAGCAAGTGCAAGTACCTCGCTTTTAGCTTGATCCTCAGAGGTGGGGGGAAGTGATGGGGAAGGACCTGGTTAGTAATGCTGAGACCGCAGTCAAAAAGAGATGCTGAAACTTAGAGGTAGTGAGGCTTAGTAAAGGAAAGAAAGATACTTTCAGGGAATATATCCCCTGCAACTGGTGAGCAAGAGGAGACTCAATTAATTAAATATAGATTGAATAGTTATTGAATGTCTAATCTTGGTATAGGCACAATGAGGGCAGGGGCCAGGACTTTTGCCTGTTATATATCTCCCACAATGCTTGGTATCTGTAGTGACAAGAATCTTGATCGAAGTATCAGTCAGGGCTGCAAGTAGCAGAAAACTTGAACTCGACTGGCTGAAACAATAAGTAATTTAGTGTTTTCCATTATAAGAGGCATGGGCTATGTCTGCCCCAAGCTTGGTTCTTTCAGTGGTTTAACAGCATAAGCAAAAATGCAGATTCTTTTCATCTTTCCTTGTTCTCAAGGTCACAAGGTGGCTGCAACAGTTCCAGTTATTACACCCTCACAATGATGTGCAGAAACAGAAAGGTAGGAGGGCGACTTTCCCAGAAGCTCCTCAGCAGACTTTCCCTTGTGTCTCATTGGCTGAAATTGTGAATCACATGCCCATGCATTCACCAACCTCAGTCAAGGAAAGAAAATCCTTATAATTAGCCTAAAATAATTTTGATGTGTGTGTGTTGAACCACAGAGACAAACAAATTTAGGGCACTTTTGAAAGGGGGAATGAAGCAACCAACAGTACCTGCTATAGAGTTTAAATTTTCTTTCTACTCCTTTTTAGCCCTGTGACCTTGGGCAAAGTATTTCACTTCTTTGTGCCTCAGTATACCCATCTATACAATGCGAATGTATTGGGAAGATAAATCTGAATTAACCCAGTAATTATACTTGATTGGTTTAAGAGAAGTAAAAGATTATTTGAAGATTCGATCTCTGATATTAAAGAATTATAATCTAGGGTAGGAGACACGTGAGGACTAGACCATGTAGACTATCAAATAATCAGAGAACAGAACTAGGAGTAAAATAATTAGGACTTGCAGACCAAGTATGGTAGAAGGAGTGTGATATCAGTGGGTGCCAGTAGTTAGGGAAAATTTCCTGGAGGAAATGGTTCATGGTGCATAATGGAATTTGAGTATTTATATATGGATGGGTTATGAACGTCTTCTATCCAACTTGCTTCCTCTTGCTTTTCTTTTGTCAGTGGTAAATGGGACCATTAGGCCAACATGAGATTTCACCTCTTCGATCACAGCATATTTGATAGTCATTCCAAATATGGCCAGTTGTGGTTCTGGGAGACAGGTCCCAGTGGCATCTGTGCCAGTCCTCGATTCCTGGTTTCCACTTCTGGATGACAATTCAAGCTCCACTTCGTACTACATTTCAGTTTTCAGAAATACTTTGTTGATCAGATATTATTATTATTATTTGGATATCTGGCTGCCTTCATGAAATCCATATGCCTAAAATGAAATCTAATGTCTTCTCCTCTCTGAAGCCATCTGCTCTTCTGTATTATTCATTTTTGTTGTTGGCAGCACCATCCTCCCAGATGTTGGGCTCAAAACCTTAGCAACACTTTCGATGCCTGCCTCCTTCCTCTATTTCCAGTATTCAATCACCAACATTTTTTGGTCTTCATTGTTTCTTGGATATATCTTTCTGATATGAGACATTCCTTTGTTCAGGTTCTTTCCGTCTCATGTTAGGTAATGGTTGTAGCCTCCTGCTCAAATATCCCATTCTCGGAGCAGTGTATGGAGATCCTGGGGGTATATGTCTCTAGGAGCAGTCTGTGGGGCTCTGCAAATAGGATAGTCTGTAATTTCTAGGGCAGAGGCGGCAGCGAGTCTGGACTCCATGGCTGTAGATACATAATATTGCTTGAGATGTCATTTTCCAACCTCCCATATCTCTCTCCTTCAAGTCATCCTACAACTTTACTTTTATCCACTTGTTACCTTACATTCTTTTCCATAGTACTCACTGGATGAAGCACAAACTCCTCAAATAGATATTTGAAAGCTTCCACAACAGACCAGCCTGCATCCTTACTTGCTAGGATTCACTACCATGGCTAATTCTGCCCTCCTCTGTGTTTAACCCAAACCACTCTTCCTTTCAAGGCCAGTGTTTAGAGCTGCATCCTCATTAGAACTTCCCCGACCACCAGAGTCCACAGTGATCTCGAAGCATCGATCTTTCCTTCCCCTGAACTTCTGTAGCAATAATTGCCTACACCACAGATTTGGTACTTAATGATGTGCTGCTGGTGTCATTGTTCAGCGTTTTCTTGGAATGTTCCTGGTCTTTCCAACTGGATGTAAGACCATGCAGGCCCGAGATGGGGTGAGGTGGACCCTTCTTTGTACCCAACATTATGGCCAGCAAGCACGTGGCCCTTTGATAAGTATTTATTAAATTAATAAATCACAAGAATAAGGAAAATAAAAAAGATTTACTTGAAAAGTCAGTTAATCTTCACCTTTTTTCCCTTAACCTCAGTTTGTAGAAAGGACTAAATCTGATGAATGCCCGCCCTATACTGGCTACTACTTTAGGTGATTTTTTAGGAGCTGTTTTAACTCAGCCTTTTAACCCTGTGAGGTCAAGGTTTTTGTCATTTTATAGATGAGGAAGTGGAGGCCGAGAGGGGTTAAGTGGCTTGCCAAAGCTCACTCAGCCAGTGGGAGGCAGAGTGAGGGGCAAGGCCAAGTTCTTTCCTCTGTGCTCTGTTTCATACATCTTCTTAAGGTTCTCCCAACCCTATGGGTACCCTGTTCTTTCGGTCTCTTTTTCCTCCTTTGCTGTGTCCTCCTGCCTCTTTCTGACTCTTGTCTCTGACAAGTCTCGGGCCCTCTTTTGTCCAGAGAGTGTTTTTTAAAACTCTGACATTTACTTTGACTCTTTCCTGAGAGCTTTCGCCTCCTGTTAGGTTGTGGCTTCTGTTGATCACTCAGCTTTTTACCTTGACGGTCTTTCCTGCCATCCTCAAGCTGGGGCCAGAGATTCCTTTTAGAGCCTAAAACATTCTGCTAGTGGAATCAAGCTGGGTCTGAGCCAGGTTTTCTGAACTCCTCTGCCCTTTGTATTCATCCACCCTCAACCTGCCACCATCTGGTTCTGTGTTTCAGGAGTCTTACCTGTAGAAAGAAAACTACTGACTTATCAATAAGAAGGTGGTCTGTTGGAAGTCTCTGCTAGTTTCAGAAACTATGACTGGCATTTTTTCATCCTCTGTGGCTTCTTCTTTCCTCTCATTTATTCATTCATTCTATAAATACTAAACATTGACCACATGCTCAATGTAATAGGAACAAAACAAAGTCCTTGCTTTCATGGAACTTGCTTTGAAGTGAGGAGACACAGATGGTAAAAAACAGAGTATATAATATACTTTGTGATGGTTACAGTGAAGAAAAATAGCAAGGCAAAGAGGTATATATGGTGATGGGATGCTGCTATTTTGTACAATATGATCAAGGAAGGCTTCTCTGATGGTGACATTTGAGCAGAAACTGAGAGGAAGGATGCCATGTCGATATCTGGGGGCACCGAGCAGAAGGAATAGTAAGTGCAAAGATCCTGAGGTAAACACTCGCCTGGTAAGTCATCAAGAAAGCAAGATCAGCAAGAAAGCAGCAGTGGAGAGGAGGAGAGCTTGGTAGGAGGTAAGGTCTCCTCATCTTCAGCCTCTTCACTGTCTCAGAAAGAGTCACCCTTTTCACACCTGTTGCCACTGCCTGAAATAACCACTTCCTTCCACTCAGCCAGGTGCCTTTTGACTTTCACAGCTTAGCTCTGGTCCCCCATCTTCCAGTGGGCTTCCATCTCTGCTGTCATTGGTTTTCCTCTCCTCTGAGTTCCTATAACTCTCCACTACACAACTGGGACCTTAATTACTTGCTGGCTGCTTCCTGTCCACTTTGTAGTTCTCACCTCTCTAACAAACCAGCTCCTTGAAACTGGTTTATTCCCCATCTCTGGGACCCAGAACAGAGCTGGGCTCAGTGTTTACCCATTGGTTGTGCTGGTGCCAGAGTTGGGAAAAAGGAGGGCTCTGCAGGGATCTGTGGGTGGAGCCTTCTTTTCACTATGCCCATTGTTTCTTCACAACAGGAAATCTTTTATTCTGGGCATTCTTGGAGCACTTTGAGCTGGGATCCTCTGGGAGCCTCTGCTTGTAGCTGGGAGAGGAATCTACCTTTCCCCAAGATTTGGATGCAACTTTGGCTCTGAGTGGAGAGGGAGAGGAGCTGGGATGTGGAGGAAGCCACTCTTAATTAGCTTTCATTTCTCAGTCAGTGAGGAATAAAATGTTTCAGGAGCAAGGAGGAAGGAATTCACCCAAGATCTTGGAGACCTCCTTGCCATTTAAGACAGAAATCTTGGGTGAGGAGGTTGACTTGTGAGTGACCGTGGGTAAGTCATTAACCTTTGCCTATTCTGTTACTGTTTCTTCTCAACCAAATGTCCCCTCTCCCCATCCATTATAGAAGAAAATAAATAGTAAACCTGACTTTCAGAGACTCTAGCTACTCCCCAGATTGGTCTCTGCATTAATTTTTAGGCCAATGGTTTTAAAACTTGAGAAATGTACAGATAGTTCCATTTTAAAGGGAGAAAAAGATTCCCACAGACCTTTAATATTATCCTAAATTATTAATACAATAATATTTCAACATACGTAAATGCAAAATTAGGTATAACATGCATATAACTCTTATATAACCTTAATTCTCACACAAGTTTATAAATTAAAATGCAAACTACAAAGCCAACAACATTCAGATTAACAGTATTAATTTAACACGGTAAATGCTGTTCTTCCACTAAGACTAAATCAGCCCATGTGACATGATTGTGGTTTTGGCTTCGTGAAGCATTTTGGCTGCTTCTTCCACCATGCGCTCTTTGGTGATTCAACTCTCCCACCACTTTTCTCACTGGGAATGACTGAAATCTTTGTTCCTATAACCTGCAGTAGGGTCATTTGGTGGCACTTAGCACAAAAGCATTTGTGCATTAGGCGGCTATTTTTTCCTCATTAGCCCACAACAATTAAAGGAGCTCTGTTTAATCTTAGTGCAACAGCATATCCTGACGCAAAGCTGGGTGTTGAAACTGACTGTCACTGCTTGGTCATTGAAATGAAAGCACAACGCCATGTGTATTTCTTACAGTGCCTAAGGAGCCGCGATTGAAGACAAGCCTCGAGAGCTCTGAAATAGCGCCCCTAGTGGTCTGAATGAGTTAATGCCAGAACGCCGCTAATTGTTCTGTAATCAGAATAGAAACCACGTTTTCAACCTTTGTTATGTGCCATTGTCTCAAGAGGGAGGTAGAATAGTATTATTCCCATTGTACAGATGTGAAGGGTGAGGCTCAGAGAAATTGACAGGTCAAGGTCTTATTGGTCATTGGCAGCATGTGTATTCCACTCAAGTAGGACTGAGTCAAAGCTCATGAAATTCCCACTAGGCTTCACTTCCTGCCTACCTACAGACCCTCACCAGTAGTCTTCAGGGCTCTTTGAGTTATCAGAGTGCAAGGACTTTGGGGGTAATTCAGGAATCTCTAGCAGACTCAGAGCTTTCTGGTGGAGCTGTTAAGACGTGTTCTTTGGTGCAGAAAAGAGGAGTGAAGCTGGTAAAGAGGAGGATAGAACTTAATCATGGTCCCCAGATCCTCAAAAGGCAGTGGCAGGGGGATAGAGCCTTCCCTGAAGGCCCTTGGGGAGAGTGGATGCTGGTTACTGCAGGAGAGAGGCAAGCGTGATACCTTAATGACACCTACCTTTACTATGGCTTCACACTTTAGCAAGCGCTTTTTGGGTGCATTTATTTTCAAGTTTGTGTTTTTTTAAAAATTTATTTTTATTGGAGTAAAATATACATAATATAAAATTTACTATTTTAACCATTTTTAAGTACGGTTCTGTGGTATTAAATACATTCATTAATTTGCGACCATTACTACCATCCAGCTCTATTACTCTAAAGTATGTGTTTTACAACTTTGCAAGGCAGGTTGTCATCCTCAGAAACAGGGGCTTGGGTGACTGGCCCAAGGTAACACCTCAAACTTGTTGCCTACCTCTTGTCAGTGATCTTGAGTGACAGTGGCAGGGTTGGTTTCCCATAGTCTTGTATGGGGCCATGTCAGGTGGCCAGGCTTCCTGAGGTAGAGGTTTAATGGGATGACCTCAGAAGGGCTGTCCTGGAATTGATTCTGTGGATCAGGGTAGGGATGACTTACTCCTGTGTATCTAGGACCCACCTTTCCTTAGAGCAAAAATTTAAAAGCCACTCCTGCCCTTGGAAGCTGCCCTTCCCCTGCCTGACCTGCCTGGTTTATCATCCAAGCTTAAAATAAATACAATAAATAAAAACATGCTAAATTTTTTTATTCTGCAGCGGATGAGCAATAATCTGCATATGCAAATAAATGGCATGCCAGTCCCCATAAATATTAATTTGGAAAGAATCTGAGGTCCTAAAATACACTCAAAACCAACAGTGTGGCATTCTGCAACTACTGTGGCCTGCTCTGATCACAGCCTTGTTATACTTATACCTATTATACTTATTACCTCCCTTATGAACCTCTCAAGGTTATGAGGGGCACATAATGTCACAGGTTGGCCTGGGGGCAATGGGTGAATCCTGACCCTGGGGCTGTGGCCAACCTTGTCTTTCCCTGGCAGGGGTCCAAGCCTTAGCTTCTCTTCAGATCTCAGCATTAGCAGTGAGTCCCCAAGGCCAAGGGACAGTTCCGAGGAACACTGTGGGGTAGCTCACTGTGGGGCAACTATCAGCCTCAGGCTCGTGAGCAATCAGGAAGATGGAAGGTGGGAGAGGGAAAGTGTCTGGGGAATCAGCTTGTCTTACCTCTCACAGGCAAATGAGGAAACTGAGACCCTGGGACAGTGGGTGACTTGTCCACGGCGGTATGGTGACTTAATGACAGGAAGTAAGAAATACTATTCATTCTTTTTCTTTTAATTTATTTTTCAATTACAGTTGACATACAATATTATATTAGTTTCAGGTGTACAACATAGTGATTAGAAATTTATATAATTTATGAAGTGATTACCCTGATAAATCTAGTACCCATCTAACACCATACATAGTTATTACAATATTATTGACTGTATTCCCTGTGTTATACTTTATATCCTCATGACTATCTTATTCCATTCTTTGAGCTGAACAGTACTTTTTTTTTTTTTTTTTTAATGTATGTGTGGGAAGAGGTCGGAGAGGTAGCATTTAAAGTTTCTATACTTTGGGGGAAAGAGGCATTCTTCTAGGGTGAATGTTCACTCAGCCATGGGTAGCAACTGAAAATCCAGTCTGTATTGCATCTGGGTTTGAAGAAATGATTTCCTTTCTCCCTCAGTAGATTTCCAAATTAGATTATACATAGGCCAGAATTAATGTAGGTTGCACTGTAGAGCGCATCCTAGCTGACATGATGAAAGGGTAGGATAGAGAAGAGTGAGAGTGTCTCTGAGGAAGCTAGATGGGGTTAACAACCGGCTGGGGAGGACCACGAGGTGGAAAAGTAATTGGCCGTAATTTCTGTGTCCTACTATGTATAGGGAAGGCTCCACTGGGGAGGGGAATGTTGCAGCATCGGTACCAAATGAAACTGGGACTCTCTTTTTTGCTGCTTACTGGGTAAGCCTGGGCCTATTAGTTCACATTTGGGCCTCCTTTGGCTTGTCAGTAAATATTGAGATAATTACTCCATTTCTTAACGTTGCTTTGTGAGGATTAAATGAGTATTTAAAGTTCCTGTACCGTGCCTGGCATAAAGGAGATATTTAATACATCCAGATTTCTTTCTCTTCCAAGTAGATTTATCTGACTGGCTACAGTGCATTGGTAGGGATGTGTGTATATATGTTTGTGTTTCTGTGTGGGTCTCTGTGTCTGTGTTGGTGTATTTCTGTGTGTGTCTGTCTGTAGCTGTCTGCTTTCATCCTCGTGTTTGTTATCGAATGTGTGGTGGTGTAGGTAGGTATGTGAATGAGCCTGTGTGTTTTTGTGTTTGTGTTTGTGTGTTGGAATGGTAGTATCGTGTTGTTAGTGGCTGTGTGTCTGTGTTTCCATGACAGCATAACTGTTAGTATGTGTTTCTGTGAGTGTGTGTGTGCTTTAATGTGTGTGTTTGTGTGGTGACAGTGGTTTTGTGTAAGTGTATACACACACACGTGTATATAGTACAGAGCTGGTGTGACCAGAGAGCTCCATGAGGTTGGGAAGGGTTACAGTGCACAGAGTCCTGGATCTAGGGTTCTCCCATACAGAACACTCACAGGGTTCCTGACCCCAGGTCCCTGACCCCAGGTCCCTGACCCAAGCCACCAAAATGGAGCCCTGCCTAATTGCCCTCAGTCCTTGTTTCTCTACCTCCCTCTAGAGGCACACTAGGCCCTCAGGCTGCCCTGGTCAATTTGCATTTTCATTTGCATATCACATGCATATCATTTGCATTGTCTACATAGACTCTATGTAGACAATAGTTCTACATAGAGTCTATGTAGACTTTAGTTCTGCAATTTTCAAAGTAAAATGTGGTTGTTCCTCTTGAAGGTCATTATATTAAGAAGTGCTGCTTTTTCTTTTATTCTTTCTGGTCCAGAGCTCTTTCCCAAAATTAAGGGGCTAGGGGAGGACAGAAGCCACCAAAACCTGTTTTTCCTTTTGTTTACAAATGTAGGGGCTAGAGGCCTTGGGACCCTGGGAGGAGGCAGTTGGGGGAGAAGATTTTCTTATTCCATGTGTAGTTGCTTTTCTGACCACAGTCAACTATGTTGCTTCATAGCCAGGGACAAATACAGTCCAATTTTTGCAGTGTCATCTGCTTCTCAAGCCTCTGCCGACTTACCCCGGGGGATGAAAAGGAAGGCCCACCTTGGATGTTTCAGCACTTCTGTACCAGCCTTACGGGAAACAAAGGAGCAAATGATGGACTAGCCTTATGGGAAACAAAGGAGCAAATGATGTTTTTTCCTTTTAAATATCTAATACATAATTAGTGATACTTCTAATGCCACAGAAAATACCTACTCAAAAATCTTTCCTAGGAGAGCTATACCCTCAAAATATCTTCCTTAAGGGCCATCACTGAGCTCAACATTCTCTCCTTAGATATGGGTTTGAGTACTAATTGTATGGTTTCTGGCAACCATTTTCTCATCTGTAAAAGGGAGATGAATAATAGTACTTAATATTATTAATAGTACATAGGGTGTTTTGAAGATTAAATGAACAATGCAGGTAAATTGCTTAGCTTAGTGCCTGGAACATACTAAAGACTCAGTAAATGTTAGCATTGCCAGTCTCCATGGGCTCCATTAGAAAACAGAAGTTCCACTAGTGTATCTTTTACACCCTAGTATAAATTGTTTATCAGACGCTCCTCAGACCAGCAACAGACAGTAGGCTTGTATTCTTAATGCCTTTCAGGAAGTCAAGTCCCCAGAGAACTTGGGCTGTCTTCCCACAGGTGGAAGCATTTGCAGAGACATCATAGGAAACAGGAGAGTCCTGTCTGTGTCTCCAAGGATTCAAGTCCCCACTCTCCCTGCCATCAAAGCATCAACAGTATCTCATTTCCTTTTCAAAGTCAAGTAGTTCATTTTTTCTTGTGCGTCTTTACTTTGAGCAAGGTGCTGCTGGGCACCAAGGGCCATCCATGCTGAGCAGATTTTGGGTTCCCAGAAAACAGATCTTTGACGCAAAACTGGTGCTAATGCTTTACTAGGGGTAGGGCAAAGAGAGTGAAAGGGAAAGGGATGTGAGGCAAGGGAGGAAAAAAAAGCAAGTGTCAGCCAGCCACACCTTTGTGAAGAAAGAACTCTGGTTGCTTAGTCATGAGGGATGTCTGTGGTGAAACTGAGTGGAACCACTGTGACTCAGAACAAATGTTGAGAGAGTTTATCTGCCAGCATTTTGGTCTCTCAATGGTCCAAAATTACCCCCTGGGTATCAACACCTTTGCACTTCTGGGTCATATCACCTGGCTCCTCTGGGCAACCACTGGAGAAACCGAATCCATGCCCTGTGACATGGCACCTCAGCTGAGTCCAGATGTGGTGAGAGCCCCCAGCACCACGATAGGTCCAGTGGGTCGAACCCAGTCGCTGGAGCTGATTTGGCTCCTGTGGTGGTTGCAGTGGAGGCTATGCTAGAGCCTGGCCATCACCCAAAGAGAGGCTGACAGCTGGTGGTGTTAGATGAGACCATGCAGTGGCAGTGACCTGGCTGTCCATTGAGAAAGTAGCTGACAGTCTGGGAGGCAGCTGGGGCCGAGCATATTTTGGAAAGCATATAATAGGGTCTGATTCAGCCACCATTAGTCCATTAATTAATCCATGATTGGGACGAGGTGCTAGAATCTGGACCTTACCCTGCATGTAGTAGGAAGCCATCATCATTCTTGAGCAGGTGAGAGACCCACTCAGTACTCAGCCTTGACACTATGTATTTATTAGTCTGCTAGGGCTGCCATAACACAATGCTGTGGACTGGGTGGCTTAAACAACAGAAACTTATTTTCTCACAGTTCTGGAAGTTGGAAGCACAAGGTCAAGATTGTTGCCAATTTGGTTTCTGGTGAGGACTCTCTGCCTGGCTTACAGGCAGCTGCCTTCTCGCTGTATGCTCACATGGCCTTTTCTCTATAGGTGCTCCAGAGGGAGGGAGCACGCTGGTATTTGTTTGTTTGTTTGTTTTAATAAAATCCATAATCCTATCAGATCAGGGCCCCACCCTTAGTTATTAACTTCATTTAACCTAAATTACTTCCAAATACAAGCACACTGAGGAGTAGGGGCTTTAACATATGATTTTGAGGGGATACTAACATTCAGTCTATAACACAGGGGTTATTCAGAGAGGGCTTCTTTCAGGTCTGCTTGTCTTTGCCCACAAAAAGTCAGACCAGAGCTGTTCCCAGAAGCCTGGTGTTCCCACCTCAGTTCAGGGGAACAAAAAGCTCAGAGATCACCATTGTCCATGGTTTTATTCAGCAGTGGTGAGGCTGGACCCCCATATAACACCTGTGTATGTCTTCATCAGAAAGGAGAATGTCTTTCCCGAGTGAGGGGTGGTAATTCAGAGCCCTGGGTCAGGGACCAGAGTGCCTTGGTTTGCACCCCAGCTCGCCATTTATTATTTTAATTTTAATTTATTTTTTTAACCTTTTTATTTTATTTATTTATTTTTATTTATTTATTTATTTTAGGCGGGGCATCTCTTGGTTGACCTCACAGATTACAAGGACCTTGTCAGTTTATAATCCCTTATTTTTTTATATTTTACGACTACAGCACCTGGTCTTCCTAGGTGGTCTCCCATCCAAGTACTAACCAGGCCCAACCCTACTTAGCTTCTGAGATCAGACAAGATCGGGCTTGTTCAGGGTGGCATGGCCGTAGACCCAGCTCTGCCATTTAAAAGCTGGGTGATCTGGGGCAGGTGACTCGACCTCTACTCATCCAGTGGATGTTTTTTGAGCACCTGCAATGTGCTGAACCCATTCTAGCTGTTGGGGATATAGCAGTGGATGATACAAGACCAACAGACTGAAATCCCTGTCCTTGTGGAACTTACTCTCTAGTGCAGGGAGCCAGACTATAAACCAAATTAGTAGATGATAGATCATAGTTGAAGGTCACAAGTAATGTGGTGGGGGAAAGGCAGGAAATATGATGAGGGAGTGATGGGATATGGTTCTAGTTTTAAACTAAGGAGGTGAGGGAGTGAGCAAAGCTGATATCTAGGGGAGATCTCTCCAGGCCTCAGTTTCCTCACCTGACAATGGGTTTATGATAACACCTACTGCAGAGAGCTCCTTTGAAGGTAAAGGGAGTTAATCCATGCAGTGAGTGGGCATAGACCTGTCCTCGCACACAGAAAGCGGTCATTAATGTTGTCTGTTAATATTGTCACTACCGCTCAAGTAGGAGCCTGCCCCTGTGCTTCTGGGCAGTGTGCCTGGACTCCAGTCTACAGGGGATTTGGTGGCCTTCATCTCCTCAAGAGTGGGAGTAACTCTCCTCCACCCCTCCCCATCTTCTCATTAAAAGGGGACACACAGACTACAGTTTAGGAAGCAACATATGCATTTTCTTTTCACTTGGGCATCTAACTTCCAGAGGGAATTGCAAAATAGCCTTTAGCAAAGTCCAGATTTTAGGAAGCAGCTTCAAGCCTTTCTTTGCAGCATCTGCAGACTGAGATGAGCAGGGGTTTCTGGCCCAGCTCAAGGCTGGGCTGGAGAGAGGAGTCACCCATCTAGAAAACCAGACCCCCAGCAACTAGAAGGCCCTGCCCTGCTTCCCCTTCCTGGCCAGGTGGCTGCCCAACTCTCATCAGCAGGCAGTGAGAGTCCCCTCAGCAACTGGGGCACCTTATTTACTATTGCAGAGATTTTTGTGACTGTAATTTACCACCACTGTGAAGCCCTGGACCTGAATCCAAGTAGCCTTCAGTATAGATATTTTATCTAATCAATCCTCCATTACTATGCAAATACATCCTATAGGCTACTGATGTCTTTTCCTTTCAAACACTTAATACATAATTAATGATACTTCTAATGCCACAGAAGACACCAACCCCAAATGCTTCCTGCTATAATTTATACCCACCCAGACAAAAATTTGGTTTATTGGTTCACTTATCATTCTGGAGTGTGCCTCTCTCTGCCCTCCCCAGGAGGGGCATAGAGTCCATGGAAGCGCTGGGAGGGCAGCCTGCATTGAGCATACAGGGCAATGATCGTGCGTGGGAGGGTACTGTGTGCGAGAGTCCATGGAAGCGCTGGGAGGGCAGCCTGCCCTCTAGACAGCATTGAGCCATGCAGGGCAATGATCGTGCGTGGGAGGGTACTGTGTGCCCACTTCTTTGTAGATTGTCTCATTCAGTTCTCTCAAACCACCCTGTGAGGGAGGTCCTCTGGATACCCTAATCTCTGGAGGAGAAAACTGAGGCCAGAAGGGTTCTACACCCCAAGGTCACACTAGGGCTTCTCTACATGCTCATGGACTGCACAGGAGAGCTCGGAGGTCTAGGCTAGGACTCTGAGCTGAGTGACTTGAGCAAGTGGCTTAGCTTCTCTGAATCTCAATTTCTTAACCTGTAAAATGGCAGCAACAGTCATTACTCTATGGGATTATGAGAGAGATAATAGCACATGTTAGGTGCTGAAAACATGCTTGTCAATTTTCTTATTTGGAAATGAAATGGTGGGAACATCAGTTTGGAGGGTATTGTTTTGGTGGTATTTTTTGGTGGGGGTGGAGAGAGTGATTTGGAAGGAGATAGGTGTCGGCCCCCATGTTGGCAGAAACACATCTTCTCTGGGCAGACTGGACACAATGAGAAGGAAACCCGTCACACAGTCCACACAGGGAGTTTCTTCCATCAGGCTTTGAGTAGCATCAGCCTTAGGAATGAAGAAAACATGATCCCTGTCCTTGAGGCACTGTGTCTGGTAGAAGTGAACACTCAATAACCAGTATGACGAGGTATAATGGAGGTCAGCTCTGTTTTGTTATGGGGGAAATGGACAGTGGACAAGGAAAGTGTCCTCCCCAACCCAGGCAGGAAGAGGAGCTGTAGGCTGACCAGAGGCAGGAGGGGTCAAGAGGCTACGGGGTGATGGAGAGACTGCCTGCAAACAGCCACTATGGCCAGGTGGGCACCGAGGCTCACAGGGACCCCTCATGGGCCAAAAGACTGGGATTTGAGTTGCTTCCTTTACCTCTGGTGCAGCCCTTCCCATGCCCCATGGAGCCTCCAACCTGTCTCCTCACTCTTTCTTGTTCCATCCAGACCCCATTTGTGTCCTTGAATAGTACTGAGGGCAGACACAGCTTGTTCCCCCAGACCAAAGAGCATTCCGTCTTGCTTCAGACCTTCTCTGTCTTTTGCCTGTGATGTCTCTTTCCTGCCTTCTGTCCCTCTCCAGTCCATGCTCCCCATGGCAGGTAAAGGGATCTTTCTAAAGAGCAAACTGGAGCATGTCCCTGTCTGGTCAGAAACCCTTTAACGGTTACCCATTGCCCTTAGGATAAAGTCAAAAAACTTATTAGCATAGCAGCCAAGGCCCAGCTGCCTCTCCCTGTCCTTTTCCCATCACCCATTACCTCATAGTTTATACCGTGGTAGCACCAACCTGCTTCTCGCCCCTCTGCTCCCAGGACACATATGCTGTGTCATAGCTTTGTGCCTTTGCTCATACTATTTTCTGACTGCAGTGCCCTTCCCCATTTCCTTAGTCTGCTTGAGTCTTACTCATTCTTCTCAATTCAGCCCAGATACTGCCTCCTCCAGGAAGCCATCCTTGAGCTCCCCTCTCTCCATTGGGCTAAGTGACTATGTTTCTCCTCTCCTGGTACTCTGTTTATTACAGTTTTACAACTTCAAAACCACAGTGAGAACATCAGGAATAGGGACCTGGCCAAACAGGGACCCACTACCCAGTGCCATCTCTAGCATGTAGTCAAGCTAAAGATGTGTTCTTATGCTGAACTAGGATAGTCTTTGCCCTTGATATGAGACACTGATGCTTGTTTGTGGCTCTTCCTGTGAGGAAGAGGTGGGATTTAGCAGCCAGTTTTGGGGTGGACTGTGAGATGTGAGAACCTCGGAAACCTTAGACCCATCCAAGGTTACATTAGGAAGATCCAGGCTCTGCTGGATTTTAGAGATCAACAGTGTTCAGAGTGCCTGGAGGATCTGGGGGAGTGTTGGGGTGAAGTGATGTTGAAGTGCCCTCAGAGGCTTGAGAAATGAGCATGATCCTAGGCAATTGAGACACTTAGGTAGGTAAAGTCATTTAATATAAACTTTCCATTTTCCCTCCTGGTCATGTCTCTGGGTTTGTTAGATATTTTGGTATTTGAATTGTTTTAATCAGCTCTCTACATTTTGTCCTCAACCTGACCCATCCCCTGCCACCCCCATCAGGTATAGCAACGGGATTTAAGATGAGGAAAATTTCCAGAAAGTAAGAGACTCTGAAATGGGTTTTCAGGGAGACAGTGGCGCCTTCTTTCCTGCTTTGTGCCAAGTAGGGGTCAGAGGTGTGTAAGCCTCAGGGAAGAGCCCCTTGCTTCTGGGCTGTGGGAGAGGACAATGCAATGACATCACTGCATCCTGAACTATGTAGGTGAGAAGGGCAGAGGGGGCCTGGTTCAGGGCCAGGAAGCGCTCTGGGCTCCCCAGTGGAGGCTCTGTGCCCTTCTGGGTAATTTCCACCTTTAATTTCTTAGCGTTTTATGAACAGGGAGTAAACCAAGATTCCACATCGACTGCTTTATATAAAGGATTAATAAACTAGAGATTTATGGGGCTGTGACAGAGTAAGACAGTGGAAATGGAGAATGAAACAAGACTTGGTTCTCAAGGGGCAGGGGCTGGCTTTAGGATCTTCTCTCCATTGTGTCTGCTCAGGGCCCCTCCTGGGATCCTTGTCCTTCAGGGCTTGGAGTCATGGTTGGGTGGCCAGGCTGGGCCGAGCCATAGCTTGTGTTTTTTACCTAGGATTGAAATAGGTAGGCCCAATTCAGGGGGATGGAACTATCCTTGGGCAGTCTAGGTTGACAGCCTGATATTTAACCTGTAGATAGCATACAGATACAAATTCTGAGCTTGGACTCAAGCGGTCTAGTTTTGAGTCTAAAGCCAGAGAGATGGAAGTTCACATTCCCTTTAGCTATATCAGTTTAGCTGCAAGTATCAGAAAAGCACGGCATCAGGGGCTTAAATAATAAGAGCTTGGGTACTTTCCACCTCTCTGGCTGCTCTCCTCAGCATGTCGGCTAGTGCCTCACGGTGGTGAGGTGGTTGCTGTAGTTCCAGTCATCACATTCAGAAATGACAATGTCCAGTGGAAAAAGTGGGTATCCATCTGGGCATCTCCTTTTATGAGTAAGGAAAATTTCCCTGGAAGTCCTCCAGCAGGCTTTCCTTATGTTTTATAGGCCAGAACTGTGTCCCATGTTCCTTCCTAAACCAGTCACTGGCATGATGAAAGAGATGACCGCGATTGGCTCAAGTAATGAAAATTCACTTGGATTATGCTTCCCATAGTCATGTTGGAGAGGAGTGGGCACCTGGACAAAAATGAGGATGCTCTGGGAATGAAGCACAGGGTATGGCTGCTGGGTTGGCATTTATTGCAATGACTTCGGATAATTGGTTTTAGCTCACTAAACCTGAGTTTCCCCATCTGTAAAGTGAGAATAATAATAGTAATAATACTTTTCTTACAGTGTTGTGAGGATTAAATGTGATATTATGCTAAATACTTAGCAAGATGCCTGGCACATAGTATTGCTAAGTTAGGTGATAGTAACAGCGAGTGAACTTGAGCACACTCTTTTCCTTGTGTGGGTGTCAGTGCTGTGTAAAATGGAGGTGGCATTATCTACTCCAGGGTCACAACTGCCTTTTTTAATACTACCGGTTGTGTTATTATGGTTATAACACTATGGCATTGGATCTTGAGTCAGGCTAGAGTCCTCTAATTACCAGTAGCATGGCTTCAGTGACATTAGCTAACCTCTCTGGGCCTCATTCCTTCATCCGTAAAATGGTGATACTGTTAGTCACACTGTAAGGTAGTTGGGGGAGGGATTAGGTAAATGAGGCAGGAAGTGTGGCACCTAGTGGGCATAGGGCCTGGCACACAGTAGGCCTTAATAAAACTCCCTTCCATTCCTTTCCCATCCTAGTGCTTATTTCATTTGGAGCAAGACCCTAGCCAGGGATTGGAGGTATAAGAATCAGGGTCTGTTTCCTTGGGGGTGTTAAGGTGAAGCAGGCTGTATTAGTCAGAGTTCAGGTCTCCAAGGAACTGGGGTGCCCATCAGGAAACAAGGCAGAGGCCTGGTATTTTAGAGGAGGCCAACAGGCTATGGGCAAAGGGCAGGCCAGAGCTCAGATAGCACGAGGTTGCCCAGAGCTTCTTGGGGACTTTAAATGCTGAGTCTCTGACAGCATAGTTAGTTCTAGCTTCTATTGTCTGTCTTGACTGGGACTGGTCCAGATGCAGGTAAAGGCCTGCCAATGGCAGATGAACAGAACTGGGGGAGGGGGTGGAGAAAAAGGCAAAGGGATAAGCCAATGGGTGTGAGAAATTGCTGGGGTTGCTGGAGATGGTCTTTACAGCCTATGGGTCTTGTGCATCCAGTCTGGCTGCCCCTAAGCCACCCTTGACTCTCAAGACCTGCCACTGGGGGCAGATGAGCTCTACAAACTTCTTCTTGACCAGGGACTATCAGCTGGGGGTGGTTCTGAGTAGGGCTTCTAGAATCTCCCTGCCTGAGTTCAAAGATCACTTCTATCACTCATCATCCAGCTGACATGAGCCAAATCCCTTCACCGCTGTGAGCCTCAGTTTGCCCATCTTTAAAGTGGGATGTAAAATAGACCAACTCACTAGGGTTGCTGTGGGGATTGTAAGTGAGTAAACACCCAGCACGGGGCCTGGCATACAGTAAATGCTCAGTAAGGACTAGTTGTTGTTATTTGAAGATGATAAACAGATACATTTCCAGCTTTTATAAAGCGAATCATATTTTGTCTTACTCGCTTTTCTACCGAGGTAGAGAAGGTTGGAGAGGAAGATGGAAAAACTTGATGAGCATTGCAGCCAACACCTCTTCTGACCCAGCCATTATCCAGAGACCTTATCATACCCCATAAAAGTCTGACTTTTGTCCCAAAGCTTTACACACATCCATCCGGGCTCATCTGCAGTATACCCTTCCACAAGGGTTTCACTTGACCAGGGTTCTGGTCTCTGGAAAGATCAGAAAGCTCTGTGGGCCAGTGGGGGATCTGATTGCATACATAAAAGGGCTTCTCTGTGCCTGTGGGTCTGTTGGAGCTTGGTAGGAGAACACCAGTTCTACGGAATGCTCTACAGAGTTTCTGGCCAGTCTTGCAGGAAATGAACCTGATTGCCTTGTTTAACCCTTCGTTAAACTTATTTAACTATGGGATATTAGTTTTTGTAGAACCCTTTTAATAATCTCAAGAAATGGTGTTTGTGGGACCCACTTGGGCAACAGTGACGTAGGAAAGGGAGCACTTGGCAAGGAGTGGGGACACTACCTCTCTAGTCTCGGTTGCGCAGGTCCACACAAACTGAGCGACTAGGGCAAGCTAAACCCCTTTCTGGCTTTGTGTTTGTTCAGCTTTAAAATGATGCTGGTAATGATAGCGCCTCTTACTTTACTTACATAGTAGAGTATTGTGTGTGTGTTTTTTAAACCCTACAATGAAAAATTTCAAACAGATCTCCAAGTAGAGAGAACAGTATAGTACGCCCCATGTCTACATCATCCTGCTTCAGCAATAATTTATGTTTTGCCTATCTTGTTTCATCTATCCTCTCCCCATTTTTATAAGAATGATTTTGAAGACGACATAAAATTAAGTCTGTAAAAGTGCTTTGCAAACTTCAAAGTGCTATACAAATGTAAGACATCTATCATTTCTATTATTAGGTTTATTATTTCTTATTCCTAAAGTTCAAAATTCTACATAAATGTAAGGATCTGTTGTCATTATTATTATGCTTATAATTTTTATTACTCTCTAGTCATGTCACCAAAAATGCCCAATAATGTGTATATTTATTCTTCTCCATTTGTAAGAAGCAAGTCTGAGCCCTGAGGGGTCCAAAGCTTAAAATTCAGCCCTGCTTCCAGGGGGCTTACAATCTAATGAGGAACTGCGATGGGAGATCCAAAAAGCAGCCTTACAGTATCTGGTGGTGCCTGGGCAGTGCCAGAGGAGGGAGTTGATAATTCTGGAGCAGTTCAGGAAAGGACAGAAGTAAGAGATTGAGGAATGGCTAGCTGAGACTTTTCCTCATTGGAAAGATTTTTTTCCGCCCAGCAAGTTTAGGAGCTTGGCTGGGCCTAGACGTAGCTGGAGGGATAAGATGCCCTTTCTGGGATGTAGCCATCTGAGCCTCCAATGATTTGATGGTCCTGAAAGAAGACAGACGCTGGGCCTTTGTGAGTGACACTAATTGCTCTCTCATCTTGGATCTAAAGGTGCTGCCATCACCTTCCCTACCAGGATGGGGAGTATACACCACTGCAACTTTCAGATAGAACTTGGTGCAGACTCAAACAAACAAAGATTGGAAGCAAACAAAACAAAGAAACCCCAAATAGCCCAGCCTTTCTGAGGCCAGCTCATTGTTCAGTGGATCCTCCACTTCTAATCATCTCAATCCAGTTTCCCATTTTGGCCACCTACAGGTCCCTGACCTGGGGCTGTTGAACTCACTGCTGACTGCTGCCTGTCTCGCTGGTGGTCTTTGCCAAGGACACTCTTCCCTGGAGGACCCTCGCCGGTCCTCTTACTTCCCTAGGGTAGAGACTCACAGATTTGGAGTGTGCAGCCTTGGCAGGGCCACCCAAACTGTCATCTCTCTGAATTGTCTATGTAGAAGATGGAATTTTAGTATCAGAGTGTAACTCAGGGGAAAACAAACAACTCTCTGTTGGCTGTAGATGCATTTGGCTTGCATTTTGTTTTTAAAACACATAAGCCAAGAGAAAATTTCACATAAAAATATGTATTTCCAATTTCCTTTGAATAATTAGAAGATCCGCAACTCCAGGCCCACATTCCTGCCTGGCAACAGTGGAGGGAGCTGAGTGGTGGCCTCAGCTGGGGAGTGTGCTGTTTGAGTCGCCATGGCCCCCTGGGAGTCTTAGACTCATTGACATTCCTGGCTAGGTCTTGGTGGGCATTCAGGTTGGGGACCCCATCACAAAGAGCTACATTGTACTGAGAAGCAACAAGGCCAGATAGTCCCAAAGCTGTTTGTGCCTGACTTTCTTCTTTCTGGCCATGATGATTTTGTCATCACTATTTGACCAAGAACATTCTCCTTGAGGGATGCATTGGGGTCCTGGCAGGAAACAGGTGACACACTCAAGCTGGGCAATTTGATAGGAGCTTAATAAAGGGACTGTCTACAAAGGTGAGCACAGAGTTTAGGAAAACTGACAGAGGACAGTGCAGCACCCTGAGGCTAGCAACTGTGGGGAGCAGTTAGCACCTTTGGGCCTGTGGGGACTTAGAGAGGGTACTGTATACAGAGGGCTGCCTGACAGGACATGGCCTTCCTGAAGGGATGCAGCCAAATGACAGTGATCCTGCTCACTCTTCTCCTGCTCTGTGGGTTCTGGGGGCTGAACCCAACTGGAAGCCAGAGATTGAAGGAGCCTCTTATGTAAACCATACCAGTCAGACTCCTGGGGCCCAGAGCAGAGGGGAGAAGCGTGGGGAGAAGGTCTGTGGGAACAAATGGAAAACATCCAGCACAGGCCATTATACTGAGTGTTTAGGAATCTTGATCCTTCAGCTGGCTGTCGCAGGAGATGGTCGAGTCTATGTGAGGAAGCTGACCTGATAACAGAAAGCAGTCCCCTCATTGGGTTGGTGAAAAGGTGGGGGGTGTTGCTCTGATTTCTGGGGGCTGAGCAGCTCCTCCCCTGCAGGCCTGCCTGGTCTGGCTTTCTGTCATGTTAGGACTAGCTCTTTTCCAGTGTGTGTCTGTGTGCATGTGTGAATGGGTGGGCACACTCTCCCACCAGTTACCTCTTTCTCTGGAGCTCCATAGACTTCCACAAAAAGGAAACCTAGGGTAGGAGGGGCACCAAGTCTGGCTGTCAGTGTGGACTTACGTGGCAGTGGTGAGGACAGCTTCCAGTAAACCTTGGACTGGGGCAACTTCTTTTTATTAACACCACTACTTGAACACCCGTGTATAGCATCTTCGGAAGGTCATTACTGCTGTGATATGATTTACAAAGCTTCCTCACTCCAAATTATCGTCCCTACTGTTGTGCCTTGGACTTTGATATTCTATGCAGCTTCCTAGCATAAGAGAATGTTATAGCTTGAAGGACCTTCCATTGGGTAGAGAGCAAACTGAAGCCTCAAGGTCAGAGGGTGATTTAGGGCCAGAGCAGGAACAGGAACCTGAACTAGCTCCTGGGCTTGGGGTCTGCACCTCCACTCCAATTACCCTGGCAGGTGTTTTGGGGGTAGAGTCTGACAGGAAGGCAGGGGTAGTCTCAGAGGCTGGGTGGCAGGCAAGGTGGTCTTAGGGGAGGGGGATTTGAAGCATAAAGGGATCTGCTGCCGAACTGGGCCAAAGTTAACCCTTCCCTGGGGGCCTCAGATGGAATGGAATTGAAGAAATTAAAGATAAGAGCCATTTCAGAGCATGTCTCAGACAGCTCTTGACCCTTGTCTGTGAGATGAACTGGCGAAGGAAGACACTGTCTGCTCCTTCCCTTTCCCTCTCCCCATTGCCCTTACTGCAGGGAGAAGTGGTGAAGCTCAAAACGCAGGGCCAGGTGGGAAGAAACAGGCCTCAGGTGGACACAGAGAAGTGGAGGGAATTCCCTGGAATTAGAAGGCCTGAGTCCAGCTCTGCCATGTGGTGATGTGATCTTGGGCACAAATCATCTAAAGTACTGGGCTTTTGTTTTCATTTGTACAAAATGCGGAAAATAATACCTAACAAGATTGCTGTAGGATTTATTGTTATTAATATCCATATTAATAAGAATACCAAGGATAAAAACTATCATTTATTGAGGCTTACTATATGGTTGGCACTGGGCTCCTCAATTTCTATGCATTATCTTATTTAATCCTCACAGCAACTCCACAAGGAAACTGAGGCTTGAGATGATTTTGCAGGTTAGCGGTACAGTAGGGGTTTGATGAGATGTACAGGAAGACATTCTCCACAAACCGCAAAACCCTGATATGTTTTCTATTGCCCTAAGCAAAGGTATCCCACCAACGACGGGCTTTGGATATCCTTGGGGACTTCTTCCAGAATGAGATTTTCTGAGATCTCCATGGACCTGTGTGTTCTCCATTCCTTAAGTCACTTCCTTGGGGATTCTGCCCACAGAATACTTTTCTGAAAGAGGAAAAGAGCCTGTGAATGGGAAAACAGTTTTCTGACTTAACTGCTGGACTCCTGGCCCATGCACCCTGTGCCCCCAGCAGAGCATAGAGCCCTGGAAGGCTGAGGGACTATTGCTGCGTACCTGTGTGGGAGCATGTGGATGTGTCAGTGTGTGTGTTAATATATGTGTGTGATTGTGTGCACCCGTGAGTGTGAGTATATACATGTGTGTTTATATAAGTGTAAGGATGGATGTGCGTATGAATGTGTATGGAGTAAATGTGTACTGATGAGCGTATTTGCATGTGCATGAGTGTGTGGGGGTATGTATTCATGTGTCTATATAGTTATGTAAGCTGTTTATGTGCATGTGTGTGTACTTCAATGCATGTCCATATGTGACTGAGTGCTTGCAAATATATGCCTGTATGTGTGAGTATATGTGTGTTTGTGTAAGTATGTATATGGTAGTCTATTGTGTGAATGTGTGTGCATGCGCGTGTGTGTATATATGCATGAATGTGTGGGTATGTGCATGTCTGTGATTGTAGATGTCTGTGAGCTGTTTAAGGGAGTGTGTGCGTGCTCAAATGTGTATGACCTTATGTGAGTGTGTGCTTACAGAGGTATGCCTGTGGGTGAGTGTGTGTATACAAGTGGTAACCAGGTGGGTCAAGCCCACTGGGTCCCTGCTTCCAAAGGGCAGTCATTAATGAAGCATTTTAATTATATATACCTTACAGAGGAGCCTGGCGGGGTGCAGAGTGGCATCACCCACTGGGCGCTCGTCTCCTACCTTCTCACTGGGGCTCATAAAAGCCATGTGGCCTATCGAACAGCTCTCTCAGCCATCGCTGTCCTGGGGAGAGAGCTGATTTTTATTGCCATTCTTAAGCAAAATGGAATGAGGATGATGGGTAACATGCTGTAGAGGCCTCTTTTGGGTGGGGCTGCTCACCTCTTCCCATGATGGGAAATGGCTGGGCCTTGATGCTATTCCCAAATAGGCACTTGGTAGAGATGCTGGGCTGTGACCAAGTGTGAGTCCATGCCAGGCCACTCACCTCAGCTGGGAGAGCAGATGGCAGTGCAGGGCCTTTCTGGCTGGCTGCTGTACCATCTCAAGCCTTTCCCTGTTGCACACCTGCCTTCTTGTCTCAGAGTCCCAAGGATGAGTAGAGCATATTTTTTCTTGCACTCACATCCCCTTGCACTCAAATGAGCAAAGAACCTTCCTCGTGGAGATGAAAAGAGTCGGTATGTTTGGGCTGAAGGGAGAG
>NW_006442109.1:9418477-9455059 GCF_000325575.1 Pteropus alecto
TGTAACTCAAATAAATGGGGACTTGAAGGTGTTGACTGAGATGAATATGAATTTTGTAAGATTTGCCCATCACTAAGCCTATTAGTGAGATTCACTCCCCCATCTTGGGAAATAGTCTATCTAATCCTTGTGTAGCACTTATACTATGACAGGTACTTTGTGTGTATTAATTTATTTTATCCACACAACAGCCTTATGAGGTAGATAATGTTTTTATCCCTTTATTTTGCAGCTGAAAAAACCAAGGCTCAGAGAGGTGAAGCAACTTGTCTAAGATCACATAGCTATTAACAAGCAGAGCTGGGATTTGATACTAAGTGGCCTCATTCTAGAGACTGCTCTTAATTACAACACTCTATTAAATCTTGAAGTAGCAAGTTGTCCTGTTCATTCAATTTCCCCCATGCTGACTGATTCACAGAAAAAGAGCAGTTATTGTCCTTGTTGGGCCAAGCAGGGAGCTGACATCTTGAGGGAGGTTGTAGTAGTGGAAGAAGAATGCTCCATACTCAACCACCCTGAGTCAGAGGTGTGTCCAGAGGCTCAGGTTATTGGGGCTCAGTCTTTCTTGTGCTCTTCGCTCCTCCACACAGTAAAAGCCCAAGTGGTTTTTAAAATAAAAAAAATTTGGTTATAGCTTTATTGAAATATAATCCACATACCATACAATTCATCATTTAATAGCATACAACTCAATGGTTTTTAGTCTATTATTATAATTAAGTGGTATTTAATATATTCACAGAGTTTGGCCATCATCACAATCAATTTGTAGTGTGATCATCATAACTACCCCCAAAAGAAACCCTATATCCATCTGTGGTCACTCCCCATTCTCTTTCCCCCAGTTCCTGGCAACTACTAATCTACTTTCTGTCCCTATAGATTTGCTTGTTCTGGACATTTCATATAAATGGTGTCATATAATATGTGATCTTTTGTGACTGGCTTCTTTCACTTAGCATTATGTTTTCAAGGTTCATCCATGTTTGAGCATGAACTAGTACTTCATTCCTTTTTATGGCTGAATAATATTCTACTGTATAGATATATCCCATTTTATTTATCCATTCATCAATTGGTGAATACTTGGTTTGTTTCTACTTTTGACTGCTATGAATAATGCTTCTATGAAGTTGTGTACAAATTTTTCCATGGATATATATTTCATTTATGTTGGATGTATACAAAGGAGTAGAATTGCTGGGTCATATGCTAACTATATAATTTGAAGGAATGCTAGACTGTTTCCAAAATGGCTGCACCATTTTGCATTCCCACCATTTTGCAATGTTTGGGGCTTCCAGTTTCTCCACATTCTCATCAACACTTGTTATTTTCTGTTCTTTTGATAGTGGCCATTTGATGGGTATGAGGTGATATTTCATCATAGTTTAGATTCAGATTTCTCTAATAATTAGTGATGTTGAGGACCTTGTCACATAGTTATTGGCAATTTGTATTTCTTCTTTGGAGAAATGTCTATTCAGATCCCTTGCCCATTTTTTACATTGGATTCCAGCAAGTTTATTGAAGGAAAGAATAAATGGGTGAGTGAACTAGCCTTCCACATGTCAGACACTGGGGATGTCAAGACGAATAAGAGTCCTTGCTCTCAGGGAGCTTGCAGCCCAGAGATGGAGACAAACACACAATTGAAGAATCAGTGCTTGAACAGCAGTAGGTGTGAGAGGCTAGGTTAAGGAAGAAGGCTTCCTGGAGGAGGAGCCGTTTGAGCTGGGTTTTCAAGAGAGATGGGAAAAGCAGGGATGAGGAAAGGCCACTCAGGTGGAAGAATTTTCTTTGGGTGGAGGTGGCACAGGCGTAGTTGGGGAACAGCCAAGAAATAAAGGGCAGGGGAGAAGAGTGAGGCAGGGTGGGGCTGGGCATCTAGAAGGTGGTTTTGGATCCAAGGAGAAGGAACTAAGAGAGGTGCCTGTGTAGGAGAAACTCACCATGGGTTTAAATTTGCCATCTAAACCCCGATTGTCCTCAAGCCTTCCTAATAGAATTGCTGAGGCTGCTGCTGTGGTTCCAAGTGGGTCCTTTTATGTTTTAGTGATTATCCTGTCACCCACCAAAAATAATTTCATCCTGAGAAGACGGTTTGATGGTATTGAAAACTGCTGCTGCATAAGTGTATGTGGCCTAATTGGGATTCATAAATCCACTTTTTAACAAGCACAATTAAGAATACTTATTGCAGCAGGCCAGCTTGAAGAAATCAGGAAAGTGCTGTTAGCAGGAACAGCTTTTATGTGGCTTTATTTAATGGGATGGAAGACTTAGTTTGATCCTGATATCTTGATTAGTCATGAGGGCGGCAAGTCTCAACTTAAAAGTAGAATTTTACTCCAAAGTTTAATTCTGAGTAGATTATTAGGCAATATTATAATGAGAAGAGGGGTCTTCTAGATTGCTCTTTGGAAAAAACCAGCAAATTTCATAAATTTATGAAACGATAAGAGATTCATTCATGAATAAGACTGATAATATGAACAAACACTCAAAGAGGGTTCTATCCCCCTTCTACAGTTTTTTTTTTTCCCCTTCTATTCACTCAGCTACGCCAAGTGGGGAGGGCAGTGCTCTGTCTGGGAAGGCTGAACTAAGGCTCATGGTGGTTGTGATGTCATATGAGATTTGGAGATACTGGGAAGATCCGAAGGTAGAAGCAGGAGTGGTCGACAGCAAGAGAGAGTCTTGGAGTGAGACTCTGGAAAGCTTTCAAGGGAGAAGTAGGAGGATGGCCAAGATTCAGGAGTGCAGAAGGGAGGTGGGAGCACTGGGACCACTGTGAGCCCCTGGCCCAGGCAGTCCTCTCCTGAGGGAAGGTGCCAGGCAGAAGGCAGGCAGAGCTCTCAGCAGTGACAGAGCACTGCTATGGTGAGACTTATGCAGAGAGGGCTGGAAACGAGCTTGGAGGTCTTGGGGCTAGTCCTAGCCCTGCCACTATGTCACTGTGGGACTCGAGACAGGCACCTTCCCCTCTGTGGATCTCAGTCACCTTGAATGCTCTCTAAGGGTCTAGTCAGCATTGACACTGTGAGATATGGATAGGACTCTGGCTTTTTATAGAGCTGGGGGAGCTATGGGAGGAACCACGAGGGTGAGGTTGAGAAGGGATGGTGGTGTTATTAATTACTGATAGGCAAAGGATGCTCCGGGTATTTCTAGGGTAGAAACATGTGACTTCCAGGGTAGAAACATGTGACAAAATAGGATCGGATTGAACCTTTGGGGGATGTAGAGTGAAGAGGAACACCTGAAGATCTTCACGTGCAGGGGGCCAGAGTACTCATGGGTCTGGTCAGTTAAGGATATCTTCACTGAGAGAAAAGGTTTCCGATTGCTTCTTGATAAAAAAGAAAGAATGAATGGATGGATCAGAACATGATGGGCTTTGCGCCTGGCAGAAAAGAAAGATCGCTGCTTTGGAATCAGGCAAGCTTGGGTTTGATACCCATTCTGCCCTTGCTGGCTGTGTGCTGTTGGAGATGTTACTTAGCCTCTCTGAACTGAAGATTTTTGGCCTGCAAAATGGAGATTTAGTAATACCCATTATAATCTTGTTGTAATAATCAAATGAAAGAAAATCAAGTGCCTGGCACACAGTAGGTGGTTAATCATGTGCATTCCTTTCTCTCCTTCTATTCCTCACTCACTTCCCAGATGTACACTTCTTTTGGAAAATTAGGATTCTTACAATTGCTCTGCCTCCAACTATGGTCTTGTTGGGGCTTTATGGAGGTATAATGTGTAAAACTACTTTGTAAACTACTTTGCAATTATAAAGAAGTAACTCTTGTTTTTGCAAGACCATTTGTAAAGGCAGCTAGGGTAATGATGGAGGGGAAGGAAGGGAAGGTTGGTAAATGGGATTTCAGAGTATGGAAGGATTATTAGTTGCACCCTATTAATTCAGAGGGCCGGAAGGCTGGGGGACTTTGCAGAGCCTGGCTGGGGCTACCAGAGGGGGTGTTGTTTCCATGGAAGTCTGAGCTTCAGATGCAGTCCAGCCCTTATGTGGGTCTAGGTAAGGAGATCTGGAAGACCTGTATTCTAGAAGAACCTGGGTTCCCAAAAGAACCTTGCTTGACCTTGAAGGGTGGAGTTGATACAAAGCAGCTCCAGGATGCAAATTGGAGGAGCTGTGCTGGTTGGGATGAAGACGGGAACTAAGGTTTACTCAGCACCATCATGCTCTAGTCGTGGCTTCAGATGCTTTGACACATCATCTCATTTGGAATATGTGCACTACGTGTCGTTATTCCTATATGTGTGAGGAACCTGAGGCTCAAAGAAGTGAAGTCACTTTTCCAAAGCTACAGAGTAAGTAAATGGTGAAGCAGAAATGCTAGCCTGGGTCTATCTGCTTCCAGAGCTTTCTGTAAGTCAACTCTGAATAGTAACATCTTTTTCTTTACGCTTGTAAGACATACTGAATCCTCCCAACACTCTTTTTAAAACCTTTTATTTTAAAATAATTTAAAGCTCACATAGAAGTTGCAACAGTATTGGAGAGTTCTTGGGTATTCTTCACCCAGCTTCCCTTAATGATAACATCTTAGGTAACCATAGTATAATTATGAAACCCAGGAAACCAGGAATTGATGTTGGCACCAAGCTATTAACTAAACTACAGGTCTTATTCGGATTTCACCTGTTTTGACACGAACTCACTGTGTGTGTGTGTGAGTGTGTGTGTGTGTGTGTGTATTTGTGAATTTAGTCATATGTAAAGTTTCATGGAACCACTACCACAATCAGGATACGGAATTGTTCAATCATCCTCCAAACTTCTCGTGCTATATCCCTTTATAGTTCTACCCTTCCTTCCCCACTCCCCTGGTGCGTACTGATCTGGTTTCCATCACTCTAATTTTGTCATTTTAAGAATGTCATAAATGGAATCACACAGTATGTAGCCTTTTGAGGCTGGCTTTTTCACTCTGCATAATTCTCTGGAGATTCATCTAGGTTGCCATGTGTATCAGCTTGTTTCTTTATATTGCTGAGTAGTATCCCGTGGTGTATTAGATTCCCGAGGCTGCCATAACAAAGCACCGCAAACAAGGTGGCTTCGAACAACAGAAATGTATCAGCTCACAGTTCTGGATGCCAGAAGTCTGACATCAGGGTGTCGTAGGGGCCATGCCCCCTCAGTAGACTCTAGGGAAGAATCTTCCCTTGCCTCTTCCTAGATTCTGCTGGCTGCCAGCAGCCCTGGTGCTCCTGGCTTGTAGATGCTTCACTCCAATCTCTACCTCCATTATCACATGGCCTTCTCATAAAGATACCAGTCTTTGGATTTAGGGCTTACTTTAATCCAGTAAGACCTCATCTTAACTAATATATCTGCAAAGACCCTATTTCCAAATAAGGTCAGATTCTGAGGTTCTGGGTAGACACAGATTTGGGGTGATACTATTCAATCTGGTATATACATGCTATGGATGTACTACAGTGTGTGAACTATTCACTCACTGAAGAGCATCTGGGTTGTTTCCAGGTTTTGGCTATTAGAATCCAGAAAGACCTCATCTTAACTAATACATCTGCAAAGACCCTATTTCCAAATAAGGTCAGATTCTGAGGTTCTGGGTAGACACAGATTTGGGGTGAAACTATTCAACCTGGTATATACATGCTATGGATGTACTACAGTGTGTGAACTATTCACTCACTGAAGAGCATCTGGGTTGTTTCCAGGTTTTGGCTATTACGAAAAAAACTACTATAAGCAAGAGGATTTTGTGTGAATGTAAGTTTTTATTTCTCTGGAGTAAATGCCCAAGAATACAGTTGCTGGGTCATATGGTATTTGCATGTTTATTTTTTAAAGAAATTGCCAAACTATTTTCCAGAGAGGCTGTACTAGTTTAAATTCCTACCAGCAATGAATGTGCAATCTAGTTTCTCTGCATCCTTGCCAGCATTGGTGGTGTCACTAATTTTTATTTAGCCATTCTGATACGAGAGTCAGTGATATCTTATTGTGGTTTTAATTTTCATCTCCCTAATAGTTCATGACGTTGAACATCTTTTAATGTGCTTATTTGCCATCTGTATATCCTCTTTGGTGAAGTATTTCAAACATTTTACCTGTTTTTAAATTGGATTGTTGATTTCTTACTGTCGAATTTAGAGAGTTCTTTTTATATTTTAGATACAAGTCCTTTGTTGGATATATGACTTGCAAATATTTTCTCCCATTGTATAACATGTCTTTTCTCTTGACACCATCTTTTGCAGAGCAAAATATTTTCATCTTGATAAGGTCTAATTTATTGATTCTTTCTTTTATGGATCGTAATTTTGGAGTCATGTCTAATAACTTTTTGCCCTAGGAGATGTTCTCCTATTATTTTTTTCTAAAAGATTTTACATTCTACATTTAAGTCTATCCATTTTGAGTTAAAAAACATGTATTTTTATATCTCTATATAGAGACATATCTATACCTATATCTGTATATCTAGGTAAGGTCAAAGTTCACTTTTTTGCCTAAGGATAGCACATTGTTCTGATACCTAATATGTTGAAAAGACTGTCCTTTCTGTCCTAACACATTTAAGCTTCACTGTGGTCAGATACAGGCACTTTAGTCTGTTTTTGCTGCTTAGGAAGCTAAAACCAGAGAGGATGAAAGACTAGTTTGAAGTTACACTACAAAGTTATCAAGAGAGTGGGAGCTGCCATCTAGATGTCCCTGGTCCAGGGACATCCCCATTTTAAAGATGAGAAAATGAGGCTAGTTAGTGGCAAAACAGGACCTGGCTTCCCACCAGAGGCCACTTTTTATAAAGCAAGCAGACAGGCAAGCAAACAGAATAAGACAAGAAGTTCAACACTTTGGTGGTAGAACATATGACCCTGTCCTACACCCCAGTCCTCTACTGAGTCTCATCTTGGGGATGGGAGGGAGATGGATGGCGGGAGGCGGTGATTGGCTGTCTGCAGGGATCTAAGAATTTGGTCCTAAATGGGAAAGCCAGGTTGAGGTACAGATTCCAGGGATACCCTCCTTGGTTTTGAGAGCATCCTGACTCTTGCTGAAGGGCCCCGACTTGGAGAGCTGGCGTGCGCAGTGCTTGGGAATGATTGCTATGGTCCTGAGAGCAGGCTTTTAGCTTAATTGAACCGAATGTCTGAAAATGGCAACTCATCAGTCAGCTTTCATTTTGTTCCTTTTGTTTAATTGTATTTTCCTCTAGGGATTAACCAAATCAATGTAAATGCTGGGTAATTCGTAATTCTGTTTTATTTTATTTTATTTTAATTTTTGGGACATATAGGTGATTGTGCTTGTCAGTTGTAATAATCTAGCTGAGAATGTTGAAAGTATCAAAAAAAAGGGTCCCAATAAATGTCATAAATTCTCGCAGCGTTTAGGCCCCATTCTGAGAAGGATGGTGGTGAGATGCGCCAGGAGATACTGAGAGACAAGAGAGGGCCCACAAAATGACAAAGGGAAAGCTGGGGCAAGGAGGGCTGGAAACTGATCTTTCTCAATTACTCATCTGGGCCAAGCCTCCTTCTGGAGAGGGATGCTTGTGGCCTTGCCTTTCGGGAGGGTTCCTGGGGAAACATGGAATCAGAAGGTCTGAGTTCTAGGGGCATCTCTGTCAAGGGCTGGCCGTGTAGACAAAGACAAGTCTCTTCTCCTCTCTGCATCCCTTTGGCCCTGCAATGAGGGACTAGACTAGACAAAAGATATCATGTCACCTCCACTTCTGTGGCACCTGTCACATCAGGGTTTGTCTCTCTGAAGCTGCAAAGGGGGGCAGTCATACCAAAGGCTCCACTATTTTGTGGGGAGATGTGCAGCAAGGACAGCCTACAGAATTGTCCCACCTCTGAGGAAGGGGTCCAGGCTTTTATAACCACCTTCCCTTTGGCCAACTAACCAGGCATTGGATGCAACTGCCCCAACGTTTAGGGTGTCACCTTGAGTCAGGTG
Organism: Pteropus alecto; assembly: GCF_000325575.1. Taxonomy (NCBI): domain Eukaryota; kingdom Metazoa; phylum Chordata; class Mammalia; order Chiroptera; family Pteropodidae; genus Pteropus; species Pteropus alecto. Next base: position 9,426,441 of record NW_006442109.1, read on the forward strand.
GCTCTGTCTAGCTGAGGGCAATTCCCAGAGAGGGACTTGGGAATGAATATTTCAGTCCTGAAGATGGGGTCTGGGCGGCCCACCATAGCCTTCAACACATCCCTGCTCCAGTCTCCCTCTCTAGGTACCTTGATCTGAAAGACATCAGTCTTAGGGGTGGAAACTCGATTTCTACACTCCTGACTCAGCTGCCTCTGGTCTGGACCAGGGTCTGAGCAGAACTGAGTTCCAGTACTTGCCTGTCTACTGCCTCCCCTCTATGGCTCCCCTGGGACATGTGCTGTGCCAGAGAAGGATGAGATTGGGGTGAGTTTGCTCAGCAGGGCCCTAAGAGGTCATGTGGCATCTTGTCTGGTCTTCCACAAGTGTTACTGAGCACAAGGAAGGTGCCAGGCCCTAGGTGTTAGCATGGGAGGTGCAGGGGGCTGAGTGTGACCTGTTTTATGCCTCAGTGTCTCCTTCTTGTGGTGATAGGGTGTCCTTTAGAAGAACCAAAGCTGTCCCCCTGGGATGCAGAACCTCCTACAATGGATGGTGGGTAGATTTCAAGGGGGATCCAGATTCCTTCCCCAAAGACCCCATGAGGCCAGGAGCTGTCACCTTGCCATAGCATTGATGGAAATTCTAATTTATGGACTATGGTTTTGGAGAGACTTTGTGACAGAAGCTATCAATCTCTGCATTTTAAATTTATTTTATTTTTCCAGCCTGGGTGCCTGTTCTGCTGTGAACTTTCTCTGTCTAATCAGCTTTCGGGCAGTTGAAAGAGGTTGAGTATCGCCTTGATCTGGGGGGGTTTATGTGCATAATTCCCTTTAATTCATCTCAGGGTTTGGAGAGCCAGCATTTTGAGAGTGATTTTCATAGTCTCTTGTTGGAGTTCAAAGATGCATCTCTCCAGCTGGACCAGTAAATTGCAGGAGCAATTTGCTATGAATTTCCAATGTAGAATGATTCCAGGTCCTCTCAGGGATGACAGCCCTGCCCCCTTTTGTTGCCTTCCCCATGGAGTTGGGGGCTGTGGCTTAGTGTGTCTGGAGAGCATCTCCTCCCAATGCTGACTGGACCCCACGCACCCCAACCCACTGACCTTCGCTGGTCCCTGATCCCACAGACTTTACTCCTGCCCCCCCATTTCAGTCTTGTCTTGATGCTTCATTCGTGAGGGGACTCCAGGTCAATTGTGCACTCATGCTGACAAAACCTTTATCCTGAGTGTATGTCTTCCCACTTTATTTGCCTGTATGATAAATGCAATTTCTGCATCAAGACTATCAGTCATTTTCTGATGTGATCTGTGCAGCTCTGCCTGAATTGAATCAGCTCCTGTATTATTGTGACAGTTTATTTGGTAAGAAAATGAAATAAGATGTGTAAATTAAAGTGGAGGTGTGCTGGGTGTGATGTGGATGTTCCAGGGGCTCAGATGCCCCTGTTTGGGCATCTCCGTTCTTTTCTACTCCCTGCATTGGGCTCCTAGCTATTCTGCCCTCTAAGCTTGGAAAAGAGACCAATGCAAGGACACAAAGCCATGCTTGGGGGAGATAAAGATGCTGGGATGTGTCAAGGGACAAGCAGATCAAAAGTCAAGATGCACTGAGACTGGAACTCAGGTTTAACATCATAGTCAACTCAAAGGGCTAGAGACAGAGAGCAAGAGACAGAGAGTGCAAGAGACAGACACGAACATAGAGACACAGAAAGAGAGACACAGAGACACACAGAGACACAGTGTGTGTTCGGGAGGGCAGAGGCTTATAGCTCCAAACTGGAGGTTACGGGACGTTGAGACCCTTTCCCTGGACTCCCTGTGCATCTGCCTCTCCCTGCTCCTCAGCCCTTGACAAACAGGGTGGCGATCCTTTTCTTTTTCCTTCTCCTCCCCATTCTCCTTTCACACGCTCATTTCACACCAGCTCTGAGCTGGGTGTTGAGAAAGAAAGGGCAGCTTCTGCATGTACCACCTATGTGAGAAGGATGTCCACAGCACCCCGAGCTCCTTTGAGGAGATGTCAGGCTTGGGGGTAAGATGGCAAGTACACAGAAATAGCCTAATGCAGCAAGGAGGAGGGTGTGTGGGATCTTGGAGGAGAGAGAGGTCCTCAGCAGCAGTGGGTGCTACCTGGCCAGTTTTATGTAAGTAATCTCAATTAACCAAACTGGCATTTCTCCTCTCCCTGAGGCCTGCCTCTTTTTCTTGTGCTGGGTCATTTCCAGCTGCTATTGAAGGCCTGCCCCCTGCACAAGACCTTCCAGAAGGTTCCAGGACACAGGACAAGAACACTTCCCCCCTTCAGTGTGGGGACCAGGGCTGGGAGGAGTCAGACCACCCTGACCTGGAGGGAGAACTTGCCAGAAGCAAGGAGAGAGACAAAGTTTTGCCCTCCGAAGTTGCCAGCTCATGACCAGTCTCTGTCCCCTAGATATTTCCAGCTGCTTCTGAGTCTCAGGAAGAGGGGTGGGTCAGGGGCCATTTTCTCCATCTTGAACAGTGATGGGATGGTTCCCTTAGCTGGGGAACCACCTGGGGCCTCTGAGTTCCATGGGACAGTCACTGGTAGGTGGAGAAGCTGGTCTGCTTAGCTACTGGCAGAGTGGAGACAATACTAATCGAACTGAGTTCTCTAAAATCACGTTGTCCAATATTGTAGCTATTAGCCACATGTAGTTAATTAAAATTAATTAAAAAGAAATAGAATTAAACATTCAGTTCCTGAATTGAAAGAGATATACATGCAAACATTAACCAGCAGAAAGCATGAGTGGCTATATTAGTATCAGACACAGTCCATTTCAGAGCAAAGAAAATTACCAGGGACAGAGAGGGACAATACATAATGATAAAAGGGTGAGTCCATCATGAAGATACAGCATTCCTAAATGTTATGCACCAGACAACAGAGCTGCGACATACATGGAACAAAAATGTTGTTCTTTGGTCATACCAGCCACATTTCAAGTGCCCAAAAGCCACATGTAGTAAGAGGCTACTGGACAGCAAGATGTAGGACATTTTCATTACTGCCGAAAGTTCCATTGGGCGGTCTTGCTCTAGATTGTTATTAACTCATGTCTATTGTCTGTTTTGTTCACTGCTGTATTCTCACCATCTAGAAGAGTCCCCAGCACATAGTAGGTGCTCAGTATTTAGAGAATTGAGAAGTTCCAGCCCTGGTGCTGCTGCCGTCTTGCTGTATGAGTTTGGACATATTACTTCCCCTCTCTGGATCTCTTCATCCATAAATCAAAAGGTTGACCTCATCTCTGAGATCCCTTTGAGCTTTGATCTTAAGTATCTAGTTGGCTAATTCCATTAATTTTATTTGCAAGGAGGGGTCGGAGAGGCTGGAGAGGATGAGGGGGCCAGTTTGATTTTTGATTTCAGGTCTGAGTTAGCTGTAGCTCACTAGCACTCTCCCAACGCAGGGATTTGCAGTGGTCTCCTATGACTTTTCCTTCCTGCCCTTCCTTGTGCTATAATTTCTTGATATCACCAATCAGCTTCTTGGCACTCCCCAGCTCTGCCTGGAAGCCAAAAGGATCCAAGGGGGCTGACCCCACTTACAGAGCTGGGCCCTCCCTCCTTCCAGCGGTCTGGAGTCTGCAGCTCTTTTCCCCTGTGGTTACCTCCTGTGTTCTGTAGTTTGAGGTAACCTGCCCAGCCCTAGACTTAAGTCCCTACTGCTGGTGCTCTCTGTGTGGGCCCAGGAGAGTCCTGGCAGGGAGAGTCTGAGAGTGGGAACTCTTTGCTGGCTGCTGCCTCAGTGCATCTGCCAGCAAGTCTCTGGGGATAGGTCCTGCCATGGGGATGCTGAGTTTGTGTGTAGAGACCAGGCAAAGAGCTGGCAGTGGGGGGTGGGGGGAAGTGCAATCCTGTGTTGTTGGGGGCAGTGTGCCAAAAGGAGGACAAGAAACATCATTACCTTGAGTCCTGGGGTCCTGGCAGGATTGAAGGGAGAAAGAAGTGGGACCAGGGAAGAAGGAGAGCAGATACAAGGCGATGCATTACGGATCAGGCACTGCTGGTGGTAAGCTCAGTCTGTAGAGAGGCTGTGTGAACTCCTGCATCTAAGGGAAGAAAGAAGAGTTTAACACGAGCTCCTCTCTCCCCATGAGTATTGCCTTCCCATACTTCTGGGTTGCTCATGTGTGTGTGTGTTGAGTGGCCCCTGAGGGATCTCACACCTCACTGGCCACGGGGAAGCCCCAGGACAGGAGAGGGGCTCATGGCAGGGACATGAGGCTAGTTGCTGGAGGTTCTGCTTATGTGAGGTCTGCAGAGGCTGAGCAGAGCCCATACAGAGCTGGCAGTGACTGAGGTGCAACACCTGGCCAAGTGCTGGGAAGACAGGTGAGGCCAGGAGGATCTGAAGAGGTAATTAGAGGTGTCTGATACAAAGGGGGTCTGGTTAAGCTGATGTCCTCTGTCCTACCTGGGTATGCTTCTCCTAAGAAGGGAGCTCTGGCTGGCTGGGAGACCCTTGACTTCTTGGAGTGCAGTTCACATAAGATCATTTCCTTTCTTATGGCCCAGTGACAGAGGCTTGTCTTAGAGAAAATAAATCCAATGAGAGCAATTTAAGTTTCACCAGCAATGCATGAGTGATAGTTTCTCTGCATCCTTGCCAGCATTTGGTGTTGTCACTATTTTTTTTTTTAGCCACTTTAGTTGGGGCATGTTTTTAAACCACTCTGCCAGTTTCAAGCCTCTCACGTTCTTATATTTTCAATTTCTTTTTTAATCAGTGTATTTAAGCCATTTACTTTTAATGTAGCTAGTGATATGATAGTTCTTAAGTCTACCACTTTATTTTTGTTTTTTTGTTTGTTCTTTTTTATTTAATTTCTGTTTTCTTTTTCTTGCCTTCTGGGGTTACTTAAACATTTTTTATAAATCTCTTTTTATTTATCCCTTGTGTTTTTATGTGTATCTCTTTGAATGTGGTTTTTAGTATTTGCTCTAGGTATTTAATTATGTATACATAACTTACCACAGTTTTTTGGTATCATCATTTTACCAGTTTGAGTGAAGTATAGAAACCTTACCTCTCTTTACATCCCTAAAATCTTCCTATTTATAATATATTTAATACCAACTTAATGTCAATAGTATATAAAACTTTGCTCCTATATAGCTCTATTCCCTTCTCTCCTTTATGTTATTCGCCATACAAATTACATATTACTACACTGTGTGCCCATCAACACAGATTTATAAATATTGCTTTATGCAGTTGTCTTTTAAATACTTAGGAGCAAAAAAGTTACAAACAAAATTAGGTTATAACTATCTTTAAAAAAAACCCTACTATCATGTGGATTTTTGTTTGTTTTACATATAATATGCAGGGTGTTTCACTGTTCTTAGCAGGAGGAATGGGGCAGGAGAGTATATTTACTTTATGTCCCGAGAAGTGGAAATCCTTAAATTTTTCATTTCACGTCAGGGAGATACAGAGGAAGGACAAGAATGAAAGTTTATTGAGGACCCACTGGGTATTATGTGCTTCCATATGTAAAAATTCATTGCGTTCTCACAACTTGGTGAGGATGGTATTAATATTCCTATTTTACAAATAAGAAAAACTTAAGGCTCAAAGAAAATAAGTTCAGGTAGATAGGAGGGGCTGGGCCGGCCCTGAACCCAGGCGCTCTGACTGCAGTGCATGTGTCCTTTCTCCTAGAAGGGTCACTCAACAGCTAAAATCTGGTTTTGCAGCTGGCACCACAATGCCCGAAAACATTCTAGTGATTTTTTCTTCCTCCGTTGAAAAGCGTTTGTTTTTTGATTTGTTTGTTTTTGTTTTAACTTTTTATAATGAAAATCTTCCAATGCATAGAAAAGTGGAAAGAATAGTACAATTAAAATCTATATACCAGCACTAACATTCAACGATTGTTAACATTTTTCTATATTTGCTTCATCTGTTATCTTTTTGTCAGAACCATTTTAAAGTAAATTACAACATTATATTTATTGACTATGTCAGTGTATATCTCCAAAAAACACATTTTTAAACATAATCACAAGACTGTTATTACAACTAACAAAATTCATAATATCCTAATGTCTTTCAATACCCAGTTATATTAAAGTTTCTCTATTGTCCCCCAAACGTCTTTTGTAGTTTTTTTCCCCTAAACCAAGCTCCAATTAAGAATCATGCATAATAATCATGCAAATAAGGGATTGTAAGCTGACAAGGTCCTTGCAATCTGTGAGGTTAACCAAGGGTTGCCTCACCTTAAAAAAAAAAAAAGAATCATACATTATTATGTTGCTTGTTTGGTCTTTGTCCTATTTAATCTGGATGATCATTTCTAACCTTTGAAGAGTCTTGTTTTGGTTAATTTTGATGGAATGGGGAGGAAAGAGCAGGGGTGCTTGAGGTCAGAGCTGGGACTGCCTGACTCAGTTTCCCTCTGGGATTAGCGTTCTCCTTAGGATCATATCCTTCCTGTCAGCAGGCAAGTAATGGCACAAGAGGCGCCTGAGAGGTCACCCCTCATGTACTTACAGTCTATGTTTGGAACAACTTAGGCCTTATGCCCTAGTTCCTGCACCGAGACTCAGATCCTGACCAGAATGCCCAAGAGCCCTACCTCCTCCCAATTGCCGGTTCCAAATGAAGGAACAAAAGTTGACTCATGCTGCCTCTTGAGAACCCAGACAGGGTGGTGGGTATAATTCAAAGTGACTGTTTCCTTCTGTCGCAGAGGATTTATCATGCTCCTTAAATACTGTGCAGTGGCCTGCACATGTGGCAGGCCCTCGGAACCAATGGATTGATGCTCTGCTCTCCATGAAGGGCTCAGCTGCTGTCTGACCTGGGGAGCGGTGGGGTGTGCAGGCTTAGTCAGGTGGGATTGTAGAAGATGCTTTGATGTTGCTGGGGGTTGGCAGAGAGGCAGGGGATTAAGGTGTGTGGGAACTGGGGCCGATAGTTGGGAGTTAAAGCTCCTGGGTCCCCTCTCCCTGTGGTATAACTGATAGGACTTTCTGAAGGTGTGGGTGGGGGTGGGGGAATAATCAGTTGTCTCATGTGGCTGAATGCCTCTGGTCAGTTAGTTCCCTTAGGCCACTCAGGGTGGAAGGACAAGATCAGCAATGCTGAAAGAGAGTGGTGTCTTTCTCTGTCACCATTCACACAAGCTCTTCATTTGTCTGCTTTGGTACCAGCTGGGCCAGGCTGTTTCCATGACAGGACACTCACCTCCCCTTAAGGACCAGGGCTCTAAGAGATGGGAGCACAGCCCTGTCTGACAGTCCTGAAGGAAATCTGACCACAAGTACAAAGGGAAGTGTCCAGAAAGGGGAGGACTTCGTCAATTCTGTATTGGGTGAACAGTTGGGGTCTGGGAGTGTTGCTGCTCAGAGACACTGAGAGAAGAGAGGGTGGGTTGGCAGGCTGTGGGAGATGCCACAGGCAGGTGCAGTGGAGACCAAGGCTGCCCTTGAGAGTGGTAGGAGATTGAGGAGCAGTCTGTCAGGCCAGGAGCAGCTGCAGCATGCTCTCTTACCTCTTGAAGGGGCAGGAGCACTCCCTTCTCACTCTGGCTGAGTGGCTGTTTTTGAAGAGAATAGAACTTGACCTTAGCGTGGAGGGCCATAGTGCCCACTCACTGTGGGGATGATTGCTCTTCACTGCTATTAAATATTTCATTGTGAAAACATGGGGGTCCAAATGGGCTGCCAAACGGCACTGGGCTTTGATTGCTCTAATGGCTGATGGCTGTGGTGAGGGTATGTGTGTGTGTGTGCACGCACGTGTATATGACACATGTGTACATGTATGGTATGTGCACATGGATTGTATATGAGAGTATGTGTGTGTGTGTGCACGCACGTGTATATGCACATATATGTGTACATGTATGGTATGTGCACATGGATTGTATCATATGCATATTTGTGCATGTATGAGTGTGTGCATATGCATGCTTTTGTGATGTGTTTCTATAATGGGTGCGTGTATGTGTGTGCATGTGTGCATGTTCATTAGGGTCTCAGAACTTACAGAGACTTCGGCCCCCATCTGCCATTCCTCTTTCTGGACACTGGGGAAGCGACCTCACCCACTGGCATTAATGGCAAGGTTTGAATGCAGATTTTTAACCATAGAAAACATTTTGGGGTATTAAAGATTTCATTTGGAAAAATAGTGTTTGCGTAGGGAGTGTTAGCATACGTTGAAGAGTAATATTAATTCGTCCGTAAGACCTTTTCTGCCCCTTGTCTATCCATGGTTTTCACAGCTCCTCAGATTACCTGCTCATCCTCTACATACCTCTGTACAGCTCTACCTGGCCTCAGCTCCCCTGTGCACCTGCGTGCCTTCACGTGCCCTTTTTCTTTTTGGTATCTCCTTCTCCTTCTGGATCTGTCTTTTTCCCTAACCCTGTTCTGAGAGCAGCTGCAGGATGAGGCTTCTTCCTCAGCCTTGGACAGCCCCTCTAGCCCCACATTCAGGCTGGAGGTGGAGGAGGGAACAGGGAAAGATGAGAATGAAGGAAGGGGGCTGATACTGAGACTAAGGCCTGGAGGAAGAAGGGGTGAAGGGGACTGGATGAGCTGGGGTTGGGGTGGGATGAGTGAGGAGTGTGGACCTCATTGGGGTCCAAGGAGTTATGAGTGCTGATTACTCAAGGTGCAAGGGCTTCTGTTCTGGGCATGTCATTGGACATCAGGTGTTGCTCCTTCAGAGACCCTTCTTCTGGCTCTGAGTCACATGGAGCCCCTCTGGTCTAGACTACAGCTCCTCCCAGATGAGGTGTGCATGTAGGATCAGCCTAGTCAGCTGGCCTCTGGTTTGTTCTAAACACTTCTGTTTGGCAGTGGGGAGATTGAGGGACGCTTTGGAATCTCGACGGTAGTAATCCCTAGGGACAAGATCCCCTACCTGCAAGACTTCATAGAGGCACACTGGGATCTTAGGGCTAGAAGGAAGCTCAAGCAGGCCTGCCGACCCACTCCCGAGCCCTCTGAATCGCCTCCCCACTACCTAGTATAACCAACATACTGAAAGGAAAGTTCTGCCCATGTCTAACCTCACTCCCTCCCTTTGTATGTCTGGATGCCAGTGGACATGAGGGCTGGATGCTGGGTCACAGCCCCTTTGCTAGATAACTTGTGCTTAGTCACTAATTTTCGGGGTCTTTGAAACTAAGGGCGAGGGAGAGTAACTGATGATAGGAGGTAAGATCGCTGAATTTCTAGGGAGAGTAACTATCTAGGAAAATAACCACCATCTCTCTAGGAGAAATAACACCCAGTTACCCGCTAGAGATTTTTACATGGGGAAGAAAGATGTTGCGAGGAGGCAGGAATCAGTACATACAATTCAGATTTTCAAAACAGTTTTCAAATTCACAGTATAAGCTTTCACTAGAAAAATACTGTTTGGTTCTGTTTTATTTTTATAAATGTAAAAGTAAAACCTGCTCTTTGTAGAAAACTAGGAAAGCCAAGAAATCTATAAAGTGGAAAACCAGAGTCAGCCATGATTTCGTAATTCAGGGCCTAGCTCAGTGCCGGACCACAAATACTTGTTGAAGCGCTGAATGAAGGCAGAGAAAGCCTCCAGTAATACTTTCATGAATTTCCTTCCAGGCTTGTTTTCCTGTGCATATTTACAATTTCACAGTTGAGATTATACTTTGTATAGATTTTTGAGGACTGCTTTTACAGCTTGAGAATGTTCCCATGTTATTAGAAGTCTCTGGAGAATATAAGTTTTAGTGGCTATGTAATAGACCATAGGTCCAACCCCCACCCCCTCCAAACCCTACTGGTAGGTATTTAGATCGTTTCTAGTTTGGACTACACTATGTAACATTTAAGGGATTTTTTTATGTTGTTGGTATGTCTTGACTATACAGTTACCCATGTAAGTAGAGGCCTGGGCTTTGAGTTGGGCTGTGGGCTCAGAAATCAGTGGGAATCTCTGGGGCTGGCCTGGGGAGCAGGGTCCAGGGCCAGCTGATGGCCAATCAGCATACGGGGGCCTCTGAAACACCAAGTCCAGGAGACTGGGTGGAGAGCAAACCAGAGATCTGAAGCAGATAGCAGTGGAGCGGAGATCTGAGAAAGGTGGCAGCTAGAAAAACACCCAGGCACTAGGGCTGAGAGTGGGAGGAAAGGAGAGACAGAAAAGAGGGTGGAGAATAAAATACTTTAAGCAATGGCATCTATATATTTTTTTGATTGTCCATCGCTCTTCAAAAAAAAAAAGCTTTGAGCTCCACTCCAATATATGTAAATTTATTAATAAAGTATATGCATGTACGGCTGCTTGTCAGAGCACACTAAGTCTTTAATAAAAATGATTTTCCTCCTTTTAGATCAAGTAATATATATAGGAGATTCATTTTTTTCCCCATGCAAGCCATAGATCCCTTTGTTCACTCCCCTTTGGAAAATACCTGCTATAGAGGGGCCAGAAGCTGACCCGGCCACGCAGAGAGTTGCTGGGGCCCAAGCCATTAGGGGGACATCCAGGTGGAGAGTGAAAGGCCTGTGGGTGGGTTCAGAGTCACACCCAGTGAGTTATTCCCAAGATGGTTATTTAACGTTCTACAAGGGATTTGAAAGTTAATATTCATGGTGAGCTTTAGGCATTAAGATCATGTGGGTGGTGAAGGTAGGAGAAAATAAACCATAGGAAAGTTGAAAAGCTTTGTGAACAGTCAGAGAAATGGTAGATGAGGGACAAAGTGAATGAGAATAAAGGAATATATCTAGCAGTGGTCTCCAACCTGGGGTCCCTTTAAGAAATATTTCCGAAATTTCAAAAAGAATTCCCCTTCTTCCCCCATCAAACATTTATCTACTTTGAGACCATTTTTCTATTCTTTTATCTGAAATGCTGTCAAGTTCACATGGTAGGTAGTTTCATGCTGGTCAGAAGCTCTTGAATGGTAGTTATGAATGTCTTTGATTAATTTAAAGTTTGAAAAACTATTTTAATTCTTTCTTGATAAATGTAACTTGTTCTGTGGGCAAGATTTCTTGAAACCCAGAGGCCTTCTTGAGGGGAGGGGCTCAGGGAAAATTAATAAAAAGTGTCCTTACTAGAAGTAATGTTCAACTCCTACTGGGCTGATAAGATATAAGACTCTGAGCTACTTGTTAGGACACAGCCAAGGACAAAGGAATTTTTGGAGACTTTATAGATATAGTCGGAATCTAAAAACACCAGCTCTGTGAGAAACAATGGTCCAAAAGTCAGAGAAAATGTGTACTTAATGAACCTAGAGATGAAACTGCATATATTGTTATACCGAGATGACACAAAACATTGAATTGTCAAACCAAACTCTCATGAATCAGAGACCTTATTCAATATCAAGATTTATGAATAATTTCAAGACTACAGGAGGCACAAGTGAAGCAGGGAACAGTCTGGGACCATTAAAGCAGCCCGCTAAATCCTTTTTCACCACATCAGGACTTGCTCTGCCCAGGTTTACATATGGAGTCTCTAAGAATGGTATATGACTACATTACTTCCACAGAAGGGAGCTATTTTGGTATTGAAACATCTCAACTTTACACCTAGATAGTTACATAGCGACAAAAGGGATCCGTGCTCCATAAATTTATGGATTTTCATATTTATTTACATAAGCAATCCTAGGCACCCAGGTGAACCAGGTACATCTGCTGAAAGCACTCCATAGATAAGGACTCACTGTCAGCAAATACCATTGCTTTATTGCCAGAGCTCTGTCATTAGCATGTTTACTAGGAGACTAGGCCAGTCATCTTTCTTTCCCAGGAGGCATCCCATTCTCCTGCTTAACCATTTCCTTCCCAGGAAACCATTTCAAACCATGATACATCTATAGTTGAATAGTTTCTAGTCTTAATCACTTTCATACCTGTTTGAAAGTGGGTGAGATGAATGCTATACTTTAGGAAAGTCACAAAATAACCATTCTTTCCATCCCAAACCTGTCTCCACCAAGTAGATAACATTTTTAAACGCAAATTTGTTATGAGGCTCTCCCTACCCTTGCTTAAAACTCTTCAATGTCTCTCATCCCTCTTAGGATAATATTCTAAATCCTTAATTTGGGCCTGCCTGTCCTGACCTCTGCCTGCCTTCCCAGCCTCATCTCCCACCATTGATTCTCCCTCTGAGTTCCAGCTACACTGGCCTTTTAGTGTTCTGAATTCTCTACGTTCCTTTCTGCCCCAGAACCTTTGCACATACCGTTTCCTCTGCTTGGAAAGTTCTTCTTGCCACTTACTCTTCTCTGGTTAAGTACTACTCATTCTGCAGCTCACAGCTTGTACTGACATCTCTTGGACCTCACTTCATAGCCTTTCATCCTCACATCTTACTCCAGCCCCTGCTTTGGTGACCAGTTCCATACAGGCTTTAACCAGCTCTGCACAGATGTAATCTGATAGGTCTTACCTTGGCGCATTCCACATACCTCTTATTTCCTGTCCCAGGGCCTTTCTAACACTGAGGTGAGAGACTCCCGTGGGAACTCACCCACTAATGTAGAAATGCAGGAGAAGTACAGTGTGGCCATCCCTAGCTAATGGGAACCACGGTGATAGAGAAATCCTTTTCCATTTCATTTCCCGGGTGTACACTTCTGAGATGCTCCTAGGAATCCCAGTAGAACGAGCCTGGTTGCCTGTGGTGTTGACCAACTCAGCAATGTGTCCTTGTATTGATTCTCTCTCCTCCTGTCCCTGTCTCCTGTCCTCTGAGATCACCTTCCAAATAAGCCACCTGCATGCATACCTTTGTCTCGGGCTCTACCTTTGGGAGAATTCAGGCTAAGACACAACTCAAATGTCTTCCTCAGAAAGGTCTTTAATACCACTCCCCACCCTGATAAGGTCTCTATTATCTGCTCTCACTATTATATGCCCCTGAACTTTTCTTATTTAGAATATCATTATGAGCTGAATTGTATCCTCCCCAAATTTAAATGTTGATGTCCTAACTTCCAGTACTTCAGAATAACTAATTGGAGATAGGACCTTTAAAGAAGTGATTAAGGTAAAATGAGGTCATATAGATAGGTCCTAATCCAATATGACTGGTGTCCTTATAAAAAAAGATAGAACATGGAGGGAAAGACCATGTAAAGACAGAGCAAGAAAATGGCCATCTACAAGCCAAGGAGAGTGATCTCAGAAGACCACCTTGCCCCAACATCTTGATCTTAGACTTCTGGCCTCCAGAACTGTAAAGAAATACATTTCTGTTGTTTAAGCCACTCAATCTGTGGTATTACTTACGAAGCCATATATTAGCAAACTAATATGACTAGATTATAGTTAGTATTTATTATATTTATGCGATTATTCTATTAGTATTTCTCTCCTAGAGGACTGTAAGCTCTACGAGTTTAGGGTCTATACCTATTTTGCTTAAAATTGTACCTCTTGTGCTTAACACAGTACCTGGCACGTAGTAGGTGCCTAATAGATTTTTGTTGTATAAATGAATGAATGAAGTGGAAAACCTTTGAAAGAACTAAGGGAATCATTGGGTACAGAATAGGGGCAACACCAGTAACACATGTAAATCTGCTTTAGTCTGAGACCATGAACAGCTGAGGAGGATGTAATCACAATGTTGGAGTCAGACTGGCTTTGGAGTGAAAAAACAGTTTTTACCATACCAAAAGTGCCTAAAGGTCTTTTAGGCAAGGACTGTCTTCTTGTCTAGCAGAATATTCCCCTAGGGCAGGAGATGCATATCCTCCATCAGGCAGGGGACTCCTTGTCAGGGGATGTGTCTTCCCATCAGGCAGGGAGCTCCCAGGAATAAAGGTTGCATCTCCCCATCAGTCTGGCATCTCTGGCAAGGCAAGGCTGTCTTCTCTGTGAAACAGACCCAGTTGGTGGTGCTGGTTACTGATTTGGTGCACTGTCCTTTCATCAGGATATGAAAAGCAGGGATGTTCATTTCCAAAGCCAGCTTCTTTCCAGGTGAAGGAAGATGTGAGCCATTTAATTGTTTCCAGAAGCAGCATTTCTTAGCCTTTGGCTCTTTCTTTGGATCAAGAAGTAGAGAAGAAAATAAACAGAAGTTCCCTTCATCCTTTGAAAACAGAGGACTATGAATGGGCTCTAGTGATAGCTCAGCTTGCAGGGTGAAGGTGGGATGGGTAGGGAGGAGGAGAGGGGGTGGAGCAGGTTTCTGCACTAGTAGAAGCACCCTGGGATGTAGCACAGTCCTCTCCTGCTCCCAGGGGAGAGAGATTAGGATTATGGTCATTCAGAGGAATGGAAAATGGCCTTCCTAAGAGGAGCACTGCTGCCCCAGTGTTGTGAGTTTGCCCACTGAGATCACTGGAAAAATTGACAGCAGTATAGGGGTCATCTGTACTGGGCTGATGGCTCAGTCTGAAGCCATCTTGACATCAGGGACTCTTACCCTCATCATTCCTAGGCTTCATCTTGCCTTTCTCTTTTCTCAGAGAAAAGATGACACTCTTCCTTCCCGGGGCACCCTCTCTATGACATTCTCTTTAGTACCCTCTCTGTGCAGCCATCTCTGTGGCACTCTCTTTCATGGCACCTGCTCTATGGCATCCTCTCCATGGCACCTTTGGCGCTCCCTCTATGGTTGCCTGGCTTTGGTGCCCTTGGACTCTTAGGGTCCAGGTCCCACAGCTGTATATCAAAGACTTTTCCTCCCCTAGAGACATTTCCCTCCCTAAGAAGAATTCTGGTGCCAGCTGTTAAGATAATGGATTTTTCCACTCTACTATGTGATGCAAAGCATCAATTGAAATCCCGGTGTAAGAGCTTTGAGCCAGGAGGGACCTTAAAAGCTGAATCTTTTGTGTCTTGGCCTTGACAGTGTGTCTATATGAATTAAATGCCTGTTCTGAAGAGCAGGCCTCCCTCCAGCCTGGCTCAGACAGGACTGTGGTCTCTGCTGCAGGACAGGACAGCAAAATAGGGTTTTATGTTTCAAGGGTACAATTAAGACAGTGAAAGCTCTGGTGTTCCTTCTAAGGCAGTCTTCCATCTTAACCCTGGCCTAATTTGGGGGAGGAAACTACCTTTCCTCTGTCCCTGGAAGTCCAGCCAGGCTGTGTCTTCTTTCCCCTGCAGGTGCTCTTCAGGATGCAGTGTTAAAATCTCCACTGTGAACACTCCATGATGTTATGTTGGAATACAATTGCAGCAGGAGGGACAATAAATAAACCAATTTATTTTATCTTACTTGCTTGGTATTGAGGTGTTTCTTGAATTGAAACAAGCAAATTTATGCAAACAGCATGCAAATTAGACCCTTCCTGGATTAATAGAAAGGAAATTGAAGCTCTCAGTAGTGCCCAGGGCCTACCAGGGTGTATTGTGAATCTCAGTGTGCTTTTAGGGGCCGGCGAATGGAATCACACCAAGGATGGTGTGCATGACCTCACCACCCTTCTTCCCTTACCCCTGGCCCATTCTACTTACCAAGGACCTTGCTTGGTTTGGTCACATACATGCTGGGGGAGGACCTCCAGACAGCTCCCCAGATTCTTCCTTTTTCCTTCCTCAGTCACAAAGGGCTCATTTCTGCTCTTACCAACCCCCATAGAGGGATATTTTACACTTCCCCTTGGATCTGCCTTCTAGAGCATGTTCCACTTTGTGTCTACCCTGAATCCTTCTAGCTACAGAGTAATCTATATCTTCATGTTATATCCTAAATGGAGGCAGATTAGCATAAAGGGCCTTGACCATGGCTGCACATTGGACTTACGCAGAGAGACTTAAACATGCTGAGCTTCTGATTTGATTGCTCTGAGAGCCCATATGGGCTTCAGGAATTTAAAAGGTTTCCTGAGGATTCCAATATGTAGTCTAGTTGGGGCTACCAGGTCAGGGGTTGAAAAGAGATCTAAAGCTCCTCATCTCCCCCATGCTCCCATTCATTGAGTGCCTGCTAAGTGCCAAGCGCCTTGCATACATGTCTCCTGCAAATCTCTTAACAGTCCCTTGAGGTAAATATCATCCCCCTCTTCTGCTTGAGGAATAGGCTCAGTGAAAACTCAGGACAACTCAGCCGGGAAGCAGCAGAGGCAGGATCAGAACCCGGGTTGGTCTGACTCCAGAGGCCCCTTGCTCCTACTGTCCCTTCTCACTGTCCTCCTGGAAGCTGGTTCAGCACAGCAGGGAGGAGGAAAAGACCTCGCAGGCTTTGGTGCAGGAGCAGGGCTCCAGGCCTGAGTTTACTGCTTACCCGCTTTGTGACCATGGGCCCTAGCATCTCCACGTTGGCAATGCAGGCCCTTGGGTGGGTGTGAGGATTAAATAAAAATGAGAACATGCTTTGTAAACCATGAAATGTGATACCTACATTAATAATGTTTCTCATACTTCCCCTTCTCACTGTCATTTGTGCCACAGCCCACCTATTTCTCAGCCCCTGACAGACAGGTGTTTTGAGACTTTGATTCTCTTGGCCTCCCCTCCCTAGTCCCTGAGGATTCTGCTTAATCCTTCCCGCTCCACTGAACACAAGTGATTGTCTCCCTAGGAGAGCTGGGTGGTAATTAGGTTAAATAATTTAGAGTAACTTTTAATTTTTAAATAATTCTAATTTGCATTTGTGCAATTACTTTTCCTCTCTTCCCATTCCTACCCAACCCTATTGCCTTCCTTATCTTATTTGTTTGTATGTTTATTTATTTATTTATTTATTTATTTATTTAGCATTGCCTTCCTTATCTTATTTGTTTGTATGTTTGTTTATTTATTTATTTATTTATTTGAAAGTTCAGGATATTTTCCCCTTGGATAACTAATTTTCTCTTTATGGCAGCTAGCCAGTTTGACTCAGAATAATCACAGATTGTAAGGCAAAGGCAGGAGGCAAAATCTGCTGACTTGGAAACATCTGAAAAGCAACTTTGCCCAGCCCAGTGACATCCCTTGGGAAAAGAAGATAAAGAAAAACACACGTGCAGTTAACATTCTGCTTTTTGCATGGGAGCCCTTGCGGTGCTTGGAGGCTGGGAGAAGCCCAGTGCTCCTCTGTGTTTCCTGGGGAGCAAAGGGGCAGCTCAGTGGAGGTGAGAAGCAGGGCCTGGAGGCACACACTGTGCTTAAGTCCTGGGGCACATCAGCCCCTCCCTCCCAGTCTTGGGCTCCCCTTCTGTCCAGTGGGTGTTCCAGCACCTTCCTCACAGCCTGAGGCTTTAGTGAGCACATGTGTTTGGAAGGTCTAGCAGGCTCTGACACATGTGGATGCTGGGAGCCATGACCTGTAAGCAGAGGGATTTAGGGCTTTGGGGCAGAGATAGCTGGTAACCAGGCAAGGTCTTCCTTCCTCTTCCTTTTTTTTTTTTTTCCCCCCTAGAGATTGTAGGTGCTCATAGAATTATTTTTTAAAACTTTTAATTTGGGAATTATTTCTGACTTACAGGAAAATTACAAAAGTTAGGGTTAACATTTGACCACATTCGTGCTCGCTCTCGCTCTCTCTCTCTCTCTCTCTCTCTCGTTCTCAACAGGAAGCGATTTTGCTCCCATTTGGCAATGTCTGGAGACAATTTTGTTGTCACACTTGAGTGGGGGATGGGTGCTCCTGGCATCTAGTGGGTAGAGGCCAGGGATGCGGCTAAACATCCTAGGATGAACAGGACAGTCCCTCTCCTTCTCCTCCCCCCCAGCATGGAATTATCCAGCCCCAAATGTCAATAGTGCCAAGGCTGAGAACCCCGCTGCTATGTGTGTGTATCTGAACTGTTTGATAGTTGAGACACGATATTCCTTTACCCCTAAACATTTCAATGTACGTTTCCTAAAGGCAAGGGCATTCTTTTACATAACTGAGGCTCAGTTGTCAAAATGTCATAAAATTGACATTGATACAGGGAAGCTTAGGTCTAATTCTGGCTGGGGGTCCTCAGGGAGCTTGTGGGGCTCAATGTAAAGGGTGCTGGAATAGGACATGGAGGTGGACAGAAGATTGGGCTCTGGTCTGTTGAGACTGAGCCCCATGACCTGGACAATCTTTTGTGATTTTCCTCCCTGTAAAATGGGGCTGACAACTGCTCCAGTGCCCTGCTGCCAGGGCTTCAGATGGTGGGAAATGAATAATAGGTGGGAGAAGAAGTATTTTGCACGTGAGTACACAAGATTGCTCTAATATCATCAAGTCTACTTGGAGTCTTCCTGTGGGAATTGGAGATTGGGATGTGAGGAAAGCCTCCTTCCCAGCTTGTTCCTGATTGTGAAACTATAGCTATGGCCAGTCGTGGGTTGTTGATGGGCATCCACCTTCAGGGGCAGGCCTTACTCAGCCACTGAATCATGCACAGCAGGTGGGACAATGAATAGATTTCTGTGCATGCAGAGGAGGTGACAGAGACCTGGGAGGACCTGTTCTCTCTGCCTTGTCATACATAGTGAGAGAGAGAGAGGGAGGGGAAAGAAGAAGCTTCAGTGCCTGGATGGCTGAAGACAGAGAAGTACCAGACATGTTCCCAGATTACCCTTTTTCGAGAATGTGCTTCCTTTTTCACCAAAAATCCTTTGCAACCTCCATGTTGGACTTGCCCCCTAAAACATGTTTTAGGATTTGGAATTGGAAAGAAGAAACAAATATTTGTTAACTTCTTTCTATGTACCAGCACTTTCATAAATTTTATCTTGTTTCGTTCTCCCTTATACCTTGTGAGATAGATAGCAATGAATGCATATATTAAGAGAGAAAACTGGGGCTCAGAGAGGGTAAGTAACTCGCCCAAGGTCACACAGCTGGTAGGTGGCAAAGCTAGGGTTACAATGAAGATGGGATTTACTTCAAAGTGTTGCTTCCAGTTTAAGCCCTAGCTCAGGCATCACTAGCTCTGTGACCTTAATGAGGGAGACAGAGAGTACACCCATAAGTAGATACATGCCAGGTGGTCCATGGCTTTTCTCAAGGATGATCTCCCACTATGTGTAGCTACCTGGCCTTCTCCCTGTCTCCCAGATCCTTTATGGAAGCCCACTTCGGTAACCTGTAAGCCTTCAGAGAATGATGCCAGCTCTTTTACCACAGAGGCCAATTCTGATGGCTTGGGCAGAGAAGGAATGATCACAGCATTGCCACCCTCTGGATCTTCAGGTACCAGCTCGAGAGAGAGAGCCACTACATAGTCCAAGGGCAGAGTGGATAGAAGCTACTGCTGGCTGCCCAGGAGTCAGCTGCTCCTCTTCTGAAAATCCAGGTAGCTGCTGAGGTTGGTCCTGATACCTGGATAGGATCTGGGCAGAGAAGTGACCAGAGGAACTAATGGGGAGGGAGGTGTGCTATGCAGAGAGAAGAGCAGGGGTGATGGCAGCTGGGGGGCTGCTTGGGGTTAATCTAGGCCCTCTGGGTCTCTCAATGCCTGGCTCTTCACCCAACCCTTTGAGCCCTGCCTCTTTAATTCCCAGGGCTCTTCCAAGGCCCCACTGCTGGGCTCTGTTTCTGATGAGCTGGTCTACCTGAAGACTGGCTGTTGACCTTTGCTTCCTGTGAGGCACCCATTTCTCTCCTGGTGTCTCTGCTCCTGACCCCTCCCCTACCACCACCCTCTCTTTGGGGTGGCATCCTCTGGTTCCTGAGTCTTTGCCCCTGGCTGGGAGCGAGTTCTGAGGCTAGGCAACTTTTGTTTAGGTCCAGATTGTCATCTCAAATGTATTTTTCTACTTTCACCAGCACTGCCAGAGTTTGGGATACAAGCCCAGAAAGCAAATGATTATATCCAAACACAATGATGTTGAAACTGTGGAAAGAAAAAAGCCCACAAAAGCAAATGCACTGTTTACATTATGCAAAGTGTGCTTTGAAAGGAAGGTTAAGGATCAGGTTGTAGTTGAGGGAGAACTTTTAGATTACTTCTGTTTCTGGCGGAGGCATGGTTCAGATCTTCTCTGTAGAACTTGAGGCAGTGGGGACTGGCAGGAAGCAGGGCAGGACAGGAGAGGGGTTATAAATGAGTCACTGTCCCAGTCCTAAGAATATCTTTGCCTAGGGATGGCCAGAGACCCTTTTGGAATGTTCACTAAATGTTCGCTCAACAACCGAGTGTTTATGCAACATATCCTGTGTGTCAGGCACAGTACAAGGTGTTGGGCAGAGTGCTGAGCAAGGTAGAAGCACCGCCTCCCGCCCCCCGCCGCTACCGCCCCCGCCCCAGAGCTTATGATGCAGAGAAAGACATAAACCTGGATCAGACGCGCATCACGCATGCTGGTCGATGCGTGGTGACTGATCAGAGTTTGTTCTTGAAAGGGAAGGAACATGATTCTAGGAAAGTATAGAGCAAAGGAGCTTGGGCTGGGGGATGGTCAGGGGAGACTGTGAGGAAGGGACACCTGAGCTGGAACTGGAGGATGTGTAGAAGTTCATCAGGCAAAAGGGGTGGAGGCAGAGGGGTGAACATTATAGACAGAGATCCCAAGTGCTTTGGGAGAACAAAAGAAAGTCAGCATGGCAGGGGTGGAGAATGAGAAGATTGGGGTTGGGACGAACTGTGGGAGACAACCAGGGCAGGCTGTGCCTTTTGGTCTTTATACCCTTTTGTCTTGAAGGATTTTAAAGTGTTGGGGGTAGGAGGTGAATAGATGAGGAAAGGAAGACAAAGGTAGAATTGGAGCACAGATTCCTAAGCAGGCCGGGGGTGAGGTGGTGGCCCCCGGCCTGAGGCGGGAGCTGTGGAGGGGACAAAGGGATGAGTTCCAGCCATGGAGAGCATTGACTAGCTAAAAAACTGCTCCACTCAGCTGGAAATGCAGATAGGGATGGGTGGGCAGGAAGGACACAGACCCTTTTTTGTTTGTTTTCAGTTTTGTTGAGGTATAGCTGATGTACAGTAAAATGTACATATTTAAAATGTACAGTTTGATGAGTTGACATGTATACACCTGGAAAACCCATCACCATAATCAAGATAGTGAATATATCCATTATCCCCAGAAGTTTCCTTTGTAATCCACCTGTCCTCCTAGCCTCATGTCCAGGCAGCCACTGATCTGTCTTTTGTCATCATGGATTAATATGCATGTTCTAGAAGTTTATATAAATGGAAGCATACATTAGGATAATGCACTCTTTTTTGTCTGCTTTCGTGCAGCATAATTATTTTGAAATTTGTCCATATTGGACATGTAGGCTCTTACTTGTACTTTGCTCTTCATTTTTTATCTTGGGTAAATCTCTTAAGCCCATGCAGCTCAAAGTGAGGTCCATGGACCGACTTGCAGCATTTGCGTCACCCGGGAGCTTGTTAGCAATGCAGAACCTCAGGCCCCACCACAGCCCTACGACTCAGAACCTGCATTTTCGCAGAATCCCAGGGATAAATGTATGCACATTAAAGTTTGAGAAGCCCTATCTTCAGCTCTCTGGACCTCAGTTTGTTTCTTTTCTTTCCTTCTTTGTGGACTGTAGGCATAGTTGAGTTAATTACCCTCAGTTAATAGCTCGTTGTCACCATTAGAGTTTGTATGGCCTTTGTGTATTTTTTCCTTCCCCCACCCTCACTCTCATTACCCTCCCCCATAGTTACCCTACTCTAATGTGTTTGGAATATGTTCTAAAATATGCATGTATCACTATAAAATATGTGGTGTCATTCTATGTATGTGTTTTACATTTACATATATTTTATTGTGCCACGAACCTTCTATTCAACTTTTCTCATTCAACACCATGGTTTTGGATCCACCATAGTGTACATCCAATACGTGGTTCCTGACTGATGCTGAGTTCTCTGTAGTGTGTTTCCACCGACTGTTACTCCTCCATTCTCTCAGTGATGGGCCAGGGAGGGGTACCTATGGATGTCTCCAGCTCCCCTCTTCCACAATAGCTTCATCTGAGTAGGCTGAACCTGAGTCTCCATCTTTGTAAAAGAAGTGTCTTTGATTAAATGACCATGACCTGAGTTGCCTGCAGCTCTGACTCTGGTCCGTCTATTTTGCCAGTGGAAAGACCACATGGAGTTGCAGGCCTCCAAACTGTCAGGCAGAAAATCTCAATACTTATGTTTTCTTTTGAGTTAAGTTTTCGGCTGACACCGTCAATGGTCTGGAATCCTTTGATAGCCAGAGCCCCCGAGACCTTCCCTTTTCCCCTGAGCTCATAAAGTGCCTTAACTTCTGCTTTTTTCCCCCCCTGTGAATAATACACCAGCTGCTCCAGCAAGCTGAGTGTTGCACCAGTTTGCAGCTCTGTTTAAAATCCCTATTCTGCAAACTCCTCAGAAGGCAGTGACAGTTTCTACTTCTGTGTAATCATTTATAGATCAGGTAATGATTTCCCACTTGGCTTAATGACAGTTCTATTCTTGGGAGAGCCGGTCAGCTTGTCAAATACTGCTGATGTTCCCTATGGAGTGGGCCTGGTGGATCAAGCACCGTGGCTCCATCTGCCATTCCCTCTCACCCATGTCACCTACTGCGGGTGGGAAAAGTTACTTCTTTCAGAGGAATCTCAGGGCCAGTGGGTCTGAGGAGCAAGCTCATGGGGAGGGAGGTTGAGGAATGACAGACTCTATTTGCCTTTGGTTCTGAGGTCATTGAAAGGTATGTCTGCCTCCCTCCCTATTCTGCATGCCAGCTGTCCTTGGAGGGGCTGCCTTGCAGAAGAGGAGGCTGGGGTATATCAGGGGTTCCTCTGTGGGTAAGGGGGCCACCCAGTGACTTTTCAATGGAATTCAGCAACTGCTAATTAAGATTCTACCACGTGTCAGTCTCTGTGCTGGTTTTGTGAGGCTTTGGGAAGGATGCCTGGATGGTTGCCTAAGAGGTCATTCTTCCAGGAGAACTTCAGTAGAACTCTGCTTGTTAGGGGGCAAGCAGGTCAGCACTGGAGGAACCCAAAGGACAAAAGGTAGATTTCTTTGGACTATGTGAAAGTGAGCTCTGCTCTCAATTACCTGGGCTGATGAACAGCAGGCAGAGACCATACCCCTCTCCCAGTATCAGCTCTAAATAAAAATTAATTAAGAAAAATCAGTCTATGGCAGTAGTTCCTAAGGGTGGTCTTCGGACCTGTGCTAGACTGTGACCAAGTTTTTTAGATGAGTTTGAGAAAATGAGAACAACGTAGTGAGTTTTTCATGAAGGTAAACTTATACACTATTAAGGACTTATTCTTTATTCTAAGACTTTCATCTTACATCTCTGTAGGTGCTCATGAAATTGGGATGATAGTGGAAGATAATAGAAAATGATGGCAGAGGCCTAATGTGGCTAGATAGAAAATGGGCAAAACTCTC
Source organism: Pteropus alecto (assembly GCF_000325575.1). Taxonomy (NCBI): domain Eukaryota; kingdom Metazoa; phylum Chordata; class Mammalia; order Chiroptera; family Pteropodidae; genus Pteropus; species Pteropus alecto. The sequence continues at coordinate 9,449,670 of NW_006442109.1, forward strand.
TAATGTATATGTGTGTGCATGTATGCATGTATGTATGTGAATGTGCACCACTGTGCATAAATTTTACATGTCTGTGAACCTCCAAAGCCTGAGAACCACACGCAACTCTGGAATCAGATAGACTTGGATTCTTAGCTTCTCCCCCAAATGAATACAGCAGGTCCTAGAACAACTTGGTTTCATTATAATGTTGATGAGATGCCATGGGAACTTAACTCTTATTTATATCAATTAGTCCATGATAACATTGATTTTGTTTCACTTACAGTTGCAGAACCTATGCAGACCCTTAAGTGAGCACTTACTGTACCTAACACATTGTATCCAATTTGTGCCTCAGTAATATGTTACTTTATTTCTAATAATAACGATGTTTGTTAAAATAAAAAAAATCTTACCTTTGGACAGGGGGAAACTCCACAAATTAGGTTAATTTAGTAAACATTTACTTTTTAATGAATACATTGTGTCACATATGCTAAAACGTAAGTGAGCAGCAGCCTGAGTAGGGAATGAGTGCTCAGCTGAGGGTGACTGAGATTCAGGTGGCCCTTCTCTGAGAGGTGGGATCAGGCACTATTGCCAAGCAGAGGCTAGAACCAGGGAGTCTTTGCAGCACCCAGTTCCTCTACTATATTTAAATGGAGAGTCAGAATGAGATCGTAATTAAATTGTGGCCGTAGAGCTAGACAACTTAACTAGAGGCCCTTCATGCTACACGCTACAGAATTTAATTTTCCAAATAAACTCAGTGTGGCTTTGATGCCCAGGGAGGATCAATAGAATGGAAATTGCTTGCAGTTTCCCCTAAAGTGTTACAATGGATTACTGCTCTCACATTTCCCCTCCATGCTCTTTTTTTTTTTTTTCCTGCCAGAGAGAGCCTGGTATTCATTCTAGGCACATACTGTTTGAGGAAACAGGAGGGAAAAAGAAAAAAATGAATATAAAGGGAAACAAGCCATGCTGAGGAGGAGGATGAGAGAGTCTCCTGAGGTGACCGAGGGCTTCCAGGAAGGGCTCACTGTGAAGCAGAAAAGCATCCCCTTCCTGCTCTCCGGGGCTTGGGGAGGGATCGTTTGGGTGGGTTTCAGATGCTCCGAGAAGGGACATCAAGACACCTTTCCAGGCAGGCCACTCAGGAAGGTAAGCCATACCTCAGGTCTCAACCGAGGGTGCTGCTACCTGGCTCCACACCACCTTCTTATTTGCTCTGAAATCGGGAATGTTCTGGCTCCTTCACATTCTCTCAGAACAATCAAGTCAGGGAAGGGTCACAGCTGACACTAGTTTGCTTGTTCCTCTGGGGCTCAGGTTATTAGAACAATGGTTCCCAAACTTTTTAACACCAGAGACTGGTGCTCCTATGAGAATCTAATGCCTGATGATCTGAGGTGGAGATGAGGCGGTGATGCTACCTCTGGAGAGTGGCTGCAAATACAGGTGAAGCTTCACTGGCTAGCCCTGCAGCTCACCTCCTGCTGTGTGGCGTGGTTCCTAACAGGCCACGGACTGGTACCAGTCTGCAGCCTGGGGATTGGCGACCCCTGTTATAGAAGATGCCTGCAACCTATAGACTCTCTGGGGTTTTAATCTGGAGTTTTCACCTGTGGAGCTAACTTTACAGGATCAAGTTTCATGTCCCTTTTTGCTCCTTTCGGGTGATACTAATGAGCTTGTGCAATTGGCAGACAGAAGGGACATTCAGGAGTGAGGTTCCCAGGTCATAGGACCCCAGCAATGAAGGCTTGGGAAATCCTTCCCTTGTCCATCTCCAGGACCAGGAGGCTGCAGTGCAATCCAGCAGAGCTTAATTGGGCATGTTTCGTATGTGAAACAGTGTTAGACACTATGCGTTGGGGTGATTGGGGGACAGAACGAATAAGACTCAATCCTTGCCCTCAAGGATTCTATAGACTAGATAAGGATCTACATGGCTTTAATGCCCAGCAGGTTAACATGGGTTCAGGAATCTGAAATTGGATTAAATACAGTCTCCTTATTTGGGTTCGGGGAAACTGAGGCAAGAGCTGTGTGTGTGTGTGTGTGTGTGTGTGTGTGTGTGTGTGTGTCCATGTCCATCTCTGTTCATACACTGTTCAGTGTTCTTGCATGCTGTTCTCTTGGCTGGAACAGGTGCAGGAATATGGTAGCAGAGCAGGTCAAGATGGGGGAGCCCTGGCGCTGAAGCTCCCCAAGCTTGCTGTGTGCCCCTCTGTTCCCCTTCTGTCTTGTGTGGCACAGATTCTAGAATCACCAACAACCCCCTATGGCAGGTGCTGGCAGTGCTTTCGGGGCTGACAGCTAGACCATGTTTTGAGATATCTGGAGAGTGAAAGTTCTGGAAAATTAATTAGTGGCAGTAGACACTGGCTGCCCAAAGGCTGCAGAAATTTATGGGGTTTTTGTTTCTTTTTTGTCAAGGAATAAGTTATCAGCATGTGTGTTGATTGATTTCTTGCTAAATTCCTCTCTGTCTTAAAAAAAAAAACAAACCAAAACACTGGCAGTTCAGAGTCCCTTGAAGCATTTTAATGAACTACCTTCCTGAGTCACTTGTTCTTCTTGGTGTTAAGTCTTCCCACCTCCCATTTCTCTCTCCTGGTTCTGACTCCCAGACATACAAGGGGTTGGTCCTTCCAAAAGGCAGGGCCTGGGTGAAGCAAACAAAGCACTTAGGGCTGAAAAAGCTGAAGAACTGCTGGCTCTCAGGTGCCAACCCCGAGCTTGCAGGCCCTGAGAGCCAGCACCTCCTTAAATTTTTATCCCTTAGGTGCCTCACTTGCCTCCCTCGGGTCCTAGCCTTGCTTTCCTGACTGCTGTCCACTTCCTCACATCCAAAGGAGAAGCAAAGGCAACATCCGGGGATTTGGGCAAAGAGGTCTCACAGATAAGAACATAGAAAGAATTGGTGGTGGTCTAAATGAACCTTGGGGTGCAGCCTACCCCAAGCAAGTGTTAATAGGACTGGCAGTTGCTCAGAGCTCCCTTCTCTGGCCCATTAGGTTCCCGAGGCACATCCTGTCCTCAGAGAAAAACCCCTCAAAAAGGTCTCTTGATCAGGGAGGTAGATAAGGGAAAAGGGGTCAAATATATGGTGATGGAAAGAAATTTAACTTTGGGTGGTGAACACACAATGCAATATACAGATGATATATTATAGAATTATATACTCAAAACCTATATAATTTCATTAAGTAATGTCACCTCAATAAATTAAAAAAGGTCTCTGAGTTGGGGACCATGGTAGACAGGGTACCCCATGTTGCCTTTTGGAGCTCATGATATTTATAGGGCATCGGTGGAGGTAAAATTGAAAAACAAAAACACAACTGTTACTAATTTAAAATGTGACATTCCCCACATCTCACCCCCCTGGAACCGGAGGAGAGAAATTATTGAATATGTGACATAGAAGGAGAAAGATTACTGTGCATATTAAGCGAGGAGAAGAGTGATTGCTGAATACATGATGTAAAAGGAGATAGTCACCACAAAATTAAATACAAAAACATTCAGTGGAAAATAATTATTGTCTATACATTATAGGCTTGACATATGTTAAGTTTTCTACTTTTAAAAGCCTCTTGTAATTTCTGGATAACCCATTTAGCTGTCTAGTTCCCACAATCCCACCCCCACCTCTGCCAGGCTTCTATGCTATCAGAGAAGGTATTTTCTTGGCTTTTAACCCTTTGCAGGGATTTCCTCAGCCATTTATGTGAATAATTTCTGGGAAGATAGAAAACTCCAAAATAGTTGCTGGGGTTTTCTGAGCTCCTTTTAGTCACTCTAGTAGAAATCTCCCAAATCCTGGCTCCATAAATGTTCTCTGGCTCTTTGTCCTCTGTCCTCTCCCAAGATTTAACATCTTTGAAGAGGGGAAATTAGCAAGGCACAGATCAATGAGGAAGGAGGAGGTGGCTGGCTAAGGGATGGTCAGTGATTGTTGTCATTTCTTAAAACTTAATGTCTGTGAGTAACTTCTGTCAGATACTGGATGGTTGTTAGCTTGACCGTAACCTTCTCAGGTTCTGATGGGTGACAAAAGTGTCCATCTCTCAGGCAGACGGGAACTCCCACCCCATGGACTGGAGAAAGCGGGCTGACTCCACAGCAGGAAGGAATTAGGGAAGCTAGAGGAAGCACTTTGCAAAAATAAAGGTTAGCTTTTAGACTAGCATTGTCCAAAAGAACATTCTGCATAATGGAAATGTTCCTATATCTGCTCTGTCGAATATGGTAGCCACTGATCATGTGTGGCCATCGAGCATATGAAATTTGGCTAGTGTGACTGAGTCTGAGTTTTAAATTTTATTTGATTTTGATTAACTGAGGTTTAAATAGCTACACGTGGCTATCAGATCAAACAGTGCAGTTCTAGATAATTCAGGCTTGAAAGAGGATGGCCTAGAAAAGGGAGAGGAGGCTGGAAGAGGAGGCATCTGCCAGGCACTGGGGGCTTTGATTCCTTTTGGGCCGAGCTGGGTCACCTTTTCAGAGCAGCTTCTTCCAACAGCCAAGGGAGGCCCATGGGTGAGAATGGGCTGGGTCTCCTCCCTATGGCTCTCTTTCAGGAAGAGCATTATGGAATTCTCATTGTTCAGAGTGGAGTACCACGTCTTAGGCTACTGCCTCCTTTTCCCTGGAAAAAGGCACAGCCACATCACTTAGAGCACTAAGGTTCATCTGATCCAATCCTTCCTTTTATATGGAGGCCAGGATAAGGAAAAGCTCAGTGGCAGGCTTGGGTAAGATCCAGGTCTTTCAAGCCCTAGCCCAGAGGTTTTCCCATATACTATGTCTCAATTCACTGGGCCAGTTTTCTCTTGATTTGGACCTAGACCCATGATTCATTCCCCTCTTGGGAGGGGTAGGATGGGGAAGTTCCCAGAGGTCTGTAACGGAGCAACCCTATCCCTCTCTCCCCATAGCCCTTTTCCAATCTCTGGCCTCATTTTTACCTTTAGGAGACTTTTGGATGATTGTTTGTTCCATCTCAAGGTGGCAGTGGAAATAGGATTTGCTGATGACTTTTGGATTCAGGCCAGGTAAATGTGGAGTTGGCAGTTTTCTTGGGTTCTTAATCCTTGTGGGATACAATGAAGTGCCAAAAATAGACCACAAAGCCCTGACCAGGTGACCTGTCACTGAATGCCCAGAAGCCCAAAGAGAGGATCCTGTCCCAGGGAGAGTGCACAGACACACGTGTCTCAGGCTGAAGGAGAACGTGTGGTCAGCCCCTTTGAGGACTGTTCTGGAGGAGAGGCCCCTGGCAATCAAAGATAATACTGACTTGATCTGCTGGGATGGGCTGTTGGTTTGTGGCAAACTGTTCAAGGGTGGTCTCTGCAGGAAACAGGTGGCCAGGGTCTTTCCCCTGAAGTGTG
>NW_006442109.1:9455110-9500290 GCF_000325575.1 Pteropus alecto
GGCTTGGAGTTGTCCCTCTGGACTCTGGACCTCACTGGTCTCCAGAGAGTTGGGCAGGGGAGTGGAGAGTCAGTCATTCATCCTCAGCTTTGTAGATATTACTTCATTCCACCCTTAATTGCAGTTGGCTGTTTACATCCCCCACTAGACTAACTCTAGTGCCCAGCATAGTCCCTGGCCCATAGGAAAAGCTGGGATAGAAATTTATTGACTGAATAACCATCTTCTGTAATGAAAGACATAAAAAGAGAAGCTTTTGGTAGAAATTTGAACCCCCAATCTATTGATTCATTTGGAATTTGATTATGGTAGAGGTCACTTGAGGCTCAGCATTTTCAATACGAGGTACACTATGAACTGAGGGGCAGATATAAAAACTGTGTCCCAGGCCACAGAGCAGCCCGGAGGAGGCTGTCCTAACATCTGGCAGGTGCTGAGGAAGGGAGCGTTAGCCCTGAGTTGATGTTACCATCTCTGGCAGGGGCAGGTTCTATGAGCCCCAGTGGCACCAGTGCTCATGGTGTGGCCCAAATAAATGCTTGTCCTTCTATAAAAACAGATAAAAACAGATGTGTACTGTGGTTAGGCAGGGACAGAAAAAGAATGCAGAAAGTCAGGTGGGCAAAAATCTTATTAGACAGAATACTTGAGTTCTGGATTCAGCCCTGCCCTAAACTCGTTGTGTGAGCTAGGGAAAGCCCTGGTCTTCTCTATTCTCCGTTTCCTCATTAGTAAAATGAGATGCATTGGTCAGAGTTCCTCACAGAGTTCTAGCAGGAAATGGATGGCACACTCAAGTTGGGTAATTTGAGGAGAGTTGAATAAAGGAACGCCTTACGAAGGTGTGGGCAGGGCATAGGGAAAGCCCAGGGGATGTGCAGTGCCTAGAGTGAGTGACAGCGAGGCTGTTTGCAGCCGTAGACCTGAAGGGGCAAGGAGGGGAGCATCAGGGGTAAGAGAGAAGCAGGGAAGAGAGAAAGGTCACCTGATAAGAGCTGGGACCTTCAGAACACAGCCAGCCAGAGGTGGCACTACAGGGAGGGGACCAGTCTAATAAATACCTGACTTTACTCTCTTTCCTCCCATTTGCTGCTGGGGCTCCGCATTGGCTGAACACTCCTAGGCGCAGAAGGCCAGGTGGTCCATTGATGCTGTGCATGCAGGTCTGCCTCCCAGGCCACAGAGCAGGTTGGAAAGCGGACATGGGGAGGAAATGGGAAACGTCCATGAGGGAATGGCCAAAGTGGCCTTCCAGTTTGAGGAGAGACTCTCAGAGGGAGGCAGCGTGGGGCACTGGCATTTGTTGGCTCCTGCTGATGTCCTGGGTCTCTACACCTGTAAGATGGTGCTTCCCCTGCCTGCCTAGACAAAGGTGGCCATCATTCTCCCACTGAGCCAGCTTCTGACTCCAGCCTGGTCATGGAGGAGGCTGAGAACCATCTCCCTCGCCACGCCGTCCACTGCTGCCATCCATCACTCTGCCAGCCGTGTGAAGTAGTGATAGATTAGTGCACATTAGGCCTCCCATCCTGCAGGCTTAAAAGCCAGGGCTTTACCAATCAGTGTGGGGTGAAGCATTGTGAGGTGAGCGGGGCTCTGCGTGGGGAGCTGGAGGCGTCGGGAATTAATAAGCACTTGGAGACAGCAGGGATATTGAACTCATTCCTTAAATCAATCCTTAACCAAGAAGGATGAGGGAATGAAATTTTGGACAATTAGTGGGTAATGACGACCTTGTGAAAGGTGCTATTGACAAAAGGTGTGAAGGTGAGAGAAGGAAGGCGTCGGGTGGGGGGATTGGAAGAACGAGAAAATGTCAGTAAATATACAGGTAGTGACCCTGCACCCCGATTGAGTTTGGGGAGCCTGCTGGGGGCGGTCTCAGCGTGGGTTAGAAAAAGAGACTTGATAGAAAGAGTGGTAGAGATTCGGACAGGGTGACCCAGAGCTCAGCGCTGGCTCCTCTCCTCCCACCTCACCATCCCCTTCTTCGGGGACCCCCCACTCCATGTGCAGAGCACTTGGCAGTGTAGGGTTAGGGGCCCTACATCCTGGACAGACCTCAGCCTCATTTTGGGTGAGGAACCCACAGTCTTCTTCATTCTTGGAACCAAAAGATGGTGGGTGCTTTCCCACCATCCTACATCAGCTCCGGAGTTACAGGAGCAGGACCAGGGGCCTGAGGTGAGGGCCTTGCTCCTCATCTTGGTGTGATCCCAGCCCTCCTCCCAGCCTTGGCTTTTCTGCTCCTCAGTTTTTGTTTTTTTGTCTTTTTTGGCCTCCTCTTGAGTTGAGCTGGTATCTGTTTAGCCCAGCCTGAGGTGTCTGGCAGAAACGCTGACCGTTCTCCTTCCTTGCCCGGCCTCTGTTATGGCTTCCTGCTGGGCACTGTGGTCACCATGATTCTTACAGCAGCCACAGTAGCACCAGAGGCCTTTGCTTTGAAGGAGGCTTCTTTAGCTGTTTCCTCAGAAGGCAGAGCCTGAGACAGGGATTCAGAATATGTGATTCATTCTTGGGGGCTTGTCAGAAAGAAACCTGAGGGAGAAGGAGGGAGACAGGGTAGGGAAGGGGAAGGAACTGTGCAAAGATGTGGCCTCAGGTAAAGCCTAGCCTTGGCCTGTCCCATGGGGGAAGGTTCTGGAGCCTGAATCAGAACTTGGAGTGATCCCCTGATGGGAATGGGCCAAGCTTCTGTATTAGTCACTGACTGAGATCAGTCAGGAAGGGGACAGGTAGCTCTAGTTAGTGGAGGGCAGCTTTCAGTGGGTGGAAGGTGAGGATGAAGAGCAGTGAGCCTTTAGCAGCCCACCTTCACAGCAGGTGGGGGCACCAGAGTGTTCATTGCAAAGGCTTTTCAGAGCCTCTGTGACCACCCCTCTCATTTTATAGGAATGATAATAATTAGAATTCTTTACATTTGTATAGTACTTCACAAGCTACTGGATATATATTTTTTAATTATCTCATTTTATCCTCACCACCCAACTCACTTTGCAAGAAAGCTTTGATCTCCACTTTATAGACAGGAAGCCGAAGCCCAAAGATCACCCTTCTAGTAGGCAAGGAGGCTGGAACTTACACCACTGGAGTCACTGTGCTGATTCAGTTCAGATTGTCCACCATCAAAGCTTTCCTTGTTAGAGACACTACTCTTTTAATGGGAGGAAGAAATGACCCTAAATAGAGCATGTTATCAGTGTCTTGCATAGACTTCTCCCAACTCCTCCCACCACCTTCTTAGCCAGTCTCCTCTGGCTAAGGGAGAATGATGGCCACCTTTGTCTAGGCAGGCAGGGGAAGCACTATCTTACAGGTGTAGAGACCCAAGACATAGGCAGGAGCCAACAAATGCCAGTGTCCTCTGCAAAATGCAGGAATTTGAGAGCTTTTCTCTTCTGGACAAGACCCCTGCAGCCTGAGAGGAAGAAGGCAGCATCTCAGCACCTTTTCTCTCCCCAGGTTTTCCTTCATCTGCCCCATCTCTCCTGATTGTCCACCCCAGTTCTTGACTCAAGCCTTAGTTATCATTATTGTGATTATAGGGAGAATCAGTAGCCTTTTAGGTAGCAGAAAGGTGACCAAAAAGATCCACACTTAATTTAAAATGACGAGTTAGGTTTCTGTCCGGATTTTTTTTTTTTTTTTGGTCAGACGATTTCTTAGTAAGTTATATCTGACGATCCAAAATAAATTACACCCAAGATTTATTCTTTCCATGGACTTGTGGGACCCAGCTCCCAAGATGTCAGGGTGAAGAGGGCCCTGAGAAGGACCTGCTAATTGCAAAAATTATCTGTGTGTGACTTACCCGGATGGTCAGGATTCTGCTGGTCTGCCTTCTGTTCTGCCTGCGGGTGGGAAGGTACAGGACAGCACTGCCGGAGTCTCGCTCAGTGACGTAGTGTTGGGATGGAGCTATTCTGGTCTGGGATGCCTTCTTATTAAGCATTAACCACACACACACACACACACACACACACACACACACAGAACAAAATGGGGCAGGGAAGCTTTAGATAAGGAACCAAGGACGTGGTATCTTTGAAAGTTTTCCCAAAGGAGATGTCATTGTTTGCTGAGACCGTCAGAATTTACTTTAGCTATTACTACGGATGAATAATTATGGGCAAGCCAGCAAGTACTGTGGGTTCATGGCAGGTTAATTGGGAATAATGGGTTTGATTCCAAACCATGAGAAATGATATTTCAGAGAGGGAGAGGGAGAGAGAGAGACTTTGCTCACCCTCACTGAGTATTAGGGCTGCCATCTCCTCTCCTTGCACATTGGCTTTGCTGGTCCTGGCCAGACCTCTAGAGTCCAACAACTGGGCCTGGGTCCTTGTTGCATGGAGTCGGAGTATGGGAGTGACGAGAGGACGGAAGCTGAAGCCAGAGAGATCAGGCGGCTTATTCACATCACCTCCCTTTCCTGAAATGGGATGGGCCGCCTGATGTTTAATCATTCAGCAAACATTTCTGGAGTGCCTGTGATGGACAAGACCCTATGCAAGGCGCTGGGGGCCTGGGCACCTCCATGTGAATGCACAGTGGTGAGCAGGAGGGGCATGGGGTGAAGGAGGCAGGCATTGACCAGATCAGAGCAGTCCAGCAGCTACATTTAAAATTTCCTAATAGCCTCATTAAAAAGGCAAAAAGAACAGGTGATATTAATTTTAATAATATATCTTATTTAATCCAATATATCCAAAATATTATCAGCTCAACATGTAACATAAAAATTCCTAATATAGCCCATCCGTATAGCCCATCTCAATTTGTACTAGTTGAATTTCAAGTGCTCGGTAGCACACGTGGCCAGTGGCTAGTGTATTGGATGGTGCAGGATCAGATCATTACTAATTTCATACATACACACGCACACACACACACACACACACACACACACACACATGCACGCTGTGGTGAGTACTACAAAGGAAAGGTTCACAAACAGTCAGGCAGGGGTTGGAGGGGTCAGGGAAATAACCATTTGAACTGCAGTCTGGAGGATAGGCAGCAGATTCCAAGGCAAAGGAGTGAAGGGAAAAGCATTTCAGGCAGAAGGAACTGCATGTGCAGAGGGGTGAGCAAGGGGAAGAACAGTGGAGGTGAGGCTGCCAGGGAAGGCAAGAGCTTACAGGGCCTCATAGGCAACAAGAGGATTTTGGTCTTACTGTCAGAAGGGCCCTGGGGAAGAGTCGTGAGCAGGGAGTGACAGAGGACCAGATCTTCATTTTCCGAAGTTCATTCCAGCTGCTGGGAGAACCTGGCTCAGGGGTTGCAGTTTGTCCATCAGGTAGCCATTGCGGCATGCTGCCTGCCAATGAGGGTTCCAGAGGACAGGAGGCTTTATTCCCCAGAGGCTAGGCCAACCATGGGCTAGTCAGGGCTGCTGCTTGCCCTTCCTCTGTCCCCAAAAACAGGCTGAGAGGCACCATGTTTGGAGCAGAACACTACAATTTGTCCTGCCAGATGGGTATTTCAGCTTTACTTCTTGGCTGTGCAACCTCAGGCAGATTCCTCTCTCTTCAAGGTTCTTCTTTAGCTGTAAAAATGAAGTGAGAGAAGGGCGTGTGGACCAAGGGTTTCTGAAATCTCATGACAGTAGGATAGGGAGGCCCTTCTGAGTTGTCTTGGGGCATGACCTCCTTTTTTCTGGCTGGCCCTGGCCTTGAGCAGTTTCTTTTTCTCCACCTAGGGGTAAGAGTGGTGGTCTGTCATCCTGGAGCTGTTTACCTCTGTCAGGGTACCCAGATCCACTGTGCCTCTGCCCACTGGAACCAAGTGGCTATGAAAGGCAGGGCTGGAGCAGTGAGGCAGCATCCACGTGAGAGAGAGAATGCCCCTTTGACCTCTGCATTGGGTGCAACTACAAGGGCCATGACCAAGCTCAGTGTGTCCAAGGGAGTGAGGAGAGGATGGCAGGGAATCGGAAAGCCACATCTTGTGGAAAAATTTTGCCTGCCTCTGTTGTGTTTTCCACCTTGCAACTGTAAGAGTCTACAACTTCTTTCACTAATACGTTCATTCCGCAGGTAGTCATCCAGGATTGCTCTGTGCCAGGCAACATGCCAGATGCTGGAGCTACTGGAGTGTGTGTGTATGGGGTCAGGGAAAGCATCTCAGAGGAGATGACTTGAATGATGATGCGGAGGCAGGCATGAGGATCTGAGGAGAGAGCTTTCCAGGCAGAAAAAACTGTACATGCAAAGGCCCTGAGGTGGGAATGAGCTTGGCCAGCAGTATTTGCTAATGGATTGGCTATGGGGGACATAGGAATTGGTATGACTCTAACCTCAGTATGAATGGTAGTGAACCCTGGGGCAAGGGGGAGGAGAAGCCAAGGGAGGATCAGGTTCTGTTTTGTTGATGTTGAGTTTGAGAAACCTGTTAGCCATCCAAAGGAGGATGTCAAGCAGGCAGTTGGCGATGTGGATCTGGAGCTCAGGGGCAGGGGCCCTGATGCTATAAATCTGGGTACTGTCACTGTATTGATGGTGTTTAAAGCCAGGATGAATGAGATCACTCAGGGAGTAGGTACATGGAGAGCTGGAGGGACTTCATGTCATCTTCCTCTTGCTCTGCCAGGCATGGCCACCCCTGGTACCATTTTGCATAGGGCACTGTCCTGGGTTCCAGTACACCTCTTCTTCTGGGTGCAGGAGTCTCTGGCCGCTCCTTATCAGAGATGAGCCTGGGCAAGGGGTCTCTGGCCTGGCAGGATGCAGTGGGGATAAGGGGGATAAGGGGGAAGGACCATTCCTTTGATCTTTCGAGTCCCTCCCTATGCTTCCCAAAGGGGAGCTGGGTACTTTTCTTCCTGTCCTTCCCCATAATTCCCCTGCTGCTCTGAGCCTGGGAGACAGGAGACGTGGGGAGAGGAAAAACGAAAGGAAAGAGACAAAGAGAAGGGAAGAGGCAGCCCCAGGAGGGCTTATCAAGGGAACAGGAGAGGCCAGAGGACAACCAGAGTGAGCTAGGGGAGGACAGAGGTAACGGGAAAGGGAGATGGGGAGGCAGGACAAGTTAAAAAACAAACCAAAAAGATGTTTCTTTTGCTCTGTGGTCCTCACGTTGAATGGCTATTTCCTTTTTCCTACCTGAGAAGTAAACACCATCCCTAATCTCATAAGAAAAGTGGTCTGAAGCTTTTTGACAAGGTCGGCCACCCTCTGGATGCCCACCTATGTCAGGAACTTGGCTTACTCCCTCAACTCCACACCACCCTGCGAGTAGGTAGCATCCCCTCCGTTTCACAGATGACAGACCTGAAGCTCAGAGGTTTACAGAGTCTGCCAAGATCATGGGGTTTTGGGGTGCATATATCGGAGGGTGGGATTCAAACCCGTATCTCGAGTCCAGGCCCCTGTGTCACCCCAAGCCCCCCTTTTGGTTTATTTCTCTCAGCGGCTAAGCCCAAATTATTGAAAAATTATGACTTTTTTGAAAATATTGTCTCTAAAGCACTGCGAGTAGAAGGCCAGAGGTGTTGTCCTCATTTGAGAGGAAGAATCCACACACGTTCAGAGAGGGCAACCAGCTCTTCTGGAGTCTCCCAGCAGTTGGAGACGGAGTTCTGCCAGGAAAACTTGCCTGTGCTCTATGCTCCTCCTGTCCCCAGACCTTCTTCCTGATGGGCACAGCTGTTGGCAGCTGCAGCCACCTGCCTGGGACTGGCAAACAGATGGCCCTGGGTTTCTGGGACAGTTCCAATTTCAAATGTTCTCTGGTTGTCAGACAAATGTACTGCTTTTTAGTTCAGGAATTGTCTAGTACTTTATGCATGGCTATAAATCCTGTTAGCTCTTATAGGTTTTGTCCCAGAAAGGTGTGGCCCCTAGGAAGACAGGATGGTCATTTTCAAAGGCCAGCTAAGGACTGGGATTGGGGTCTGAACAGACCCTGGAACGGTCATCTATAGAAGTTGCCCTCTGTCTAAAACTCCGCAAAGCCCACAGGAGACACGCCAGACCTGGCGAGAAAGATCCAGTGGGATAGGAAATTAATGTCGCCATTTTAAAGATGTGGAAATTAAGGCTTAGAGAAGTGGTGCACTTGGCAAGTCAGAGATGAAGCTAGAACTTGAGCGCAGGTCCCCTAACTCTTGGTTTAATGTTCACTCCACCACCCCATCCTCAAGAAGAAAGACCTTTGATGTAGGTCCAGCAGGACTGCCACATGCCACCATCTAGGCTGTGCACTGCACAATTCCATTGACATCGGCAATGATATGAAAGGTGCCCACACTGTTGTGCAGTGTAGCACCTGAGTCCAGGGCAGTCTGGCCCTTCTCTGTCCATCCACTGCTCTCTTACCTCAGTCCTTCCGGGCACTATAATAAAAGACATAGGAAGTGTGTCCACTCTCAGTCTCCAGAAGTAGATATGATGGCTCCACGTTCAGGCCACACTGGGTTCCCACCCCAGTCCAACAGCCCTCCTCCCAGATGTATGGACCTTTCTCATCTCCTCACTCAGCACCATTTGCTTAGGGATGGGACTGGAGGGAGCTGGGTTTGGGGGCTCTGGTGGGAGGTGAGGCCAGCTAAAGGCTACGTTTAAGGCTATTTCCTCCTTACTCACCCCCACCCGCCACATGCATCCCTGGAATTAAAATCGTGGCATAAGTTCCTTCCTCTTAAATATGACACATCTGCTCATTCTGTGCAGGAAAGAGAATTTATAGGTGAGAAACCAGCAGACTGATCTTCACTCTGCTCCAGTGGTCAGGCTGTAGCTGATTGATGCCCTGTGCACTGCACAGCCTGGACGGCTCCTTTTTATAGGCTTCACCCGCCTTCTCATAACTCAGAAGGGAGGCTGTAAATCCTCAGGGGCGGCAGAGCAATCCTCTATTAGGACAGCCACCTGGAGTTCCTGGCAGGTGCCTCTCGCCAGCTCCACATCTCATTGTCACGGCAGCTGTGAGCTGAGGGGACATGCCCAGGACAGGGAGCCAGGAGATCTGACCAGCCCAAAAGCTCCAGGCTAGAAAGGGCCTCTGAAAGTCATGTGGTCCAGCAACTGTTCAGCTTATGCATTTCCTCTGCTGATGGAGAACTCACTATCTATAAGCCCATCCATCTTTAGAGAGCTCCTCCACTTCAGTTCACAAACTCTTCTCTTGAGTTGGAATCTTTCTAGTATTTCCATCTTAATTCTCTTCTTTGGGGCCAAACAAAAGGAAACTAAAGGTAGAGTAATGGCTATGTTTAATTTCTTTGCTTCAGAATCCAGATCATTTCATTCTCTCTACAATAAGCAAATCAATTTTATAAAATAAAACATGTTATAGTGGCTTAATATTAAAGCAGGATGGAACAAGCCTGGATGGGTGGGCAGAATTCTTTAGATTTCTCCCTCCCTTCCTCCCATGCTCCCCAACACGATATGACAGTTACTGTAAAGACTGGAATGGGTGTAGGCTCCGGCATCTGTGCCTCAATGTTCCTTGTTCTTTTGATCTTTATCAAACCTAGTGTTTTTCAAACTTTAGAGAGTGTAAGCATTATGTTACAGGGTTGTCTACACTTGTATATGTGAATCTTCATGGGTGATTTAAGAACTTTGCAAAGGTAATTTTGACTGTATGCAATGTTTCCCTTACTTGATGACTTTAGAACTTAAACTCCACCCAAGAACTGATTCAATCATGCTTCTTTTTTTTTTTTTTCCTCAAATTTCCTTTCTTTTAAATTATTTTTTTTCTTTCCTTTCCTACTGAGGTATAACTTATACACAGTAAAGTATATAAATCTTAAGTGCACAGCTCGATGAATTTCTACAAACATACTTTTGGGTGGCTTCTACCGAGATCAAGCTGTAGAATATTTTTATCACCCTGGGTGGTTACCCAGGCCCCTTCTCAGTCAATAACGTCTCCCCTCCCCAGGGTGACCCTCATTTTTTGTTTCTATTGCCACATATTGGCTTTGCCTGATCTTGAACCTCATATAACTGGAATCATACAGTCAGCATTCTGTGTCTGGCTTTTTGCACTCACCGAAATACCATGTTTTTCTGTGTGGCAGTAGTTCCTTCTTTTACATTGCTGCATAGTATTCCTGAAGCTACCCAACTCTACATTGTTTAAAGGCAGTGATTGTAGGCTATTCTGTCTTTCTTTTTTAAGTCTAAATTTTTTTGTAGTGGCAAATTCTACGTTACATAAAATTTACCAATTTAACCATTTTGAAGTGCACAGTTCAGTGATATTAAGTACATTCACACTGTCGTGCAACCATCACCAACATAGAATCATTCTGTTTTTAAAAATACCTAAATGTCTCCTGGCCCCTCTTCTGGTCTTAAACCTTACTTCTCGGGGTGGTCAACCTTGATCCCTGGTCTTTGCTCCCCTAGAACCTGTTTGTTTTATATCGTGGCACTTATCATGGTATAGTGCAGTGTTTTCCACATTGCTGGTAGTGGTGGCAAGCTACCAGCGAATCAATTCGGTGTAGGTCAGTGAATCAATTTGCTGGGCCCTAACTCACATTTAAAAAATAGGAACTAGAAAACATTTGACTGCCTCATGTTTAGTATAGGTAAATATAGCTTTGTGGAGCTTTATTTTTGTTTTACACATATGTGCATATACATATTTGTGTCTTAATGCATCATGGTGTCAAGTGTACTTCTAATTGAGGGTTGTTTTCAAAAGTGTGATAGCCACCAGAAGGTAATTACTATTTGGATGTTCTGTGAGGGCACTTCTGTATTCCCAGAACCAGCAAAGTGGTTGCCGCATAGTAGGTGCTCACCGGATGCCTACGAGTAAGAGAATAGATGCATATCCTCCCGAGTGCCCACTCCTCAAGCTCCCTGACTCCTTCCTAGCTCCACCTCAGCTTCTCAGCCTGGCCTCATGTCCCTGAGTGGATTCCAGCTTGTCTGTGTCTTTTTGGCTTGGACTTTGGCCTCAAATGGCATCTGAATAGTGCAGAGAGAGTGGAGCCGGCATACTCATTTAAAACATGTCCATTAAGAAGAAGATGGAGATTGTATTGTTAACTTTTCAGGTGAACATCCTTCCGTTGAATTTCCTTCCATGGAACACTCCTGGGCTTTCTTTCCTCACATGGCTGCTGTTGCTGTGCTGTTGCTATGTCATGTGTAGCCCTTGACATTGATTCCTGCTACATTTCATCTTCCCCCATTCAGTCCATTGCTCCAGTCTGTCAAGACCTTTTGAGACCCTCATCCCATATTCCATTGGACTTTGTACTGTCAAGGATCTTGTAAGCCTGTACTCTAGATGTTTATCTTAAGTCATTGAGAAATGAATTGAAGAACCTAGGGCTGGGGGGCAACTCTGTGGCTTAATGTCACAGCCTACCTCTAGGAAGTCTGTGCTCGCCTCATCAGCACCTGCAGGCTGTTCTTGCCTCTGTCTGGAACGCTCCTCTCTTATCATCTGCCTGGCTCACTGTTACCTCCTTCAAACCTATGCTCATATATCACCTGTTCAGTGAGGTCTGTCAGTCCACAGTACTAAAGCTGCCACTCCTTTTCCCAGCTCTGATATTCCATACCCTGCTTTATGTTTTGCTATAGCATTTATTATCACATAACATATATACATCATTAATTTATTTTCTTAATCACCTCTTCTTCCACACTAGGATACAGGTGCCCCTAGGGCAGGAGTGTGTGTGTGTGTGTGTGTGTCCTTTTAGTGCCTTGGACAGTGCCTGGTATGTAGTGGGCACTCAAATACTTGTGGAATGAATGAATAAATTACATTATTAATTATATTTCTATCTTACCTATGTGGATATTATATTACTACAGAGTTCAGCTTAAGTAATGGAAATTCCCTCACCAATTAGAGAGTTTTAAACAAATGGAGGTATTTATTTCTTACATAGCAAGATTTCTGGAAGTTGAGTATTGATGCTAGCAAACTAGTTTCACAGTGTCCTTGAAGACCTAGGCTTTTTATCTCCTTCGACTCTGCATCCTTTGCATATTAGCTTGTTGTTTTATGGTTACAAAGTGACTGCTACACTCTTGGGTATCATATTCGTGTTCCACGCAGGAAGTGAGAGAGGGAGGGCTTTTCTTCAGGAGTCTTTGTCTTTTTATTTAGGAAGGAACAGTTCTCCATTGCTGACTTCTTGACATACTTTATTACCATTTCTGGGGATTCTTGGTCCTTCCCTAGGCTCTGGGGTTCCTGGACACAGCTCTGAGATGGAGGATGAGAAAAAATATTTCAGGATAAGCACAATGGGTGTACGCATAGCTTGGCATCAGCGATCAGGTAGAATATGGGACCCAGTGGCCAATGGGCAAGACACTAATTTACCAGCCCCTGCTGTCCCCATCACTGCTGCTTCAGAGCTGATGCTCTTCTGGCTCCCTGCCTTACACAATAGTCTCCTACCACTGGAGAGTGGAGGGTTGGAGATGCTCAAGCAGAAACTCTGCAACCACTGGGGTGGAGTATTGTAGGGCGGGTTCATACATCTGGGTAGAACGCTACTTGCTGTGGAAAGACCACAGGGCCGCTGGTCCCACATTAGTGCCTTGGACAGTGCCTGGTTCATTAGTGCCTTGGACAGTAGCCTGAGTTCTACTCCCAGGTGTAGCATTTGCCGTCCTCAGGTCTTGGAGCAAATCTCTTAAACTCACTGACCCTTGGTTTTCCCATCTAGAAAATGGAGGCAGTAACAACCATGAGAGGATTACTTGAAACCAGATGGGAACATAGAAACATTTAAAAAACCTGACAGATTTAGAATCACTATTTCTCAAGCTAAGTTCAAGCACATGGAAAATCTGCAAGAAGATCAATTCTCAAAGAAAAAATTTGAACCTCATTTAGATTTAAGTGTAAACAATAGCTTAAAATGTTGTCCCTTAGGTGTAAGGGCATTAAAATATTTTCTTCAACTTTATTGAGATATAGTTGACATATAACATTATGTAAGTTTAAAGAGTACAATGTGATGATCTGATAACATATATATTGCAAATATATATGGTTACCACAATAAGGTTAGTCAACACTCCCATCACCTCACATAATTACCTGTGTGTGTGTGTGTGTGTGTGTGTGTGTGTGTGTGTGTGTGTATGTGTGGTGAGAACATTTAAGATCTCTCTTAGTAACTTTCAAGTGTATAATATAGTATAGTTAACCAGACACCATTCCGTACATTATAACACCAGGACTTACCCATCTTCTAACTGGAAGTTTGTACTTTATGACATCTCCTTATTTCCCACACTCCGCAGTCCCTGGCAACCACCATTCCACTCCCTATTTCTATAAGTTGGGCTTTTTTAGATTCCACATGTAAATGACATCATCTAGTGTTTGTCTTTCTCTGTTTGACCTATTTCCCTTAGTGTAATGCCCTCATATTCCTTCTAAGTTGTTGCAAATGGTAGGATTTCCTCCTTTT
Organism: Pteropus alecto; assembly: GCF_000325575.1. Taxonomy (NCBI): domain Eukaryota; kingdom Metazoa; phylum Chordata; class Mammalia; order Chiroptera; family Pteropodidae; genus Pteropus; species Pteropus alecto. Next base: position 9,468,525 of record NW_006442109.1, read on the forward strand.
TGTGGCTAAATAATATTTCATTATCTATAAAGATAGATTATATTTTCTTTGTTCATCAATTGATAGGCACTTACGTTATTTTCATATCTTGGCTATTGTGAATAATGCTGCAGTGAACATGGGGGTGCAGATATCTCTTTGAGGTAGTGATTTCATTTCCTTCAGATACATATCCAGAAATGGAATCGCTGGATCATATGGTAGTTGTATCTTTAATTTTTTGAGGTATCCTCAAACTGTTTTCCTTAGTAGTTGCACTAATTTACATTCCCACCAACTAGGGCATAAAAGGGTTTCCTTTCTTCACATCTTTGCCAGCACTTGTTATTTCCTGTCTTTTTAATGATAGCCATTCTGACAGGAGTGTGGTGCTCTCATTATGGTTTTGATTTGCATCTCCCTAATGATTAGTGATGTTGAGCAGCTTTTCATGTACCTGTTGGCTATTTGGATGTATTCTTTGGGAAAATATTTATCCAGGTCCTTTGCCCATTTTTAAATCGGATTATTTATTTTTTTGCTATTAGCGTGTATAAATTCCTTCTGGAGTTTGGATATTAATTCCTTATCAGATAGATGGTTTGCAATATTTTCTCCCATTCCATTAAGGGCATTGAAAAAGAAACACGATCTAGGCTTGTCTGAAAACACAGATTTCAGGAGTCATAGTGGGGAGGACTTAGAAATATTTAAATAGAAACTGGAGCTGGTTGTCTGGCCTGTTTTAAAATGTGGGTTCATGGTTGAATGGGGAGTGCTGTAGAAATGGGCCCCTCTTGAAGTGGGAGTTTCAGGCATCGGATGCTGGAGGAAATATTTGAGGAGCAGTGGTTTCCTTTTTGCTATTTACTTCATCAAAGCTGACGATCCCCTTGTTTCCTGAGCCTGGCTGTTTTTTAGGGTCCCGGAGATACTTTCAGAACTCTGCTTCCTGGGTTCCATCCATGGAGAGTCTAGCAGGAGGGGGGCCTAGAACCTGCATTTTCTAAAATCTCCTTTCCCCCATGCTGCCCTAGGTGATTCTTTTTTTTATTAATTTTAATTTTTATATTATTTTTCAATTACGGTTGATATACACTACTATATTAGTTTCAGATGTACAACATAGTGATTAGGCATTTATGTACCTTGTGAAGTGATCACCCCGGTAAATCTAGTACCCATCTGTCACTATGCATAGTTATCACAATATAGGTGATTCGAATGCAGTTTGGAATCCTGATCCAGAGGTGGGTGTAGAGGGCTGTCAATGCCCAAGGTCAGTAGATGTTGCTGGATCTTGGCACCCCAGTCCTGTTCTCAGCCCAGGGCCAGAAAAGGCAGACTCTGAGGAAGCAGCTCTGAGGCTGGGTCTAATGGATCCATCAGACGGGAAGAGGGGGCTGTGTTTTTGTGAAGTCTGCCTTTGGAAGAAGAAGGACTTTAAATGGTTGGCTGCAGTTAAACAAAATTTCATTAGCTTTCTATACAAAACCTCTGACTGTTGACTCTGCACACGAGAAAAGGAATACCCGTGGGTGACACCAATTTGTGAATATTCCCAGTAGTCCTTCTGGTTAGGAGGATAACATGATTCAGTGCTTAAAAAAGTGACATTTTAAATATTTAGTCCCTCTTTTGGCAACATATTTGTCAAAAATGAATCTTTGGAATCTGCAGCCACATGCATTTTCAGCCCATTTGCGAGTATCTCACGCAAGCGAGCATTTCATCAGACAAATGGTAACTGCTGTGCCTCACCCACAGAGGAAAACATCTCAGAGAGCCACAGAGGGAGGGGCAACCGGGGATTAATTTAAAATAAAATCCTATTCCCCTGTTCCCATTACCAGCTCAGAGGCTGGCGTGTGTATATACAACCTCATACCTCTCTTTCATTTAAATTAAAAAAAAGAAAGAAAGAAAGAAAGAAAAAAAAAACGTTGCAGCAAAACTTTAACCACTCCTTTAGAAATTGGCCCAAAAGGTCAGAACTGTGCTCCTGTAGATTTCCTGGGCTCAGCTGGGAACTGATTAAAGCTTCCAGCCCTGGCTCGTCAGCTTTGTCAGAGACAACTATATAAATTTTTTGTTATTCGCTTTGCTTTATATTACAAATATGTTTATCTTCCTCTGTCAGGCGTCTGCAGGACAGGTGCTGGGGGCTGAGTAAGTGCTTCCAGTAATGTCCTCTCTTAGTGATATTAGTGCAGAGGACCGGGGCAAAGATGGCAATAGGTTCTGGAGCCAGGGCTGCTAGAAGTGGTGGGTGGCGATGCTGGTGGGGCTACAGAAAATACTTGGCACCAAGCCTTTCATGTAGTTGGTGCTCCCCCCACAAGTCAGTGCCCCCCACCCCAAGTTGTTGATTTCCTGTGACGACTGGTATGATCTGGTGGTAACTTGTAGCTGTCATGACATGGGGTATGTGAGTTGATGTTGGTGGGACAGGACACTTGTGCTTCTTCACTCACTTTGTCTAATTAAAGCCAAGTTGGTTTTGTTTTCTCATTCAAGGATTAATACCATTCTGCCAGTTGTGACTGGGAAAGTGGAGAGTAAATAGGATGGTTTCCTCAGGGGAATGAGAAAGGAGGGTGGCAGCCTTTGCTTATGGAGATGTCACTGTATATGATATAGATGCATTGTCTATGTGCGGTGTGTAAATACCAGATTCAAGACTTCCCCCCAAGCATGATATGTGAACAAGGGAGAGAGCCTTGTGTGCAGAAGCTCATACCGGAAGCATGGCTCGTGGCTTCTGAGGCCTTGAGGGAAGGGATGGGGCTGGGACTTAGGGGTGTTTCATCCTGGCTCTGTGACCTAGGGCAGATCTTTTCCTCTTGCTGAGAAATCTTCTCTGGGTACACAGGGAATTAAACTACGATGGTGCAATCCCCTCAGTTTGGATACTGCCCACATCGGGGATGCCCTGACTTTGGCAGAGATGGACTCAGGCACAGGCCATAGGGGCAGGTAAGGCCTGCTGTGAGTGCCTCGGACTAGGAAGAATGTGAATTTCCTGTTTTAGTCAATAGATTAATGGAGGCTGAGGGAAATAGAAGGGGATAGGGATGGGGGCGCATAGCCATAGAAGCCAGAAGGCTCCCAAACAGAGGGTCTGGCAGGAGACTTGATGCCTGGAGAAGTGTCATCTCTCTCTCCTTGGGGCCAGGCTCTGCCCTGATCCCAAAGAGAGATGGTGGAGCACAGGGGCACTGCCTGTGTCACCAACCGTGTCTGTCTCCAGGAGAGACTGGGATATCAAGGTGAAGCCCCTGTAGGGGACAAATAGAACCAGTGACTCCCAAGGTGCTCGGCAGAGATTGCCAGCAACTCTGATTCCGCAGTGTGAAGCCCTCTGCGGAGGCTTGCTGGTGAGAAGGGGCTGATGTTTGGTCATGAACAGTCCATGGAGTACCATGAAACCAGTGTGTGGAAAGGTGTTGAAAGCAATCAGAACCGGCTGGAGTATGGGAGATCCTGACAGCTCAGTGTCTGAACTGAGGCTGCATGGTTTCTCCGAAGGCTGCTGTGAGATCCACATGCGGGCAGGAAGTCAATTCAGGGCCTCTGAGCTCCCTTCCAGCAGGGTGACTGAGAGTCCAGGCCACATATGCTGAGAGGACCAGATATGTCCTTAAACTCAGGAGTAGGTATCAAGACCCCTTGATCCATCAATACTTCCTTCCCTGACTGCTGACACAGCAGCATAGGAAAATGGAAACACAAGTTTGTAGTACATGGGCAGAGCCTAGGCTGAAATTACAAATTTGGGAGTGATCTGCGTCTAATGTGATCTGATGCTATTTAAGGCCATGAGACTGGAGGAAATCAGCAAAGGTGTGAATATCTATCTGACTCCCAATCTTTTAACCTCTGTTTGTATCACATTCTGAATTCAGGTATGCCTTCTTCCCAGGCTCACATAGTCCCGTGTCTTAGGATCTGCCCAGCTCTCTTCCTGCCCCCACTCATGCTGCCCTTACTCAGAGGCAGACTGGGCAAATTCCTCAGCTGAGGGGCTCTCTCCCTTTGTGGTCTGAGCTCTTACCTAAGAGGGGGTGAGCATCACTGTCTGTGCATCACCCATTGGGCAAATTCCTCAGCTGAGGGTCTCTCTCCCTTTGTGGTCCTGCCTCTGAGCTCTTACCCAAGAGGGGGTGAGCATCACTGTCTGTGCATCACCCACCTGATCACTGTACAATGTGGTGACCTGTGACCCTGGGGCTTGGCTCTGGTGACAGAGCCAGCACAGTAGCACTGAGCAGACCAGGGTCCCATACACACCCTGACCATAAGTCCCTGAGTGACCAGGAGCAGCCTCAGTTTCCACATCCTCCAACCCAAGGGTTGGACAAGATCCTCTCAAGGATCCCTTCCAGCTCTAATGTCCTGACTCTGTGATTCTAATTTGGCCCTTGGTTTCCCCTGGGAGGGATCTTTTGGCTGTCAGTGAACTTGATGGTTCCCTGGGGAAAGGCAGGGAGTTTCCGCTGGAGTAACTCAGGGAAGGAAGAGAGCTCTGTGTGTGTATGTATAATAGTTGTTAAAATATTGAATGTTGTCTCCTCGGGTCCCCTGAGGGCTGCCTCTGCCACTCCAGGCTCTCTCCTGGGACCTACCCCACTCAGAGCACCCCATCAACTTAAAGAGGTGCCTTGGCCCAACAGAGGGCAATTGATCAGTTCCTCTGCCCCACCAGTTGTTACGAATTTTGATTGTCACCCTGAGTGTGTATGTCTTTCTCTGGCAGGTCCCCAACAGATAGGCAGCATTTTAGAGGTGCCTCCATCTCTCACATCCTCTCAGTGCATTGATTCTCATTCTAGGAAAATAAATATGATCCCAGTAAATAGAAATTTATAACTGCATCTTTGTGACAGGAAGTTGGAGGCTGTCTAGTGTTAATTCCCTGGATTATTTGTAACCCAGATGTTGACAGATGCTGATCCGGGTTCGTGAGCCTCTGGGCTTTTCCTTTCCTCTCCTCAGAAGACCCTACGTGCTGATTAATCCTGCAGCCTTTTGGTTCTTGGAGGCAAATCCTGTTTGCAACTGATTCCAGAAGAGATGGCTTATCCCAGGGCTGACTTCAGTGCAGCGAGATGGAGAGAGCCAGCACGAGCGAGCGTGGAGCGGGTAGAGAAAGAGCTCAGCAACAGTTCAGGTGTTAAACTACTGAGGTGGAAAATTGCTCTGACAGTTATGATGTTGTTGTTTCGGGTAGCAAGGGTTACACTATCATTTTCTTCAGCCACGCCTGCTGGTGCTGCCTTGTTGCCTGTCTCACGCAAAGCGGCTCACTGTCGGGTGTCAGAGCAGACTCTTTGCCTGTCTTTAGAGAAGCAGGCCACTGGGGAGCTCCAGGGGTGGCCATCCTCGGGAAGCTAGGTGAGCAGGACCCTGTACATTGCTCCCCCAAACTGCTGATACCTGTTGCCGGGATATGGATTGGAACCCAGAGCTAGCCAGTGGGAGGATGAGGGGACCTGACAGATAGGGAGCACCCTCGTGGGCCAGGCCCTAAGCCAGGTGCTGAATATGTATGAGCACCTGTGACCCTCTCTACCGTGCTGCCAGGTGAGGAGACTGAGGCTTAGAGAGAAGGGACAGATTGCTCAGGGAGTACAGCAGGAAAATGGAACCGGGAAGGAGCAGAAGTGCTTCTTTGGATTATACTACGAGTTAGAGCTGGTTTCATTCATGGGCATTTCATCAAGCCAAGGGGAACCTTCCTCACTCTTGCCACCAGCCAACCCACCAAAAGGCTTTTATCCGTCAGGTGATTCAGCTCTAAGCGAGACGTCAGTGCTGGGGGGAATGTGGACGTCCTGTAAACCTTGCCTTTTCCCCTAGAGAGCTGAGAGTCTGGGTGGGAAGCAGAAAGGAAAATCCGAAAGGACAGTCTGGCATGTTAGAGGCTGTCCATTACAGGGCTGAGGGCGGAGTGAAGGGAACTGAGGGCCAGAGAAGGTACCTGGAGGTACCTGGAGGAGGACGGGAAAGGTGAGAGGAGGCGCGAGGCAGGGGGTTGTTGTGGGGCGGTATGTGCATGCACAAAGAAGATGTGCCTAGGAGCAGGGCAGAGTCTTCAGTTGTGGGGAGCAGACTCCTCTGAGGCCCAGATCCTCCCTGCCGTGGCCCAGTCCTGTGGGGCCCATACCCTGGGCTCTGAGTCACTGCAGCCAATTGTGCAGGCTGGCTCCCAGGTTGCGTGCTGGTCGCCATTGCCATCTGGGTGGGGGCAGGCAGTCTGGGTTGTGACCACCTGCTGACCCAAGGGCCATGTGCATCCACAAAGCCACAATGGGAGGACGGTGGTGGGTGTCCTGATGATAGGGATGTGCCCACTCTGTCTGCATTCTCCTGTGTAGAGAGGGAGATTTCCAGGAGCCAGTGGTTCTCTTTGGGGAGACTTTGAACACGGGAATAGTCCAGAGAGAAGCACTGGGTGAAGGGCAAGGTTTTGGGGAGGATGAGCCCTGCTGTGTCCTCAGAGAATCCCAGGCAGGGCCCCTCAGGTGTCAGGGGTCAGCCCAGGCTCTAGGTAATCAAGCTGCAGAAAATTTTTTATTTTTTCCTCCTTGGAAGGTGATGCTGCGAGTTGACTTACATAGCAAAGTCCTGGATTAGTTGGAGGTAGGGTGGGGAGGAAGGAAGAAATTGCAGTCCTAGCTCCTGCCTTGAGCTGCTCATGCTTTTCGTGTCTTTATTTTGTCCCTGAAAAATAGGGGCCCTCTCTCCAACCCTTCCTACTCCACGAGAGCACTGAAGATGCACTGAAGGGAAAGGCGTGACTTGAACTGAAGTAGGTTTTTTATCAAACAAAGGGGGAAACTGAGACACAGAAACATGCTCACCTGTCACTAGCTCACCATCCCTGGAGACAGGCCCATGATTCCTGGGGGACCCAGCAGTGACCAAGCTGGGCTGGGATCCAGAGGAACGAGTGGGTAGGTCAAGTGGTGCTGCAGAGCTGGGCCTTCTGCAGCAAAAACCCAGGAAGCAGGCAGGGGGCTGCCATGGCTGGGCCTTGGAACCTGGAGCTGGGCAGGTGGGAGGGGTGAGGAGTGTCACGTAGCAGCATCTGCCCACACCCTCCTCACCCCATCCCCTGCTTTGGGTCATTGTGCTACTCAGTGCCTATGATTATTTTTGGGGTGGGAGGCAGGCACTGAAGAACATTTGGGCAGCAATAGAGTAAGGAGGCGGCTGACCCCTAATCCTCCTCTTGTCCTACCACCTCCCAGAGCCTGCTGTCTGGCCTGCTGTCAACAGAGCTGGGAGCGCCACTCCTGGTCTCCAGGGAGAAGGAGAAGTGGGGTCGGGGCTCCCTGAACTGGGGGTGACTCTTCCATAGCTGCTGGAAGCTCTTCTTCACTGGAAACTGGGGATCCACCAGATCTAATGACCTGTTCTCTGGGAGAGTCATTTGCTGTAGAAAGTAAGGAACTCCTGAGGGAGCAGAAAGGGAAACTAAGGACTCCTCAGAAGACTAAGAAGCTGCGATTTCTCCCATCATTTCAGAATTCAGGAAAATCATCCTAGAAGGAAGTAGTTATCTGGTGTGGTGAGCTCTCTTGACAGATTAATAAACCCAGGCTCAGAGAGGGGAGTGATCTAACCATGATTGGTGGCAGAGCAGGACCTAAAGCCAGTGTCCTGACTCCTGGTCCAGGGTTCTCTGCCCCGTGTCCCTGCCTTCCCTCTGGTAGAGCTCAGTCTGGGTAATGAAGCCTTAGTTCTCCTGGGGGACTAGCTCCAGGCCATGCAGGGAGAAGACAGAGATGGTTTGTGGGTGCTGAGGAGGAGGAAAGTTCTGGCTCCTCCCTTTTGTGTCTTCCCTCCTGGACTTGGGATGAACCTGAGGGGCAGGAGACCTTTCTCTGAGGACTTCGGTGAGGGTTCTGTGGTTTCCTGGCATGTAGCCTATGTTTTGGAAGGTGTCTCAGCTGATTGGTACATTCCATTCCCACTCAGATAAGTTGAAGTAGGTCAAAGATCTGAGGCTGGACACCCCTGAAATATTCCCAATGCATTTCAAGGCAAAAAGGGTACCTCTTGATCCCCAAGACATTCCTTCCTTGTGCCTTGAATTTTTCCTAGCTTCCACCAAAACTGGAAAAGGGATGGGACCAATCATCTGACAGCTGAGTTTTCATCCCAACTTAGTCACTGACAAGGGGCATGGCTTTGGAAAGTTCCTTCTTCTTGAGCCTCAGTTTCCCCATTTGAAAACAGAGGGACTGAGATTATGATTCAAAGAGTTCTTTCCCTCATATCCTAAGATTCTAATGAATTACTACATGAAATTTTTTTATTCATTTGTCCATTCTTTCATTCAGTTAACAAGTCTTTGTAGCATGCCTACTATAGTGAGCCACTCTAAAGGGCTAGGCGTGCCCACCATGGACAAAGAGGGTGGGTTTCCTGAGGTTACTAAGTCACCACAACTCGGGGGAAAAAGGCCCTCTCACAGGCTCTTTGCCTCCTCAAAGAATATTAATTACTCTCCAAGGAAGCCTTCATTCTGAGTAGTTCTCTTTCTCTGGTAATTAACATTACATGTCATTAACAGTCACAGAACATTGTATGATCAAAGGCAGCATAATTCGTAGCAAGATTCTGAGGAATAGCACAATATTTGTTAATTATGTTATTGATTCTCATGGTCTGGAATGTCCTAATTATTCCTGATCCCAACTGGACCCCACCAGGTCCGCCAGGCTGGCTTTGAACTGGTATCCTCCCCTGGGTGGCCTGGCCTCCTGCTCTGGGGCTGGTGGGACCACAGCTTTCAAAGGGATCAGAGCAGCTTTGTTTCCCCAGAGCCACATGAAAGGGGGAGCTGGTTGGGACGTAGGGGCTGCTTCTCTCAGCTCTGACTGAATGAAATGTAACATCTCACTTTAATTAGCTAGATGCTGTTAATTGACTTCTTGGGGGCTCCGGTGGGTACTACTTCAAGGAAACAGTGGGATGGGTGTTCTTCGAGGCCCAAGGCCACTTGCTGCTTCTGAAGAACATAGCACTTGGTGCTACTCCCAAGGCCTGGTGGGGACAGAGAAGCCCCCAGGGGTGGGGGCTCCCCGCCTAGTTCTAAAACTGCTAAGTGGAATGGTGGATTTCTATCAGTAGCATAATTACAAAATGATGCTTGTTTCTTAATTGTCTGTATTTATGAGTGTACTAAGCTCTCTCCCTCTTGTTGTTGAATTCTGCAATTAACCTTTGTAATTGTGTGACAGTTGGCTCTCCACTTGATAAGTTTTCTCTGAACCCCAGTGTGCTGCATTCTGAGTGATGCTGACAGGAGGTGTGGTCTGTCCAGCTCTGGAAGGGACCTGGGCATGGCAATGGGGTGAGAATACAGTTTAGCCTGAAGAGATCATGAACACCACCACCGATAATAGTTAAAAACAATGTCTCCCCTGACTCATCCAGTCCTCACAGTGACCTCTTGGCGTAGGTCCTGTTAACATCCCCACTTTACAGATGGGGAAACCAGGGATCAGAGAGATCAAATGACTGTGAAGGTCATGGGGCCAGGCAGAATCAGAAATCAAGTTCATTTAGACTGTCAGGTGTTACAACCCACCATGCCACAGAAGGGTTTTGTTTTAAGTGGCTTTTGGGGCATTTCCGGAATGTTTCCTGATGCCGCTCGCTGTCGGCGGAGCTCCAGGGAGCCTGTGTCTGTGGTTGTGGTTACTTGGGAAAGGGAGGTGGGTGAGAGTGCTACTGCCATCGGGCACAGACGCTTGGTTCCCTCCTATCCCGGGCATCTGCCCCTTCTTGTCTTGCCTGGTCTTTTTAGCATCTCCTTACAGCTCTGGAGGCCCTGAATGGCCTTGTCCAGGAACCAGCCATTATTTATTTATTCAGTACGCTGAGGGAATGAAGCTGTGGGAGAGATGGTTCCTATCTCAAGCAGCTTCTGCTCTAACAGGGACCCGTCAGATGGGGAGGGAAGGTGACCAGTGACCTGGCACCAGACCTCCAATCCCACCCCCATCAACAGCTTGGACAGGAGAGAAGTGGAGGGACTTCCCAGGCTGCTGGGTGGTGGTGGCTTGGTAGACAGGAGTGAGGTGGAGGGGGCACAGTGACTGAAGGGTGCCAGCCTCTGGGGTCAGCTGGTATGGTCTGGAGATTTGACCACAGAGGTTCATGGCGCCCCAGGGCTACAGCAGCAGCCTCCTCACCATTCTCCCTGCCCCATCCCCACCCCATCTGATCCCTTCTCTCCATATCTCAGCCAGTGGGAGATTATTTACTTTTCTTTTTATATTCTAGGGCCACTGCCCAGGGAGCCTGAGAAGGGCCACTCGCCAGAGGATGGCACAGATAAGCTGAGACCTGAAGGTCTCTACATCAATAATTCCACACAAATAGGATGATATTATACTTTTTTTTTTATCTCATTTTTTAAAAAGCTTTCTCTTTAACTCGCCTCCTTCCTCTCTCTTCCCTTGCATCATGCCCTTCACCTGGCCCATTCGGGGAATCCCTGCCTACACCCCACTCTGCATCCTTCCGTATCGTGTAACTGCAGCCATATACAAATATGTATGCGTGTGTGTTTGCAGATTGTTTGCTTTATAAAAACAGAAGTATACTGTCTAGCCACTGACCTTTCCCCTTCCCTGAGACCTCCTGGTAAACCCTCCAACTCAGTGTTGCTCTCATGCATTCTTCTTGATGGCAGTCAAACATCCAGTGGTGTGGATATCCATCCATCTTAAAAAAAACACACACACATTAATTCCCATTTAACAAGGATTTACTTCCTTTCCACTTTTTAAAATTTTAAATCAGAAAAGGATCTTTTGAAAATACAACTTTGGACAAATCGATCCCTTATTTGAAATCTTCCAGTGGCTGCCTATTTATCTCAGGACAGAGTCGTGGCTCACAGGCGTGTTGGTGTGTCGTGTTCTGGGGCTGGCCCTTTCCAGCTCAACAAGTGCCACTGCCTCAGACTCTGCTGCCGCTAGATGAGCCAGTTTTACTTTCTCAAGTGCACCTGCTCTTTCTCCCTTTGCCCCAGCACTCCTGCCCTACCTGGCTTACTCTCCTGTCTCTTTGAGATCTCAGCATTGTGTCAGTGCCCCTCCCCAGATCCCTTGACAATGGCCTCAGATTCTGGGTCTTATCACAGTACTGGAGAGTTGTTCTCACATGTTGTTTTCTCTCCTGTTAGCATCTGACTTGATATGTAACCAGGGCCTTGCCTGATGTCTGGCACTTACTAGGTGCTGCTATGTTGAGTGAATGATTGGATGAAGAGCAAGGTGCTAGTCCCTGTTAGGAGACTGGCAAGAATCCTGGGCTGGGCCACCATTGGAGAGGGACAACGAGTCAGAATATAGGAGCAGGGACCAGGATGGTAGCCAGATTATTAAGGCATGGGCATGGGAAGCATGGGTTGGGGAGGACAAAGTTGGAACAGGTGAGATGCCTGCCCGAGGCTCACCTTTGGATCTCATTGCCAGCTGAAGAGATTCAGGGGCAATCCAGGGACCTAGCAGCTATGAACTGGTCACCATTCACTCCTTAATCCCAGGTCAGGAAGGGAATTCTCATTACGCTTGCCTCAGAAAGAATGGCTTCAGGAGTGGGACCGAGTTTTCAGGTGGGAACATCATGGGAACCTGTAGGAAGTAGTTAGAGAAAGCAAAGGCAGAAGAAATGAGCCAAAAGAGGCCAAGAGGGTAAAGAGGAGTTGTGACATTCCACGAGAAGGTGCTGATTTTTGTAAACAACGCAGGACCAGGCTCTGCAGAACCCCACTTTGTTCTCTGCTATCACTGCCTTCAGGCTGCTCAGTGTATTGCAGGGACTAATGCCGCTCACAAGCTGTTGGGTCAACAGTGAGATAAGTTCAGAAATTGAGAGAAAGCACTAGAAACTCGATAGCAACTTGACATGGATACGGTCGGGGGATTCCTTTCATTGGATGGAGGAGGGAGTGTCAAATCATACCTGGCATGACCCACATGAAGTCAGGCACTGTAGGGCCAAGTAGCAGTCTGTGTCTTATTGGAAATAAATATAAACTGTTCTAGACTGTGAGGAACTCCTGCCCAAATGGTAACCACAGCTTGTCTCTGTCTCTCCCGAGGACGGAGCAAGAAGACATGCATCTTCTCAGCAGCCAGTAAAAGGGACTTCAGTTAGAAATCTGTAGGAATTAAAAGTTGTGATTAGCTGTCACTATTGTCTGGAAGAAATGTAGACTTTTTCCCCCTGAGGTCTTGAGAGAGACTATCCTTGGCTGCCTGGAGAGGAGAGGCCAACTGTGGCATCTAGAACAGCCTTGCTGCTGGAGGTCAATGTGATAATTCCCCACACATGAGTCATTTATTATACATTTTCAAAGCACTTTCACTTGCGATTAACTTCGTGATTTTTACAACTCACCTCCAGATAGAGTAAAGTTGGAATTATCATCCTCGCTTTATAGAATAGAGAGAGCTAAGAATCTGAGAGGTTAAGTCAGTTTCCCAAAGTTACCCAGAAAATGAAAAACAAAAAAGGATAAGAGACAACGCCCAGCGGTCTTTATCATTGGCAGCGAAGTGGAGCATGAGAGAACTGAAGGAGACAGCCATATGAACAGTAGCTACTGTTTACTATGTGCTCAGTAGTGATAGCAGTTATATTTGTTGATTTTTTACATTGTATTCAATACTGTGCATACTTACCTCATTTAATTTTCACAATGGATACAATTACCATCTCCATTTGCAGATGAGGAAACAGCCTGTGAGATTAAGTCATTTATCCAAAGTCGCTTGGCTAGAAATTAACTAAGCTGGTTCTTGATTCAGACCGGATAACTCTAGAGTGCGTTTTCTACATCACTGCACCATGTGCCAAAAGACACCTGCACATGATCCTCCCAGGTACATGTCACCAGCCTCATAGCTAGAAACTGAAGTTTGGTCACAATAGGGACTTGTTCCTGAGCCCCGTACCTATTGGAGTTCAACCCCATGTAGTCTGGGATTCAAGGTGAGCCTGACTCTTGAGCCCAGCAATTCTGGCACATCCGGCAGCCTCTCACAGCCACAAGCTCCGCCCCAGGGCCCGCAAGTTGTGCGGACAGGTCAGCCTGTGCCTTGGACCTAGTTTGCCCCTTTCTTCTCCGTGTAGTAAGGACGAGAAAGTCAAATGTATTCAGTTCGGCACCTGGCAACTGCTTATTTTTAATGCCCGAGCTCCTGGCAGCTCCTTGTTATGTCACATCACATGGAAGATTTATGGCCACTTTGAAAGTGGCTTTGAAATGAGACAAAACTCAATATTGAATTTTTTTGCCTCTTCCCTTTGGGGTTTCAGGGCATATGATATCAGCTTCCTCCCCATTAGCATGTTTCTAACGAGAGCTTATTAAGGAGAATTTCATTGCAGCTCTCGGAATTTTCATTAGAGGAGGGAGGGGGAGGGAGGGCAGGACATAAGTAGATGGGGGATCTCAGGGCTCTCGAACCTGGGCCTGCACTTGGCTCCATCCTTCTCTAAGTGAATTCTGCTCTTGCAGGAGAGTCTCCACAGCTTTTCACTGTGGAGTTGGGCAGAAGGAACGTTGGTGGTCATACAGCAGGGCTCGTCATGCCGGAAGGACCTGAGTTGGCTCAGCCACTGCCCGGTGATGGGCAGGTCATCGCTCTGCTTTGAGCTTCAGTCCCCCAACCTGTGCAATGGTGGCTAACCTCTGTGGGGAGAAACGGTGTCCACTATGTTTACTGCTGTCTCCTCAGTGCCTGGTACATCAGAGGTGCTCAGTAAACAATGGCGGAATAGATAGATGGTGGAGAGAAGAACGACAGGGTTGTTCCATGAATGGAATCAGCCATGGATGCTAGGACACCTGCTTGTTGGGTGTTTGCTCATTCCCCATCTATAGTTGGGCTGAGGTGTGTTGATTGGTACCCAGGGCACTTGTGCCAGCCCTGGCATGGTTAAGTGGGGGAACTACAAGCCCTGCTGCCCTGTGTCTGATGTGCTGTGGGGAGGGGTTGATGAGCATTCCTGGTACAGCAACTTTGCCTTCTTTTTTCACCTGGACCTGGATGGCTTCTTGGAGGTGGCAGGCAACTTCACTAACAGCTTAGCAGACCCCTGCTTCTGCCACCCAATAACACTGTGATGGGGCAGAAGAGCCCTGTAAGTCCAGGGCAGAACCAGGATTTTGGCAGGAAGGGGATACCCAGTCTGGGTACCTGTGTGCTGGAGTGAGAAGGGAGAAGGAGACAGAAAAGGGATAAGGTCGGCTCTGCATAGGCTTTTATCTCAGGGTCCCAGTCCCTGCCCTCAGGGAGACCTCCTGGGTGGTTCTCAACCCTGGCTGCTCATTAGAATCAATGGGAAGCTTTAAAAAAATACTGATGCCCAAGCTCCACCCACAGAAATTGGGTTCTAACTGGCATGGAGTAAGGTCTCAAGCATGGATATTTAAAAATGACCCTCGTCGTGCAGCCAGGGTTGATATCACTACTTAGTATGTGTATGTGTTGGGAGAGGGGAGTAAGACGTCTTGTCTGGAATGAGTGACCTCCCCTGCCTGTCACCCACTGGGGGAGCCACAGACCCTGCCCTGAGGTTTCTGGTGGAGACACCTTGATTTCTCCCTTCGCAGTTTCCCAGGGACTGGGGAGGTGCCACAGGAAAGCGTGAGGCGCCTATTACCACCTCTAGACAAGTGTCGGTCTTCTGTTTCTGTGCCACTGGGCCCCTACTCTGCTACTGAAACTCTGGGCCTTTCCCCACTCCTCCCCGGGTTCCACCTCAGGCTCTTCATCTTTAATGGGCTCTTCTAGGATCAAATGAGACAGGATGAGGTCATGCTTTGCAAAAAGCCCACAAGAAGGCGAGGGATTGTTAAGGTTGGGAACACTGCAGAAGATGTCCATCCTGCCAGTCCTGGGGAGAGAGGGCTGGGGAAAATAGTTTCTGAGGGCCCGGAAAAAGCAGGGCAGAGAGGAGTGGGATCAGGCTGTGGCTTCCCAGCAGAGAGAGTTAAATTCTGGAAGCTTTCCTATTGGTGTCAGGGAGAGACCCTGGCCAGCCACTGCAGTGCTTCTCTCTGTACCCAAGGACAGGGAGGCTCCCTTGAGTCAGGGCTGGGTGAATGGGCTAGAAGGGCAGCAGACACTGGGGATGACTGAGGGACGGGCAGATTCAAAGTGCCGAGAATCCAACATGCCTCCAGGGGGATCTCACCATTCCCCTGTCTCCTTGCTTGCCCCCAAGGAGGCTCTGCTCAAGGGCCTCCCTTCCCTTTTCTGGAAGCATATGGAGTGGGAGGGGTGCTGGATTCGGGGGTCCAAAGACATGGATTTAATGTCAGTTCTGTCTGCTGTCAGCTATGCGACCTTGGGCAAGTCCCTATCTTCTCAGGCTCAGTTCCTCATGCAAAACCATAAACCTGCTCTTTGATTCATCGATCCAGTCACTGGCTCTGAGCCAGGTGCTGAGAGCACGGGGAGGGAGCTCTCCTCCCTGCCATCTGCTCTTGCTGCAGAGAACCACTGTTTAGAACCACTCTAAGGAGCTGTGAGGGACCTCAACTAGAGTTTACATTTGGCTCTAAATTTATAGGACTGTCAGTCAATGCCCTTTTATCAATGGGGAAACTGAGGCCCAGAGAAGCTGTTAAGAGTTTTCCCATGGTCCTATAGCTGGTGGGTGATGTTGGAAAGTACAAACTCTGGCCTTTAAGCCCATGTCCTCTCCTCAGGCAAGACCACTCACTTGGGAAGTGATTCTAGCTTCTTATCAGGAAGCAGCCCAGAGAGGGGCGGTGACTCATTCAGGGTCACACAGCCAACTATTGGCAGACCTGGGTTTCTCTGTCCCTAGCCTGTTTAGAGTGCTTGGCTCAGGCCATTGTCAGATCCCATAGGCAGCCTCACCAGCAGATTCTGTCCCCTCACGGCAGCCGCTCCAGGCTGGGGGCTGCACTCGCTCGCTTGCTCACTCGCTCTTCCCACATTTATATGCTGACGCATAGATGCACAGCTCTGCCGTTTGGCTTTAGTGATTGCTCCACAGTGGATGAAATTGGTTTGAAATAAATGTCTCCTCTGCCTTCCTCCCTAGGGTGATTTTATCCTCATCTCCACTTTCTGGAGTGATCCAGAGTCTGGCATGCGCCTGTTCTGTCTAGATATATCTTTTGATGCAAAGATGTTGCCAGGGCTACTGCTGAGCCAGATGTTTCTTGAGAGCCGTGGGGAGGTGGCTGCAGAATTCCACAGTGCACTACCTCTTCTCTGTTGCCTCCGACCCATCCCCCCATCTGGCTTCCAAGCAGAGCTGAAGGTGAAGAAGGACTAGGAGTGCTCTCACTTTTTAAGGTATTAGAATATTTTCTGGGTGGGGCCCAGAATGGGGAGGGCCCTGCTCCTTCCTGGGACACAAATCACTGTTCTGTCTTGCTAGGAAACTGGCCCCTTTCATAATAGAAGAAACTCCATGTTCTCTGAGGGCCGAGGAGATACAGAGGGGCCCGTGTGTAATTATCGTCCCATACAGATCTCTTGCCAGTTATCGCTGCCCTGTGCCCCAAGCTAGCACTGAAGGTAGAGAATGAGAGGTAGGGCTTATTCCCTTAAAAGCCTGTCCCCAACCTCTCCCTTATTCCTCAAAGCGCAGCTGAAGCAGGTAGGCCGAGGGATGACACAAAGGAAACAGTAGACATTGTAAATTAAGATAATCTGGTCTGGGGGGTCTGGCATCCTCACCTGCAACCTTGGCTGTACTCAGGAATGTCTCCCCGCACAGCTCCTGTAACAGAGGCACACAGCCTCCCCACATATCTCCTGGCGTCAGAGCCATAGAGACCTTAAAGACTCTCTAGTACTTTCTCAGCTAGGTCCAAGAGAGAATTCATCCTTAATGCCCTATGTCATCCACAGTATGTAATGGGTTGGCTTCTCTGCTGTGCATCTAGAACAGTATGAATTATGTACCATTGTTGGGAGAATTGAGAAAATAGTGCCTGAAGCATTTTCTGGGTTCTGTGGTTCAGATGAGGAACGCTGGCTAAGAAAGACTTCCTCTCAGCTAATAAAGGGCAATGAAGCACCAAGAAGGTAGGAGACTAGCCCAAGGTCACACAGCTAGCTGAAGCCATTCCTTTTCTCACAATAGCAGTGTCCTCCCTTCTTTTGCTCAAATTTAGTGAGCATGGGGGAAACTCTGATCCAAAGAGATGACCCCAACCCTCCCCAATGCATCATACATGACACACACATACATGTACATGCATGTGTACACATGCACACACATACATACACATGTACATACATACAAGCACACACATACACGGGCTCTTAAGTCTGAAAGGCATAGTACTGGACAAGCAGGTAGTCTCAAATTCAGATCTAGTTCATCCGCTTCCAAACTGTGAGCCACCTTTTGTCACCTGCAAATAGAGATCATAATACCTACTTCACAGAGCCACTGTGAAGTGAGATGGGCTGGGTGCCTGGCACAGGGCAGGCTCTCAGGAACCATTCATTACCTGCTTTCTTCTTGTGCTCAGTAAGCTGCTCCCCGGTTGGCAAGTGAACTGAACATTCACTGTTTGACTCAGTCCACATCCCGTTTCTTATCCAACAAGGCATATCTACAGAGTAATCTTAGTAAGTGTTCTCAGTGTGCTGAATATGGCATGAGTGCCCGATGCTCACTTGAGCTCAAAATTTCAGCCCCAGGCCCCCAAACTCAACTCCTATCCTCTCATTCTCTTTTTCTTGCCTCTCCCTCTCTTGGCACAACCAAACATCTGTGTGTCAGAAGCCTACCATGGTTTAGCAAGCTTTTGGCCTGCCTCCTGGTCTTCCTACCTCACTGAGTCCCTGTATGTGTTATGGCAAATTTAGAAATTTGTGGGCACACCACAGAATTAGAACGTTGGGGAAGCATGGTTCAGACTTGGCACAAGCTTTCCATTTTCTACATCTCGGTGATTCAGCATAACGAAGCTTAGTGCCTCATAGCCAGGCCTGCCTGGGGAAAGGGCAGGAAGCAACTGGAGAAGCTGGAGTCAGAGAGGGTCCCTGCCCCACTGTCATTTTGCCTTGAGGAATGGGAGGTCCAGATTCCTGAATTTCCTGTTGAGTTGGAAGTTAAGCAGAGAAGACCTTTTTGTGGTTCCAAGGCCTGCTACCAAAAACCCTTTTGCAATTGTGCCCTTTTCCTTTCCTGCCTTGGTAAGTGGATTATGATGAGTGGGATCAAATCTCCCTGGATTTATTGGGATTTTGCATGATTTCTGGGTCATCATTGCTAAAGGCCTTGTCATTGTTCAGGAAGGGGTATGAAATGAGAGAAATGAAGCTGAATAAATTGTCAACACAGAAGCTAGTCTGCTTTTCAGGAGAGGAAAAAAAATCTTACTGGCTCTGCAGTGGGAAAGCATCAGACGAGAACCAAGCCTGATGGACACCAGTGGGTGTGGTCAGCTTCTTTGGTGGCATTCCATTTAATGGAGGTTTGGTTACATTATTTTTTGGATACTGATGCTCAGGATGGCCTGTGCCCAGCTGGACCTAACGCAGTGACTTGACTCAAATCTTCCTCACTTCCTCCTCATATTGTAGCCATGCCTCTCTTGGTCCTAAATGCCTCAGCCAGCATTGTTCCATGGAATGCTCAGAAGGAGCTGCTCTGACATGTTAAGCTTTTTAATTTAGCACACATCGTGCATATATGCCCCTAGACAAAACGGAATTGATTTATAATTCTCTTAATGGAAGCACAGACTTTAGTTGCTCCAGAAATAGATCGTTACCTCTGCCACCTTTTGTAATTTTTTCCCTCTCGTTTTTTTTTTCTAACACCACTGTGGTCTAAAAATATGACGTTTTATTTCAAGCCCTCTCCCCTAATCCACTAAATGCCAGACATTTCTTTTTAGACCTTTAATTTATAGGATGTTTGTTCGGTTTCACTTCATTAATTAATGTTCTTCCCAGGCCCCCATGCCAGAGTCTTTGTGTAATGTTCTCTTACAGTAAGCAGGTGCTTTTATCCTTAATGAACAATTTCCTGGAAAATCCTGAAATAAACAACGAATAATCAGGCCAGGAACACAATGAATCTGGGAGTCGTGTGCCATTCTGCAAATTAAACCTGGGGAGATGAAGGACAGATTTTTATCTGCCATAGTCCTATTTTAGTGGCTCCTTCCTTTGGGAAGGGGGGCAAGGGGTATTGATGTTGTGGAAGGCAAGTGAGCTTCTCGCTCCTCCAGGAAACAGAGTTCAGAGGAACTGTTTTATTACAGACGCGTGCGGCTACGGAGGTGGTTGTCAGATACAGCCTAGGCTGGAACATAGACAAGTTGGCCTCTGGTTCCAGTCTTGGAATCATCTCTAACTTAGACTGTGGGTCAGCTGGGGCAAACTTCAAACTTATCGAAATTCATTTTCAGTCCTTTTCTCTCTATTCTAGCAGAATTGCCCCACCCCAAGGAGGTAGATCTTATTGGAGGACCCTAACAAATTTGTTCTTTCTCTGTGCACACTCCTCAGGTGTATATGCACTGCATTCTCCCAGCCCCCAGCAAGAGGGCAATGACCATATTTTACCCAGTGTTTTACTGTTTACAGGCCCTTCTCATAATCTGATCTCTTTGGCTTCTCAGAGCCCTGTTAGTCAGGTTTTCTTACTTTTCCCACTTTTACAGAGGAGGAAGCTGAGACTCCCAGAGGTTCATGGACCTGCCCAAGATCACACATTGATAAGAGGCAGGCTGAGATTAGGACCCGGGAAAGGAGTCCAGGGCTCCAGGTGCTTGTTACCCCTGGAGGAACAGAGTCTGTGGGGGTCCAGAGAATTAGGTGAAGCGCCCCACGCCAACCTAATTGGACTGCAAGCCAGAATTCATCAGTGTCATTGACAAAGGGCTGCAATAAATTCCTTTTAAAATCGGAATACCTGATTCATTTATTATACTGAATAGAGCTGACAAAATCGTACGTTATCCATCCATTTTTGTGTTGTAAGATCATTTTGGGTCTTTGAAATGGCATAATGTTTTTCATCACAGCATGGATATAATCACAGCATGGACACATGCCACACAATTGTAATGGCAGTTTCCCCCCAGCTTGGCTCCAAGGGCTGCCTGGGAAGCTTCATGAAGTGGCCTGTGTCCCTGGGGGTAGCAGGCTGAGGGCTCAGTGAATCTTTGCTCTTTGCGAAAATGCACCCCACAGAACAGTCAGGGAGAATCTGGGCCAGGAGGAGGGTAAGCAATTGGGGAGCTGCCCAAAGGGCCCTGTCTTTTTGTTTTCAAAATGAAGATGGCTTTATTGTGGTTTTTCAGATTTTAAAAATTGAGACCAGCTCATCACAGAAAATGGGAACATACAGAGAGTATAGAGAAGAAAGTAAGTCATCAAGTCATCTAAGATATCATCACCCAGATATCTGTGTCAGTGTTTTTAACATCCTCCTGGACATCTTTCTATTCTCGATCGCTCTCAGTTCACACACACCAATACACATACACACATACAACATTTTATTATAAAAGTGATTATAATGTTTATGTTGTTTTGTAACCTGTATTTTTCACATAATAATACATCTGAATTTAACATATATTATCTTAAAATATCTTTGCTTTTCCAATTATAGGGATCATGCTTATTGTAAGAAACACTAATATAACATGGAAGTTTGACTTAGAGCAAGTCCTATGACATTGTTGCCCCCAAAGATGACAGTATTTATGCTCTAGTATATAGGCTTCCATGTTTTTCTACTCAACAATATTTTTAATATTTGCATAATATTTTGTCATGTAAACATGGTAGAATTTATTTGGCAAGGACTCCACTGATTTAGGCATTTAGGCTGTTTCAATGCTGCAACAAATATCTCTTTATTAAGAGATGATGCAACAAACATTCTTGACCTAAGCTTGGCCTTGGTTAATTTTTAAAAATTAAATTGCTGAAGCAGAATGCTGGGTTAAAGATATACATTAAAATATGTTGTTATATATTGCCAAGCTGCTTTCCAGAACACACCAATGTACATTTTTACTATCAGTGCATAGGTTTAAGACCCTTCAGGTTTTGGGACAATTGATATCTATCTTCAGAGTCTCCTGGTCTAGATATATAAGGAAGGTTCCAGAAGGAAACCTGGAGAGGCTGTGCTAGTCTGACGCCATATCTGCAAGCTGACAGCCAGGCTCTCCTGTTTAGCTCCTGACTGGGGGAGTGGTGGTCCCTGAGGTGTGATGAGGCAGAGGCTACCCTGGTGTGGACACTGGATTGGAATAGAGGACAAGACAAGAGGCCAGTCTTTTAAAGGGTGCTGAGGATAGGACAGAGAGGTGGGCAGGAACTAAGAGTCCCAACTGTCACAGTGCCACTGATACCTACATTTTCAGTACTGAGCTGCAGTGTAATTGTCATGAGAACCTGTTCTCTTCTTCCCATGTAGTCAAAGAGGAAAAGTAGGCTCAGAACAGTGAAATGAGTTCTCCAAGATCCAAGACTAGAATCTGTTTCTCCTGCCTCTTCTGCTTTATCATCTCCTTGCTGCTGGGAGATGGGGCAAACCCAAGGTTGGGAGGAGGGTGAAGAGAGAGGAGAATGTGAGGAGGGGAAGGGCAAGGAAAGGAGACACATTGTACGTGAGCTTGTAGAGCTGGAAGCATCCAAAAGACAATGCAGTCTGACCCCAGCATTAGGGACAATGCAGTCTGGCCCCAGCATTAGGGACAAGCAGAGAGTGAAGTTCAAGGAGGGAAAGCCACCTTTCCCAGGCCACACAGCAAGTTAGTGACGTAGCAGACAGAGGGGCAGAGTCCACCTTTGGGAAGCTGAACTGCTCTTGAGCTGAGCTATAACTCAGTAGGGAAGACCCAGGGGACAGAGGAAGTGCAGCTGCGGTGGATCCTGAGCTGGGAGGCTGGACGGGGGAAGCAGAGAGTGAAGTTCAAGGAGGGAAAGCCACCTTTCCCAGGCCACACAGCAAGTTAGTGACGTAGCAGACAGAGGGGCAGAGTCCACCTTTGGGAAGCTGAACTGCTCTTGAGCTGAGCTATAACTCAGTGGGGAAGACCCAGGGGACAGAGGAAGTGCAGCTGCGGTGGATCCTGAGCTGGGAGGCTGGACAAGCTTGTGAACGAGGTTGGTTTCCCTTCAGTGAGACAGCCTAATCAGGAGTAGATTCAGGGGCAACTGGACTAGAGATGGACCAGATTCAATGTGTGGGGGACCTATGCGGGACGTTAAGCATCGATCCTACAAAGGTCTGATTTCCCATCACACTTGCCTGAGGCTTCCTGCCAGGAAAAGGCCTCACGGCTTTGAATTAAGCCACATCCTGGGTTAACTGCCCTTTTATGGTGTTACCCCATACCCTCCGGCAGGTTTTTGGGGTGGTCTTGGGGCAGGGCCCTGCTTGAGTTGTCTGTGTGTCCACAGTGACTGGTAAGTATTAAATAAATGTTTGCTGAGTGGATGGATGAAAGGTGAGAGTAGTCTTGAAAATTGTATTGTTGAGACTGACACAGGAGTCACCATACAGTCAAGCTTAGGTTTTCTAGCAAAGGATTTTTCCATCAGTATTTTTCCCTCAGCTTCTTAGAAATTCTGGAAGTCAGAATTATGGGATTGGAAGGATCTTTGAGGTAGGTTATATGAGTCAGGAGGAAACTAATAATTTACTGAGTACTTTCTACATGCCAGATGCTGGGCCAAACACTAATAGCTCTGTGAAGTTGGTCTTACCTAATGTGATGGATGCACAACACTCGGCCCCAGAGTGGGTAAATGATTTTATCTAGATTATGTAGCCAGTAAGGTGGAATCAGGATTCGAGTCCAATTTTGTCTCATTCCACCATTCCCTTCACATGAGCCCTGCTACCAACATGTCACCTACGGGCAGTTTCCCCTCCTCTGGGACAAAGCAGTGGACACTTGATGCTCCTAGTCTGATACCACGAGGCTTGCTATCCAGCCCATCATCTTCACAGCTCAGCCCAGTGGGAGACTTGACCTTCCAATGATGAATGATTGGATTTCCAGGGCCCCGTCCATCAGTGCTGTTTTCTCTGGGCACTCGTGGTCTGAGAAATATTTGTTCAGAGTAGGCAGGAATTGGGGACTAATCCCCACCAGGTTTCATGGCCCTGAGTGATTGATTTGTCTTCGGCGGTTTTGGATTTGTGGCTTTGATTTAATGCCAGGGCACCCGGGGGCTCCCATAGTCTGAGAACCCTATAGCTCCAGGAGAGGATGGGGGTGGGAAGCAGACAGTCCTGGAGTCGGCTGGATTGCGGGGGAAGGACAGACAGCCTCAGGGTTTGTCCAGGCCAGCTGAATGTGCCCTGATTTGCAAAGAAATCGAAAGATGGAGATAATTGCTTTGTGAGAAATAGAATGGCTTAAGAACACAGATAAATTTTCTCCTTTCCTTTTCAGAGGGCCTGAAGGCTGGGGGTACAGCTGCTGTCTGCTTGGGACGTGGAGGGTTGATGGCCCAGAGCTCAGAGGCTGCGCACAATGTGGGGGAGGTGGGTGCTTTATTAGTTTGGCAGTTTTTATACTCTGAGCCCACCCTCCACCCTATGTGCCCTGGGACACATCCCAGCCATTTGGTCTCTGCAGGGCTTGAGGGTGCAGGGGACAGGACAGCCTTCTGACCCTAATTAATGGGGGCTGCAAGCCTCTCTGTTACCATTTTCAGGATTTGTAGCCTGAGGCTTCCCCTGGCAAGGAGAAAGCAGAATTTATTAGGGTGATGGAGCCCCCAACTCAGAGGAAGACATTTACCATGTCTCAGGAGGGAACTACAATCCTCTCTATTTATCCAGTGGGGAGGAAACTGGCAGGGCCTCCACGTTGGTGCTGGGATGTGTTCCTACAGTCAAGGAAGCACTCTTGGGTGATTAAGAGATGCGGATTTACTTTTAAAACTTTTTTTTCTTAAGTGCAAGGAGATTAGGAAGCGTTCCACATAAACCTGGCCCCAGGCGGGGCTGCTGGAGGGCTGGAGGCTTCATCAAGGCAAAGGGTGAAGCCTCTTAATTATAGGCTGATCGCAGTTCCTCTTTCATCTCACACTAATCAGACCCCAGCAAGGGCAGTAAACAGAGAGGGGCTGGGACTGGGAGCCAGCTGAGAGTGCAGCGGGCGGATGAAGGGCAAGGTCTGCCAGACAGGATGATCACCTTGGTGTTGCCTCCTTATGAGTAAACTTGGCTTTTTTGTTTTATTCAGAAGAAAAAACCAAAAAACAAAAAAAACGCAGAGGTGTGTGTGTGTGTGTGTGTGTGTGTGTTTTCTATAAATTGAAGATAGAAATCTTTCTATATATGCCCACATGCTGGGAGGAATTTGAGGCATTTGTTTCATCAGTCCCATTTTGGGGTTTGCTTCTGTTGCTTTCTGAGCCTGAAAGCGCTTTTTGATGAGGTGCTTGGAACACCAGTCAGCCCCCAGTTGTAGCTTGAGCTACTGAATGGGCTTCAATGCCCCCCTTGTGTTGGTTCCTGAAGCAGACGTACCCTGGTGCTCATGGGATGGCCCAGGCAGGAGTCTGAATCACTCTCAGGATGTCACAGTGCCCTCTGTATCCATTGCCAACCAACTGATGTCTCAGCGGTGCAATGTTAACGCAGTGCGGAATGCCCCCTGCAGTATGACCTGCTGTAGGGACAGATCTTCGTTGGCCTCTGTCAGCTCAGACACAAGCAATGTGGCTGATTCTGAGGCTCAGGATGGCTGAGATCGAGGAAGTGGCTGGCTATAGGGTCAACAATCAGTTGACAAAGTTGTATTGAGCCCCCTCTCCATGCAGACAATGCTCTGGGAGCTGGTGACAGCAATGAACACAACAGACCAAAACCCTTGTCCTTGTGAAGTGTGATAAGGGAAAGAAAATGACATGCAGGTTCTAAAGCTGGCTGGAAGAGCTTAGGCCACATCTAGATGGTTCATATACGAGAGGAAAAATTTCCAAAGCTAGTAACAACTGTTCAGCAATGTAGGACAGGGATGGCAAGTGCATGGCATCTGAGTGTTCCTCTCCCATCCAGTGCCTATGACTGGCATTACTAACCAATCATGGCACGCTCTCCCACTGAGCCCCAGTTTCTCAGCATAGCATTCCAAGCAACCATTATTGATTGGTTCCCAGTGATATATGAGTAGAAATCTCCCAGGGCCCCCAAAATAGTGCCTGACCACTGCCATCCCTGCCACTAATACAAATTTGTTGAGAAGGAAGGGCTCCCTGGAAGAGATTGGGATAGACAGAAAGCAGGTTCCAGGTATGTGGACCAGGCTCCAGTTTAAAGATTTTGGCACAGTCAGGAGGACTAGGCAGGTGGTGGAAACAAAGCAGGTGGGGGAGGATTTTTGCACAGATGGACCGTGAGGTCATAACAATGCATCCCAGGGCAGAGGCCATCTGTTTGTCTGTCTGCCCTCTACCCTAGTTTTATGCGTCTTGGCTAATATAAGCAGCCGGTGTCTTCCCATGTGTGTTCTGAACTCTACAGGTGCTGCTGATGGCAGGGCCCCAGCAGAAGGCAAGGGCCTCCAGAGGATGTCACCATCTCTAAGATCTCAGCCTGCAGCACCAGCCCAGGCCAGAGCCAAGGTCCAGGCAGGGAGGAGGGATCCTTTGCTATGATGTCAGTGTCTCTTAACTACCCAGTGGCAGATTCTCTTTAACACTACTTGCCAGGCACAGAAAGCCCTCAAGTGTGTTAGAATAAAGTGAATACAAACTCTAAGGAAGCAGATTGACAGGACCAGCCCTCCTTCAGACTTGACCTTGAGGGAGAGGAGCAGAGTTTTCAAAATGGGTATCCTGAGGACGTCTGCTCCTGGAGTGGTCACTAGAAAGAGTTCTGTGGGAAACACTGGGTGAAACAAAGTAAAGAGGTCTCTACTTCAGGTCTTTTCAGAGCCTAAAGTATGCTAAGATATACAGTGGGTATTTAAGTTGAGGACATAGCATGCAGCATTTCCTGAATTTATTCACTCATGGGAACCTTTGTTTGGGAGATTTCTATCAACATCTCATGGGACTAGTGTTCCGTAGGACATTGAGGACATAGCATGCAGCATTTCCTGAACTTATTCACTCATGGAAACCTTTGTTTGGGAGATTTCCTATCAACATCTCATGGGACTAGTGTTCCGTAGGACCCAATTTTGGAAACACCTCCCACAGTTTCCCACATTTCCCACCGCTGCTCCACAGTACAAGCCCTCTACTGCCCAGTCCTCTAATACCACCTGCACATTTTGGCCTCCATGTCCTTGCTTATGCTGTACCTGCCCCAGAAATGCCCTTTCTTTGTCCTCTACCTTTCTCTATTCTGTCCCTCTTAAGTTCCCTTCATTCCACAAAGTCTTCCACAGGCCCCACAGTGGGACTTAACCACTAGCTGCCTTAGTCTCCTCAAATAGACTGCAGCTGACGTGTGTAATTTCTCTGTGTCCTCCACAGCCCAGCCCAGGCTAGGCAGGTGGTGCTTCAGGAGTGCTCAGTTGGTCAGTTCAGGCCATAGCAAGTGTGCACACTGACTACACCTGTGGGCAGGTGTGAGTGACTCACCTCCTGGCTGCCTTCTCTCCCCTTCAACCCCAATGCCTAGTTCATTTGGTATAAAGCACACATACCCCGCAATGGGAAAAGAAATTTCTCCACCTCTGGAACTCCGCTGCCTTCCTCTGCTTCTTAATATGCAGGAAGCATGGCCAAGAGGAAAGGGAACCTGCTGATCTATTTACACGTTCTCTTCCTCGGAAGTGAAACCAGGGGCATTTTCTTATTTAATTATTAATGCCCTAAATCAGATGGTGCCCGATACGTTAACCTCTGTCACTCCAAATGGAGTTGGCCTAATAACCACTGTGGCAGGATTGATTTTCCCTCAGTCATCACATAAGCATATGTCTTTGGGATCCATCCTCTGAGAGAGCCCAGGGAAGCCCCATTAACGTTAATAGCCACGAGTTGCCCCCACGTGTAGACAGCTTCTTTTTGTCTACTCTTCACTTCACCTCAGTGACACGTCTAAGTAGGAGCACTTTTTCTAAAATCAGTTCCCAAAAGGAACTGACTGGTTCAGCTTAGGACCTGACCCCACCTTCAGGGTGCTTGCAGATGTACTGGAAAGATGAAGTAAATATGTGGAAAGAGGTCAGTGCAATATGGGGAGTGATCAGTGTGGGATTGTGTAGCCAGACTGTAAGGAGTGTAGTGTGCCTGGTGCCAAGCCCTGCAGAGGGAAGAGGGGACCGGGGGCCTGAGCTGGTTCTCCTGTGGATGGTATTTGGATATGCAGAGTTGAGGAAGAAGAGGATTGAGAGTTGAGGCCCAGGGAGCAGTGTGAGCAAGGCCGGGATGGGGGTGGGGGTGGAGAGAAGATCAGCTGAGCCAGGATGGAGGACTGGGTGATAAGGTTATAGATTGGGCCAGGTTCAGAGAAAAAGTCTAAGGACTGAGGGTGGTGTCTGAGAGGAGTCATCTCTTCTACCCTCAGGCTGATGTCCTTCTACCCGCTGCATGCAACTATGGAGATGGGCTTGGCGTCGGGTAGGGAACTTTGTGAATGCTGGGAATGGGGCTGGTCAAGGCTAGGGTGTGAGTTATGGGGAGCCCCCCTGCCCTGCAAGCCTTAATGCATTTAGACCATTGGTCTAAATGTCGCCTAGATGGCTGTATCCTGTGTTTCCCTATGCATCTCCACTCTATGTGTGTTTATCCAAACACCCGTCATGCTCTCTGTGCCCCAGTATCCAGGTAACTCACTGCCAGTGGGTGTCAGCTGAACTGTCCTGTCCAGACCTAACTCTGAGAGAAAGAGATTTTCACTAAGATTTAAAGAGATTGCCCCAATTATAACAATGATCCATCTTTGGTTACCTCCATCTCCTACTCCTCTCCTGTCACCATGAATCAAAGGGGTCCAGAGGTACATTTTCCTCTTGTCTAGGTGGCCTCATCCTTTGATGTTCTAAACATCAAAGATGCATTTTACAACTGCATTTTCATAAATTTGAAGATTCAGTTGAGGAGTCCTTTTGGGAGAATGCTGGAGATTACTGGAGTAGTCAGAGTAATGAAACGGGACCATAGAGACAACCAAAATGAGGCAATCTCCGCAGTTGGCATTCAGACTCCATGCCTTTCAGAGTGCCTGTCCCTTTGTTTATTTCTTTATTTGATTTACTTGATGCCTAATCAGCCTGAACTCCACCTGGAAGAAGATGCTCATCGCCAAGACTCAATGCCATGTCCCGGGTAGGCTCCTTCTTGTCCTGGAAGTATCACCTCCTCTTTGAGGAGAATAGGTTAAAATGACCTGAGTGCTGTAGGAACTCCATTTGTGAAGATCACTCTGTCGAGGTGGGATTAGATTTCTGAGGACTGGGGGTGGAGCGGGGTGAGCTGATGGGGGAAATAGGAGTGGCTGTGGCTTTTGTACTCCTAAACTCTGCAAATTGAGCAGAAACACCAAGTTGCTTTTCTCTTTCTTAACTGATTTTCAGAGCACATTTAGTCAGATTATTTCCAGATCTTGAAGAGAGAGAAAAACCTCATTAATCATTAATTTGGACCCCTACAGTTATACAGAATTGGTGACAATTTGTTTATCTTTGAAGGCACTGCTGAGAAAGAGTTTAACAGGGAAATTATTGGGGATGGAGAGGAGAGCGTTTAACTTTTTAGAAAGACAGGAGCTCCATTTAGCTTCCCTCTGGGTACAAATGGGGACGTGTGCAACATCCATGCCACTCTTCTCTGTCTCCAAGAAGGGTAAATGCTTTCTCATCTGTAAACTCAGGGCCAACGGACTAGAAATCCCCAACCATTTCAAGCCCAGGGACCTCCATGTCAAAATATTTTTAATACCATCCCTGCCCCCAGTTAATGGAAGTTGCATTTTTTCAGTGTGGTTGATTGAGAAGAAAAGCTACTCTGAATTCAGTAAAGCTTTTAATCAAACCACAATAGCATCTATGTACACATGAAAAATAGTGCCATCTTTCTGGTTTATAATGTCCATTCAGCCTACAGCCAATGTTTGAGCATATAGGAATTCTAGATCCCCTGGAGGTGGCTCTGGGGCCCTCTGCACCCCCTCCAGGTGGGAGCCCTTGGGCAGTTCTCTAAGGCTATAGGACCATGAAGTCCTGGGGTGCTAGTACAGGAAAGAGCCACGGGGGTCATTTCAGTCATTCTGATCTGAATGGTTCTCTGCCTCTACGAGGAGCCCTTTGTTAGGGAATCCTCAGTGTAGGGGACCAAGGGTGTTGGCATTCTGTGTAGGCACACTTAATGCCTGTCACAGGCTGTCACTTCAGGGTCTTAGATCAAACTCTACAAGCACTTCCTTGAAGCTCCCTACCAAGCTGCCCAAGCCCTTCATCCCATGGTGGGAATGACATGCATTGACTTGCATCAGTCTGGCTCTCAGTGACTAAATATCCCATAACAGCAAGAGAAGCAAGATGTAGCCTTCTGGGTGGCTTGCTTGATCAGAGCTGCTTGAAGGATTTTCTCAGCTTAGCTACTCTGAGGGCCACGCCAGACACTTTTCTTCTCTTTCTTTGTGGCCAGAGGGAGCAAGGAGAGGATGTGAATGGGCAAAGTACATCAAAGATGATGGAGAAGGGAACAGAGGGAAGGGGCTTCCTTTAAAGTAGTTAAATCAGGGGTTCTTGGTCCAAGAATGGGCTCAGGAACCCTTGAGGACACCCTGAAATCATAGCCACATGTTGTATTGTGGGCATTTTTCTGGGGAGGTCTTTAACTTTCATTAGATTCTCAAAGCACTTTGAGAGCCAAAAATCTTTGAGAAGCCCTGGCCTGAAATTTCCACTTTTCCCTCACTCAGGCTTCCTACTCTCCTGTTACTCAGAACCAATGAAGTGTTACCGTGTTAGGCAGATCCTGCAAGTATAAAATATCAAATGCTCATTACATGATGATGATGGGAAACTTCATCTGCTTAGCGAGTCTGCTTTGCCCCTTCATATGAGGTCTCAACACCGGACAGATGCCTGGGAAAATGGGCTGATTAATGATGCTGCCTCCTTTGTTCTTCTGCACAGGGCCTAGGATGGCGCTCTCAGTGACCGGGCTCATTGTCTTCTCTCTCCTGCAAACCACCCTCTCCCTGAACCCTGAGGACCCCAATGTGTGCAGCCACTGGGAGAGGTAAGATATGTCTCAGATGGCCAGGCATTTCCTGGGGCTTCACCTGGGTTTGGCATTGTTGGGCCAAAGCAGAGGCAGGAAATACAAAAGCTGTCCACCAAAGGCCTGCATTCCAGCTGGGGAGACGGCACAGATGCTCAAAGATAGGACAAAGCAATACAGATTCTGTCTGACTCAGTATGGTGGGAGGTCAAGGTGTAGGAGGTTGAGTGACAGGCAACTAAATGATACAGTCTGATGGTTGACAATGTATGTTCCTCCTTGTGTTCACACTTCCCAGCCATTTTACAGAAGAGGACATAGAGGCCCAGAGGGGCTCAGTGTCCATCTGCAGCCAGGTGGGGTGCAATGAGTGACTGGTTCAGATGGGTTGTTCTCCAATGCTGTGATATCTTTTCTGGTCTTCCAGAACTGGCAACAATGCAACAGCTCAGATGTGCAGGGTAGCCAGTAGCCTGCCCCAAGGAGGATGGGTGAGGGGGCCCTGCTGTTTTCCATCTGGTTGGGGGAGGGAGACTGCCAGGGGAAGGGCAGCCAAGGGCTAAGGCGAAGAGCTGGCTTTGGCATTAGGTCCTGGGGAAACAGACCAGGGCCCTGCAGACAGCTTGACTTTGAAGCACAAGGTTAAAGTATTGATTTTGGTGAATAGAAAGACAGTGACCAGAGACCCAATGAGGAAAAACCGAATTAAACCCTGGAATTGATTGGCCGTGCTGACCAGGATGACTCTGCCACTTAGATGTTAATAAATCAAATGAATAAAATTAAGATGAGGGCCCAATGAGGGAGGCAGATGGCAGAGGACAGGTGAGGGGGTGGTCCATGCTCCACACCCATGAGGATGAATGTCTCGGCCCCACGGCAGGGAAAGGCACCTCACCCTGGGCTCTGGAGGGACTGGCTGGGGAGGCAGAGGGACAGTGCCCACACCAGCATGATCGCCAGTGACTGGGCACTCTACGGGTAGTCCCTACAGAGTTGAGGCTGGAGCAGCAGGCAGTATGCCTCTTTTTCGTGAAGTGGGAAGAACATGAAATCTGTGATGAGTAGACCTTTGTTCATTCCAGTCTGGTATTTTCTACCTGTTAGCTCTATGACTTTGGGGACATCTCTGAACCACTCTGAGTTTACTTCTACCTCTGTAAAGTTGGGGGAAGGGATTATGACCCCTGCCTCCCAGGCTTGTTGGAGGGTCAGGAAACCAGTTTCATGAAAGTGTTTTGAGGACTGTAAAGCTCAATTATTGCCTTTCCTTGTTGACAACTCTGGCTTTGCAGGAAGTGGTTATCACAGACTTTAATGCATGCCAGGCTCACTGAGAGTATAGATCCTGGGTCCTAGCCCAAGAGACTCTGATTCCATAAGTCTGGGGTAGAGCTTAGGAATATGCATTTTTCATAAGCTTTCTGCATAATACTAAAGGCCCCCTGCCACTTCTGGTTTTGGTGAATTTAAACTTTTATTTCCCAGTCGGTGAGAGAGATATCAGGTGGAATTGCATATTGGTCTCTGATATGCAGGTTCCAGTCTCAGCAACCCCCTTTTGTCCACCTGTCCTTG